>NC_134244.1:53998039-55198039 GCF_965152275.1 Natator depressus
TATTTGCCAGCTCTACGAGGTTCATACAATATAAGCAACTCTGACACCATTAATGCCTTTGTAATCAGGGCATAAATCAACATGTGTTCAGAAGATAGCACTTTTGTACCCAGCAGCATTTTTAATAACCGTTGATAAGTTATCGTGCCATATTATGCCCTGGAATAAAGAAATGTGAAAATTTTGCCATGTAAGATTGAACACATGCAATATTAAACATTTTTCTTTTGGTTAAATTTAAATGATAGAAAACAGAAACTTCACTGTGTGCTGTTCTTCATGATGTGTTTGCTTCTCTTTCTCTCTTTTTGGGTGTCAGAGCTTAGTGGATTTAAGGCCTGATTGATTTTCTATCTTTCTGTTTTTCTGTCTTCCTTCCTTCCTTCCTACAGACCTTGGCAGCCACATTAACAGCTGAATATGGTCCAGATCTTCAAAAAAGCTCAGCATGGAGATGGCTGAGCTCTTTTGAAAAATCCATCCCCAATTGTGTATTTAGAGCATTTGAAAAACCTGGCTGTGAAATTGCTTGAGTCTGGCTCTTAATACTATAAAAGTGAACCCAATAAAACAGATTAGAACAAAGCATAGGGGGAGTATATGTGTTGCCTTCCTACCTATGGAAAAAATAATTTAAAATGTTCAACATTAGCCAACAACTCTGTAGATGTTGGCAATCTCCCATTCTAAGTGTAGTGAACAACTTTGGTATGGCCTGGCCCATAGCACTGTTTAGTGACTTGGTAAATGCTGACTGTGTAATGGCTACTGTGATAGTTTTCCAATGGACTTTACTCTGTTACTGATAGGCTGTGGGGGTCTGTGCAGGATTAAGAACCAGATTCTGTACTGGTCTTTTGTATTCATTTACATCAGTGCAAAATGGGAGTATTCTACATCCCTTTACGCTATGGTAAATGATGACACAAGAAGGCAATGGCAAATATGAGCTTAAGGTATATAATTCTCTCTCTTCTCTGTTTAGTTTTACCATTTGTCTTTTTTTGCATCGGGTTTTATGAGTACAAAACTAGGGAAACACTAGTAAAGTATTTAACAACTTTACCTCTGAATGTGTTGATTGTAGTTTACATAAGTGTACACTACGTTGAAAAATTTAGTAATTGAGAATTATTGCACTGTTCATCTCTACATCTCACATGTACAATAGCAAATTTGTCTTTCCTGCTATTGTCAGTAAAATAATAATTCTCTTCAGTGACATACAAAGGGAATATGGCAAGTAACTAAGAAGAATTATGAACATGAAAACTACAAGGTTATTCCTTATGTAGCATATGCTAGAGGCAGTAAATTACCAGACTTACCAACCTGATTTATTATTAATGACAAATGTATTGCACATTCATCCTGAATTTTCCTAAAGTGCTATAGAAGCTGCCTATGAATATATACTCTAAGTTTCTATGAAAAAAATACATCCTGTTTATGTATGTCTTTGACAAAACACTCAAATTCCAAAGTCTGCTTATGTGTCAATCCACTGCTGGAAACTGATGAAAACCCACTGCTGTTACCATTGCAACTGCCACAAATGTAAATGTCATCGCTGTAGTTCAGTAATGAGGGGCTACTCTGAAAATAAAAAAAAAGTTTGTTTGTTTGCAGTTTTGGTTTCAAACAGGATTTGTGTAATCTATTGACAACAGGTGTTGGGATTCACTAGTGAGTTTCTCTTTCACTTGCCAGTGATCAACTCTGCCCCTTGTAAATCAGAAGTCTCTGATACTATCATTCCACTGTATCTATTTTTTCCCAGTCACATTATTGAGAACTGACACTCCCCGCTCGGCACTGAAATGATTTGATGCCTTAATGTTCCACTAGAAGCCCTTGCCACTGACAGACATATATTTTTAATTATGTCCAGCACAGCACTTTATCTGATTGTTTGTTTGTGGAAACTGAATTTTAAGCCATGAAAATATTCTGACTGAGTTCATGGTTTGCATACATATGAGTGAATACAAGTATTTATAATTTCACATCCTGTGGGAGTCATCAGCAACTAGGAGTGAACATGGGATCTCTGAATCCTAAATCCTGAGACTCTCCTGCCTGAGTTACAAGAAGCATGTTTATTAGCCCTGAATATAACCGGCTAATGAATCATCTACATGCTTGCATTACATGAACCTGTAAATCACCCAGTTATATGGCTCTGTTGGGTAGGTATGGACTATGTATGTTTGCAGTTTTCATTCAGTGCTAGTGCTGCTCTATAAAATCCTTGACAATTTTGGGTTCTGGCTGTCTTATGCACAGTTCTTGCAGTGAGCACCATGTGCATGGCCCCCTGAAACCCATGCAGATATCATTGTATGGTCAGGGTCTTAAGGCTGAGGGTACTTGAGATAATGGGGCTCAGATTTCAGTGTTTCGAATGTGTTAGTAGGATGCTTTCTTTGATGGATGTTTAACCCTAGAACTCGCCAATTGTCCAACAGAGCCCAACTCTATTGGCCAGTAAAATAAGAAGCAAGACCTGTCCTTTCATTGCTATCACACTAAACATTTCTTAACTGGCTTGAAAGATTTCATTGCTATGAGAGAGATTTTCTGTCCCCCTAATAGGGATAATAGCAAAAATGGCAAAAGCTTTCAAATAAGCAGAAATTTTAGCATGTCTGTTGTGCCAAGGTTTTTGCTGAAGGGCTTTTGGGGTCTGAGGTTGTGTTTTGGAGTTGGGGATTTTAAATCTCTTAAGTGACTGAATTAGTTGCTAAACATTTTATGGAATTAATGTTTTAAATGTTCATGGGCTTAGAATTTCTCATACGCACACTTAATCCATTCAATAAATGAAATCTAAGTCCCCTACAAGCTGCTGCATGAACCATGATACCCAGGTTTGGGGATCTATTCCAACTGTGAAAGATAGAATTGGGTTCTAACCCTACGAAATGAAAGATTTATTGATGGTTGAAAAGGTATGTGTAACTTTTTTCCTATTTTCATTTTTAACATAACACTGCACTGTAAGGTTCCAGACAGCATCAGAAGTGTCGTAATAAAGGCTTAATGTAAACAGGATCAAGCCCATTATTTTCATCCAGAGAAGCATTCAGACTTTAGGTTGCTTAAACGAACTGACCTCCGAACTGTTTGAAATGTACTCAGCCATTGAGCCCAACATTCAGGATATCCTATGAAGACTTAATGCTTGCTCAGTCAGTTGCTCCAAGATAACAAATATTCTGCTCCGCAATGTAAACATAAAAGTTGGAACAGGTGATGCTGAGGCTCACAATTTTCCAATTGAAAAATGACTAAAGTGTTCATTGGTTTGGAGGAAGGATGAAAATGTGCACAGATTTCTTGCCAAACAGAAAGAATAATGAATAGCGAAGCATGGTGATTGTCACTTGGATAGTTTTCAATAATGAAATTCAGTCTCTGTTCCGAGCAACAGATGCTCTCAAAGCCCCTATTATGAATGACCTTTAAGAACAGTATTTGTTGCAAAGAGTCACAGTATAACTGCATATTTTCACAGATTCAGATGCCCCATATAGTGCTTACGTTCTGCAGAATACTTTATGAACTGTTGCTTTTCATTGTTCTTTGAACCTCTGTCCCGATAAGAACTGTGTGAGAATAAATAGGCTACAGCACAAGCATAACCCTGCTATTGAAGTCAAATATAAGAACCAATATTTACCTCATTATCTTTGAAATAATTGGAAATGCTATGCAAAATATTATGATCAGTTACTCCAATACATATTCATATGGCTGTTTGGGAGGAGGAGGTTGATGTTCAAGCTCAGGAGTACAGTGGCAATACCCTGGGCCATATCATCCAGTAGTGAGAGCCCATGGCCGGGGATAGGGGAACCCAGGGCCTCCCTTCTCCACTGGATCCAGGACATGCTAAATAGTAGTTCAAAATGTGAGACCTAGCAGAAAGGTTGCCCCTAAGCCTGCTCCCTGGTCAACTTCCTACCCCAGATTCGGTTCCTCTTCTGGTGACACTGGTTTGCTGCTGACTTTCCCCAGGGATCCTCTATGGTGACACTCTGGAGGGTCTTCCCCTCTGTTGTGGCTCGTCATTGTCGACATCTGCCGTTGAAGGGCCTGTGGTAACTTGGCAGTGGGGCGTGGTCCTGGCCACAGGGGCTTCTCAGCAGGAGCCTACAAAACACAACAGCTTTGTTCACCCAGAGTGAGCTGAGCTGCTTCTCCCTTTTCAGCTCAGCCTCCACTGTGAGCATGGGCAGCTGGGCATGGCTTTCTGGGGCCAGTGCTGCTCCTTAACTCTTACTTCACCAATGTGGGCTTGTACACCCCATCACAATGGGTCAAAGTTAAGGTTTTTTTGTTTGACATCCTAAAACTAAAAATTAACTCCTGCTGCAAGGTAAGCCAATGTGATAGTGTATAGACATATGAATAAAGGAGAAGTGTGTCTGCTTTTCAGTCCACTGATTTCTTTGGTCAGCAAGTGCTGATAAGTACCAGCCCACTTATTAATATAATACAGGAGTATAGCGTAGACAAACCCAACTAAAATGTTTAGGTCATTTAACTGTCCCTTTCTGGACGTGGGGATGAGGGGGAAAGATAATATGGAATTGAAACCCAGGTTTAATTTGGCTCCCCCTAACTCCATATTGTTCTGGACCAAAATCAGTATACCCCTGAAATTTGAAAATTTAAAATGTAGACTTAGATCTAAATTTTACAGTTATAGTGGCTGTAACAAAGGGTCTGATTTTGCCACTCTTACTCATGGTGACATCAAAGAAAATATACAGGAGAATCAAAGAGGTAGGAATTTTTTTTGGGGGGTGGGAGTAGGGGCAAATTGAGGGGAAACACACAAAGGTCTAGGAGAAAATCAAAAGAAAAAGTTGAAAAAAGATTAAAATTATACATGGTAGCATTAAAAAAAAAAAAGTGTGTGTGTGGGGGGCGAGCGACACCAATTTACACTAGCTGAAGTTCTGGTCCAATATATATCTTCAACGTTTTTACTGTAAGTTTATATATTATGTTTTAGAAGTGCTGCTTGAACTTCCATAATTTTAAGATTGAGTAGTTTTGTACATAAACAAAGTGCTTAAAATCCTCCTTTATGTATATTGTATCCTTCACAAAATTACACAACTGTCATTATGGGTCTAGATAGTGTTTTCTGAGAATTTACAGATAAAGCCATTATCTATTAAAATTAATTTTAAAATGGTTCATTAAACAAATTTAGTACCCCGTGTCAGACCGTTTTTTGTCCTGAATGATCTGAACGGGTCAGTGAAGACTCTTCAAACTTCCCATACCGTTAACTCACTATGGACTTGTGGCAGTGGCTATATTTGAAGATTTTTTTTAAAATATTTTTTTTAGGATTTTTGTCATTATTCATAACTGAGAGTTTCTCTGTTAGCAGAGCCAGACAAATACTTGTTCTACTTTAGGGAACATCACAAAGAACTGTCCCTCTTTCAAAATGACTGCTATCTTCTATTATTCTCTGTATGAGTGACGTCCGCTTCCCTCAGGGAAGATGATGGCCTCTGCCAGCCTAGTGATGCCACAACGGGAATTGTTTTAAAAATAAAATGTCTTAGAATCAGTGTGAGCTAATCTGGGATTACAAAAATATTATGCAGTAATAATTGTACTGTTATTTCAGGACATCAGTACAGGGCAGAGTTAAGGTTGTTTAGGTACTTTAACTGTGCATTTCCATATCTTAACACGTTTGGTTTTCTTTAAAGCTTATTTAACCTTAACTCTGAATTTCCTGGGTTAATAATGCTTGTTTTTTGCAATAATTGAAGTATCCCTGTAATGTACTCTGTCCTTCAGTTATGGATATGTACTCAAACTTAACTCCAATTTAACATAGATTGTATCTGGGAATATCTAGTAATAGTAATTCCTTCTGTCCCAATTACTACTACTTATTTTACCCAGCTCTCCCAGGTTTTTTTCCAAGTAATTCACCATATTTTGTGAAAACAGGTTCCATGTTTGCATGGATACAAAATAGCGTTTTCTATATATATTGAACTGTTTTCCCACAAACACATTTTGGCACACATTCCCTGGTTAGGATTTTGACAGATATGCTTTCAGTGCATCTGATTTAAAAACCTAGAAAAGAGGGAGAATCTAGGCAAGTAGGACTTTTAAAGCAAATCAAAATGTGAGGTTTTTTGCCATTGGTTTCAGTGGGGCCAGAATTTTACCCTAAGACTAGCCGATAAACTGGAGAGATTTGTGGGGTAAAAACAAAAAAATGTGTAATGCTTCCGAATCTCTTTATCTTGTTTACAAACTTGAGCCGTTCTCTGCCTTTCTTACAATGAGTACTTGAATACATGGAGTTATGTCAAATTTGAAATTTAGCTTCCATTAATTTAAAGAAATATTAGATGAATTACAGGATTTGTGTAGATAATTAATAATTTAGCAATGTTGACGCATCCTCTTCCTAGACCAACTATGGATAACTTTTGTTTAAAGAGTGATAATTTCCTTACAAAGTTATGGGGTGTTTTTTTTGATTCAAAGTAGTATAACCTGAGGAATTCTTTGTGAATCTCTGTCTGACTTTAGCGGAGTGCCTGAGTTGATGCTGGTACGAAAAGAGAAATCATATTTCTGAGGAGAAATGGCAATATAATCAGAATCTAGTTTCCAAGCTACAAGAGACCAAAAGAAAAAGAGAGCTATCTTTTGCTGTGTTTTTTTTTTTTGTTTGAATTAGGTGGCTGAAACCAAAGGCACTGACTTTCCAAAGTGCTGGTGGATGCTCCACCCCAGGCCCTGCCCCTACTCCACCCCTTTCCCCCAAGGCTCCACCCCCACCCCACCTCTTCCTGCCCAGTCTCTTCTCCGCCTCTTCCCACCCCCTCGCTCCTCCCCCCCTTCCTCCCAGCCTCCTGCATGTGAACAGCTGTTTCGTGGTGGGCGGGAGGCACTGGGAGGGTGGGGGAGGCACTGATGTTCCTCGGTAATGTGGCACTGCCTAGTGTATCTGGACTCTCCCCCATGCCTTTTGGACCAGATCCAGAGGCATATTAACAATTTTGGGGGGGAACAATTACCACTGGTTGTGCCCTGCTTTGCTATTCCTGCAATTAAATGAAGGAAGCCAGGGGCTTATTGAGTTAATCAGCAGAGTTCAGTAGTTACTGTACTTTGACTCCCCGCTCGCCTGGAAGTCCCTTGCTTTTTCTCACCTTCATTGTGCTGGAGGGATGGGTTTGACTTACAAATTGTTATGGGCATGTGATTGAATACAGAGTTTAGATTTGCTTCCATTCTATATTGGTCTTTTTAATACCTGGTGACTGCTGCAGTGTCTCGCCAGGCTAGGCATTTTTCAGCATATGGGTTTTGGCAGAACCAGATGTGGGGACCTGCATGAAAACCTCCTAAGCTTACTTTTACCAGCTTAGGTTAAAACTTCCCCAAGGTACAAATTAATTTTATCCTTTGTCCTAGGAATATCCACTACCACCACCAAACTCTAACTGGGTTTACTGGGAAACGTAGTTTGGACACGTCTTTCCCCCCAAAATCCTCCCAACCCTTGTACCCCACTTCCTCAGAAAGGTTTGGTAAAAATCCTCACCAATTTGTGTAGGTGACCACAGACCCAAACCCTTGGATCTGAGAACAATGAAAAAGCATTCAGTTTTCTTACAAGAAGACTTTTAATAGAAATAGAAGTAAAGAAATCACCTCTGTAAAATCAGGATGGTAGATACCTTACAGGGTAATTAGATTCAAAACATAGAGAATCCCTCTAGGCAAAACCTTAAGTTACAAAAAAGACACACAGACAGAAATAGTCATTCTATTCTGCATAATTCTTTTCTCAGCCATTTAAAGAAATCATAATCTAACGCATACCTAGCTAGATTACTTACTAAAAGTTCTAAGACTCCATTCTGGTCTATCCCCGGCAAAAGCAGCATATATACAGACAAACAGACCCTTTGTTTCTCTCCCTCCTCCCAGCTTTTGAAAGTATCTTGTCTCCTCATTGGTCATTTTGGTCAGGTGCCAGCGAGGTTACCTTTAGCTTCTTAACCCTTTACAGGTGAGAGGAGTTTTCCTCTGGCCAGGAGGGATTTTTAAGGGGTTTACCCTTCCCTTTATATTTATGACACATTGTTTTTTAACCCACCTTCTTTCCCACTGAAGTGCTCTTCCCCTCAGGAGCCTGTTTTCTGCCTCTACTCTGACTGGGTTGACCAAACTGTCCCACCTGATTGTTCCTAGCTGGTCCAGCTGGAAGTCAGCAACACATCTTGCTGTTCAGACCAGAAGCTGATCTGTACGCTTTTTTTGCAAATTCCAGGTGAAGCTCCTTCAGCGAGTTGCTTAATATTTGCAGAAAGTTTTTTTGCAGGGATTGTTCTTCTGGGGGGAATTCTGCCTTCCCCTCACTAGTTGTCTCCCCTTCTGTGGACAAGATCCTTCTGCAACGAGACAGACTGTCGCCCTAGAAGTGTTTGGTGAATGTTCCTTTTGCAACCATGACCAAGAAGCAGGTCTGTGTTATGTGTATCAAAGTGCCGCGTTATGCCATGCTCTCTGATCCCCCGTGATACAGCCTGGAGGATGCCCCTTTTCATAAGTGACTCTGTCCCCAGCTTCTTTTCCTAAGCACTCTGGTGACTTGCAAGTGAGGGTCCTGCATAGCATCATACCAACTGATTGTTTAATGCACCATATTACCCTTGAGGTGTCTGTGTAATGCCCCTTCTCTTTGGCTTCAGACACAGTGTTTCATTTTTTCCCTACATTGCCCCATCTGATTCCTCTCTGTGATTTTGCAAAAGCTCTTCAGAGGTTTGGGGCTGGATCCTCCAAGCTCCTGTTTGTTCTTGGTATGTGGGATACAGTGCTCGCATTCAGCTGGTTTCCTGCCTGGCTAACATGTTGCAGGGTCAGGCAGAATGAGCCATTTTGGAATCTCACCAGAATAGAATAGCCAGGGTACAGTGGTGTGACATGCTAGGGCCATTCTGCACACCAATTGTGGCACATTACATCTTTTATAAGTTGACTTGTAACCGAAAAGTGTCCAGGTTGACTTGGTGTGTTGACAATATTTTGAATGAACTTAATGACGATGCTTTATTGATCCATATTTAATGTTTGCTTAAGATGTGTTTTGCTTTATTTGATTCATATATTTTTGTGTATGTATTGTAATTTTATAACATCTAAATAGTTTCAGTGTAATTTTATATGAATAAAAGTGATTTTAATGTCTCTTCCACTCCCCCCCCCCCCCAAAAAAAAATTACATATGAAGATCAAGTCCTGAAGGTGAAATAGGTGGGAGAATGCCTAGTTTGTGAATCGTGCTTGGGCACACGCATGAGTGAGACTCCGAGTCAGTGGTGTCAGGATTTAAGTGACAATGCACATGCCCAGTGGCAGAAATTTAGGCAGCAAGTGGACTTTACAAAGAACAGTAATCTTTCAAATAAAAAATATATAGTTTAACACCTACTAAAGGTTAATCACATGCCTGGTCCTAGATTTATCTGTCTTTGATTGAAGGTGGCATGATATTTGGGGCCTCCTAACATTCGGGGCCTCCTAACATTCTGGCTCTGCACCTTATCTGTCTGTGCTACTGTAATTTCAGAAAATCACTGAAAGTTGTGATAAGCAGGCACCTGAATCTGGAGCTGACAGATGTTTGTCTCTTACAAGGCGAATCATGTTTCTTAAAATACATTGCAAAGGAATTTTACCCTGGGAGAAAAAAGAAGTCACAATGGAGCATCTCTGGCTGAAAGTTAGCATACTTAGTAGCTTTGGCCAAGTCCAACATTTTGCAGTGAATGATATTGTGTAACCATTGTTAACAATTTATTGGAATCACAAGAACTTTAGCTTGTAAACAGGGAAAAATGTACAACAGGAAGCCATCAAAACACATTCATGACTGTCCTAAGGAATTATATACCCTTTATGTTCTTCCTTTCCTCCAAGTCCTCGTTAGAATTTTTTGTTCCTTTCATCCTGGACCTGATTCTCTCTGTCTCTGTGTTCCCACCCCACCCCCAACTACCTAAATTAGGACCGATGTGATTGAAGTTAACTGACAAAATTCCTGTGAGAAGAGAATCGGGCCCATGGTGACAAGAGAAGGAGTAGCAAGATCTAATGGGGAGGGCACTAGCCTGTAGTTGGGGTAGTTGGGTATTCTTTCTGGTTGTGCCACTGACCTCTGACTTTAGACAAGTCACTTTTGCCTTTCCGTAGTGTCCCATATGTTGTCATCTTCAGACCTGGAGCTGGGTGAAATTTTTCAGCTGAAACTTTTTTCACTGAAAAAATGCAGATTCAGAGCAGCTGAAACACTTCATGCATTTGTGTTTATTCTGCAAAATTATTTCAATAAAAAAAACCAACAATTTTGTTTTAATATTGTCAAAATAAAACAATTCGATTTTCTGATTTTAAAATATCTTTAACTTGGAAATGAAACAGCACATTTCAGGTTGAACAAAACACTTTTTGTTTAACCTGAAACGTCTCAGTTTGCCAGAAATATCGGAGTGAAAAACAATTTTTCTATATTTTCCACAAAGGTCAATGACCACAAGATCAGTTATTTGCACAGCTGTATTGATGTAAGGGGACTGTGGTCCCCTTACTAACATTCAGTGGGGGTGTTTTGGTTTGCTAGCTCCCAGTACTACAAGAAAGGGGAAGGGTCAATGAGAAATCCAGGACGCTGAGACTGACAGTCCCCAGGAACAATGGGGAGACGCCAGTGCTCCAGGTCAGCTTGATTGACGGGGCAGGCAGGCTAGTCAAGGAGGCCAGGGTGGGCCCCATCCTCCGCGTAAGGTGGAATTGCCTGGGTCAGACAGAGTGGGGCCGAGCTAAGGAGAAAGCACTGAGCTGGGGAGCAGAGCTGTGCCAGATCCAGGGGGACCAGAAAAGCAGCCCAGAGAGCTGGAGGCAGAGCAGCAGCAGCAGCAGGCGTGCTGAGACAGAGTGGAGCTGGAGCTGAGACAGAGTGGTGGAGCTGGGGCTGGAGTCGTCCGGAGCCAGGTGCCCGGAGCAACTGGGGAGAGCGAGGGGGACCCTGAGCCGTGGGCCCAGCACAGGGAGGCGCCTCAGCCAAGAGGTTCTGCAGGCCAGGCTTGGAGGGGGATCGTAACCCCGACAGGGCTGGGGCGACACTGGGAAAAAGAGTCCTGCCACTTAGAGCCTGAGGCCACCACCAGAGCAAGTGTCCAACCCGCAGCATCCCTGCAGCGCAGCCAGGGCCTGAGAAGAAGGCCTGGGATCTACAAGGAACAGACTGTGAACTGCCCCAACGTTTCAGAGACACTGTTTGTGATGTTCTCTGCCACAGAGCGGGGTGATGTGTTTTCCTTTAACCTTTTCCTTTTTTCCTTATTCCCTTTTAAAGTAATTGTTGATTAAATAAATTTTATGTAATGATCAGTGGGTCAGGGAAGTGTCCAGTGCAGGGAGAGTACCTCGGAGTGGGGACACCCTAGCCCCTGTCCTAGGTGACCACGGTGACCACAGCAGGGTTGGGGGTCGAGCCCCCCCCAGGAATCCTGGGCCCAGCCTTGTTGGGACTCTGCCAGACAGGAGAGTGGAAGGGGAGTCCTCGAGGGCAGGGAGGCCTCTGGGTAAAGGAAGTGGGAGCAAGGACTCGGATCCTTCTGCTAGCCCACTTCACCAGGGTAGTGCAGAAACCAGGAAAGTTCCCCACAATAGCAGGACCATTCCCCCTCTTACATTGAGGAAAAGGGACTGTTTCTTGCCATGGGTTTGTACAGAGGCTATCACCATGGCACCTTTGGGTGCTACCATGATACAAATAATAACTTACATAAAATTCTCTAGAGGAAAGATAGCAGCTCCATTTAGTCTACACTTAGCTTACTTAGTCACTTAGCTTGTTACTGTTTGTTGTTTCGGTTGCATCAATATACCAGAGTATGTGGCATATATTCTGGCATATGAGACTGAAATGACAGAGTTACTAAGTGAATTTATTAAAAGAAACAAGTTAATAGAAAGCATTTAATGAGAATAAAAATGTTTTTAAAGTTTTCTTATAAAATAAGAGAAGATGACAGGTGCATAGTGTGCCACTCTAAGATGAAAGAGATGCAATAAAAGAAAATGAGCTTGCAGTAAAAAAATAAATTAAATAAATAAACTTTTGGTCAAGTAATATTATATATTGGAGCCCATTCACATGAACACCTGTGAAACCAATAAAGAATATACATTTTAAGAAACATCAGCTCAGGGGTTTAAATTTTCCTTAACATGTTTTGCCTCTTCTGTGAAAAATATGAGGCCCACATCATTCTCTCCTGTGGATAAACAGAGGGAGCTAACAGAGAGGAAATATCTCCGAGGGGCCCTTCACAGTGTTCTTCCTATTATGGGAAAGGAGCCACCTCTCCTGCAAAGTAGGGCCATGGGGCCTACCTCCAAAACAGCTATTGCTCAAGGATACATGTGTGGCCAGGGTCCTCTGTGTGGCGGCCTATATAGGTCACTAAATATTTACATATACAGGTACAAAAAAGGGAGAGCTGATGATGGGGGAATCCCTTTTGCATAAAATGAATCTAAGCTCTTTGGTGGCTCTTTGACCAGGAATGTTAGCATGGGGAGTGGCCCCAGTTGCAGGGCTGTATGCTTTATTTTTCCCCTATATATCTTCAGGTGTCCTTGGAGTGGATGAATACCAGCTGTGACATGTTGTAGCTGAGAATTCTGGTTTTTAGCTCCATTTTTCTCCAGTTGCACACTATTTACTGGATATGGCCTTTTGTGTAAAGGTGAGTGCTTCTTTTGTTGTATTCCCAGTGGGGTGTTTTCTAACTTTGTCAGAAAGCATCAACAGAATGTAATATGACTCAACAAATCATACTGTCAAAAAAACTTGAGTTACAGGAACTGATAGTTCAAAACGCTCTGCTCTTAAACTTTTTTTTTTTTAAAATCTTCATTTTACCTTCAGAACTTTTGACATCAGCATTTGCTTGTCCGTAAGCATCAACTCAAATGCAGGAATTTAGATGGATAGCTAGTCCTCATGCCATATTTCCAACAGGTTGCTTTCCGTCTGGTCAGATCCACATAGGATAAAAAGCTAGGACAACTGCTTTCACCCTCATTCCTTAATGAAATCCTATAGATTGATTATCACTTTATAAACTATCCTGTACAATTAATAATCTCTGTTATAGGACAGATAATAGATTTTATGTATAGAACGTGTGTATGCGTATATATAGAATATAAAAATTTCCATGGATCATATTAGTGGTTTCATACCCCTTAAATTCTATAAGATATTTCCATAAGACTACTCATAGCTTTACTTTTACAAGAAGCTGAAGGTGTTTTTAGTAAAACAGGCTGATGAAAATCCCAGGAAGGATACTGTGTATGTTTGGTCAATATTAGGTTCTGATGTTGAGCCCCCACAATGGGTTTGTAATGGGAGTTCTAGGTATTCTGGATCAGGTCCATAGAAAATGAACGGTCACATACCTGCTATCATAGGGTCAAGTTCTGAACTGATGTTTGCATCTACAAAAGCCCAAAGACTGAAGAAACACTGTGAATCCAATGACTTCATGGGAGGCACTGCAGGGAGCCTATGCACGGGGCTCAACACCCCATGGCAATCTCTGGAAGGAACCGTTATGGTGACCCTCTGCACTGTCACATTGGGAATAGGATATAAGGGAATGTGAGCGCTAGCGAATATTATGCTACAGAACCACAGCCTCATTGTAGTTCTGTCAGACTCACTGGGCTCCAGAATATTTTCTTCAGACCGAATTCCCTTTACTCAGGCTTTGCTTTTCAGTATTTCACCCATAGATGTAGTTAACCTTTCCTGACAACTATATAAAGTTGAACTGAAACGATTTAACCTTCCATGACCTGATTTTAGGGCTCATTGAGTGTTGCAAGAGAAACAATGACACTACTAACACGTAACACTGGGCATGTAGTCTCACTGTCCTTTGCTACTAGTGATGGCACCACCCATAGCAGAATAAACACCCACGCTGTGAAATCAGGTCTTGGCAGGTAAACAAAGAAGGAAGTAATTTTTTAAAAATGTCTGCTGATATATTTTAAGTCTACACCTCTACTCTATTCCTAGTTTTGGATCTTAAGGTGTGTGTGTGTGTGTGTGTGTGTGTGTGTGTGTGTTTCAACGCATTTCAATTCACCTTTAAGCAGTTCACCTTTTTATATAATCAGCTCTGTAGTTAGAAGGTATTTTCTCTCTCTTCATATCCTGATTCAGTGCACCTTGAAAAGTTAAATGTGCAAGAGGTGTGACATGCAGACGTTTCTCATTTCTGCATTCAGCACAATAACCAAATGAATAAAAAGAACAATATGCAATATAAAGATTAGGAAACTGCACTTCCATTCAAGCATTTTTCCTTACCATTTAAGGCAATAAATCATTTCAATTAGACATAATTAAACAGTTTGCATTTGAAATGTAAATTCAAAACTGAAATCAGCGTTACCCAGTTTTTTTCTCTGCCCTTGGCTTGGGCAGGATACTTATTTTATATATGATGCACAGATTAAACCATAAAGTGTATTTCTTATGCAATTTTCAGTTTAACAGACTCAGTGTAGATACTTTTATTGTCAACTCCATAGTTACCTGATGTTGTCCATCTTCTGTGAGGATACCTCTGAGCCTTAAATCCCTTACTGCCTTTTACAATTTTCTTTTCTTTTAATCTAAAATTAATTAGTGCACAGGCTTTGTTGCACTCTTTTTATCATTAGATTCAGCATTCGATACATTTTTTGTTCTCTGCATATATAGTAGTTCTATGCAGTCTTAATACATTCTCATCCTGTTCTATAAGTGTGCAACAACCATACAGCGTCCTGGCAGATATAGGCCAAACATTTTTTTAAAGTCTTTTTATATTTCGTTATGCAAAAATACAATGATATTAGACTGCACAATAGTGGTATGATTAATTAAGATAGTAAATCTGATATAATTAACCATGTTTTGGATAACTTTTTATTAGCCCTTCTGTTGTCAAATAAACCTTTCAGATCCTGTAAATAAGCAAGCCAAGCTATTATTCCTTTGGTATGCAGGGGATTTGAGATTTGTGGTGCTGTAACTTCTTCTGATTTTTCCCTCTTTTAGAACATCAGACTGAACAGTGGAGCTCTTGGAATAAACACACTGATTTGGTTGTATTGTCAGTGGGTCGCTAATCAGAGAATTCATTGTTTAGACAGTAATCAGGCAATTAAGTCTGACATTGTCTCCAGTGTCTCTGCAGGAGGGGGCTATATTCTTTCTAAACTCAAACCCTGACCTTGTTGCTTTTCAGAGGCAGGAGGCTGAAACCAGGATGTATTTCAAGTATAACTTTCTTGATTCTTTCTTTGTTGTGAGCTCAAAACTGGTAACTTTTTTACAATGAGCATTGTGTTTTCTCCTACATGCATCTCTAAATATAATGAATATGTGTTACTACTATATTTATTTTGACATTTTGAGGTGGGTTTAATGGAAAAGGTATTTTTTTATTATTACTCATTTCCCTCTTATTTATTGAGAATTAATTTTCAGGATTAACTATTCCAGACACTGAAAGTGTTGTTAATTTATAAATCTTCACTTTTTTTTTTTTTAAACATTCCCTTTGGGGAATCAGAATTGTCACTTCACAACTACTGTGTCTATATTTCAGAGCCTTTCATATATCTAACCTCAGTATCCCTACAGAGAGTAAAGTCAACCTCAGTTTCAATCTCCTTGTGTAGTACTAATATTAGTGATTTTTTCCATTCTAGAAATGAGGGAGAAGGTTGTTCTGGAAATTAGACACTCAGACTCAGTCCACCCATACTCAAAAAAAAGCACTTAAGCATGTGCTTAAGTTAATTTTGCAGAAGGGGACAATCTAAAGCATATGCTCCAATGCTTTGAGTTGGGATTTCAACCTGTTATTATTCACATAGATGTACATGGCTTTTTATATAGAGATTGACGTTATTGCATTTTGATTCTGATCTCAGTAAGTTAAACAATGAATGACTCCAGTGAAGTCACTGAAATCCGAGAAGGTCCACTTTCCCTCCCTGGCCCCATGGAAGTCAATGGGAGTTTTGCCATTGATCTCCGTGTGGCTGGGACTCCACCCTTGAACCATAACATTCAATTTCAAATAGTAGATTTCAGGACTTGATATATCAATATATGACAAAATCTCGTAGTGTGTAAGCAATTTGAATGGAAAGGTGAACACCTGCAATAATCAGCTGTTGAGATGTATTTAGATGCATTTGTAAAATCTTGGCCATAGCAACAAATTCTGACAAAAGTAAAACAAATTCAGCAATACTGCTTTACTTAGCCACTGTTTTTTTTCTTGTCTCA
The DNA here is from genome assembly GCF_965152275.1 of Natator depressus. Classification (NCBI taxonomy): domain Eukaryota; kingdom Metazoa; phylum Chordata; order Testudines; family Cheloniidae; genus Natator; species Natator depressus. The sequence continues at coordinate 54,014,478 of NC_134244.1, forward strand.
CAGCTCTCCATGTTATACATATAGTGCTACCTCATTATGTACTGACATAACACTTACATATCTTACTTTTCATCTTAAGAGGTCTATACATTTACTTAATTAATCTTCATGAAGGAGTCAAGTGTTCCTCAGTACTGTATAGCTGAGGAAATGGAGGCACAAAGCGTAGTGACTTGCCCAAGATAACAGAGAGTCAATGTTGGAGCTGGAATTATGACTCTGTAGTTCCTGGATCTCAGGACTGTTCTCAGACCACCAGGTCACACAGGTCATCCAGTGAAGATATCCGCAAACAACGAAACAGTGATTACATTTTAAAAAGCCAATATTTAATGGTTAAATTTCTGTTAATTCAAACAGGTCTAATAATCAAGATGGAATTTCTGCACACGCAAATTGCCCAATTATTTGATTACTTAACTTTCTGTTAGGAAACTGATCTATAGTTGGTCTTTAAAATAAAAAAAAGGCAAAACTTTTTTTTTTTGCGGGTGGGGGGGTTATAAGAAAACCAAAATAGCAGGATTTTTCAGTTTTCCACCTTCCTCCTGACTATATTTTTTTCTTAGCCCCCTTCCATCCTCCTTTTTCCCGGGAGAAGGGAAAGTGAGTGGGGAGAAATGATATCTGGGGCTGGTGCAATCAGTCAGTGGTGTCCAAGTAACACATCCGTTTCCTGGAAGAATGTATGTATAGGCTGAGAACAATTTCAGAGTAAAATAGTCACGATGAGCTGAGGAGTCCTATACAAAGAATAGGGATATTCGTGTAAGCCACAAATTGGGGGTAAATATTGGGGAAACACGAAGCAAACAAAAATTCAGTTAGCTCAATGGTAGTATTTCCTATATTCCTAGCTGGGAATCGGGGAGCAGAGAAATATGTAGGACCAGAGTTGAAGTTTAATTACTTACAGGTATGCTGCAACGGCCACTGTTTTCCCAGGTGATCTCAGTGAAGTGTGTGTAGATACCTAATTTAGATAATTAGATACCATTAACTTGGGCTTGAATAGAGACTGGGAGTGGCTGGGTCATTACACAAATTCAATCTATTTCCCCATGTTAAGTATCCTCACACCTTCTTGTCATCTGTCTGAAATGGGCCATCTTGATTATCACTACAAAAGGTTTTTTTTTTTTCTCCTGCTGATAATAGCTCATCTTAATTAATTAGCCTCTTAGAGTTGGTATGGCAACTTACACCTTTTCATGTTCTCTGTATGTATATATATCTTCTTACTATATGTTCCATTCTATGCATCTGATGAAGTGGGCGGTAGCCCACGAAAGCTTATGCTCAAATAAATTTGTTGGTCTCTAAGGTGCCACAAGTACTCCTGTTCTTCTAGTTGTGAGCTGTGGACTGAGAGGGAAGTTTTCAGTTGCTGAGTTGGGAAGATCATTACTATGGACTATGAGGTCAAATAAAAAGCTTACATTTTTTAAACTGATTTGTTCATGTGCGTCAAGTCATAGAGATGGCTATTTAATAAATAAATGAAGGCCATGCAATTCCAGGATAATATCTCAGAGCTGTCCCCTCACGTACAATTTTTCTTGGCAATTTGCAGCATCAGCTGAACAGCAGCTTCCCTTAAATTAGTCTAGAAGTTCATCACGTTTCACTTACTGCACAGAAAGGGCATCATTCCTTCTGAATCAAAGGCCATATCTACACTGGTCGTTTGGCCTCAGTACAGCCAGCAGTGGCCAGCCACCAGTTTAGCAAACTTTAGTGTAGTAAAGGAAGGCTGCTATTTGAACATGTGACGTTTAATCCTACTTGAAACCTGAGGAATCTATAGTGGTGCAAATCACTGATAGGGTAAATTCTTACATCTGCTATAGGAGACTGCAGCAATGCAGCTACACCAGTGCTTGGATATTAAAGACTAGTCAGGGCAAACCCCCAGTATCGGGGAGATCAACCATCAGAAAAGGTGCAGAAGCATGGGTAGCTGAGAGTGTTTTACCAGAAATCTCCCATTCCATCTTTTCGCACTTTGTAAAGTGAGATGATGATGATACAATTATTTTAAACGCTGGTCTGACCTATGATATCTAGTCTATTTCTACACACATTTCCACTGTGGGGGAAAAAATGTGTCCCAGAATTTTTTGCTTATTTAACGTCCCTTTTGGTCACCTCACCCACAAATGAAAACCATCAGATTTTTGTTGTTTTTGTTGAATGATATGCCGGTGGCCTTTACTGTTTCTGTCTCCCTCAGTGAATATCTGGTTCTAGAGATGTAACACATTAGGCGTTATCAACTTCAAACACACTACACCAGAGTAACAGCGGTGTAGTTCAGCTACATGGTATGCTGTCAAAAACAGGTTGGAGCAAACTCTGGCTTTAAATAAAATGTGACATTATTAATGAGTGGAGTTAGTGATAAAATGACCCCTAGCCATCTCTCTCTCTATGGACCTTCCTGAACACACAGGTGTGTGCAAAAGAAAAACATATTTATCAAGTCAAATTGGATGGGAAACTAAAGATTTATGGCATGTATTATCCCTTCTTCAGATCCTGTCTGGCATACTATATCCAAGTGTTTGTAAAACCCTATATTTGTTTTAATTTTGAAATATATGTAGTGATGAAAGGTAGAGCAGTGTTGTAGGAATCACAAATGGATGGATTTATATTAATCAGATTAGTTTTATTTATTTAACCTAATATAGTCTAATTCCTATCAAGAAAATAGAGTAAATAAATAATGTTTAGTAACTTTCTCTTTCCTGGATGTCCTATACAGCAGCAAAAGGAAAAAAAAAAGATAAAATTAACATTCATTTTTCATGCAAAGAGCTGTCAGAAAGTATCAGTATACATTACCTAATGCATCACTAGACTTTCACATTCTTGGTGTCAACTATTGGTTACCATATAAAAAAATAATCCAGCTTCCACAAAAGAGGAGGATACTTCATAGTGCTATTTTCTGTATATTTCCATTTCCTCTTTCTGCATCACAAGAAGAGAAGTTACAAAGCAACACTGTCTTCATTCTGAAATTCCAAAAACTTTGGTCTAGTGTTGGGTGGGTGCTTGCTTTTCTTCAAGGTTTTTATTAAAATATAGTTCAGTAAATAGCCAAATTTCAAGTATCAACAACAGCAGAGACAGAAAAATGTTTTACAACAAAACATGAACAATTTATCTGTTTTTTCACTCCGCTTTTAAAAAAAAAAAACTTCAAAAATTCAATTAATTTTTATTTGAATTGTGACAAAAATGGAACAAATTTTTCACACAAATTTTGGTGAAAAAATGTCCCTGCTTTTTGACCAGGAGCAAAATCTTCAAGAATATTTAAGAGCCAGATTTTTTTAAAGTATTTAGGGCCTAAGGATGCACATAGGCACCTACTAAGATTTTGTTTAAAAAGACCTAGGTACTTAACTCCCATTGAAATCAAAATATCTAAATACCTTTAAAAATGTAGCCTCTGAGTGCCTAAAATCACTTATGAAAATGAGACTTAATTCTGAAAGTTACTCAAATGATTTTGAAAATTTGACCCTAGGTCTAGTATAAAGTAAATGTTAGCACTTGCATTTCATGTATGTTTATACCTAATGTCAAACCTTTATCTTAGCATATTTTGAACATGAACATTTATCACCATTTTCAAGTGATTCGCTACATCTAAAATGCATGGAGTGTATATGCAACACAGTGGATTCCAGGCGGACAACTCATCTTGAAGAACTAGTTCCTGTAAAGTAGGTCACGGGTCTATACTGTGTTTGCACACATTGTACCTTAAAGTAATTAAAACAACAGAACACACATCCTTCCATTATATGGTACCTACAGGAATATGCAGATTAGTAAAATCAGTTCCATAATGTTCATCAAAAGTGGTACTAGCAATATCTCCTTTTTATTTTGCAATATATCTGATAGAAGAGCAGCTGATATTAAAATCTGATTCAAAATCCAAAATGTTTAAAATGCATCTGACATGTCTTCATTAAAATTCATTATGCCTTGTTAAAGCTGTTTAATCATGTGCAGACCCTACAAAGGATTTCTTCCGCTCTCTCTTTTTAACAAACATACTTTTGAAGGTAAGCTTGCATAGCAAATAACTTATCTGATAGAAATAATTACAGACAGTAAGAGGGGGGAAAATCGTCTAATCTGCTGGGAATTGTTCTTTGCTTTCATTGTCCTGCAGCACCATTTTACCAGAAAGCGCTTTGAATAATTTAGAAACTGCTAATATGATTGCAGTGTCTTCTGATATTCACCAAAATTGCTCTAGGTCACTCTGATGTCTGGTTGTATTCAATGCTAAACCCATCAGGAAAACAAATACCTGATCCAGCACAAAAATGCGTGGCCCTTCACATTGTTCAAACCTTATATTGCTCATGGATGCTGCCTACACTGCAGGTGAGCATATTCAAAAGAATGTCAGCCTGTGGCTTAAGCCAGTGAAAAAACAACCAGCTACTGAGTGGTGCCTTTTTGATAAAGCCTTCCACATTCCACAACACCCTTTTCTCACTCCTGCCAGAGCAGCCACCTGTGGCCCTACAGCCCACTGGGTTGACTGTGGCTCTAGGGTTGTAGTAAAGGAGTCTGGAAATCTCTCAACTCATCCTTCTCCAGAACAAATTTGCATTTAAAACATAACCTGGATGTCCAGTGTTCTAATGTGCAGAGTAGAAGGGAAACTATTTGGAGTAGGAATGACTCGACTTGATCTTCAGTGTGGGCAGTCTTTATCCACCAGGATGCTTCTGTAGAATAGTTCTGCTGGCCTAGACTGTGCAAAACTATGAGACACAGATAAGTTTTGTCACCTCCAGGCTGTGTAGGTGTAAGGTATTCCAATTTGGCCTGCCTTAAAAGAACACTTAGAATCTTCAGCTAGTGCAGAAAGTGGCCACCTGGTAGAAGCAGATATGGATGTGAGCTGTGTCTCTAATCAAAACTAATGAACACATATCAGACATCCTCAAACGATCTATGAATAACTTCCTAAAATTTTTCAGCTCATAACTTTGAATAACAAATATGAGAGAATCATAAGCTGTTCATGGACAATTCAGAGAGAAAAGTAAAATTCACCAACCAAATTATTCATTCTAAGTCACTCACTCAGCTTTATTCAACACAGACTTACTATTGGAGCTGTAAATGAAACTAAAGGAACTCTCTGGAAGCCAGGAGTTGATATTTCATTCTGTTTTAGCATTGGTGTATTCAGGCCTAGTCGCTTACACTTCAAACAAATTCATGGTTTATGAAAACGTCTGAAAGGAAAGGCCTGATTCTAATATAGGGTGTATATTACAGCTGGGGAGAACAAATCAGGGTTATTTCAAGGGAAAGGGACCACAGATATTTTGATCTGGAGCTTTTCAACTACAGTTGATACATACTTAATTTAGAAACAATTAAAATTTGGATCTGAGATGCAGCACTCCTTGTCTGGACGTTTGCTCTTCCTTAACAAAAGAGAGGTGTGTGCTCCCAAGAGTGAAATCCTGTGCCTAGCAGAATTCTTGTGCAGTACAATATAACACTGCCATCAAATGGCCACATATATTCATTATTGTACAGTGGAATCTGACTGTTTGTTCTAGGCTTTGCCTGTTCTATACAGAAATCTAGCAATGCAGATTTAAAGGTAAGAAGCCCTATGGTCCACTGTTTTTGTGAAATGCTCACCATGATCCTGATCCTACAACTAGCATCCTTTGAGGGGCTCCTGTGCCTGGGTGCTGCCTCACTGATTTCAGGAGGGCTCCAGACAGACCCAGAGGTCCACTTGAGTGGAGCTATTTCCAAGATCAGGCTCATGTTTGCACAACAAAGGAAACACAGGAAACGACCTCTGTGATAGGAGAATTATCACTGTTCTTCAACCTATTCTTTGTTCATACTCTCTGTGATGATCTGCATTTATGGAATTCTGCCTGAACAATCACTTTATCCGGTTACTTTCTATTCCCTTGGTAAAATCCTGCAATGAGCCTGCAAAGCAGGAATAAAATAAGCCAACCTATGCAAATTAATCATGGTCAGAATTTAAAATCTGAAATGGGATTCTGTGGTGTTGAAGAGGCAAATACTTTATTGCACTCCAACTTATTACACATAACTGAGAGACCAGGTTTGCTGCACAATACGGCTTGCAGGCAGCTCTAGGAAAAAACACTTTGAGACAACACTGAGCAGACATTACAGACTAGATAAGCAACTCACAAGAAACTACTGGTGAGCACAGGTAGAAATTTCACTTGTCACTCTTTTTAGCTGTATCCACTCTGCCTGCTGAGCAGTACCCTGCTGGCATTTCTTTATATTTGGCAAATTTGGCTCTACTACCCTGTCTGTGCACCACCCTTCCCACCAGATCAAGGCAGTACAATACATATAAAGTATTGTCTTCCATAAACGACAAGGTGCCCAGTGCATGGCCTACTTTGGATATGCATTGGCTCAGTGGCACAGCTAATGGACTGGCAAAGGTAACTTTTCAGTGATGGAGGGGCTTATATGGGCATTTGGGTACTGCTGTGTGCAGCTGGTGGGGCTGCAATGAAGATGCCAGCTGTTGTGTGCATGGATTTTAAAGTAAGAGGGGCTGCTTTAGTTGACATTCTGTGGATAGCCATGCAAGTGGGCCAAATGTTATTACAAAATAGGCCTGGTTGGATTTTCACTGTGATGCATCTACTTTTTTGCTAACCTCAACCACTTTTCCTTCTACCCTTACCTCCCTTTATGTTCAGTGAACCAAACTCTACTTTGATTTACACTCAAAGAATCCTGTTGGGTGTAAATGAGAGAAGAATTGGTCCATCTGTATGGAAGTGGTTCTGGAAGGATGCTTCACTAGCACTCCTGACAGAGTGCACAGTGGAACTGAGCTCACAATTACTTGTCCTTTGTGGAGGATGGAGTAAGGGGGAATCTGTGGTATTGTTGAGATACAAAAGGCTTTACATAATTAATCATGTGTGCCCACACAGCATATTTGACCTTTTCTATACACTCATAGGTGCTAGTGTGACTCCTGTTCTTTTGATGCATCTCTGATGGGCTGGGGATGCGCTTGGGGACCCACACCTCTTAGGGCAAATGTTCTGCCCAGGAGGCATGGCTGCACATCAACCTCATTGACTTAAGGGCAGTCAGGAATGCCTGTATCCACTTTCTGCCTTTTAATCATAAAGATCCTGACGGACAACTGTTGGGATTGTAGAGTGGGAAACTGAGTCACAAGTCCACCCAATTTAGGCTTAATCAGTTTTTGCCTTTAATACAATTTCAGACAGAATTATTGTTACTCATAATGCCTGGATATAGTTTTAGGCTGGACACAATAACAGACTAGACAGGACAGGTAACTTGGGTGCTAAAAAGTCTTTCCTTTCTCCATGATGGTTATCAGCTCTCCTGATCTGGTCCTTCAGTCTTGTTCTTCAGTTTCTGATCTGGTGTTTCTGCAGTTTTGGGCCATTTTACATGTATTCTTAGAGTATATCTTCACAGCAATTAAATACCGATGGCTGGCACATGTCAGCTGACTCAAGCTCATGGGGGGGGGGGGGTCAGGCAGCGGGGCTGTAAAATTGCTGTGTACATGCTCAGGCTGGAGCCTGGGCTCTAGACCCTCCCCCCTTATGAAGTCCCAGACCCCAGGCTCCAGCTGGAAAGTGCTGTGGGTCTTCTATTCCACTGTAGACATACACTTCTACATTCTCCATTACCGAATTATCCTCCAATCAGCATTCAACACATTATCTACTGAATTTTAAGTAACCCGTACATTACTCATGTGCAAGCATTAGTCACCTAATGACTACAATTTTCCTGTTTAATTTACAGTTTCTGGGTCATGTTGCCCTGGGTTTCCCTGTTTTCTAAGTTTCTCGGGTGGGGGGAGAAGATTTTTTTTGTTTATCATTATATGTTTGTACCTCTTACTTGTATCTTCCAACATGATTCATTACTTATGTTGCCAAAATATCTCTCTAAACAAATCAGCAAATTATATCGAAGAGACATTAACAAATAATAGTCATGCCAGGCAAAACCTTGGCCTTTGTATTACGTTATCTACACTTAATTAATATCCATAATTACAATTTATTAAAATATAACTAACAAAGCTTTTAATCTTATTAGCAATCCTTCATTTTAATGTTATAGATTGCTGTGTGTTTTTATAAGTATATTCTCCTCCCCCTTTAATCTATTAGAAGGGGACTTTTGGAGCGCTCCCTTTTTGATTCTTTAGTGTAAACATGTCTTCTGCAAACACTTTGTCAGGGGATTTTATCCAAAAACTTTGTACTTTTTGTATAGCCAAATCTTATAAATTATATTTTTCTGTTATAAAAGTGTTGGTGGTCTGGTTTTAGGCCTTGGTTTTTAGTCAATTTTAATGGCACCCCAACATGACATAGATTGTGTATTCTATATCAACCAACAAGGAGGGGTCAGATCCTCTTCCCTTTGTGTCAAAGGAGTAAACCTCGGGAACTGGTGCATAGCCAATTACATCCTTATTTCAGCAACTTATCTTCTGGGTACACAAAACAGGTTAGCGGACAACCTCAGCTGGTACTTCTCCCAGGACTATGAATGAGAGATGGAGTCTCAATCAAATCTTCCTGATTTGGGGAGTTCCAAAAATAGACCTTTTTGCATTTCCTGTTGGGCACAAGGGGTGAACATTTTTGCTCAAGGGGGTTGTCAAGGTTCCCTCCCCACTCTAGGGTACAGATGTGGGGACCCACATGAAAGACTCCCCTAAGCTTATTTCTACCAGTTTAGGGTAAAACTTCCCCAAGGCACAAACTTTTTGCCTTTGGGGGTACGCTGCCACCACCAAGTGATTTAACAAAGAATCAGGGAAAGGACCACTTGGAGTTCCTATTCCCCACAAAATATTTCCCCAAGCCTTACACCCTATTTCCTGGGGAGGCTTGAGAATAATATCCTAGCCAATTGGGTACAAAGTGATCACAGACCCAAACCCCTGGGTCTTAAGATCATAGAGAAATCAGTCAGGCTCTTAAAAGAAACAGAACTTTATTAGAAAGAAAAAAGGTAAAAGACGCACCTCTGTGAAATTAGAATGGAAGATAATCTCACAGGCAGTCAGATTCAAAGCATAGAGAATCCCTCTAGGCAAAACCTTAAGTTACAAAAAGACACAAAAACAGGTACACATTCCCTCCAGCACAGTGAATTTCACAAGCCAAAAAACAAAAGAAAATCTAACACATTTTCTAGCTAGATTACTTACTAACTTTATAGGAGTTGAATTGCTTGCTTTCTTGATCTGTCCCTGCAGAGGCATCAGACAGACAGACAGACAAAGCCTCCCCCCCCCCGCACCCCCCCTCCAGATTTGAAAGTAGCTTGTCCCCTGATTGGTCAGGTGCCAGCTAGGTTACTTGGGCTTCTTAACCCTTTACAGGTAAGAGGATTTTATAGCACTGTATACAGAACGGTGGTTACCCTTCCCTTTATATTTATGACGGGTGAATTGGATTCCCTCTTTTCAGGAGGTGTCTTCCTCGATCCATTGACAAGAGGCTTTCTATATTAATTTCTCTCACTGTCCCTAATCCTGAAAGTGATCAACAAGATCAACCATGGCAAAGCCAGTATCATATTAAGAGTCCCAATGTGGCCAAGACAGGTATGGTATCCTTACCTGATTCATCTAGTTATTTGTCAGGAGATCAGCCTCCCATCCATTCTTCATCTTCTTCCCTGGATGTTGGGCATACTCTTCATCACACCCTGAAGACATTTTTCCTCAAAGCTCAGCTCCTTGATGGTTCATGGGAGTAAAATCAACTTGCTCTAATGAGTTACAACAAGTATTATTGAACAGTACGAATGATTCCATGATATACACTTCCACGCATAGGCGCCGAATCCGTGGGTGCTCCAGCATGGGGAAAAAATGGTGGGTGCTGAGCACCCACTGGCAGTCCCCCTAAGAGAACCTCCCCCTCCCCCCGGTGCCTCCCACCCACTGGTGAGCCCCACTGATCAGCACCTCCCCATGCCTCCTGCCCACTGCAATCAGCTGTTTCATGGCACACAGAAGGCTCTGAGGGGGAGAAGGAGGATTGAGGACACAGCGTGCTCAGGGGAGGGGGTGGAACAGGAGAGGAAGAGGCGGGGTGGTGGTGGGGCAGGAAGAGGCGGGACAGGTGTGGGAAGAGGCAGGTGGGGCTGTGGGGATGGAGTGGGGGCTGGGGGGGTAAGCACCCACCGGCACGTTGTAAAATCGGAGCCTGTGCCTCCACATGTGGAAAAGGTTCAGCCTTTCGTGTGTTCAGAGAAGTGTTCCACCTGCTCACTCTTCCCTCCTGATTGTCCTTGCTTATCTCGAAGAGCTAAAAAATACAGGATTATCTATGAGCTGTCAGAGAGTTCTTCTGGCCGCTATAACAGCCTTTCATTCCCCAATTTGAGGGATTCTCAGTCTTCACTCATCCTACACCTGTAAGGTTTCTCAAGGGATTGGGGAACCTTTTCACCCACATTAAGGAACCCAATCCTATCTGGAATTTGAATTTTTGAATTTAGTACTTAGAGGCCTTATGGTGCACCTGCTCCCCTGCTTTGAGCCAATGGCCATCTCTTCCCTCATTCATTTATCTATGAAGATAGCCTTTTTGTGGCTATCACCTCTGCTCAAAAGGTTGGAGAAATAGGGTCTCTAAGGGCAGGCCCTCCATTTAGAATATTTTGTCCCAGGACAAACTCTAGCTATGCATGCTTTGGATGTTTGGCTGTTAGGATGTCATTAGCTTTTAGTTCTGTTTTTTTTTTTTTTTTTTAAAGTCTTTTAGGAAATCACCAAGACAGTTTGTGACTATTGTGGGTAGTTCTAATTGGGTAGGTGATTTCCATTCAGAGAATCTCCAGGTGGATTCCTGATTGTATTATATTGTGCTATGAATCTGCAGACATACAGCCGCCTTTTAGATTGTTGGCCCATTTCACAAAATCACTGTCTACATCTATGGCACTACTCAAGAATGTTCCTGTTCTGGACACTTATAAGGCTGCCACTGGACTTCATACTTTTTCCATACATTACCATACATACTTTTTCCAAGCATTGGGCAGGGGTCCAGTTTTCTAGATCAGAGGTTGCTATTGGAAATGCAGTATTGTCTTCAGTCTTGGACTTGACTCTGAAGCTCCTGTCCCCTCTCCCCCCAGGCTGTGGGTACTGCTTGGTTCTCACCTGAAGTGGAGCACTCTTAGGGACACTACTCGAAGAAGGCAAGCTTACTCACCTTTTACAGTAAGTGGAGTTCTTTGAGATGTGTGTCCCTATGGCTATTCCACTGCCCATCTTCCCTCCCCTCTGCTTTGGGGTTTCCTCTGGGGACTTCGCAACACAGAAGGAACTGAGGGCAGTTTGTCCATGCAGCCCTATACAGCCTTGGAGCAGGACATGAGGTAGCATAGGGCTCATATGCAGGCTAAACAGGCACAAGTCTCCAGGTAGTTCACACCTTTTGCGCCTATAATTAAAGCGTAGCACACATAGGGAGACACATCTCAAAGAACTCCAGTTACTGTGCAAGGTGTTCAACCTTTCCTTCTGTCCCTTCATAAATGATCTATCTAACCTTTTCATTTTTTCCCTCTGTTTCTAGACTATTCCCTCACTAAAACAGTATGGATCGCCGCCGTGATTATTCATAACAGAAAATACTGCAAGGATAATTCCTGCAACATTTTGGGATTTTTTTATACTGGAAATAGAAAGAGGATATCAGTCTCATAGTGCTCCTAGCTCTTTATATACAGGTTACATCATATTTCTGAACTACTCATTAAAAAGAGACCGAGTTAAGCTGAAATGATTATGGATTTTTGCATATTTCTGAACTCCCCAGTATCTGCCAGAAGCAGAAATTCTGAAATGCCTTAAGAAAGAATCTTTTCTCAGAACACTATCCAGGCCAAGGAAGTTAAAAATCCAATTATTTGTATATGTTTTTAATATACTTAAGCATAAAATTAAAGAACCCTTATATTATTCATTGCTTCTGACAGAACAAATGCTAGCGAGAGTGGAATGATTGTCCAGTGGTTATGGCACTAGCCAGAGACTCAGAAGAATCAGGGTCAATTCCTTGTTTCACTACGTACTTCCTGTGAGATGCTTAACAAGACACGTAGACCTGGTCTACAAATGTAGCTGTCAGTTAGTTAAGGTTTAATATTTTTACTGGAATAAGTGTGGTCTAGACACAGTTATAGTAGCATAAAAAAACACATAAATGGTATAATACAACTGTCTCCACACTGATGGTCGGTGGGTGGGTGGGTGTGTTGCCACTTCAACTATATAGTTGAAGCGGAACTACTTTCTAGTGTAGACAAATCCAAAATTTCTCTGTGCCTCAGTTCCTCATCTGTAAAATGGGGACAACACTATTTCCCCACCACATTGAGTGTTGTGAGGATAAATATATTAGAGAATGTGAGGCGCTCAGATACTATGGTGAGAGATACCTAGAGAGGATACATGGAATTTCTGTACTTTTTGTGGTTAGCACATTACTACATATAATACACACACTGAGAGGATGCAACCATTCTTTTGGTCTCCTTTCTTTTCAATAATGCCTGTACATCCAGATTCCTTAGGTCCATTTAAAAAGGACAAAGATTCTTGTGTTTTTGTTTTCCAATTTTTAAAATACCCCCTGGAGATGTTTGACTTCCAATATTACTCCATTTCATATTCAACATATTACAAAAAAAATTAACAATAACCAACATACAAGTGAACAACAGATTCTGATGGCATATTAGCCATCTTGCATATAGGTTGCTAACTAACCAATGTGTCCTTTAAAGACAAGCTGGTATAAAAATAAAAATCCTCCCAATTCAAGCCATCAGTGAAAACTGCTAACCTTATGCTGCAGGCAATGCAGTGCTGCCCAATGCTTTATGGTAGGTAAGAAATCAAATCAACTCACTTAGCCGGCTACATATTTAGAGCTCCTGGGGTTTGGTTTCAAATCATCACCTTGTACATTGGTGAAAGACTGTGAGAAACTCAATTGTCTTTGTCCATCTTTTGTCCTTGTCTCATATTTACAGAAATGATGTCAGGTTCTCCGCAGAATTGGAAAGCAGGTATAGCTACATCTGTGGGCTGTGACAGATAAATGTCTAGTATATTTGGCTTTATTTTCTTTAAGCCCTTTCTTTTACACAATTTATACTTAAATGTACTGAGAAGGAAATATTCTTGTTATTCATTTTGTACAGGATTGGATTGATCACCTAGTTTTGTTCTCTTGGTTTGTGCCTATTTCAGTGAGCAGCCTTACCCCTAGTCTATTCCAGAACAAGTTCTGTGTTTCTGTTCCATGCTGACTAGTGTCCTGTTTCTTTCTGAATCATATCTATTCAGGTATTTCCCTTTTACCTTCTTGTGAATGGAGACTGACAAATAACATGGTCTTCAGGACTGATTACAGTTGGACAGCCCAGTTAAACTCAGGTTAGATAAAAGATATGTTTTAAGTTACAGCAAAGAATGCCTATAGAAAATAAAAGCCTGTTTTGTTAAATGCACTCTGTAGCTGCTATGGAAAGTTTAATGCACATCAATAGGGTTATTAGATATTTTTATTACAAAGGTAGAGGGTCAGATCGGGTGTAAATCAGCATAGTTCCATTGAAATCAATGGTGCTACTCGGATTTACCGCAGCTGATGATTTGACCTAGTGTAGAGTCTAAAAGGTTGGTATTTCCCATTCTGTGTTTGGCACATGTTAGCCCACCTCCTTCCACAGCTATGCTTTGAAAAGAGAGACCGACACACTCACTCCTCTCTGTGTAATGGAGCCCCTCCACTGGGACCTGACCCAACTTTTCAGAGGGTAGGAGTACTTTAAGGCATCCGACACTGAAGCACCTGAGCCCCGGTTCAAAACACAATGGGACTCATTTGTTCATAATGCTGCTCCATTGATTTAGTGGCATGACACCAGATGAATTAGGCTCATTATACTCTACTCCAACTCAGGTGACAGGGAAATCATAGCCATAACTCAAACTTCCCCTCTGACAACCCCTATCCCAGAGAGAGTCTGACTACTTATCTTGTCTGTCTGTCTGTCTGTCCATCAGACCTGCATCCATGTATTTATAGCAAGCTCATCACATCTGAATGCAGCTATACTGTATGCATATATAAAAATTACATATATTGCATATGCAAGCAAACACAAACATAGCAACATAAAGCAACAGATTAGAGCTCAGAATGACTTCAGGAAAGCAATCCATAAACCTCCCATGTTATCTTTCTGACAACTTCCTAATCTCTGCAGGTTGTTGTTAAGAGCTGCATTAAACTAGCCTGCCATCGATCCCAGCTCTCACCACTTCTCAGAGATGCACTTCCTGTGATCAATTAGAAAAAGAAGCAAGTTTTTTAAAAGCATCTCTACAGGAAGAACCTACAACACTATCTCATTCATGAACATGTATATCTACATCATGCATTGTCAAAACACCAGCTGCAAGAACCAATGTCCAAGCAAATCCAACCTGGATTCTGCTGAAATGAAGAAAATCTTTTATGCACATCAGTTAAAGGATGGTTCTCACCCCACATCCCTGCCCTCCAGAAAACACTGTATCCAGAATTTAGTTGTATGAAATCTAATGGGATTTAAATATAAAATATAGTTGTTAAATTCTGGATTTGGGGGTACCACCTAGAACTCCCAGTCAATATTAGGGGCTTATTGTAGTAGGCTTGGTACACATTTCTTTCAAAGTCCCTTTCTGCCACTCTGTGTCTGCCACAAAGAGATTACAGCCTAAGTTTATTTGAAATTTTATCTCCCTAACCTCACTGCACTGACAATCTGCCTCCCAATCTGGAAAAAGTGGTATAACATTGTACGCTACAATCAGGCCTAGCCTGGTCTCTGATTTTAACTTGCTTGTGTGCAATACGCTGTGTGATTCCAGAATACTTTGTGGAACAATGGAGAGTGCCCATCCTCTCTCTTCTTTCAGTTAACTTTAAAATAAAAGTAGAAGATAACGTTTTGTCTCTAACCTACAGCCTTTGTTTCCATGCCCTGAGTTTCTTGTTAAGCTAATGAGGAGATACAGTAGAAGAGGAAGGTAATGATCATTTGAACTTAAAAAAAATGTTCTCCACATTTCTTGGGCTATTGTAAAATAATGTAACACAGATAATTCTGGATCTGTATGAACTTTTACATCTTTGTAGCCACTGACAGTCAGACAAAGAGAACCAATTCTTGTGTGTCTCAGTCATTAGAATTTTAAGACAAGAGAGTTTAAAATGATTTTTTTACTTTGCAAGAATGGACCAGTTTCAGTGTGTGTGTGTGTATAGCACTCTAGGTAATTAGCAGGCTGAGCTGAAAAACCCTATTTAGCTCCCCAGCTTTTAAATGGAGTTACTTACATTTGTTTACTGAATGTTTCTTCCCACTGAAGGCTAATGAACTAGTAATGGATGTCAAAAATCTCTGAAAGACAAATACCTCTAAATGTTGTTATTATAGTCTATGAATGCTGCTATTACTGTTCCCCAAACATCTGATATACTTAATAGTGAAGGTGGCTAGAGACTTGACATTCAATAGAGGCGCAGATCTGTGAGTGTAATTTATGTGCTGAGGCAGTGGCAGGGGGCGAGAGGGTAACAGGAAAGGCAACTCACAGGAGGTTGTAAAATACAGCAGCCCACTGTTCCTACATATCTGTCTATACTTCCATATCCCTGTGTAAATTACACTTTTTCATAGTTTTATTTGTATTGCAGTGGTGCCTAAAGGCCTCAACTAAGCCCCTATGGTGTTAGACGCTGTACAAACACATAGTAGGAGACTGTCCTTTTTTGCCTTGGAAATAAAAAAAGCTGCTAGTCTAGATAGACAAGGGGAATATTATTGTCCCACCTGGGGAACTGACACACCGGCAGATTAATTACTTGTCTAAGGTCATGAAAGAAATCTGTATGGCAGCACCAGGAATGGAACCCAGATCTCCTTCCTAAATGCTCACTGAGTGCCTTAAGCAGAAGTTCATCCTCCTGCTGCTCCACAGCTAATGAATACCAAATAAGGACAAGTTAAACTACTTTAACACTTGCAGCCAATTTACTAATCAACCTTTCCCATTGTTTATATCTGCACAGAATTTGCCTGAGAAATTTCCATGGGAGCAACCAGTAGACAAGGCTTTAGTTCAACCCAGTAAGCTACATTCATCAGTGACACATACACAAATATACTTTGCACTTTGGTGTAAGTCAGAAAACAGATTACGTGCCAAAGTGGTCTAAATTGCACCAGTATGAAATTCAAGAGTTATAAACAAGGGGTCAGTTTCATTCCTTGGGTTATCCATGGATGGAAGATGGAGGGTGTATTGGAAATTTGGTGTGCAGTCCGGATAGTCTCAACGGAAGAGTCCTAATTTGGCATTTATTGATGGTTTAAGTCAACACAAAGGTACTAAGAAGAGTGCAAGATAAAGTAGTTGAATCACTGCCTGGCTTTGAACCAGTCAAATTTTGCATTCTGCATCACTGATTGTCACTTTGGAATTTAAGCCTGGAACTTACTTTTGTGAACTTAATTTATACTCCGTTTGTACCTACACTTGGACCTCTAGGTATAATGTGACTGAACAATGACTAAGGAGCCTACAATCCTGACCAAATGTATTTTAAAGCAAGTGAATATGAAAGAAGAAGAGCAATTATTTATAGTGATCAGAGTTTTTAACGAAGAGTATTTGAATGAAATTATTCAAGGAGAAATGTATATGAGTATCAGGAAATTGTGTATAGGCCAATATTTACAAAGAAGAGTGTCTACACATTAGAATATGTTACAACTACATAATAAAACAACACTGTTCATCCTTTAGTGTCTGAATTCACTCCATTGCCTCCTTTCCTTAGAAAGGATATTTTAAAATGCATAATTACACTTTTCACAAAGGGTAACAACTACAGATTAGGAGATTATTCTGCCTCTGTTTGGCTACTTGCATCTCACCTTTATGCACAGTTGATGTTGTTGTGTGCGTTTGTCAAACACAGCTTGTTAATTTGTGGAAAGTTTTTTGACATGATTAGATCTCACTTGACTTGGTAGGATATGTCATTATTCATTCTCTGTACAGTTCTCTTAACTGCTTTGTTTTGTAATGTTCCTTCTCTCATAGTTTCTGTATCTTTGTCCAGAAACTTTTTAATCGAGGAAGAATTTTGTGTGGTCATTTGCTCTTGTGATTTCTGTTGTTTCATTCCTTTTATGCTCCTAAAAAGAATAGGACTGTAGTTCAAAGACAGGAGACAATCAAGTCCATTATCTCCTGTGCCTGAGCTCCACTCAGCACAGAAAGGGGATTGGGGGAACCATGGGATGTTTTTGACTTTCTGATTGTCAAGGCTGGCACTTGTCCTGAAAAGAATTAGAGTTGCTTCTTTGCTAGTCTAACTTGCACGTGTGGTGCAGGGTCCGTAATGAGCCCTATCCCAGTGAATGACAGGCAGAGCAGAGCTGTCCTACAACCACTCTTCACCCCATGCCTTCTTTCTGCTACACCCCTATGCCAAGGTTCATGAAGGCAGCAGCTGCAGGGCCCAGAGTTAGCACATCTGCTGATTTATTTGGAGGCAGATTCCAGCCCCTTTGCAGCACTTGAATAACACAAAGGGCCTAGATCCAATTCTAGAATATGCCCCAACTTGTGGTGATGTTAATGATTAGTAGATTTGAAGGAAGATGCCATTATGATCATCTGTTCTGACCTCATGCATAACACATGCCATAGAACCTTACCCAGTAATTTCTCCATCAAGCCATGATTTCTATTTGAGCTAGATCATATCTTTTAGAATGACTTCCACGCTTGAGTTAAAGACAGCAATTGATGGAGAATCACTTATTACTACAACAGTATGTAGCAAAGAATAGATCCTCATGGCATTGTCCATCATCCCATCCAGAATACAGCAAAGTTTCTCTCAAGGCTGCTGTTAATCTTCCTGATCCCGTCCATCTGCTCTCGCTGACACCCAGGTTTATCGGTTTTGAACCTGAGGCGGGGAGCTCAAATGATGCCCCCATAGCCCCTCGCTTGGGCCAAAACTTTGAAAGGTCTCAATTCTGCCTTCTTCCTGTTCTTCTGCTCTTATGGTACTGCTCTGCTACCTACCCCAATAAAGGAGAACTAACAACTTGAAATGCTTTGTTCAAAAATTGTAAGTAACACTTAACTTTCAAATGCCTGAACAGCAAAGGTAACTTTTCTTGTCTGCATAGTAAACACGGGCATTTCTATCTGTTTGAATAATCAAAGTGGTGCTTTCCGTGCCATCTTGGTTGCAAAGATTTGAACTGCTTCCTGCTGAAGGTCCACAGTCTGGGACAGCTCATACTCTGTTGAGATGGTTGCAAGGCCGACCAGCCTCTCCTGTGTCATTGTGGAGCATAGATGTGTTTTTATGAACTTCAGCTTGGAGAAGCTGTGTTCTCCACTGGCAACTGTTACAAGAAGTGTTTAGAAGTACGTGCAGAGCAACAACAGCATTTGGAAAGAGGGTGGTCATCTTATTTGTGCACATACATTCCAGAACGGCATATGGAGTTGATCCTGCTGAAATGTATCTTGAAAGGGCTTTCAGTTCATCCCCTAAATCACTCACATCAATATCGCACATGTCATCATGTGTCAACACGGTCTCTAGTGCCCTGCATTGCTGGTGTAGGTCTTCTTCAGATGTAGTGAGGAGTTTTGGAATATCATACCACATCCCAAATATACTGCTGTGTTCCTTGAGCTGCATGAAATGTTCTTCAACTGACTGTATTGCACAATCTAGCACCTGTTTAAAGCATTCAACTTTGAATTGTTGTTTGGGGTCTCTTATGGGATTCTCCTGTGCCTCGCAATCAAAATGTCTTCTTTTTCGGTGATTCTTGTATTCTTGAATGGGTAGGAAAATAGCTTCCTCTGCCAACTTCTGTGCACTCTACAGAATGTTTTGAAGTCCCTCATCTGACCGGTAAGACTGCAGGTATGTCTTTGCTTTGTCCAGTTGTTCCATTGCTCCTGATATGTCAAGGTCAACACCTTAGAATCTCTTTCTTACAACATTTATTTCAAACAGTATGTCATGCCATAACACTAAGCCACACAGAAATTTGAAGTTATGTACGTTTCTGGTGATTCCATTTCCCTCTGCCACTGTACTCCTACAAACAGCTCCTGTCATAGCATTATTCTCCAGAATGGCAACTATGGCATCATCTATCTTCCCAATTTGGTGTTTGATAGGCTTTATCGCCTCCACTCAACTTTCCCATCGTGGGGCACTCAGTGGTTTCAGTGTCAGAGAGGATGTTCCCAGATGTTGCTTCAAAATTGATGCAGAGAAAAATACCCATGCTTTGAATTACATTAAAAAATTCAGCAGCCTCACTAGAAGCTGATGCTGCATCGCTGACCACCAAGTTCAATGAATGAGAACTGCATGGAACAAAAAAAGCTCAAGGGTTTAACTCTCGGATCCGTGTCTGCACTCCTCTGTTCTTTCCTCTCATGTTGGCACCATTATTGTAGCCCTGACCTCTCATATCAGTTATCACAATTCCCGTATCTTCCAGCTTTTTAAGAAGCACATTTGTCATACCAGTTCCTGTAATATCATCATTGTCAATAAATTCTAGAAAATGCTCTCTGACGGTCACCATTGCAGGGATATTTTCACTAGGTTCTGTTGTTGTTACAAAACGCACCATTGAAATCGTTTGTTCCATATGGCTGATGTCAGGTGTGCAGTCCAGAATAACCGAGTAATAACTTTCTGACTTCTGATCTGCCACACTCTTCTCTTTGACTTTTGTTGCCAGTAACTGTATGATCTCATTTTGAATGGTTTTTCCAGGGTAGTGGTGTGTGTACATTTCTTTTGTGGTGACTCTTCTTAGATGCTCCTGGAGAACAGCATCAAACTCAACCATCAGCTCCACAATTTTAAGGAAGTTTCCATTGTTTGGCACATACAGCTGATCTGAAGCGCCACGCAGTGCTAGGCTGTAGGTAGCAAGCATTCTCACAATGGCAATGAGCCTTTTCAGAACATTTTGCCAGTAAAGAGACTCTGATGCAATCTTCTCTTGATGCTGATCATCTATGGTGGCCTTTAACCTTAGTCTCATCTCAAGCTCTTTCCACCTGTGGAATGCTCTCTGTTGATTTGCTGCCTTCTCATGGCATGCCAGATTTCTAGCTAGATTTTTCCAGTCCTTTGCTCCTGTAGAACCCAATGTGGCTGGAACATTAGACTGGAATAGTTTACAACAAAAACAGTATGCAGCATTCTGAGTTTTTGAGTACATAAGCCATGGCCCCTCCACGTTATCACCATTGGGGATTTCATGCCAGTAATGTGTTGGATGGAAACTTCAATTTTCGTTGTCTTTGGGGAACATAAAGTTTTTCACTTGCTGTGGTCCACGCAGTACAAGGAAGTCCCTTAGGCTACTGCTCAAGTGGGTCCACAGTCCTGGGTCATCTAGACTTAAGGAACTAAACTCAGCAGCAGCTGTTTCTTGTGTCTCCACTCTTCTCTGATCTACACTTTTTTCTTCAGGAATGTGCATGGTTACATCCATTGGAGATGGAGATACCGATGCTGCAGTAGCTGCCAGGTCACCTGCACTCTGACTAACTGGAAGATCAGGAATCTCCTCACCACTCACATCCTCACTGGGGCCGGAAGGCTCACTTTGAACATTTGTGTCTATGTATCTCAGGAGAGCTCCTTCCTGCTTAGGTAGAAAAGCTTCCTTTGCGTTCTTTCTTTTTCTGAATGCTGCCTCAGACGGGCATTTTCTTCTTTCACTCATGACTGCTGTTCTGTGCCAGCTACAGTGGCTCTCCACAATGAATCGAAGGGGACAAATAAGCAGGCTTGTAGCAGGGCCTGAGTGAGGGAAAATATCAGCTTCTTAAGGGCCTAACTGGCTCCTACTACTTCAGTTGACTGCCTGTTCTCTTCAAGCGGGTTCAGGGAAGCAGCAGGAAACAGGAAGCTTCCTGAGAAGCTGGTGTTAATCAGTCCAGGCTCTTGTGGGTGCTAGAGAGATACATAAGAGGCTTCTCCTCCTCTCTCTCCCTGCAGCTCCTGCTGCTTTCTGTTATTTCCTCTCACCTTTTCTCCTGCCTGCCTGTTATGTGTCTTGTGCCCTCCTTTCTCCAGCACAGCACTCCACCATCTCTGTGCATCTAGAGCAGAAAGAATACATATGCACCAGCAGCAGACACAATTTTCTACACTCTGGGTCCTAGTGGCACACCCCCACACAGTCTGGCACCTGAGGTGGCTGCCTCAGTTTGCCTCGTGGTAAGGCCAGCCCTGCCCCGGCCCCACCCTAGAGCCCAAACCCCCAGCTGGATCCTGCACCCCAACCCGCACCACAATCCCCTGCCCCAGCCCAATGCAAGTGAGTAAGGGTGGAGGAGAGCGAGTGACAGTGGGTGAGGGTGAACAGGGGGTGGGGCCTTGGAGAGTGGATGGGGCAGGCCTTGGGGGTGGGGCGGGGCAGAGGACAGGGCAAGGGTGTTCAGTTTTGTGTGATTAGAAAGTTGGTAACCCTATTGATCATTGTCCTCTTCCTTGTTTGATGCAATATACCTAGCTCTACAATATTCTTTTTCAGATGGGGTGAGCCCATACTGCAAAAAAGATTTCAAGGAGAAGATAGACCATGAGTTTACCAGTGGTTCTCAAACTTTTGCTTTGGTGACCCCTTTCACACAGTAAGCCTCTGAGTGTGACCTCCGCCCCTTTAAACTCTATTATAAATGTTGGAGGAGAAGCAGGGTTTGGGTATGAGGCTGAAGGCTCCCGACCCCCCACATAATAACCTTGCGAACCCGTGAGGGGTCACAACCCCCAGTCTGAGAACCCCTGGTTTATACTAATACATTATAGTGTTGCCCATATTATTTCCCTTCCCATTCTTTATGCATTCTAACATCTTATTAGCTTATTTATTTAATGTATTACATTAGTTATGTAACATAATGCATGCATCATATTTTATATTACATGAATGGAAGTTCTGGTATGTTTCAGGGGCAGGTGTGATACTTTGAAATTAGAAAAGTAGCTGGTCTCCCTGGTACCAGCTAAATGCAGGCAATGATGCATAGATCTTAGGATATTCATACAGATTCATTTGAAGAGACTTCCTAAATAATGACATTTGATTTGGGATAATAATTTTTAAATATTGAATTCAAGTTAAGGTTTCTAACAAATTACTTGTGTTTTATGAATGGCATTTTATCATCTTTTATTTATATGAACTCTAGATTTAGTTTCCATGATATGCACTCATAAGGTATGTATCTGTCTGTCTGTCTTTTAATGAAGGTTTTATTTGTTGAGTGGGAGTTTTTAGTCACTGAGGGTAGGTAGGTCTTGGAAATTCTTCAGTGTCTTTTAGTGCATCATAAAACTCTGCCTCCAACGTATTTGTAGCTCTCTGAAGTCATTGCCACCTTTTATTGGTTCTATCTTTTTTCTGGTAGAGGTTAAGAGTCGTGCTTTCTACCAACCATCATTTTAAAGGCCAGTTCCAAACAAGGAAATTTAGATAATTCTAATAAAATAAAGCAAAGATAAAAATGTCTTCATAATATCATAGTTTAAGATGTTGCCCTTTAGAAGATGTAATGAAAGAGCATTAATAGGTTTGATGTGTTACATCAAGCATTATGAGCCCACTGATCACTTTCCAGGTGGCAGTTCAAAACTAGAGATAGTTAGTGGGCTTTTTAAAATAATTTTTGTGAATAAATATCCAAGATATGTGTATTATGGTTAGAGAGATCCTATTATTTATTCACCACAAGTTTTTGAGTGACCACTTACTATTCATGAAATCCAAAACATTTAATAAATTTTAGTGTAAATGATTATTTTTCTGAAAATTCATTTTCTTATGTTTGGTTTGGTTTGTCTATATTCATCTTTCATCACTATCCTATTTTTAAATCTTTTAGGTCCCAATCCTAATGAGTTCTGTGCAGCCATAAGAACATAAGAACGGCCATACTGGGTCAGACCAAAGGTCCATCTAGCCCAGTATCCTGTCTTCCGACAGTGGCCAATGCCAGGTGCCTCAGAGGGAATGAACAGAACAGGTAATTATCAAGTGATCCTTTCCCTGTCGCTCATTCCCAGATTCTCGCAAACAGAGGCTATGGACACCATTCCTGCCTATCCTGGCTAATAGTCATTGATGGATCTATCCTCCATTTATTTATCTAGTTCTTTTTTGAACCCTGTTATAGTCAATGTTAAAGCCCCTTCACTTCAGTTAGTTTTCTTGTGGGTGTAGGTGTCTGCCTATCTAGACCTTATTCCAGGATTGCGACCTTAATAATTAAATCATGGAACAAAAACAATACAACATGACTTACAGGACTAATTACAACAGAAATAGAAACCAGGACATACTCTGGCCACAGCACCCTTGCACTCAGATGATCTCCAGCTGCCAGAACAGCCCGTTAGGGAGACAAGTTGGGTGTGGTAATATATTTTATTGGACCAGATTCTGTTGGTGAGAGGAACAGATACTACCTCACTCAACTTGTCTCCCAACAGAGCTATTCTGGGAGCTAGAGATCATCCGAATGCTGTTTGTTATTTGTGTTGTAATTAGTCATGTAAGTCGTGTTGTATTGGTTTTTTTTTTTTTCCATTATTTGATTATTAAGGCCCCAATCCTGGAATAAGTTCTAGATAGGCAGACAAGCTTGTGCCTGTCACCAAGAGAAGTTGGTCTAATAAAAAATATTACCTCACCTACCTCGTCTGTCTGACATCCTGATACTGAAACAGCTACAACTAAGCTGCTTACAGAATAGCCTTTTGGCAGCTATTTAATTCAGGTACAAATTAGAGCTGTCCTTTGTTGCTCTAACTTTAGCCAAGGGCGGAGCTAGCCCCAGACTGGCCTACAGGTTAGCCAGAGGTATATGTAAAGGTAACATACAACTATCTTAGTCCCTCCCTTGGGTTCTGCACAAGCGCAGCTCAGCTGGAGCCAATAATCTAGTCCTAGCATAGAAGACACTGTGATTAAGATAGGTTTCAGAATAGCAGCCATGTTAGTCTGTATCCGCAAAAAGAAAAGGAGGACTTGTGGCACCTTAGAGACGAACAAATTTATTTGCGCATAAGCTTTCGTGAGCTACAGCTCACTTCATCGGATGCATTCAGTGGAAAATACAGTGGGGAGATTTATATACATAGAGAACATGAAACAGTGGGTGTTACCATACACACTATAAGGAGAGTGATCACTTAAGGTGAGCTATTACCAGCAGGAGATTGGGGGGGAAAAAAATCTTTTGTAGTGATAATCAAGGTGGGCCATTTCCAGCTATTGACAAGAACGTCTGAGGAACAGGAGGGGTTGGGGGAGGAATAAACATGGGGAAATAGTTTTACTTTGTGTAATGACCCCATCCACTCCCTGTCTTTATTCAAGCCTAAGTTAATTGTATCCAGTTTGCAAATTCATTCCAAGTCAGCAGTCTCTCCTTAGTCTGTGTTTGAAGTTTTTTTTGGTTGAAGAATTGCCACTTTTAGGTCTGTAATCGAGTGACCAAAGAGATTGACGTGTTCTCCGACTGGTTTTTGAATGTTTTAATTCTTGATGTCTGATTTGTGTCCATTTATTCTTTTATGCAGAGACTGTCCAGTTTGGCCAATGTACATGGCAGAGGGGCATTGCTGGCACATGATGGCATATATCACATTGCTAGATGTGCAGGTGAACAAGCTTCTGATAGTATGGCTGATGTGATTAGGCCCTATGATGGTGTCCCCTGATTATCACTACAAAAGGTTTTTTCCCCCCTGCTCTCCTGCTGGTAATAGCTCACCTTACCTGATCACTCTCTTTACAGTGTGCATGGTAACACCCATTGTTTCACATTCTCTGTGTATGTGAATCTCCCCACTGTATTTTCCACTGAATGCATCCAATGAAGTGAGCTGTAGCTCACGAAAGCTTATGCTCAAATAAATTTGTTAGTATCTAAGGTGCCACAAGTCCTCCTTTTCTTTTTGTGATTAAGATGTGTTTCTTTTACGATAGGCAGACAGACAGCAATATTTATTAAACTGCTCTGTGCATGAAAATCTGTTTCGCCAAAGCTAGTCAGCTAATAGCATGATGCTAGTTAATAATGAAAACATCCCCCAAACTTGTCTCAGACAGCTACTAATTTGTTTTTCAGAAGCGGGAAATGTCAGTCTCTTTCAGAAATTACACTTTTCTATAAACTTCCATAATGTTGTTGCTTAACTGCCCTTATTTTGTCATTTTATCAGCATATGTTGTAAATAATAAACAATTGTGTTATCTCCCTTTTTAGAGCTTGATTGCAGGGAACCATTTGCTGTCAGACATTTGGAGTTTATCATCACAGCATCTTTCTAGGATGCAGCTTTAATTTCGTCTAAACATTTTAATAGAGGTCCTAAGGAAAAGGAAGTCATTCCCCATATTAAACATTAATCCCATTATGCCAAAATAGGTATGTTCCTCAAAGGCTATTTATAGATGATCTGCTAGAGTTATGAAAATATAAAGTACCAGAGCTGAACAAGCATCTCCAGGCTCAGCTTAACAGTCTGAACTCAACTTGTTTGCTCAGTTGGTCAGGAGAGGTTTATGAAAAAGATATTGCTTTTCAGTTTGTTAGGATTACCTATAAACATTTACGATTGGCTCATTGCCCCAGTGGAGAGAAAAAAAGGGACACTTTCGGTGAGTTGTAGATTCAGAGAGGAGAGAACGAAATAGATTGGAGTATGATTGATAATACAGGATTGTCTACACAGAGTGACAGTGCACCCTAGGGGGTGTTATTTCTAAAGTACACTAACATGTTGTCCACTAACTGGTCCATGTAGCCGCTTCCCGCAGCTCCCATTGGCTGGAAACAGTGAACCGTGGCCCCTGGGAGTTGCGGGTGGCCATGCCTGTGGATGGTGCAAGTTAAACTGTTTCGCAGCCCACCAGATGGGCTGCAGGTTGCCCACCACTGATGTAGACCCTTTGGGTAAGGAATACACAAGCTCAGGGTTGAGACACTCCGGTTTATTAATTCAAAGCTGTATTTGAACCGAAAGCATAGCCTTGCATTTTACAATTACTATAAAAACAATGACCGACAGATATAAAGAAAAACATATTGATTAATTACCTTCTCATGGGGCATAGGTGGGTCGTGATGGATTGTTCTTACAAGTCTCCAATTATGCCCTTACACTTCAGCAAATTCATACTTTCCTGCATTATATGATCATCTAATCAACATCAAGCATTGTGTTGTATGTAACCCATAGAATACATATGTGCAAGCCTCAGTTTACATGCTATTTCATGTCATCATGTCTCTTCCAGTTAGTTTATTTCATAGAATCATAGAATATCAGGGCTGGAAGGGACCCCAGAAGGTCATCTAGTCCAACCCCCTGCTCGAAGCAGGACCAATTCCCAGTTAAATCATCCCAGCCAGGGCTTTGTCAAGCCTGACCTTAAAAACCTCTAAG
This sequence comes from Natator depressus, assembly GCF_965152275.1. NCBI lineage: Eukaryota > Metazoa > Chordata > Testudines > Cheloniidae > Natator > Natator depressus. The sequence goes on from NC_134244.1 coordinate 54,041,174, forward strand.
GAAGGAGATTCTACCACCTCCCTAGGTAACGCATTCCAGTGTTTCACCACCCTCTTAGTGAAAAAGTTTTTCCTAATATCCAATCTAAACCTCCCCCATTGCAACTTGAGACCATTACTCCTCGTTCTGTCATCTGCTACCATTGAGAACAGTCTAGAGCCATCCTCTTTGGAACCCCCTTTCAGGTAGTTGAAAGCAGCTATCAAATCCCCCCTCATTCTTCTCTTCTGCAGACTAAACAATCCCAGCTCCCTCAGCCTCTCCTCATAAGTCATGTGCTCTAGACCCCTAATCATTTTTGTTGCCCTTCGCTGGACTCTCTCCAATTTATCCACATCCTTCTTGTAGTGGGGGGCCCAAAACTGGACACAGTACTCCAGATGAGGCCTCACCAGTGTCGAATAGAGGGGAACGATCACGTCCCTCGATCTGCTCGCTATGCCCCTACTTATACATCCCAAAATGCCATTGGCCTTCTTGGCAACAAGGGCACACTGTTGACTCATATCCAGCTTCTCGTCCACTGTCACCCCTAGGTCCTTTTCTGCAGAACTGCTGCCTAGCCATTCGGTCCCTAGTCTGTAGCGGTGCATTGGATTCTTCCATCCTAAGTGCAGGACCCTGCACTTATCCTTATTGAACCTCATCAGATTTCTTTTGGCCCAATCCTCCAATTTGTCTAGGTCCTTCTGTATCCTATCCCTCCCCTCCAGCGTATCTACCACTCCTCCCAGTTTAGTATCATCCGCAAATTTGCTGAGAGTGCAATCCACACCATCCTCCAGATCATTTATGAAGATATTGAACAAAACCGGCCCCAGGACTGACCCCTGGGGCACACCACTTGACACCGCCTGCCAACTAGACATGGAGCCATTGATCACTACCCGTTGAGCCCGACAATCTAGCCAGCTTTCTACCCACCTTATAGTGCATTCATCTAGCCCATACTTCCTTAACTTGCTGACAAGAATACTGTGGGAAACCGTGTCAAAAGCTTTGCTAAAGTCAAGAAACAATACATCCACTGCTTTCCCTTCATCCACAGAACCAGTAATCTCATCATAAAAGGCGATTAGATTAGTCAGGCATGACCTTCCCTTGGTGAACCCATGCTGACTGTTCCTGATCACTTTCCTCTCATGTAAGTGCTTCAGGATTGATTCTTTGAGGACCTGCTCCATGATTTTTCCAGGGACTGAGGTGAGGCTGACTGGCCTGTAGTTCCCAGGATCCTCCTTCTTCCCTTTTTTAAAGATTGGCACTACATTAGCCTTTTTCCAGTCATCCGGGACTTCCCCCATTCGCCACGAGTTTTCAAAGATAGTGGCCAAGGGCTCTGCAATCACAGCCGCCAATTCCTTCAGCACTCTCGGATGCAACTCGTCCGGCCCCATGGACTTGTGCACGTCCAGCTTTTCTAAATAGTCCCTAACCACCTCTATCTCCACAGAGGGCTGGCCATCTCTTCCCCATTCTGTGATGCCCAGTGCAGCAGTCTGGGAGCTGACCTTGTTAGTGAAAACAGAGGCAAAAAAAGCATTGAGTACATTAGCTTTTTCCATATCCTCTGTCACTAGGTTGCCTCCCTCATTCAGTAAGGGGCCCACACTTTCCTTGGCTTTCTTCTTGTTGCCAACATACCTGAAGAAACCCTTCTTGTTACTCTTGACATCTCTTGCTAGCTGCAGCTCCAGGTGCGATTTGGCCCTCCTGATATCTTTCCTACATGCCCGAGCAATATTTTTATACTCTTCCCTGGTCATATGTCCAACCTTCCACTTCTTGTAAGCTTCTTTTTTATGTTTAAGATCCGGTAGGATTTCACCATTAAGCCAAGCTGGTCGCCTGCCATATTTACTATTCTTTCGACTCATCGGGATGGTTTGTCCCTGTAACCTCAACAGGGATTCCTTGAAATACAGCCAGCTCTCCTGGACTCCCTTCCCCTTCATGTTAGTCCCCCAGGGGATCCTGGCCATCTGTTCCCTGAGGGAGTCGAAGTCTGCTTTCCTGAAGTCCAGGGTCCTGATATAATCAGGTATTTACTCAGATTATATCACTCAATGGAGAGACTTTCCTGTTTTTCCTAATACAGGGACTTTTAGTCCATACCTTTTATGTATTTTATTGTACTGATTAACTTCCTCTTATCTATGTCCTTCAGCACAGTACAGTCTGTGAACAAAACCTCACCTTTGTCTTACACAGCAGCTGTAGGCATTATTTAAGGAAGTCAATAAAAGGAGGAATCTAGTCATGTAACATACATATCAAGCAAAGAGTAGACTGAAGCCAGTTATCTCAGCATAACTATTATGCTGGCCTGTCTGTCTAAACTCATTCACTATACATGATCCAAGCTTATGATATCACCAACAACCTGGCTGGTAGCACTAAAAGTTCCCTACTGTGTTTTAACCATAATACTGTTTAAAATTGTACTATGTTAACATGCACTACGGAACTTTTAGTGCACAGTAGTAGGGTCCTTCTGGACCAATTCACATGCAACAACATTAGTGTGCTTTAGAAATCATAGCCCCATGGTGTGCTCTACCCCACTGTGTAGATATGCTCTAAGTCGGAACTGAAGAAAAATAAATGGAATAGAATGGATGGCAAGGCAGCAGTGGAATGATATTGGGGGGTGGGAGGGTGAGTGGGCAGTGGAAACAAAGATGAAAGAAAGAAAATTCCTCTGTGACATTTTATTAAAACCTGCTGCTGCTGAGGCAAGAAGCAGTCCTGCTCTTGTAACAGTGTAGTGGATATACTTATGTTAATATAGTGTGTGCACAGGGAATTACTTCTTAAAGGGCCTTCTCCTAAACCTGCTAAAGTCATTAGAAGTCTTTCCATAGATTTCAGTAATCTTTGTACCAGACCAGTAATGAAGTTTTCCTCTGAAAAAAGTGATTCTGTAAAAATGGAATTGTTGGCATACATATTTATTGTTACCTTCTGCAGCAAATATATTTGATTTACAGATATCAGCGTCATTGCAATCTTACCCACCAACTTCACTGAATGCTGTTTGGCTACAGCTGTGGAACTGGTGCCTAGCCTCTCCCCGTTTCATAGGTTATAAGAGCAGGAGAAAGTCCAGTTTTTCTATAGAGGGGGAAGACATGGTAGCATGGTGTTCTGTATTATAATGGAGGGAGCCTGGGGATTTGAAACAAGAATTATGAGTCATTACTTTTGTGGATATTCACGATGGGGTTGGAAGTATATTGCTGCAAATAATTTCCTTCAGACAATCACCTGATCTTTATAAAAGGATTCACGAAGGTCATGCACACATCCTTTCTTGTTTCCATTCTGAGAACCTGAAACTGTGAGCCGTATGATGGAAAGTTAGTTGCATGAAGGTTTGTTGAAAGTGCATGTTTGAGTATTCACGGAAACTGCATTTCAAATTCTCACATACAAGTGTTTACTCTAGAAATCCTTTTGCACTCATCCAATCGGGCAACAGAAACAGTACCTAATGAGTACTCTGACCAATCACAACTAACAGACCTAGCTAATAGAGACTATTAAATACTTGCAGATAACTGTCCATAAACAATGCACAGTTAATGAAAATCACCGAATACATTTTAGACAATTGCAATCTGTTTAGAGATACTCTATCAAGAGAATCATTTTTTTCAGACTAATACTGAATTATTCATGCAGTTATGATAAGCACTGTTTCCTGCAAATCAGAAATATAGTCATTAGAGAAGTCTCTCAGATAACAAAATAGCATCACAGATCATATGAATATTACAGTGAAGCGTCATTACTTGCTCAGTAGCCAGCCAGTGCACAGCTTTCTGTTCCTCAACTCACCTGCAAAGAAACATCACATAAAGAGGAACTAATGACACATTCCTGGGTACTAGACATAGTCTGTAATATGAAAAAATCTGTTTGGATTTTTTTTTTGTTACTATTTAATGTTTTTGTCAAAAAATGGCTTTTAATAGAAAATGATTTTTATGGAAAAAATCCATTTTGATTAAAATGTCTGATTTTTCCCCTTCCCGCACTGGAAAACCAGAAATAAAAAAAAGAATTTTGGTGCAAATGTTTGTTTTTCAGGAAAATATTTCAATATTTTGATTTTCAAAAACTGATTTTGAAAACTGAAAATGTTTTTAACAAATATATATATATTTGCAGAAAAGGTTTTTTTTAATGAAAATATTTTGGGGGTTTTCAGTTTCCATTTTTCATTACAAAATAGAAAATATTCACAGGAAAACTCAAATATTTTTTCAACATTTCGTGAAAAAAAAAAAATTCAACCATTCTAGGTGTGAGAAATGATTTGCAAATTGACATAATAGAATTTCTTTCTATAGATCATCTCATTAACTCACGAAGATGCCCGAAGAGGGAAAAAAAGTGCAATGAAAAGCACCAGTGACAAAATGATTGTGTCCTAGAATACTCTCTCTGAGGACTTGCTGTTGATACAGCAACCTATCATAAGGGTAGTTAATATATTACCTCATCCTCTTCTAGCAGTGGCATTTTCAGTCATTTAGCAGATTTTTCAGATTTTCTTCTAACATACAGTGTCACAGGATGCTCAGGATGCTATCTTATTATCACAGGCATAGCTGGTGTTATAATTTGTTGTAATGACAAAAGGAACCTTTGCAACAGCCATCATCATTTACTGTGTATTTGTACAGTGTCTTGCACATTAGCACCCTACCCTGGATGCAACCCCTGGTAGTGCGCAATATAAATGATTGATTATTGAGAGTGAAGCAAGACTCCATGCTCATGAAAGTAAGTCAAGCCTTTATTTTTATCATGATGGAATTGAGTTTTCTTGATAAGGAAAATGTTGTATTAACAGTACTTACTCCATGAATCACTCTTTTAACATGGATGCAATTGAATAGGAAAAAAGGCAGTCGTGTATCATCTTTTTTAAGATGGTTGTAGCCAAGGCATTATACATTATTTAACAAGCCAACTAGTAGCAGGCTGTAATGGGGAAGTTCAAGTTGTTATAGAGGACATACAACTTTGTAAGTGCAGTTATTACTAATTGCCATGTTTATACGTTACATAAACACACACTTATTTTTATGTGTGTGTGTGTGTGTGTGTGTGTGTGTATATATATATGCGCACACACACACACACTATTTATTTATTTGCGTGTGTGTAATAGAAATATTTTGGTGTCCTACTGTGTCCCTAGAGTACATATGTTGAAAAAAATAGAATGTAGAAAAAAAATCTACTTAATTCTTTTAAAAATAAGTATAGTCCTAACAGTTGACTCTTACATAGTGCTTTTAACTACAGGTCTCATTTCTCTCAGATGGTGACATTTCTCCATACGTGTTCATTAATTTGGGTTTGTGAAAATTCTACAGGATTTGTACCATTCCCAGGCTATATAGTGTGTCCCTACAGAGGTGAGCATTTACACATGTGAGTAGCCCAAGGAACCAGTGCTACTTGGGAAATTGACCCTTCCCAGGCTCTCATATGGAGAGGCAGCAGCATAGGAAATCCATATTGCCAAGCTCTATTCAAGATGCCTGCAGTCAGTCGTTGCTAAAAATAAAGAATAAGCATTTATTGCACACCAACTCCCCACACAAATTCATATCAGCAATATTTGTGCTAACCCTATTTCTTTGCTTTTTATGAGTATTCATAGAAGGGGTTTTGTATTGCAAAACTGCTTGCAGAAAGGAAGGTATTCACACAAGAATTTGCAGCAGAAGTGTTCTCAAAGCCATCTTGAAAGTTCCTTGTGGACTTCAGCCATCAGGGTGGAAACAATGACAGGTGACCAATTACACAGTGTGGATGGTAAATTACAAATAGCAAGGACTCTAATCAATTATTACAGTGACTACTGTTAGTTCACAAACAATCCACAGGATGACGTATGTCCACATGAACCCATTCGTTGAGTAGTTTTAATAATGAAGAAATCTGTACAAAATGAGGTCAGTTTGTGGAGGAATCAGGGGCTACAGTTGTGAAATAAATTTCTTGTGTTAACATTTTTCCCAGCAGGATCTGTCATGCTTTATAATAATGGAGTTTTGTCAAAAGATACATAAACTTAGTAGAAGATTTTTACTTTATATGATTTTTGAAATATCTAAGAGCAGGTCTAAATGAATGAGTTTGTGTGTGGTAAGCTGGGGTGTAAATTTGTAAAGCTACACATGCCCTAACACATTGGGCCAGATTCTCAGCTGGGGTAAATCCGCTGAAACTTCCATCGCTACTCAGCTTCTAGATCTCAAAGGAGGGTTTGTATTATTATCTCCATTTTACAGATGGGGAAGCTGAGACACAGAGTGGTTCAGTGATTTACGCAAAATCACTTGATAGTCCAGAGGTAGAGCAGGAATAGAAACCAAGTCTCCTGAGTGCTGGTCCAGCACACTATCCACCAGGCAACACTGCCTCCTAAGTTTTAGTTTAGTTCTGCTCTTAGCAATCTAAGATGGTGCATCTATAGGAAATTCATCATTAGGACTAGAAGCCTATAGAAAGGATTTTCACAAGGAAGTGAGCTCTATTCACCCTGGGCTGGTGGGTTAACAAGGAAAATGGGTAGAAGTTTTAAAGGGACTTCCATTGATCTCAGTGGGCGTTGGATCCACGTCTGCTGGAAGGCTGTGTAAACTGTAAGAGATGTATGGGTACTGAGAAGCCTGAGCAGATTTCAGAGGGATGGTGTTGGAGTGTGCCCATAAACCAATCTTTCATATAATGTGTTCATGGGAGATTAAGTATTGCAACTAGCCCTGGGTGATTTATTTTACATGTTTTAAACGTGTAACCCTTGTTCAGCCGAGCTTGACAGGTTTGAGAAACTGGAATCCAACTATTTTGTCTGAACAAGCAGCACTCACCCCTATGCCTCAGCTGCACAAGTTTTGCAGTTTGGAAATGAAAGCTCCACAGCAGATTTCATAAGCTATGGAAGAACATAAAACCACCATCCTCTGCAGCTTTTCACTGGGTTGATGAAGAGCTGCTCCACAGGAGAGAGGCCATCATATCCCTTGCTCTTTTTCATATTATACCTAATCCCCTCCACCATTACAAGTCTCCCACTGAACTAACATAGCTACAGCTATGTAGCTGGTGTAATTCCTTTCCATAGGTTCCCAGCGTGAGGACGAACTTGTCACTACATGACCGCAGGAACAGCTGCTCCCCACACTCAAGCAATTGACATGCATGGCCAGGGCAGTCCTCTGAAGGGGGGCGGCGGAGGATGAGGGAGTTAGCTGTATTGTTGTTAAGGTAATGCGCACCTCTGTTTATATACTTCTTGTTATCCCATCTGATTGCAAGGAGTAAAATCAATGGTGGCTGTTAGGGGGGATAAGGCAAAGAGTGCCATCAGAAGCAATACCAAGCTACTTTAGGAAACAATGGGGAAGCTATTAACTGGGAAATACCCACCTGCCTGGTTCCAGCTCGACTAGCAAGGGTAATTTTTTCCAGACCTGAACCTGGGATCAAAAGAGAGATTATACCACTACAATTCCAGGCTGAGCGAGATTGAGCAGGGCAGCAGACACTGGAGATGGGAAAGAAAGAGACTGAGAAGATGATGTGGGGACTGCCCGTGAGTCTGAGCCCAGGAGTTGGGATGTCTGAATTTACCTAACATTTGCAGGGAAAGAATACAATGTAGTTAAGAACAGATTTTATATGCAGAGCTGGCACTAGGCATAAGCAGTCTAAGCAATTGCTTGGGGCCCTGAAAAGCTCAAGGGGGGCCCCCTATTAATTATTAGGATGTGTTGGGGGGGCCCAAAATATTCCTGCTTAGGGTCCCCAATGGGCTAGCACCATAGGCCTTATTCCTGCTTCTTAGATACCTTGTTCTGTATAAACAATGTTTGTTTCAACAAATCTGTCATGAGTTGCACTAATGAGCTGCTGATCACAGGCTCCTGACAAGAAGTTTTCTTGCAGGTGCCAAGTATAGCTGGTCTGTTGTGTTTACATGGCTGGGAAATGAGAGCTGCAAGCCAGAGATGCGGTCCAAAAGTGTTTGGTCTGCAGGGTTCCACCCTTGAAAGAGGTGAAGGAAGTCAAGCCTGTCACTTGAAGAGTTCACTTGAGAGGGAGTAAGGGGGTTCTAAATGCAGCTTTCTCTGTGCCTATGACAGGGGCATTCTTGCATCTTCCGCATAAGCCCCAGTAAAGGTCCTTTCTGGTGGACTTAGCTGCTTAGCCCTTGTTCCTGCTGACTGCTTTTTTTCAGAGCTGAGACAGTGAAGAGTCCATTCTTTGCACTAAGACGTAGTGCTCAATGAATCCCCTTAACATCTTTCCTATACTAATTTCCATGTTTGACAGTTGGATGAGGCAGCTGGTGCTCCATACTCCAGCAATGACTATGGGAAGAAAATAAATCTTTGATTTTGTTTCATTGTTTTAGACACACTTTTACAAAAATATTTAATTTTATTAGTTCTTTGGAAAGTAGAAGAACATCAAGATAGGAAGAAATGCAAAGTGTCACAGTAAATAAGCAGCTTACACTGAGACCATAAAAAAAAGGACTTGCAGCATACAGAAGAGAAACACACCAAAAAAAAAAAGACACTTAAGACATTTAATACAGGACTATTTTCATTTCCCCTTTTTCTGATGGGGAAACGTAGTAAAAAGAGAGGGTCCTGCAACGTGTTCTAAAACTGATCACATTGTGGTTTATCCCAGTCTCCTCTGTGAGCTAATTACACAGCAGACCCCTAATACTACCAACACCAGGACACAGAAAATTTTGTCTCTTCCAGTCATGTGCTGGCCACTAGAGTTTGTTTATCCCTCCATTTAAGAGGCAGATTGCTGTAGCAATAATACATTCTCTTTAGCCTTTATTGAACTTGCCGGATAATAGAGGACAGATTCAGGGTCAGCAACAGGTCTAGAGAAGTGAGAGAGCAGATGACATGATGCTACACATCTTTGGCGAATGATAAAATATTTTAATATTCTGGAACAAAATAGTGTCTATTTACTATCCCCAGAATAGGAACAATTTATTTTTTAATATTAATATACCTCAAAATCTGGAAATAGATTATCTATCTATCTTAGTCATAAGGACAATATAACAGAAAAATGTAGCACAAAAAAAATGAATAAATAAAAATGTAGTTACCTGTTTGTCTTATTTGTATACTTAAGATTTAATTACCTACGCCCCAAAATAGCTGACACATTCCCTCTGATAGGGTATAGAAACCTCACACTGAGAGCAAGGAGTTAAGGAGCTGCTCTGAGCTCAGCCAGTCCCACCCTGCTACACCTGCAAGGCATGCACAAGCTGCAGGAGTTAAAAAGGAAGCAGAAGAGCTCACTTGTGGGCAGACCAGGGAAGAGAACAGAGCTTCAACCCTCAGCTTGTGAGAAAGGGACTGAGAGAAGTCAAGAGCTTTCCTGTCACCACTGCCTGAGGGAAGGGAGGGCCTGATCCTGAAACACCCTGAGAGGAGGTGTTTCCTCTCTCTCTTACTAATACAGTTTGTGGTAATTCCCCTGGCTTTTTGTTTATAAGCTACCCCAGAAGGGGACAGACTTAGAAGTGACTAGGCCGGAGGGCCAAGTCACAGGAAGAGGCAGGCTATTCCAGAGGAGGAGCAGCCAGTGGCAGCAGACCCCAGTGGAGAGAAAGCTGCCACTCCACAGGGAGGTGTCAACAGTGAGCCAATCCCTTCATATACCTGTATAATATAGTTATAGAAGTGTATATATGTAGTGGGCTACATTCTGCTCTCAGGTACACCAGGGTAAATAGGGATAACGCTATTGAAATCTAGAGGGTCAAGGACAGAACCTTAAGGGATGCTCACTGAGTCTGAAAAGAGAGAGAAAAGAAGAGAAGCCATTGCTGAACAGATTGAAGACAAAGCAGGAGATCACAGAGGCAATGATCAACTGTGTCAAAAGCAGCCTAAGACTGGCAAAGGGTGTGTTAAGACTTGGCCAGGAGGAAGTGATTATGATCTTGGTAAGGACTGTTTCAGTGGAGTGGACTTGCAGCCAGTGGCTGCCTCGTTAATGCTTTGTGTCTCACCCTGGCAATAAATAACCCATAACATCTATTTTTCAAGGAGCAGCTTTATTATTTTCTCCTTCATCCAAAGTTATTTCTTTAGTATGAAACAATTCCAGGATTTTTGCATTCACCCAGATCTGATAGGTTGCTTCTTACAAGAATTTCCTTTTTTATTCTGATCTTATTTACTCACAGGTTCTTTCTTTCTTTGGCTTAGTTTAAAGGGACTTTCACATTTAGGAAGCTCTGTACTAAATCTGTCAGTCATACTTTTTTAATGTTTTGCAGGGCAAAACTGAAAAATATTGTTTTTGGCAACAAATCTACTCATCTTCTTCCTTTCCCTCTCTCCACACTGGTTGCTTTCTTTTATATTTGATTTGATTTGTGTTCTAACTTCTTATTTCTGTCTCTAAGCTTACCGTTCAAATCACACTATGTTTAAAAACGCACTAACCTTCCTGCAGCAATGTCACCAGCAAATTTATATTTTCAACAGTTAGTTAAATGCAATAATATTAATTTTTCACACTTAATAGTTTGTATGTTCCCAATTATTAGTCCAAGACAGTGTATTTTCTAACAACAACAATAATTAAATGGCTCAAAGGATCAGTTCCTGTACAAATATGATCAGATACCTTAAATACTCCCTGGACTTCTTCATAGGTGGCTTAGCTTTAGGAATAAATATTAGAAAAGATGAAATTTCATGGCTCTCATGTTCTAGTCACACAAGACCAGTAACTATTCTTGCTTTTTATATTACATATAAAATTCATTTTGCAATACCAATCCAGCATATTTTAGAGTGGAGTAAAACTGAAATATCTTAATTCCAATATTCTCCATACCTCACAGAGAAAGTAGAATATGCTTTTATTTCAAAAAGCACCAGCAGACACCAAGCATGACCTGAAAGCCTAGTCCTGCAATCATTTTAAACTATGCAGTCTCTTACTGTGGCCTGATCTAAAGCCCATTGAAGGTAATGGAAGCTTCATTGGCTTCACTGGGATTTAGATCTGGCCCTGTGTAAGACAGCAAGTGTTGACAATTCTGTTTGGGGCATATAACAAAGTCACAAAGGTTGGTTGTAAAGTTCATCTTAAGGAAGCACTTCTAAATGTTCTCAGTTCATTGTATGTAAGAAACATTCTACTTAACTATTCACTCTATGCTGTTGTACTTAATGTAGACATCGTAATTCAAGAGTCCAAGGTTCAACAGTAAATAGCAGTTATGACCCCAAGAACCCATCATGGCCAACTGGCAGAATGGAAGTACATTATTTTAATCCTTTTCTCCAAAGTTCTTGCAACCCGTCCCAGCTTGTTGTCATCTGCAAATGTTACTTTCTACTCAATCATCCAAGTCATTAATGAAAATATTGACTAGTACTGAACCCACTTGATAAGGCCTCCAAGTAAATCATTGATAACTATTGTTCTAGTAAAATTTTTCAAGAAGTTGTTCATCTACCTTAGTTATTTCACCTAGACCATATTCCCCAAGTTTATTTGTGAGAATGTCATGGGAGATTGTGTCAAAACCCTTACAGAAGTCAAGGTATACTAAGTCCCCTGATTTCCCTCATCCATTGGCCTGGTTACCCAGACAAAGAAAGAAATTAGATTGGTTTTGCATAATTTGTTCTTGACAAACCCATGTTGGCTATTACTTATAAGCTTATTATTCTCAAGTGTGCAATTATCTGCTGAAGATTAGAAAAGTAGACAAAGACTTTCAGAAGTAACTATTGTTTCTGGATGCCTCAATTTTTGGCTGTTCAAATTGAGACTCCCTTAAGTGGCAGAGAATCGGTGCACAGAGCTTCCTGCAAATCACCCTCTATGGAGTCTTAGGATTTACCTCCTGAATTTGAGGCACACAGAATCATTCTTGGTCATAATCAGTAAGCAAAGGGTTTGTTAAATTACCATCTCTTATGTTAATCGTCGTAGCTGCAAAATAATTTTTGCCCCTAAAGCAAATTAGATAATAACATAAGAGCTGCATTACTGTCCCTGACCACTTTGGCTAATAGCCATTGATGAACCTTTCCTCAATGTGCTTATCCAGTTCTTTTTTTAACCCAGTTGTGCTTTTGGCCATCACAACATCCCATGGCAATAAGTTCCACAGGTTAGTTATGTGTGAAAAAGTATGTATGTCTTGTTTGTATTAAAATTACTGCCTGTTGATTTCATTGGGTTACCTGTGGTTTTTTTATCAAGGGAAAAGGTAAATACACCTCATTTTTCACTCCATTCATGATTTTATAGACCTCTATCTGATCATCTCTCTTTTCTAATCTGAACAGACCTAATCTTTTGTAGTCTCTCCTTATATAAAAGCCTTTGATCATCATTGTTGCCCTTCTCTGAACATTTTCTAGTTCCACTATATTTTTTTTGAGATGGGGCAACCACAAGGTGTGGGTGCACCATTGATTTGTATAGTGGCAATATGATTTTTTTGTCTTATTTTCTCTCCCTTTCCTAGTTCCTAACATACTGTTAGCGTTTTTGATGGCTGCTGCGCAGCGAGCAGATGTTTTCAAAGAATTTTCCACAATGACACCAAGATCTTATTCCTAGGTGGTAACAGCTAATTTAAAACCCACAATTGTGTAAATAGAGTTGGGATTATTTTTTTCCAGTGTGCATTATTTTGCACTTACCAACATTTAATTTCATCTGCCATTTTGTTGCCCAGTCATCCAATTTTATGAGATCCCTTTGTCTGTTTTGTCTCCTCTGTCTGCTTTGGACTTAAGTATCTTGAATAATTTTGTACCGTCAGCAAACTTTGCCACTTCACTGTTCACCCCCTTTTACTGATCATTAATGAATGTGTTAAAGAGTACTGATCTGTGGGGGACCTCTCTGTTCACCTCTCTTCATTGAGAAAGGTGACCATTTACTCAGACCCTTTGTTTCCTCTCTTTCAACCACTTACTGATCCATCAGAGGACCTTCCCTCTTCTCCCATGGCTAGTTAGTTTCCTTCAGTGAGGGACCTTGTTAAAGACTTACAAAGTGATTGACTGGATCACTTTAACATGTTTGTTGACTCCCTCAAAGAATTCTAGTAGATTGATGAGGCAAGACTTCCCTTTAGAAAAGCTATGTTAACTCTTTCCCAACATATCAAAGACACAGATAAACATGAAAATGATTTTCCTTATTATAGTTTCTGCCAATTTGCCTAGTGCTGTAGTTAGGCTCATTGGCCTGAAATTGGCATAATCTCCTCTGGAGCCCCTTTTAAATATTACCATATACATTAAATATCTTTCAGTCATCTGATACAGAAGCTGATTTCAATGATGGCTTACATACTACTGTTAGTAGTTCTGCAATTTTATATGTGCATTCCTTCAGAACCCCTAGGTGGATACCATCTGATCCTTGTGACTTATTATGGTTTAGTTTATCTGTTTGTTCTAAAACCTCATCTATTCACACATCAATTTGGGACACTTCTTCAGATCCGTTGCTCAAAAGGAATAGCTTCCTCTGCAGTGAAGACCAATGCAAACAATTCATTTAGCTTCTCCACAATGGCCTTGTCTTCCTTGAGTGCTCCTTTTAATACCTTTGTTGTTCAGTGGTCCCACTAACTGTTTGGCAGGCTTTCAGATTCAGTTGTACTTTAAAAAAATACTATTAGTTTTTGCATCTTTAGCAAGTTGCTTCTCACATTTTTTTTTTCTTGGTCTGCCTTATTATATTTTTACACTTTACTTTGCAGAATTTCTGCTCCTTCCTATTTTCCTCACTAAGATTTGACTTCCAAATTTTAAAGAATGCCTTTTGCCTCCAACTGCCTCCATTACTTTGTTGTTTAGCCATGGTGGCATTCTTTGCCTCCTCCTACTGTTTTTTATTTTTATTTTTAATTGGGGTATACGTTTAGTCTATTGTGGTATTTTTAAGTAGTCTCTATGCTACTTGCAGACATTTTACCCTTGTAATTGATCTTTTTAATTTCCATCTCATTAGTGTCCTCATTCTTGTGGTCTTCCCCCTTTTAAAAGTTAAATGTTACTGTGATGGGTTTTTTTGTATTTTTGCCTGTACTAGTATCCTAAGTTTAATTACATTATGGTCACTATTACTTAACAGTTCAGCTATAGATATCTCTTGGACTGGATCCTGTGCTCCATTTAGGATGAAATCAAAAATTGCCTTTCCCCTTGTGGGTTCCAGGACGAGCATCACTGCATCAGAGATTTTTCAGTTTTAATTTTTTTACACCATTGGTTAAAATAAGAGACCAACAACTTAACCTGAGTGCAAAAAATGTTTGCGTCTTCACCATAGATAAGGCAGTTTTCCCTTGTGTAAATTGTTTTTAAATCTCAAAAATTGATTAATCTCTGACATTTCAGAGATTCTTAGGGTTACATTTATTTTTAAAGCTATTCCTTGTAGAAGAATAAGATACCTTTTCCCTACTATTCTGAATATTTATTGTAACTATTTATTCGTTTGGGACCCAATCATGAGCTGACCAACCAGGGGAGAAAGGAAGCATCTTATGCATCATGGGTCACAAGCTGGGGGATGGGCATGTTAGTACCTGTTACTAAATATCAACATTTTTCTCTCCTTTTTGTTGCATATTAAATTCATTTTCATATTAACTATCCTCCCAGAATCTTTGTGATATTAGCAAAGAGTGTGTTTGAATTCTAAGGCCAGAATGCTGGTTCTTTACCTGTGAGAGACGTGTATTGAAGAACTTCATGTGATCAAGTATTGGGCTGTACTTCATTATTGCTGGTGCCTCCAAGTCCATGGGAATCTAGATGTCTAGAGAAAGGACCCTCAAACTGATGAAAAGTATCTATAGAAGTATGTATAAAGAAGACTGGGGGACTGAAAAGGGATGCCTATGATATGATTGATAAGTACTTTGCATTGCAGATGTTTTCTGTAATGGATGAAATAAGGATTCATTGAAAGATGATTTTTAACCCATTAAGAACTGTCAGTTGACACAGCTGTCAGTAATAATCCCTGGATTAGAATTCCCTTTAGCTTATCGATCATGTAACCTAAAGATACCATAAAATAAATTTCATAAGCAATTAGGTAAAATGAAAATATCAAAAACAGAACACAGAGTGAATTTAATTATGGGAAAGCAATTTTTCCTCCAAAAAGGAGGGTTTTTTTCTCAGACCCTATAAAAGACAGCAGTTCTGAAAGTTACACTGGGGAGTGCAGACTTGCCAGCATCCCACCAGTTACAGGGGAGAAAGACACATAGGGCAGCTCTTTACCTTACTCCAAGGGTAGTAATGTACCTGGGGTTTTTGTGTTCTGTATAGTGCTGTACTAATCTCTAATTGATAACCTTTGATTAAATAATGGCATTTGAGCCTGTTATTTGAGAATCTCAAATTATTGTTAAATTCAAAAACACAACAGGCATAAGAGAAGCCACTCTGGAGTGTTGCTACTCCCCCTTCCATGAAGATGGGTGATGACTACATGGGCAAAAGTGGGAGTGGGTGGGGACTTGACTCCATCTCCCCATGTAGCTGAGCCAGCACAATGTAAGGGAAGCAAGTTGTGCGAGGGAAAGGGCTCGTTATTTGCGGGGAATGACTTTCTGGAATATAATTTTCCAATTTTGTATTTATTTATTCCAAATACACAAAGTCACATTTTTTTTCCAGAACCTGTCAAGTCTGATCCAAATGAATCATAATTTCTGCACAAATAACCTCTCACTCATACAGATTTTAAATTCGAAATATGGAAGCCAATGCATTGTCTAGGAAACAGGCCTCTGGGATCTAAACGTATCATCACTGAAGTGTGAAGTTCTAATTGTATTGCTTTTCATAATGTATCTGCTGCATAAATATTATTCAATACCTGCAAATTCACACAATGGGAAATTGAGAGGTTATAATGCAGGGAAGATTTATGCCCACTAGATGCTGGGCTGTCATGATTAAAAATTTTCCACCCATTATGTGAATACTATTGATCATTGCAGGAAGCAGAAAATTGTGATGTTCATTGATTTTGTGTGGCTACAGAATGCATTAGGGCTGATGCATTTGATGGGTAGGCAAGTTTTCAAAGGAAGCTCAGTTAAGCTAATCTTAGTTCAGAGGAATATGCACAATGGAATAAGAAACCTTGTAATTGCAAGAGCAAATAGGAGCGTTAGAGAACTACATTATGAGCCATATCAGCATAAGAATTAGACATGAGCCTTCCCAAGAGACAACAGTAAAATGCATCAAGTCTTTGATGCTGTTTTTCATGAATGTAGCAATTACTGGATAAATTGGGTTTTAGCTTCTCACCCATCAGCCAAGATAGTGAACAAAAAGCAATTAGTTCTTTTGCCTCGTTAGCTAAGGGAGGTTATCAGGATTCTATCAACTCCATAAGAAAATATAGCTGAAAATAATCAAACTGGTTGAATTCCAAAAGGAAAATGGGGATGTGGGGGAGATGATTACACCTTTGATACTTTGTTTCCAGTGATTTGTTATTTATTATATCAGCCTTTTTATTATTGACTCTCAGGAGTGCTCATAGTCAGCCCATAGCCGTCACATGCTGCATTTCTGCTGAACAAAAGGCTGTAGCAAATTTAACCCACAAAGATAAATTCTGTCAATATCTAATTCAGGAATTAATTCCCATCTTGGAAATAAAGATGATTTTGCATCCCACTTGGATGCTGTCTTAGTGACATGTTGTTATAGTGTCAGTGTGTAGTGTTACCTCTCTGTAGGGCATGAAGTTTGTCAGAATACATGAACCTTTTTCCAGTACATTAAGCACCAGGGCACCATCTGTATATTTTATCACAATATTAATTAAGCCACTGTAAACAATGTAGGCCTTTATGTCTCCAAACCTGTGCAGTATATTGTGTAATCAGCCCTTCTCATCCTATTGTTCTAGACCATTTAGTGTGCAGGTTTACCTTATATGAACAAATGAAGTTATATAGGCATTTAATGGTGCATCTGAAACAGAAACTTAATGTGAATGGGAGAAAACAGAGAAACAATCCGTATACAAATTCATTTTTGTGTCTGGAAAAGTGAGGCCCAGATTTTTAAACGTATTGTAAACAACTGGAACTATGTACCAGGGGTCATGGTGGATTCTCCATCATTGACAATTTTGAAATCAGGATTGGATGGTTTTTTTTTCTAAAAGCTCTGCTCTAGGGATTATTTTGGGGAACTTCTATTGCCTGTGTTATACAGGAGGTCAGACTAGATGATCACAATGATCCCTTTTGGCTTGGAATCTATTAATCTATTTTTTAATCTATGTGTGTTTTGAGGGGAACAATTAGGACACAGTCTTGCAAAAACCTATGTATGTACTTACTTTATGCACACAAGTAGTCCCATTAAATTAAATGGGGTTACTCATGCTTAAAGTTAAACACTTGCGTAAATCTTTGTAGGATTGGGGCATTCCCATTTTAAGTGGGAATATGTGATCATTAATTTTTGTCCTTCTTCAGATGAATATATGCCTATGCTGTCTCACTAAAGAAAAGGAAAATAAATGGCAGAAGAGATTTCAGAATATGCCAGTAATTACCAGATCTGTTGACAACAACATATGCTTAACTTTATTAATGTGAATTGTCCTGTTGAAATAAGAAAGGGGTCTCATACAGGAGTGAAAGTAACTTAAAGGACTTACTGATACTCCGGAGTCCTGGGTGTGGCCTTGACCGGAAGAGGCGGGCCCTTTAAATACCTGGGCCCTTTAAATCTTGATTTAAAGGCCCCGAGGCTCCGGCTGCCATAGCAGCGGCTGGGAGCCCCGGGCTCTTTAAATCACCCCTGCAGCTACCAGCTGCAGAGGCGGCTAGGAGCTCAGGGGTGATTTAAAGGGCCCACGGTTCCAGCCGCTGCTACCACAGCAGAGTCCCGGCCCCTTTAAATCGCCGATGGAGCCCCAGAGGCTCCCGGCTGCCGCTGCTACCCCTGGGCTCTGGCGGAGATTTAAAGGGCCTGGGGCTCCACTGCAGTAGAAGCGGCAGGAAGCCCCTGGCTCTTTAAATCACCGCTGGAGCCCTGCCACCGCTACCCCAGGGCTCCAGCAGCAGGGCTCGGGAGGCGATTTAAAGGGCCCAGGGCTCCTCGCAGTGGCTGGAGCCCCAGGCCCTTTAAATCACAGGCCGGCGGTTCATCTGGTCCCGTACCGGCTTACTTTCACCTCTGGTCTCATGTGTAAATAAGAAAGGGACTTTACTCAAAGTTGAGTGCATGCATACACCTTTGTAGTATATTGGCCTAAACTACACTTCATATTTAAGGCGGGTTCTTAAATGATTTTTTTCTCATTCCCTTAAAATGTGGGATATGTAATGTCTAAAAACAATACATTATCATGTAGTAAAATATAAGAATTTGAATTAAATAGAAACATAAGTGTTTAGCATCTCATTCTACAAAATCATATGGCAAGTGTATAAAGCTTTGGAAGACGGGGGCCTTAATTTGTACTGCTTAGGAAAACTGTTAGGGCAAATATTTCAGGTATTGTATCATAGCCGTAGACCATGTGGCAGTTGC
The DNA here is from genome assembly GCF_965152275.1 of Natator depressus. Classification (NCBI taxonomy): domain Eukaryota; kingdom Metazoa; phylum Chordata; order Testudines; family Cheloniidae; genus Natator; species Natator depressus. The sequence continues at coordinate 54,059,827 of NC_134244.1, forward strand.
AGGCTTTAAAACAACAACAACAGTTATATGGTATTGTGAAATGGTAGTGTCTGAAAAGTAGGGAATAGCAGAAGTAACACTAATGACAGTACAACACTGAAGACTTCAGCCAAGGAAATTGTCACAGACTCTAGAGGATGTATTTGCCCCTGTCTGGAAACTAGCCCACCTCAATTTAAATATTGAGGTTCTGGAATTATTCAACCACACTGTGTTCAGCCAGACTAGAGTTATTGAACATTTTTTCCACATTTCTGCTTATTGGGCAATTTATTAATGTTTTGACAGATCTTTCTCCAATGTTATTTAACAGTTCTTTAGCCCTAATGCATCGATTAATATTAAAAGTTTGGTACCACTTTTCTTCCTCATGCTTTTAATTCTCCTGTGGCTGGAAAATGCCACAGTCAATACCTCTCAGCCAGTGGTGCTCAAACTTTTTCATTCACGCCCCTCTTACCAGTAACAAAATCTAGTTACCCCTTCCATTACTGCACAACCAAAGCTTCTTCAGCAGCGGAGCTTGAGCTGAAGGCAGAGATGGGGACAGAACTGGGGATGGAGAAGGAGCTGAGGCTAGAGGTGGAGCAGGTCTGTGGGCAGGAAGGGAATGAGGGCAGAGCTGGGCCTGGAGGTGGAGCAGGCCTGGTGGCGGAATGGGTTTGGAGGTGGAGCTGGTCTGGGGACAGAGCAGGACTGGAAGCATGGCACTCCCTCCCTGTCGTCCACCCCCCATGGGGGCTGGCTTTGGCTCCACCACATGCCCCCCGCCAGAGGGGCCCACCTCACAGTTTGAGAACCACAGCTCTACTCTTCCTATAGTGGGCAATATATGAGTAATATTTTTATTGTGCACCAAACTGATTGAAAATGGATCATTCTAGATGATTAACACATAGCTTAATCCCCCCAGAAAAGTCATTTTGGTAGATAAACTAGGTGCTGTTTTGGTGTTCTTTACTGGGAACCTGAATTTTCACACACTGATTATCTTACCATCTTAGAGTGGCAGCTTTACAAGAATTTATGTCTTCAGCAGCCTCTCTACCACCCTCCCCTCCCCCTTCAAAGTAGTTGTCAAAACTCATTACAAGGCAATTATGGTGATAAGTACCAAGACAGAATTGGAGAAAATTAGATAAAATGTAAATGAAGCCAGTTGATTCTGAAGCTATAGGGCGTAATCTCAATGACCTCCCGTAGGGCTGTTAAAAGGCATACAAAAAGATCTTTTTAACCTTGCTTCTCAGTAATTTTTGTCGTAAGGCTTATTTACTTCCCTGAATATTGTTGAATCCTAAAATCTTAATTCTCAGCAAGAAAAAAGTTCACAAGGTTTCACCGCTGGAGAATGGCTAGCAAATTTAGTAAGGGAGGTGAAACAGCAGCTTTAAAGAAAACTAACTCATTATCCATTTCCATGCTGCACAGACACATATGAAGAATTCTTGCTCCTCTATTTCATCATGTGAATTGGGAGCTGGCAAACATAATAGCCAATCCATTAATGGGCTAGGCCATCACTGCTGTCAGCAGAAAGAAGTGACAAATGGTGATGACTGCCTTTTAAATCATCCTGCCAGAATATGTTACCTCTTACTATTTGTCTAACATTGAAGGCTTCTTCATCTACACAGCCTTCTACGGGTGCATCTGTGAAATGTGCACTGCAAACCCCTGAGGTTGGTCAGTGTCTATTCTTCAGAAATGAGTTCATAAAAGAATGATGTTTCACATGAAAAGAAAGGTCACTATTTTCCAAGAATAACAAAATGCTATTACTATTTAATACAGAAAAATGATAATCATTTTATTGTAAGAACTACAGGTCTGATCCAAAACCCACTGAAGACAATGGGAGTCTTTCCGTTTAGTAAACAGGTTTTGAATCAAGCCCTGCGGGTGAGTTAGCTGACGCTACTACATGCTGAAGAAGTTTACAAGCTCATGCAGTAAAATTCAATTATTATTTTTTGCATATGATGTATATCAAATATAGTTTAAAGATTCATACCTTCTCTTTATAAATACAGTTTTAATATGTGAATACTGTAACTGATTTTACTCAGTTAGGTAGCTTACATGGCAAGGGCCAGGGGTGAGAGTTGGGCTCCAAGGGAGGCAGTGGGGGCCAGGGCACCGAAACAGAAGTTCACTAAGGGTACCATTTTCCCTAAGGCTGACCCTGGCAGGGCCAGCCGTAAGAGTGGGTGATGTGGGTGACTGCTCAGGGTGCCATGGCCAGGGTGGGAGGTGACGTGATCAAGAGGTTGTTGCTGGAAGGTGCCTTGGCAGTTACCAGGAAGTTGATCATGGCTGTGGTGGTGATGAGGGGCTCCTCCCACTAGCAGCAGTTACCAGTCGCCTATGGCTGAGCCTTTAGACAATATTATGATTGATTATTTGCATTCTGGTAATGTCCACAGGCTCTAGTCAGGGCTTCTGTATGCTATGTGGTGCATAAGCACTTAGCAAGTTCCTGCTCCTAAAAGCTTACAAATAATTAAGACAAGGAATAGGAAGATGGGGGAGAGATATAATGGAAATGAGATTGTGTAGTTACAAAGGTTTGTCTTGTGCACAATGCATTAGTTCTAAATCATCTGAATTTTTTTAATTAATAAAATCAGCTGTCCTCAGCTGTTGCACACAAAAATTATCCCTGGTTGGCCAATTGTTTGTAGGTCTCCCCGCAGAGAGGGGACTAAAGGAGGAAATGTTAGAGGAATGGAATTACTGGTGTCAAGAATGATCTAATTTGAAGGAGCAAACAGGCCCATGAGCAATCAGGTAGAAAGCAAACATAGCCTAAACTGGAATTAACACTTCTGTGTCTCTTCCATGCCTGGGAAGCCATGTTCCCAAGAAGCTAGAAAGCATACTAAGAGACCGTATTTTATGACTGAATGGACTTCCATCTCCAGGGGATTCTGAGAAACTGTGGGTTCCAGATTGGAACTGCTGCCCATACATGCTTGGGTAGGGGACAAGCATGTTCCCTGATGCAATGACTTTGGGAAAAGTTCTTCAAAATGGCCTCATATTCTTCTTCTCTCAGTGTCCCTCCCCCACTCCAGACCATTCCCCTCATGGAGGAGTGATCCAGCCCTTCCTGCCCACACAGGTCTCAGTTACACAATTTGGATAGACCTGTGTAGAAGGGAGTGTAAAACAGGGCTGGCCTTACCATGAGGCGAACTGAGGCGGCCACCTCAGGTGCCAGACTGTGTGGAGTGGCGCCACTAGGACCCAGAGTATAGAAAATTGTGTCTGCTGCTGGTGCATACGTATTCTGTCTGCTCCAGATGCACAGAGATGGTGGAGTGCTGTGCTGGAGGAAGGAGGGCTCAAGAGACATAAAAGGCAGGCAGGTGAAAAGGTGAGAGGGAATAACAGAAAGCAGCAGGAGCTGCAGGGAGAGAGAGGAGGAGAAGCCTCTTGTGTACCTCTCTAGCACCCACAAGAGCCTGGACTGATTAACACCAGCTTCTCAGGAAGCTTCCTGTTTCCTGCTGCTTCCCTTAACCCACTTGAGGAGAACAGGCAGTCAACTGAAGTAGTAGGAGCCAGTTAGGCCCTTAAGACGCTGATATCTTCCCTCACTCGGCCCTGCTACAAGCCTCCTTATTTGTCCCCTTCGATTCAGTGTGGAGAGCCACTGTAGCTGGCACAGAACAGCAGTCATGAGTGAAAGAAAAAACCACCCCTCTGGGGCAGCATTCAGAAAAAGAAAGAAAGCAAAGGAAGCTTTTCTATCTAAGCAGGAAGGAGCTCTCCTGAGATACATAGACACAAATGTTCACGGTGAGCCTTCCGGCCCCAGTGAGGATGTGAGTGGTGAGGAGATTCCTGATCTTCCAGTTAGTCGGAGTGCAGGTGACCTGGCAGCTACTGCAGCATCGGTATCTCCATCTCAAATGGATGTAACCCTGCAGATTCCTGAAGAAAAGTGTAGATCAAAGAAGACTGTGGTGGAGGCGCAAGAAACAGCTGCTGCTGAGTTTAGTTCCTTAAGGCAGCCAGCCATCCAGTCAGGCAGCGGCACAGACAGCTGCAGCGGCACAGGGGCTAGCGAACAGAGCTGTAAACAGGGGAGTTTGAGTGGGAGTTCTGTTGGAGGAGTTTGTCTTGTGGTGCTTGTTTGGTGTTTTTTTGTTTTGTTTTGTTTTTTTTTGCTGTGGGTGGTGGTGTTTTGGGTGTGGTTTGTGTTTCCCAGATAAGCAGGATTTAGGTGGGAAGGCTATGACAGATACAGAGGCAGCAGTGGGAGTGACCCATGTAGCGGAAGACACAATGAGGATGACTGGATGTGGAAGCTGTGGTATGTACATGATCCTGGAGGGGGCACCTGGTAAGAGTTTTGTCTGTATGAAATGCCGTCTGATAGAGCTGATGGAGGAAAAGATCCGAGGTTTGGAGATGCAGGTGGAAAGTCTGGTAGAGTTTAGGAAGGGGTTTGAGCAGATTATGGAGGTATCTGAAGGGAAAAGCTCAGACTTGCAGGTGGAATCAGGGCTGGGGAATTCTGAGGGGAGACTGGGTGAGGAAAGTGGTCAGTGGAAGTATGTGACTAAAAGAACCAGGCAGAGGAAAAGACGGGCTAGTGAAGGAGAAATAGGGCTCAAGAATAGGTTTGCAGAGTTGGAAAATGAAGAAGGGGCTCAGCAGGTAGTCACTGAAGGTGGAAGGGCAAGGAAGAAGAGAAGAGCGGCTAGTCCTATAGGAAAAGGGGAAGAGTTAATGGAGATTACACCAAATATGAGCCCCAGGAGGATACAGGATGGGTTAAAGAGGATTACAAGGGAGAATAGGAATGGAAAGAACTTGCAGCCAGAGGGAACAGGGGATAGACTGGAGAATAGCACCGTCACTAGGAAAAGGCAGGTCTATGTGACTGGGGACTCTTTACTCAGAAGAATAGATAGGCCTGTAATCAGAGCTGATCCGGAGAATAGGAGGGTGTGCTGTCTTCCAGGTGCTAAGAAAAGAAGGAAAGAATCCCCTAAGTATCCTTCATGTGGGAACAAATGATACGGCTAGATTCTCGCTGGAAAGTATTAAGGGAGACTATGCTAGGCTGGGGAAGACGCTTAAGGAAATCGAGGCTCAGGTGATCTTGAGTGGGATTCTGCCTGTTCCTAGAGAAGGGCAACAAAGGTGTGACAAGATTATGACTATCAACAGATGGCTTAGGCAGTGGTGCTATAAGGAGGGCTTTGGGATGTATGGCCACTGGGAGGCATTCATGGACAGAGGACTGTTCTCTCAGGATGGACTTCACCTGAGTAGGGAGGGAAATAGAATTCTAGGAGGGAGGCTGACACAACTGATTAAGAGAACTTTAAACTAGGAATTTGATGGAGATGGTTGGGAGATGTCCAGGTAATCTCCACGCCGGATTTTAGCATCGAGAGGAAAGAAAACGAAGTAAGAAAGGATACAGCCGTGGGTAGGAGGAAGGGCAGTGTAGATACCAGTCTAATAGGTTATACTGGCTGTAGAATGACCGTGCCTAATAGGGTACAGAATGTGAATGAGGCCAAACAGCAAAAATTAAGATGTTTGTACACCAATGCGAGGAGCCTAGGTAACAAAATGGAGGAACTAGAGCTACTGGTGCAGGAAGTGAAACCAGATATTATAGGGATAACAGAAACATGGTGGAATAGTAGTCATGACTGGACTACAGGTATTGAGGGGCATGTGCTGTTTAGGAAAGACCGAAATAAAGGTAAAGTTGGTGGAGTAGCATTGCATATCAATGATGAGGTAGAATGTAAAGAAATAAGAAGCAATGAAATGGATATGACTGAGTCTGTCTGGGCAAAAATTACATTGGGGAAGAAAACTATTAGAGCCTCCCCTGGGATAGTGCTTGGGGTGTGCTATAGACCGCCGGGATCTAATTTGGATATGGATAGAGTCCTTTTTAATGTTTTTAATAAAGCAAATAATAATGGAAACTGTGTGACCATGGGAGACTTTAACTTCCCAGATATAGACTGGAGGACGAGTGCTAGTAATAAAAATAGGGCTCAGATTTTCCTAGATGCGATAGCTGATGGATTCCTTCAGCAAGTAGTTGCTGAACCGACTAGAGGGGATGCCATTTTAGATTTGGTTTTGGTGAGTAGTGAGGACCTCATAGAAGAAATGGTTGTAGGGGATAGTCTTGGCTCAAGTGATCATGAGCTAATTCAGTTCAAACTGAACGGAAGGATTAACAAAAATAAATCTGCAACTAGGGTTTTTGATTTCAAAAGGCCTGACTTTCAAAAATTAAGGAAATTAGTTAGAGAAGTGGATTGGACTGAAAAATTTATAGATCTAAAGGTAGAGGAGGCCTGGGATTATTTTAAATCAAAGCTGCAGAAGCTATGGAAGCCTGCATCCCAAGAAAGGGAAAAAAATTCATAGGCAGGAGTTGTAGACCAAGCTGGATGAGCAAGCGTCTCAGAGAGGTGATTAAGAAAAAGCAGAAAGCATACAGGGAGTGGAAGAAGGGAGGGATCAGCAAGGAAAGCTACCTTATTGAGGTCAGAACATGTAGGGATAAAGTGAGACAGGCTAAAAGTCAAGTAGAGTTGGACCTTGCAAAGGGAATTAAAAGCAGTAGTAAAAGGTTCTATAGTCATATAAATGAGAAGAAAACAAAGAAAGAAGAAGTAGGACCGCTAAACACTGAGGATGGAGTGGAGGTCAAGGATAATCTAAGCATGGCCCACTATCTAAACAAATACTTTGCCTCAGTCTTTAATAAGACTAAAGAGGATCTTAGGGATAATGGTAGCATGACAAATGGGAATGAGGATATGGAGGTAGACATTACCATATTTGAGGTAGAAGCGAAACTCAAACAGCTTAATGGGACTAAATCGCGGGGCCCAGATAATCTTCATCCAAGAATATTAAAGGAATTGGCACATGAAATTGCAAGCCCATTAGCAAGAATTTTTAATGAATCTGTAAACTCAGGGGTTGTACTGTATGATTGGAGAATTGCTAACACAGTTCCTATTTTTAAGAAAGGGGAAAAAAAAGTGATCGGGGTAATTATAGGCCTGTTAGTTTGACATCTGTAGCATGCAAGGTCTTGGAAAAAATTTTGAAGGAGAAGGCAGTTAAGGACATTGAAGTCAATGGTAAATGGGACAAAATACAACATGGTTTTACAAAAGGTAGATCGTGCCAAACCAGCCTGATCTCCTTCTTTGAGAAAGTAACAGATTTTTTTAGACAAAGGAAACGCAGTGGATCTAATTTCCCTCGATTTTAGTAAGGCGTTTGATACCGTGCCACATGGGGAATTATTAGTTAAATTGGATAAGATGGGGATCAACAGGAAAATTGAAAGGTGGATAAGGAATTGGTTAAAGGGGAGACTACAACGGGTCCTACTGAAAGGTGAACTGTCAGGCTGGAGGGAGGTTACCAGTGGAGTTCCTCAGGGACTGGTTTTGGGACCAATCTTATTTAATCTTTTTATTACTGACCTTGGCACAAAATGTGGGAGTGTGCTAATAAAGTTTGCGGATAATACAAAGCTGGGAGGTATTGCCAATTTAGAGAAGGACAGGGATATCCTACAGGAGGATCTGGATGACCTTGTAAACTGGAGTAATAGTAATAGGATGAAATTTAATAGTGAGAAGTGCAAGGTCATGCATTTAGGGATTAATATCAAAAATTTTAGTTATAAGCTGAGGACACATCAATTTAGAAGTAACGGAGGAGGAAAAGGACCTTGGAGTATTGGTTGATCATAGGATGACTATGAGCTGCCAATGTGATATGGCCTTGAAAAAAGCTAATGCAGTCTTGGGATGCATCAGGAGAGGTATTTCCAGTAGGGATAAGGAGGTTTTAGTATCGTTATACAAGGCACTGGTGAGACCTCACCTGGAATACTGTGTGCAGTTCTGGTCTCCCATGTTTACGAAGGATGAATTCAAACTGGAACAGGTACAGAGAAGGGCTACTAGGATGATCCGAGAAATGGAAAACCTGTCTTATGAAAGGAGACTCAAGGAGCTTGGCTTGTTTAGCCTAACTAAAAGAAGGTTGAGGGGAGATATGATTGCTCTCTATAAATATATCAGAGGGATAAATACTGGAGAGGGAGAGGAATTATTTAAGTTCAGTACCAATGTGGACACAAGAACAAATGGATATAAACTGGCCACCAGGAAATTCAGACTAGAAATTAGACAAAGGTTTCTAACCATCAGAGGAGTGAAGTTTTGGAATAGCCTTCCAAGGGAAGCAGTGGGGGCAAAAGACCTATCTGGCTTCAAGATTAAGCTCGATAAGTTTATGGAGGAGATGGTATGATGGGATAACATGGTTTTGGTAATTAAATATTCATGGTAAATAGGCCCAATGGCCTGTGATGGGATATTAGATGGGGTGGGATCCGAGTTACCCAGGAAAGAATTTTCTGTAGTATCTGGCTGACGAATCTTGCCCATATGCTCAGGATTTAGCTGATCGCCATATTTGGGGTCGGGAAGGAATTTTCCTCCAGGGCAGATTGGAAGAGGCCCTGGAGGTTTTTCGCCTTCCTCTGTAGCATGGGGCACAGGTCACTTGCTGGAGGATTCTCTGCTCCTTGAAGTCTTTAAACTACGATTTGAGGACTTCAATAGCACAGATATAGGTGTGAGGTTTTTTGCAGGAGTGGTGGGTGAAATTCTGTGGCCTGCATTGTGCAGGAGGTCAGACTAGATGATCATAATGGTCCCTTCTGACCTAAATATCTATGAATCTATGAAGTCTAGATCAGTGGTTCTCAACTCTGGCCCACAGCTTGTTCAGGGAAAGTCCCTGGTGGGCCGGGCTGGTTTGTTTACCTGCTGGGTCCACAGGTTCGGCCAATCGCAGCTCCCACTGGCTGCGGTTCACTGCTCCAGGCCAATGGGGGCTGCAGAAAGCGGCGCAGGACAAGGGATGTCCTGGCTGCCCTTCCCGCAGCCCCCATTGGCCTGGAGTGGTGAACCGCAGCCAGTGGGATCTGCGATTGGCTGAACCTACAGATGCAGCAGGTAAACAAACTGGCCTGGCGCACCAGGGGCTTTCCCTGAACAAACAGTTGACCAGAGTTGAGAACGACTGGTCCAGAGGATCCAGGACTGTGGATCCACTAGAGCAGTAGCCCGAGGGACTTCCTTGTACTGCATGGGCCACAGCAAGTGAAAAACTTCATGTTTCCCAAAGACAACGAAAATAGAAGTTTCCATCCAACACATTACTGGCGTAAAATCCCCAATGGTGACAAAGTGGAGAGGCTTATGTACTCAAAAACCCAGAATGCTGCATACTGTTTTTGTTACAAACTCTTCCAGCCACATTGAGGCCTACAGGAACAAATGACTGGAAAAATCTGGCTAGAAATCTGGCATGCCATGAGAGGGCAGCAAATCACCGGAGCACATTCCATAGGTGGAAAGAGCTTGAGATGAGACTAATGTTAAAGTCCACCATAGATGATCAGCATCAAGAAAAGATTGCATCAGTGTCTCTTTACTGGCAAAATGTTCTGAAAAGGCTCATTGCCATGGGGAGAATATTTGCTACCCACAACCTAGCACTATGTGACACTTCAAATCAGCTGTATGTGCCAAACAATGGAAACTTCCTTAAAATTGTGGAGCTGATGGCTGAGTTTGATGCTGTACTCCAGGAGCATCTAAAGAGTCACCACCCAAGAAATGTACACACACACCACTACCTTGGAAAAGCCATTCAAAAGGAGATCATACAGTTACTGGCAACAAAAGTCAAACAGAATATTGTGGCAGATCTGAAGTCAGCAAAATATTACTCTGTTATTCTGGACTGCACACCTGACATCAGCCATATGGAACAAATGAATTTAATGGTGCGTTTTGTAACAATAACAGAACCTAGTGAAAATGTCCCTGCAATGGTGACGGTCAGAGAGCATTTTCTAGAATGTATTGACATTGATACTACGGGAGCTGGTATGACAAATGTACTTCTTAAAAAGCTGGAAGATACAGGAATTGTGATAGCTGACATGAGAGGTCAGGGCTACGATAGTGGTGCCAACATGAGAGGAAAGAACAGAGGAGTGCAGACACGGATCCGAGAGTTAAACCCTCGAGCTTTTTTTGTTCCATGCAGTTCTCATTCATTGAACTTGGTGATCAGTGATGCTGCATCAGCTTCTAGTGAGGCTGCTGAATTTTTTAATGTAATTCAAAGCATCTGTATTTTTCTCTGCATCAACTCATCAATGGCAAATTTTGAAGCAACATCTGGGAACATCCTCTCGGACACTGAAACCGCTGAGTGCCACATGATGAGAAAGTCGAGTGGAGGCGATAAAGCCTATCAAACACCAAATTGGGAAGATAGATGATGCCATAGTTGCCATTATGGAGGATAATGCTATGACAAGAACTGTTCGTGGGAGAACAATGGTAGAGGGAAATGGAATCACCAGAAACATACATAACTTCAAATTTCTGTGTGGCTTAGTGTTGTGGCATGACATACTGTTTTGAAATAAATGTTGTAAACAAGAGACTCCAAGGTGTTGACCTTGATATATCTGGAGCAATGGAACAACTGGACAAAGCAAAGTCATACCTACAGTCTTACCGGTCGGATGAGGGACTTCAAAACGTTCTGTAGAGTGCATAGAAGTTGACAGATGAACTTCACACTGAAGCTGTTTTTCTACCCATTCAAGAATACAAGAGTCACTGAAGAAGACCTTTTCCTTACGAGACATGAGATAATCCCATAAGAGACCCCAAACAACAATTCAAACTTGAATGCTTTAACCAGGTGCTAGATTGTGCAATACAGTCAGCTGAAGAATGTTTCATGCAGCTCAAGGAACACAGCAGTATATTTGGGATGTGGTATGATATTCCAAAACTCCTCATTATACCTGAAGAAGACCTACACCAGCAATGCAGGGCACTAGAGACAGCGCTGACACATGATGACATGCGTGATATTGATGCGAATGATTTAGGTGATGAACTGAAAGCCCTTTCAAGATACATTTCAGCAGGATCAACTCCAAAGGCTGTTCTGGAATATATGTGCACAAATAAAATGACCACCCTCTTTCCAAATGCTTTTGTTGCTCTGCGCATACTTCTAACACTTCCTGTAACAGTTGCCAGTGGAGAACGCAGCTTCTCCAAGCTGAAGTTCATAAAAACACATCTACGCTCCACAATGACACAGGAGAGGCTGATCAGCCTTGCAACCATCTCAATAGAGCATGAGCTGGCCCAGACTGTGGGCCTTCAGCAGGAAGCAGTTCAAATCTTTGCAACCAAGAAGGCACGGAAAGCACCACTTTGATTATTCAAACAGATAAAAATGCCCGTGTTTACTATGCAGACAAGAAAAGTTACGTTTGCTGTTAGGGCATTTGAAAATTAAGTATTACTTAAAATTTTTGAACAAGGCATTTTAAGTTATTAGTTCTCCTTTATTGGGGTAGGTAGCAGAGCAGTATCCGTGAGAGGAATAGAACAGGAAGAAGGCAGAATTGAGACCTTTCCCAGTTTTGGCCCAAGCAAGGGGGCATGGGGGCGTCATTTGAGCTCCCTGCCTCAGGTACCAAAATGTTGTGGGCTGGCCCTGTGTAGAGATGCACAAGACACACCAGAGGGAAGAGATTCCTTGCCAAATCTACCTCCTGTACATCCATTCAGTGCCATATTGCACAATCTGGCCCAATATTCCCATGAAGAGAACTGAACAAAAAGCCTTTTAGCAGTCTATAAAGTGCACTGAGGGAAATGGAACTGTTGTAAAGAAAGGTCATAAACCACTTCCATTACAATAAAATTGTACCCATTTTCCTGGATTCCCTATCATTTCATATATATAGTTAGGCATTTTTTTCTCCTTCACAGTCCCATTCAAGAAATATTGCTGTAATTATTTAAAGTTCACCTGTGTTCATCAACTGCTCAATTTTACTGCTGAAATGGTCTTTTAGTCAGAGTAAAATTGAGAAGCATTACACTAGTTTTGGAACATTTTTTGAACTTTAGGACTCTGTCTTCTGATTTTTCTCAGAAACCCTTATTCTCCTTGCAAGGCTTCACCATGAAAGTGAGTGTTACTGATGAAGTGGATGTAATACAATTTAAATCAAGACCAAGGCCATGATTATGAAAAGAGGGGTAGTGATTTTGCCTACTTTAATTTTTGGGTGCCCAGTACGAGTTACCTTAAGGAAATTCTGTTTTCAGAGGACGGGTGCTCAGCACTTTCTGAAAATCCGGTCCCTTTGATGTCTCAAGTTGGGTACCAAAAAACTTATGAGTAAGTCTTAAAAAAAATGTCCAAATGAAAAAGCAAGTTGAATATGAATGTTAACATCTTCCTCCTAACCTGACAAGTATGCTCTGTTTTATAAATTGTTTCCTAAACTGTTTAGGAAAATTCACTGGCCATCACTTGGAAAATACAAAGTTTTTGCTCCTTCAAAATAACGACGAGATGTTAAATTTCATTCTGTGTATTCTTCACAGAAAACGTTTCTCTTCTTAATCAAAATTGGGTTTGTTTTCCTAATATATCCAATTTCTCTCTTGTTATAACCCGATTCCTTTTATTTCATAGAGTATGCCTACTAAATGTAGTGAAGAAAACTGATTTCAGAGAATTAAGTTTTATTCAGATTCATTTTAATTTCATTACAGCAATGCCCCCCTTTCTTTAGAAAGAAAATTAATTTATTTCAAAAAGAACACTTTACACCCAAATGTTTATGTAATGTTCACTTATCGGTGAAATGTTGCATGTTCGGTGAATTGTGGAGGATAAATACGTTTCATAGGTCAGAGATGTTGAAAGTAGCTCTTGATACTCGATGACCTATTGGGAAGGTACATGTATCCTACAATATGTATCCATAGTAATTATGCAACACTCCGGCTGCTGACTACCTTCACATCAGTTGTCAGTTTTATTGTGTCTGTCTGTCAGATTGTGAGCTTTTGGGTTAGGGGTTCTGTTACATGTCTGTACAATGCCTAGCCCAATGGATCTCTCACCTTTTATAGGGGTTCCTAGGCACTAATATACTACTACATTCTGCTCCCATTATTGGCCTCCAGGGCAAATACTCTATCAAACTATCTTCACCTGGGGAGCAGATTTTTGTTATAACCCAATTCAGGACAACAACACATAAGCATGAGTGTAACTTTAACCATGTGCTTAAGTTCTGTCTCAGATATGAATGGATTTGAGTATTGCTTAAGTATTTTCCTGAATCAGGGCCTATCACTCTTCATATGCTTTAAAAGATTTTAATCAATGCCAAGGCTTTGTCCTTTACTCCATGATTTACTTTCCTTAAGAATTGGTGTGGAATCGTACTAAAAGTCAGGTCAGGATATTTACCAGCTCACCTTTTTTTTTTGCTAATTATCCTGTTTTACAAAGTGCACTGTCAGGTTAAAAAGACCAGATGTTTCTTTATAAATGTCCCATTAGTTTGTTCCTATCATCTTATAATTAACTAATTACTATACAGTAGTAATAATCTACCCTTGACATGCAGATTGAGTTTTCAAAGAAGCCCAGAAGCATGGAGCCTTTGTTTTTCATTTTTTTAGGTGTTGTTAATATTCTCTGGCTAGGGGTTTACTAGGTAGAAGGAAGAGACAGTGTTATGGGTCTGAATTTTATTGTGGAAAGGCTTTTTTGAAGAGGAAGAATTTACAGTGTTTCCAAAGATGATATATAGCAAACAAAAGAGAGGGCAGTAAACTCGTTATTCTAACGTAACATATAAGAAATAAATATAATGGAGATAAAACAGTAAACTATATGTTACTGTGATGGGGACATGTAATATTACACCACAAGTCCCATCTAAATGACAATATCCCCTTTTGATCTCTGAATCAATAGAATATGGTAATGAAACAGGAACAGAAGTTTAGCATCCTATAAGTCAATTAAATCACATTGTTAAATCTAACAAGAAATAGGTAAACACAGACAAATATAATCAGTATCTATTCTTAATTCTTTAACAACATAGGCCTACATGTCCATAATTCTAGTTCTTAACATGGCTTTTATAATTATCTACAAGGAATAGTCCTGTTTACCTTTTTCAGTACTCTTCGAATATGTCCTTACGGGTTGCTTCTAGGTCAGCCAGCCTGCTGGTTGCTTAACCCTTGCTGACTCAGTGGCACAGGGTTCTAAAAATAATTAGATAAATTCTTGAAGATTATGTCCATCAATGCCTATTAGCTCCATCAGAGTCAAATGCACAGCGCCATCTGAGGACCTGATACGTCTGGAGGAATCGGCTTTGGTAGTTACTCATTGTTGTGGATAAAATGTGTGCAGTAAGTTTTATTTTCCCTAAAGCTTCTCACGTCCCCCCAGAATACATTCCGTGCTCCCCCCAGATTGAGAACCTCTGCTTTATATGATACACATCAGATACATTTTATGACATTAATACCTTGAACTGGTCTGGCCAGCTGAATCTCACTACCAGATTCCAGTGATCATCTTGCCCTCTTGCATTAGGATAGTTTGGGTCACCTCTTTACAAACTATTTTGGCAATAATGAAGTCCAATATTTTGTTTCAGTGGGAAATTAGAGTGATCACACAGCCCACACAATAAACCCTGCAACTTTTTCTACCTTTTTTAATCCATCCATGATAGCAAGGCACCAAGTCAGCAAGCCAATAAACATGGAGACATATCTACAGGAGCAAGTTTCTTTAGTAATTCAATGGCTCGTTTCCTTAACGCCCCTCCAACATTATCTAATTTTTGGACAGCTTCACCAGAGGTGGCTAATATTCCCTACTCCACATTCGCTCCAGCAAGCTTGCATTATGCTGCTATTAAATGTGTGTAATTTATATACTGTAGAACAAGACCTGTACAGACATATGTTTTGAATCTTCATTCATTATACTTCTACTGCAGTGTGTGCCAAGGTATTTCCCAAAAACATCTAATTCCTTCATTCTATGAAATCTATTCAAATTATTTCCCAAGTCAGTATGTACTGAATGTATTTTGAAATACCATATCAAATTGAGCATAACTGAATCATATGCTCCTTTCCTTCAAATAGTTCTGAAAGGATATTTTCTATATTCATTAATGGTCTAAACTATATTATTCAAAATTTGGTAGCTTAGTTGAAGATACTGATACCCTGGCAAACTGGAAGGGCCACAGGAAGACAGCAGTTGCATCAGTGTAATAATTTTCCCTTTTTAATATAAATGATAGTAGACAAAGGCCTGCTGCTTCCAGACTGCTAGATCCGACTTCATATATTCCAGGAGCCAGGAGATTCTGGATTTTCTGTGATTGTAGTTAATGGATAGGGGAAAGGCTTTAACTTCCATTTCTTTTTCCGGTTACATTCTATATTTTTAGTGAGTGTAGCACAGGTTTGCACTTCATCTCCCCCACCCCAGGCTCTTTTTATGGGTAGAGAAAATTATTCTTTTTTGGGTTAAAGCTTTAGCACAGTGCATTGCATGCACATGTCAAGATAAATTATGTAGTTTAACAATGTGAGTTAATATGTCAGGTTACAGTTACAGATGTGTAAAAGATTTCACAGACAATGAGAAGCCAGGCTATTTTTGTCAACTTGCCTGTGTAGGAAATGCTGTGGCACACACTGGGAAGTCAGTAAAAAGGTCTTGTCTCTGTGCCTTAGAAAGACACAGAGATGGAGATAACCATAGACAGGGAGATAGAGGCAGAGAGGCAGTTTACAAATACTAACAAAAAGCTGTAGATTCTTGTTAATGAGAGTTTGGAAACACTTCAGTGGCTTAACACACACCTGGCTCATATAAAGAGGGCTCGTGCTTTCCGCGTGGAATTAGAATTAGACTATCCAGGCATTCCCCAGCATTAGCTAACTTTTCCACTCTCATGATCATTTAGTGCCAAATCTGGGGAAACAGAAAAATCTGTAGAAAAGGGTTTTGCTCTGTGCAAAAAGCCATCGGGGCAAATACAGATCTGTGTGCATCCATTGCCAAAAGGAATGGGAAAGATTAGTGGGAAGTGGCTTCCTGCTGTCCACCTTGTGCAGAGTTGTTGGCCCAGTGGACCTATGTAGTGTAGTGCATTGTTTCAGTGGTCACATTCCTACCATGCCCACAAATAACCCCTTCTGCAGTGAGCTTTTGATACCCTTCTTTGGGGGTCTTCATTGCTGAGGTTCTCTGGAGCGTCTGACCTGAAGCCCTTGAGGTATTTCTCAGCCCTCCACAGGTACTTAGGTCAAGTTTCAAATAGGACTAGAGATTTTAGCTGCCTCTATGTTTGTATATCTAACTTGAGTCATCTTAAAGGGGCCTGATTTTCAAAGAGCATCTGCTCAGCACTTTCTTAGGCACCCCAAAATTGAGGCAAAACAAACTTTATCTCTTTAATTCCTAATGTCTTTTAACTGTGGTGTGTTTTTGCATATGGTTGTGTAATTAAGCAAGTAATGCCTTTTTTGTTTGGTTCACAAAGTATTCATGAAGAAGTCCCAGATTTTGTGGGAAAAAAATTGGCCTTATATGTGAATAATTGTATATAGAGCACCTTAGTGGAGCATTTGTCATGTTGGTTTCTATCTTTAAATGTTAAAATTAGTCTCCCAAGTAACAATTATTTTTACTGAACAAGGCTTTATAAAGAACACTAGTAGGTTGAATACATGTATTTCACATGGAATGTATGTTTTCAAGCAAATTATCCATGTTGCCTCTGAAGCTTCATATATTCTTGAACACTAAGGGATGTGAATACAATTGAATTGAACCGGAACCCTCCTACTAAATATTTATTCCTGAGTATGCAATTTCAATATTCAGCAAGTTCTTTTTCTGAAGAATGCAGGAAGGCAGTAGTTTGTATATGTTACATAATTAGAAGTGTACCTTGGGGCAAGAGAACTACTGTATGATGACAAACCAGTTTTCATGAACTTTCCTTTCAAATGCTCAGATTTGAGCATCACCTTTTTCTTTCCTCCTCTGCAATGCTCACATAGCTGCCTGGATTTCTACCAGAAATTACAAACATGTAAAGTTTATCTCCCTCAGTTAACAACATATTTTATGGAGTTCTCTGGGCATAATATTTGCGAGATAGATCAGGCTTTTCAGAATGGGGATTTCAGAAGCCTATTCCAACTCTATTGTAGGGTGACTACTACATTGACTGTATAATTATTTTTCGTAAAATAATTAAACTGTTCAGAATGGTTTTACTCTCTGCTTGATTGCAGTGAAGGTTTGTGGGTAGCTGTAATTAACCTCTACCAAGGTTAATTATGCACAAAGTGAGATCTTAGAATTGCTGACCATGCAATTCCCGAAAGGCGCAGGATCAGTATGGATTGCAAACAGTTTACATGCACTCTTTCAACTTAATTTATAACAGGTGGCTAGAGCTAGTCTTTGGAAAATATGTGGAACTAGTTTGCATTGAAGCTAATTCAGTGTGGAGCCAAAATGAATACAAGTCTCATCAAGATAACTGTGTAAGGTTTTTGTTGACAAAACTGCCTGTAAAAAAACTGTCAAGCCTAAATAAGCCTAATTTAAAAATAAATGCCTCAATGGACCCCATTTCTGAACCCCAGATGTAACAGAGGGCCAAGATTCATGATAGGAATACAATGGTTCATAGAACTTTATTTTAAAGAAAACCCCTAACTTTGAATTTATACAGGGTCAAATATGGGAGAGTATAGAGCACAGGGCTTTCAGGAGCCGGAGGCAAGATATTTATGATGCTTGAACTATTACTACAGAATGAGCCACTATTACTACAGAATGAGCCTAACTTTTTGCAGATCCCTTAGAATAGCGAGTGCAGGTAAGTAGTTAAAACTCAAGTATAAGTGGATGTGAGGGCAATGTGGAGCTAGCACACCAGGGAATAAACCATGGGGTCATTCTGGGTACCGGGACAAAACAATGAATTTTGAGGATATAAGAAGATGGCAAAAGGCACCTGTTTTATCCTTCACTGAGGAAGCAAAAAGGACAATGCTTTTTGCATTCATGCAAGGGGTGGCTCCCAGCTCATTGTATGGAGACACTGGGAGATTGGTTTAAGTGAGATAAACTACATTAGACAATGGTTTTAGCCTGTTAACTTTAACATTAGACTCTAACCATTTCTGTTTCCATCATTATCCTTATTTGCCATCTCTTAAATCTTAGCCTTTGATAATAAACTTATGACTGTTTTCACCATAAATGTATTTCAGTGCTCTCATGTGATATTGAATCCTCAGTTGAATCAAACAAGCTGGTATGTGTATTGTTCCAACTTGCCTGTCAATTTTTGTGAGTGTTCAGTGTTTAAGGGATGGATACTGCAGAGGAATACTTTGAGGGGCTCAGGGATTGGGGTGTACCCCCTGTTAACCAGTGTCAAGGTTCCTCCCCCACTCTGAACTCTAGGGTACAGATGTGGGGACCTGCATGAAAAACCTCCTAAGCTTATCTTTACCAGCTTAGGTCAAAACTTCCCCAAGGTACAAAATATTCCACCCTTTGTCCTTGGATTGGCCGCTACCACTACCAAACTAATACTGGTTACTGGGGAAGAGCTGTTTGGACACATCTTTCCCCCCAAAATACTTCCCAAAACCTTGCACCCCACTTCCTGGACAAGGTTTGGTAAAAAGCCTCACCAATTTGCATAGGTGACTACAGACCCAGACCCTTGGATCTTAAGAACAATGAACAATCCTCCCAACACTTGCACCCCCCCTTTCCTGGGAAATGTTGGATAAAAAGCCTCACCAATTTGCATAGGTGACCACAGACCCAAACCCTTGGATCTGAGAACAATGAAAAAGCTTTCAGTTTTCTTACAAGAAGACTTTTAATAAAAATAGAAGTAAATAGAAATAAAGAAATCCCCCCTGTAAAATCAGGATGGTAGATACCTTATAGGGTAATTAGATTCAAAACACAGAGAACCCCTCTAGGCAAAACCTTAAGTTACAAAAAAGATACACAGACAGAAATAGTTATTCTATTCAGCACAGTTCTTTTCTCAGCCATTTAAAGAAATCATAATCTAACACGTACCTATCTAGATTACTTACTAAAAGTTCTAAGACTCCATTCCTGATCTATCCCCGGCAAAGACAGAATATAGACAGACACATAGACCCTTTGTTTCTCTCCCTCCTCCCAGCTTTTGAAAGTATCTTGTCTCCTCATTGGTCATTTTGGTCAGGTGCCAGCGAGGTTACCTTTAGCTTCTTAACCCTTTACAGGTGAGAGGAGATTTCCTCTGGCCAGGAGGGATTTTAAAGGGGTTTACCCTTCCCTTTATATTTATGACAACCAGCAAGGCAAAGTAATGGCTGGCAGGGGCCCTAAGGAGATTGTTTGGGTGGCTGCCAGCCTGGTGGTGTCAAGGAGTTGACATCCTGTGAAACCCAAGCAAAACTTCCTCTTGCTGTAGGCAGTTGGTTAACAAGGTCACTCACAGTCCTGGGCACCCCAAGAAAGCCTCAGACCTTGATCATAATTATTTTATATTCCTAACATTAATTCCTGGGTATAATTCTTACTCACGTGAATAGTACCAATGAAATCTTCAGGGTTTTCAATGAGAGTTCTTCTGTTAGTAAAGAGTTGCAGCTCTTAGTCACAAATCTATCACCATTTGAAAAGTTGCATGCTGATAAGTGTTAACCATACCATATTTTAACAGAGGTAACTATAGAAACAGCACTTTCCAAGGAAACCTAAAAGAAATAACTATTTCATAGGAAATATATTGCTTGGTCTTTGATGACCACTTACTTTTAAACATTTCCCTGCTATCTCCTTTTGTTACATAAGCTCTTAACTACCTTTATCTGTTACCCAAGTGATATAAACTAATGACCAAACATGGAAAGCACTAAATGTTCTTGCCAAAGCTGTTTACAATCTCTTTGATGTACTAATTTCAGTGGAATACATATTTAAGCAGAACTGTCTTGCAATTACATTGGTACTTTATTGTGAATTTTTTTTTTAAAAAAATAGGTTTTGTTTTGTTTTTGTTGTATTAAATGACATGTAATTGAAGAGAGAGGCTAAATAACTCAAGAAATGGCTCCTACCTTTGACTGTATTAAACATAAAATATAAAAGCTTATTTACCAGTAATCCATTTCTTCTAGATTCTGTCATTTGGGAATCCTGCAACAAATTTCTCCTTTTATTATATACATACATACACATCCACAGTCACCCTCAGATGCATGGAAAACACACACTGTATCAATACTGTGTATGAAAAACATGTAAAACATCAACTCAGGAAATACATATCTGTTCCTTATCTTGAAAAAGCCACATGCTAAAGCTAAACTGTCCCTTGAGCCTACAATTTCATGTTCAAGCTGTCAAGATTGATCAGGCTAAACAATTATGAAAAACTAGTGAAAAATACAGCATGAATCTTTTAAAATATTTATAAGGGTTTATATGAAATGGAAATGTGTGATGCATAAATGTAGAAATGATGAAAATCATTTGTGCTCTTTTCTCAAATTAACTTTTATGTTCCAATCATAATAATAATAAAGAGTTCTGTTAATTTGATGGAAAAGAGGATGTGTGGATTTACTTTTAATTACTAAACCAAATCAGCTTCAGAATGTAATGAGATTTAATTAACCTTAGCATGCATTTTTAAAATCACTGACAAACTATAAGAAGGGATGACCTGTTATTCATCCAAATTAACTTTTTATCACTCAAAAATCAGACCTGGTCCAAATATTTGTTCAAATTCTGAACTAACACTCAAAATGTGGGTGGGAGAGGAGGAAGAGAGGTAGGGCAGGTGCTTGACAAAGAGAATATCATCCTGAAAAACAGCACCATATCTAATTGTATCTAATTTAATCTATAATTGCTACAGATTAGATAAAACTAGACTAGAGAAATGTATAATTAATGGAATCATAGGTCTTCTCCACTTAAACTTGATTTTTAACTACTTATCTGCACTCCCTGTTATATGGTTTTATTCTGGGCTATGAAAATGAGTTGTTTGTGGCCGATTTAATTTCTTCAGGTAGGAGTTCCAATATCAGAAGTACATTACCTGTGGCTACTGCAATCCTATATAAGGCATTTTCAGGTCCCGTGTTCCTAATGAGGATAGCTATCATGGTGGATCAAAGTTGGAAGGATCTTCCAGGAGGCCAGGGAGGGCCATGGAGAATAGGATTATGACCTTAAAATAAATGTGCAAGTTATTAAAAAGACCATAGCGGACACAGAGCTCTAATATTACATGCTCTTAAGGAATAATCTCACTCAAAAGTAGAGCTGGTCAGGAAATTTTCAACCATGTTTTTCATTGCAAAATGCTAATTCATCAAAACCATAACTGCAGGAAACTGTTTGAATTCACTTTTAATGAATTTCCCCTTTTTGAAAAAAAAAAAGTGAAAAAAGTTTTGAAATTCTCAAAATGTGTTGTTGTTCGTTTTCAAAATGAAGCTGCCTTTTTTGTTCAAAATGGCTTTTCATCTTGAAATTTAAATTAATTATTCAAAAGGTCAAAATTGAAACCAAACATTTTGAAATTATTGACCGCATCTGAATTTTTTGGATTTGCAATTCTCAAAATGTTGAAAAGCTATTAAAAAAAAAATTGACAGGCTGGGAAAACCATGTCCCTCCCAGCTCTACTAAAGACGGTGCAACCATGTGCTGTATAAGCTGCCATTTTTGATTGGCTTTGACTGTGCAGCCATCGGTAGGAGGAATTACAGTTGTCCGATTTTAGCATAATGGATTCAGGGATCATAGTTTGCTAGATCCTCATCTGAGATGACTTTAATACAGCATCCTGGCAAATGCTATATGATTTTGAGGGAAGAATTCATGCATAGACTCTCCAACATTTTGTCCCTCATCTCATAGCTGATCCTTAGCGATCTCCTAGTACTGAACCAATAGAAACCAATTTAGTTTGTAAAACTGAAAGTGATCGCTGCATCAGGTGAAATATCTATAGGACTATGTGACTATTATGTCTCTATATAACTATTTAAATGCTCACATTATATGATTACAGGCTATAAAATATTATTATGACTACATGATGATGATCATACATATTCGACTATTTAGGCTGTGGTATTCAAAATGACATAAGGAAGTTAGACACCTAACACCAATTGAATCCCTAAGTTCCCTTTGAAGGCCTCTTGAAAATCACTGCCTTAAGCACTAACATTATTAAGAAAAAGCTATTTTTATTTTTCTTCATTTTCTCTTTTTTAAGCATCATGGAATTCAAATTCCAAAAACTCTGCAAAAATTGGGTTTAAAGCATCATTAAGGTTGCTCAGTTAAAATTTTTAAAGTCAGAAAACGTAATAGGTAAGGTTCCCAATATTACAACAATATTTCTTTGTCTCCATTGCACATACTGGTTATTTTGTAGTCTGCTTTTAATCATGTAAATAGAAATATATCTTAAACTGCAGGTTTAAAGGAAAAACAGGCATTGAGATGTCTGTTTCTGTGCAGTGCAGTGGTTTTATATTTACTGACTTTTTAACATTTTTATTGTGCAATCTTAAATTTACATTAATTTAGGTTTTGGGTTTTTAGTATATATACCATCGAAAGAAAATATTATTTTTCACTTTAATCATTGATCTGGAAAGCCGTCAACAATTATCTGACTGCAAATATGTCTATCAACAAGGAAGAACAGAAGCCTACTGGGAGTGTAAAAATAATTTAAAACAAATGTGGGGGTCACCTTTTTAGTGCTAAAATTAACAGGCACTAAAATAAACAGCTTTAGAATGTTTAAAATATAGTATCGCTGCCAAGATGTAGCTGTCAAATGAAATCAATTTCAAAGGTGGCTGTGTGCTGTAGGTACATATACTATGGTAAATATAAAATACTGGCCCAGATTTTCAAAGGAACCACAATCAGGCCACATTTTTGTGCATGTGAATAGCATGTACATTAGTAAAATGGATAGCTACATTGTTAATTAGAGGCCGCACTGGATAGGGCACTGGACTGGAGTCAGGAAACCTGGCTCTGCTGTTGGCTCTTGGCTCTGCTATTCACCTGTTGTGTGACCTTTTTATCTGTGTGCCCTCCCATTCTAGGTCTCTCTTTGTCTATATAGATAGTAAACTCCTTGAGACAAATTGTCTGATTATGTGTTTGCAGAATTCCTACCACAATTATTTATTGATTGATTATCTATTAACTCTTGTGTTAGAACCTAAAGGTGTCAGCCAGGTTGATTGTAACAAGCTGAGCACAACGGGAAACATATAATAAGTTATGTTACCTGACACACACAGCTTGGGACCCCTTTTTGGTTGGGATCAATAGGTGCTACCACTACTGCTACTAACTGAAGATGACATTCATGCTGGTACATCACCAAAATTGGGCCTAAGGGGTGCATAGACCTTGCTCTGATCCACTACAATTACCCAAACTTTCTCCATAAAAGTACCGTTTGTATCTGCAAATGGTTCACTTTTGAGCACATAACATTGTAGGTAGAAAATGATATGCCATCTCTGAAAAACTGACCTACTGCAATAAAAGAGTGCAAAATATTTTACATCCCTCCACAAGTAAGGGAATAAGTTCAAAGAATGTGTACATTAAAGGTGGCAAAATCATCATTACATCACAATCAATTGTCAGCTGTGAGGTCTTATTTTGAATCTAGGAATATATTTTTTAGTGAATGTGACACGATCCTCAGCTTCAAAATCTGTAGGTGAAGTTTAACTCCAAATATTTGAAATCATGTCAAACCAATGACATCTACCACAGCTTTGGGCAAAAGATAAATAATAAAGCAAAATAAATAGAAATAGTAAACCTGGGAAATAATACATCAAATCCAAGACTGGAAACCTTCAGAAATTTTTTGTCAGACTGATTTTCTGAAGAAAAATGTAACTTTTTGCAAAACTGAACATTTCAGTGTCAGTTTTGCAGAAAAAAAGTACAACTTTCTGTTGGGAAAATCAAAAAGATGGGCTCCTGCTCCCTGCCTGGAAGTCTGTAAATTTTTTGTTAGGCCTGAAAGTAAAATTGACAAGAACCGTCCAAGAGGGCAGCCAATAAGCTGAAAAATTCCATGGGAGTTCTCCCAAAACAGTGTAAAAAAAAAATCCTATTCCCAGTTCAGGGACAAAAGGTTCAAAAATACAAAATATTTAGTGGAAAAGGATTTCCATCTTATTTACATGTCTAGAAAAAGATCAGGTCAGAATGTGAACTGATGTAAAAATGGAGCCACTAAAACCAATTTGCAACACTTGAGGATCTAACCCATTGTACCTTCAGCTACTAATAGTTTTGGGAGAGTTTGCATCCAAATGTTCATTCAGACCATGCATTCATAATTGCCAGATTATGGGATTCTGCAAACACTTAGTCTTATGTCTTGGTTCAGTGACTCAATGGGAGTCTTCATCTCAGTAAATGTACTCACATGTGCAAATGTTTTGGCCAAATTTGCAAAAAGGGCCACGAGCCCATTTGAACTCCATGGGAGCAGTGGCTGCTCCTCTGAAAATCAAGCACAAGACATATCCAGTTGGGCATCCAGAAATTCACACACGCTAAGACAGTGGACACTTTAAAACAGTGTGGGCTTGCTGATTCATTTTCCTTCTTGACCAGACTTAGAAGGAATGAAATTCCTCAAATGGAGACATAATACTGAATCGATGACACTGTACGGAATAATGACCAGAACTTCAGTTGGTGGGAGTCAGTATATTTCTATCAATGAAACTATGCCAACTTAGACCACCTGAGGATTGGGTCTTGTATATTAAATCTAACCTTTATTAGTCCAACTTTGTATTTATTAATCCCCCCAGTGAATTCTGAATAAGTAGCTCTGGAGACAATGGTTTTAGAAGACTATTACTAAAGAATGAAGTGTACAAGTACAAACTGATAAGCAGAAAGATATATAAAATATATTTGTTCGTTTTCTACAATATGTATTACTGTATATTCCTTCAGGGAATCTGTTGAGCAATTTAGTTGTGTTTTCTGACAGCTGTCAGCAGCATCATCCATCAGAACAAGAGCTCTGGCCGACAACTCTTTCCTAGGATGCTAAGGGGATATGGATTTTAACTCTGGACTGGCTTATATGACAGTGTGACAGATGAATGTCAGAAAATTCTGGAAAAAGAAAAGGAGTACTTGTGGCACCTTTGAGACTAACAAATTTATTTGAGCATAAGCTTTTGTGAGCTACAGCTCACTTCATCAGATGCATTCAGTGGAAAATACAGTGGGGAGATTCTGGGACCATGTTAGAATTTGTACAGTTTTCAAGCAAATATGGGCAATTTTTCAAATAAAAGTAGCTGGTTGGACTCTTCCCATAGTTTATAGTATTCTATATTTTTCAAATTAAGGGTCCCAACTTACAACAGTTAGCTAGGCAAAATTCCCATTGTTCATAATGGCTTTGCGTCAATAAGGACTATATGATGGACATTATATGAGAAAATTCAATGTTTTTTTTTCCATTCCTTTAGTTGTTGGACTGCTGTCTCTCCTTTTCTATCTCTCCTTATAGCCCCACCCTTTGCACCCCCACACACAGGTGAATATGAAACAGATAATAATCATTATCACTCTTCTAACATGTCATTAATTTTCCTAATTTGAATGAAAACTCAAAGTCCTCTTTGCAAGAATACAATTTGCTGACTTATTCTCCCACTTCAAATGGTGCCTGCAAGAACAATTTAAAAGTAATGGCATCAGCTCCATTTCCAAATATGCTATGTGTGCCTATTAAGAAGCTTGTTCTTTAATTGACAGAAGGGTGTTTAAACTGGAAATGACTTGAAAAGATTACCTTTTCACCTGGACATTTGGATAGAGCTGAAGATTCTGTGCATCTGAATTTTACATGTTCAAAATATAATCGAAGCCACCACTGGTCTGATATCAGCTGGAGCACAGCGCTGGTAGCCTCAGGCGCTGATTTCTGTACTTAGAACTTAAATCTAGAAAATTGTTGGGCTTTAAACTGTCCCAGTCCCCTAAAGGTTCTCATTGCTCAAGGATGAGATAGTTTGGGGATTATGGGTGCCCTTTGCTAGTAAAATCTGCAGGAGGGAACCCTTTCTTAAATCTTTGTAACCCAAGAAGTTTACATGGCCCTGCCACATGCTGATTTCATTTGAAGTCTTACAAGGAAAAGCTACATTTTGCAGGATTTCCCCGTTGCAAACTTGTAAGAATGTTTTTTTTTTCCCTCCGTCTCCCACAAAACTTTGATTATATCAAGCTGGGACCTTATTTTTCCTGGCACTATTTAAAACACAAAGCTTTACTTTATCTTAATCTCCTTTCCTTTAACTATAGCTTTGAATATGAAAAGATACTGTGGCTAAAAGAAAATATTTTACTATGTAAATGATGGATACAAAATTAAATAATATTTAAATGATAAGCTAAATAAATAAAATATATTACATAGAACATATATTTTTAAAATGACTGTCCAATATGGCTGCTGACTTGGGGAATCTCAATTTTTGGATGCCTACAAGAAATGTACTTGAAAACATGCTAAATAATAGAGCTGGTTGACAATTGGAATTTCTGTCACATGGGAGATTCCGATATTTCAAAATTTGTAATTAATCCAGAATCAGGATAAAAAAATCAGAATATCAAAATGTTTCACACAATGGAAAGTTCTGACAATTTTCAGTTTAGAAATGTGAAAACATTTCAGGTCAGTTCCAAATTAATCTGTGTCCTATGGAGCTCCCATAGTGCCCCATGGGAGATGTAGTTTGAATTGATATTTTTTCCCTAGAGAGTGGAAGAGCAGATGCTATTCTTAATCATATCAATGTCTTATCCTTTAGTGAAACTTTATATTTGTCTCAACATTTGCTGCTGTAATAATATCCTAACTTCTATGTAACATATTTTTCCAGTAGTTATAACATGGAACATGATTTTGTGCTATTCAGCATTTCTTGAGGGCTCTCTATATAGCTAGTGGACAGAGCACTGGACCATCTGGACCCATGGAAAAGAAGCCCTTGAGGAATTCCACCATGATTTCAACAATTTCCATCCCACCATCAACCTCAGCCTGGACCAGTCCACACAAGAGATCTACTTCCTGGACACTACGGTGCTAATAAGCGATGGTCACATAAACACCACCCTATACCGGAAACCTACTGACCGCTATTCCTACCTACATGCCTCCAGCTTTCATCCAGACCACACCACACGATCCATTGTCTACAGCCAAGCTCTACGATACAACTGTATTTGCTCCAACCCCTCAGACAGAGACAAACACCTACAAGATCTCTATCAAGCGTTCTTACTACTACAGTACCCACCTGCTGAAGTGAAGAAACAGATTGACAGAGCCAGAAGAGTACCCAGAAGTCACCTACTACAGGACAGGCCCAACAAAGAACATAACAGAACGCCACTAGCCATCACCTTCAGCCCCCAACTAAAACCTCTCCAACGCATCATCAAGGACCTAGAACCTATCCTGAAGGACGACCCATCACTCTCACAGCTCTTGGGAGACAGGCCAGTCCTTGCTTACAGACAGCCCCCCAACCTGAAGCAAATACTCACCAGCAACCACACACCACACAACAGAACCACCAACCCAGGAACCTATCCTTGCAACAAAGCCTGTTGCCAACTGCGTCCACATATCTATTCAGGGGACACCATCATAGGGCCTAATCACATCAGCCACACCATTAGAGGCTCGTTCACCTGCACATCTACCAGTGTGATATATGCCATCATGTGCCAGCAATGCCCCTCTGCCATGTACATTGGTCAAACTGGACAGTCTCTACGTAAAAGAATAAATGGACACAAATCAGACGTCAAGAATTATAACATTCAAAAACCAGTCAGAGAACACTTCAATCTCTCTGGTCACTCGATTACAGGCCTAAAGGTTACAAATCTTCAACAAAAAAACTTCAAACACAGACTCTAACGAGAGACTGCTGAATTGGAATGAATTTGCAAACTGGATACAATTAACTTGGGCTTGAATAGAGACTGGGAGTGGATAGGTCATTACACAAAGTAAAACTATTTCCCCATGTTTATTCCCCCCCTTCACCCCCAGCTGCTGGAAATGGCCCACCTTGATTATCACTACAAAAGGTCTTCCCACCCCCCACTCTCCTGCTGGTAATAGCTCACCTTTAAGTGATCACTCTCCTTACAGTGCGTATGGTAACACCCATTGTTTCATGTTCTCTATGTATATAAATCTCCCCACTGTATTTTCCACTGAATGCATCCGATGAAGTGAGTTGTAGCTCACGAAAGCTTATGCTCAAATAAATTTGTTAGTCTCTAAGGTGCCACAAGTACTCCTTTTCTTTTTGCGGATACAGACTAACACGGCTGCTACTCTGAAACTGAGTTAAAGTGACATACAACTTGTGTCGTGCAGAGGGGAAGAAGCAGGGTCACCAATGTCTAAACTGAAGTACAATAGGATTCTTTTTGTTTTGCAAAACAGCCAGATCTATATGAAGATGATAATCTCGAGTCACAATCCAGGCATTTGCTTTTAACAAATGATTATAATGTTTATACCCCCTTTAGAGTTTGCTAGCTCCTGGAATGCTGAAATGAGCCTTTAGGGGTTGTGACGGAGAGTACAGACACCACACTAGCAAAGACAGGATTAAACCCACATTTTAGACAGCTCAAGTCCCGCCCCTACGCCGGACTGGGCATGCTCCAGATGCTGCAGGAGTGTAAAGAGAGGAAGCCCAGATCATTCGGGGATGGATGCCGGAGGGGAAGGACCTGTGCCGGAAGCTCCCACTGAGGACTGGCTACAGCCCCTGCCTGCGGAGATCAGAGGCCCCATGGGTCAGCTTGGAACCCTGAAACCAGTGGAACTCCACGATACCCCATAGCCTCCTGGACTGCCACACTAGAGACAACGGTAGGAAGTGACCCAGGGAGGATGACTGAGTGGTATTTCCCACCCAGGTAAGCTCATTGTGTTTCGGTGGGATTCCCCACTGAGCCAGTGATGGACCGCTCCGCCACTGCCAGGCCCTGGTTTGGGGCCCAGTGGAGTCGGGTGGGCCCAGACCCCTCTACCTGGCCTGCCAGCCACCATTGCTGGTGGCCCCTCAGGTGCTGGCTACTAGGCCACTCTGCCCTGCACCAAAGGGGCACACTATTGACTCTGGCTACTAGGCCATGCTGTCCTGCACCAAAGGGCCATGTTAATGCCTCTGGACACTTGGTCACGCTGTTCTGTATTGAAGAGCAGCACTATTAACTCTAGCCGCTAGGCCACACTGCCCTGGGCACCAGGGCTATTAACTTGACGCTGGTCCTTACACCCCATGTGGCGAGGTCAGAGACAGACAAGCAGACTTAATGGTGGTGTCCGTGTACCTCCTGTCACCCCCCCCTTTTCAGGCTGGGATGTGCATACACTGCCATAAGGGTCCTACCTTCTGGATTGCAGAAACAGTGGACACCGTTTCCCAGCGATTTAGGGCCCAGGGCAGGAGAGGATAGAGCAGCAACACCTACAAAAGCCAATGGGGATCTTCTGATGGAGTGATTTATATGAAGAGTTTGCTGGGCTAATGAGGAACAAGGACAGCTCAGTCCCTCAGTGGGAGGGGACAGGCTGTCCCAGAGACAAAGGGATTGGTTTTGGTTTCACTTTTGGTCTGTTTGAGTGGTTTGGAGTTTGGAGAGGAGCAGCACAGCCTGGGGAGTCTCTGATCAACACCCATTCGCCACACAAAGGGAGACTTTGAATTATTGTGATATTTAGTGTGCAATTGGGGAGTGCCAGCCCAGCAGAGATCAGCAAGCTGGGCAGCATGGGCAAGCTAGAGCCATCTAATTCATCTACAGAACTCCAGACGAGGGATCCAGGAGAAGATCCTGTCCCACTGAGGGACGAAGACATTGTAAAGGAGCCCCTCTCTTTTTTGGCCAACATTCACAGCTTTTCAGCACTAATTGCAGGATTT
This sequence comes from Natator depressus, assembly GCF_965152275.1. Taxonomy (NCBI): domain Eukaryota; kingdom Metazoa; phylum Chordata; order Testudines; family Cheloniidae; genus Natator; species Natator depressus. The sequence goes on from NC_134244.1 coordinate 54,089,925, forward strand.
ATCCTCAATGCCCTACCTGCCTGGAAAGGTGATAGAGAGGGAACAGGGCATCTGTGTACAGTGGGGAATGCGGGGAGGTGGGGAATTTGTTATAGCATTGATGTTTTAGTATTTTAGTTAATCTAAATCCTTTCCTTCCCTAGAGCCTTGGTTTCCTGTCCCCAGTAAAGTCCCCTGTGTTAGTTGGTTGGCGCTTGTATTAATGTATTGTTCATGTACTGAATTATAGTCCTTGTAAATAGAACACTAGGATTAATTGTTTTCAAAAGGGACAGCACCCCTTGTGTCCCAGGCACACACAGGAGTCACCTTGGGTGGAGGCACAAGGTGCCAAAATAAAGAACCCTGAACCGAACCCAGGTGAGGAGTGGAGAGAAGCCAGTAAGATTAATAAACTTGAGGGAGGAGACTTGAGCTACACCTCAGGGGAAGGACTAAAATGTGTTTGGAGAGGAATAAAAGCGCACACATTCATAAGGAGAACACAGTCTGGCTGGAAGATTTGAACACAGCTGTATTGCCTGAATTCTGAAAGTGCTGCCCCTGTGAGTTATAAACTACACTTTGCTTCTGGCAACTAACATGTCTGTTCAAGAGGGTGTTTAATTGCCTATACATTATAGTAGAAATAAGTATGCTGGCCCTGTATCACTTTGTTTTTCTCTTGGTAATAAAATAACCCACTTTCAAAATTCAGATCTTCCTGGCCATACCAAAAGTAGGATCATAGATCTATTGCAACATGCAAAGGTGATAGATACTTGGACAGTGTTCCAACGATCATTTTAAATATCTGTGCTTTAAGGGGCAGGTTGTGGTGACCCTACTGACGGGGTTGTGCAAGGGAGTAAGGAAGCATAAGGCACTCTCTTGCTTTGTCTGGATCACAGGTAGCAACACAAAGAAGAGAGCATCCTCTGCAGGGCCGCTACTTTATCCCCAATCAACCCAAGAAGGCCAGCGGTGGGGGAAGCAGACCATGGAACAAAAGGGAACCCAGATATCAGAATGCACTGTCCCTTGCTCTGGTTTCATAACAAAGTCACAGTTGAGCTCTAACAATATGCTATCTTAGGGCTCAACTGGTTGACTTTTAGCATATGAGTCTGGTATGAAAAAGTCTATATTTCTTTTTAAGAACACTGTATGTGGCAGGGATCGGCAACCTTTGGCATGCGACCCGCCAGGGTAAGCCCCCTTGCAGGCCGGGCCAGTTTGCTTACCTTCCGCATCCGCAGGTTCAGCCGATCACAGCTCCCACTGGCCGCTGTTTTTGTGATACCACTGCATGCATTTAAGCAATGAGGTAAGCGAATCTTTCTTGATTATTGCACACCAGGAGAAGATAAATTAAAATCTTAATGCCTGAAAGATAGGACTTCTCATACAGAAAACAGCTAAACACATATATGGTACTGAAGACTTGAAGGAGATCTTTAAAATGAAACAGCAAAGGAAACAAACACACAGGACAAGGTCTTGCATTTCACTGATTAACTGAAATACACAAGGACGCAAAGAAACGAAGGACATTCAAAAAGTGAATTGTCCATCAACTGGAGAAATGGAGTGGAGAAGGTCTCAGCCCTTCCAAGGTGTACCTTAAATCCATTCCATTTAGCCTGAACCTCACTGACTAGGTGGTGGGATGAGAGGATGTCTTCTTCTGTCCCAGAAGTCAATGGCCATCAGGAGAATGGTGGACATTCACATAAGGAATGACAGTGTCATTCTGGATGCTCCATGAAAGGCCTGAAAGTATTTGGACTGCAAAACTAACGCAAATGGGAAAAGCATCATTTTTGACAGGTTTGCTTAGTGAGTGAATTTTCTCCCACAGATTATTCTTATAAGCTATTATATGCGAATGCTATTTAAATATAAAGACAGGGAGACACTGCAATATGTTTGAGAGGTGCCCAGTGGCAGTTGTCTTTGTTCAGTTGTCTTTGTAAATTATAGCTCAGAGCACAATCAAAGTATCCAGCAAGGTATTGCTTCTCAAGTGAGACGATGAAGCTGCCATGCTCTCATTCAGTCTCCTCTTGATATTGAACTACCCAGTTCCATTTAGTTAGCTCTACGACTTTTTCAGACTGGGTATTGTTATACTGCATACTCTAATTTTAAAACTGTTCAGATCTCTGAAATGCAAAGAGAAGGAGTGAGTTAATGAACTGTAACGCTTGATAAAGACTAGACAATGCTTCATTGGTAAATTGTCCTAAAAAAGGGTGTGGATAGGCATTATTTACCTCTGAGGCTTTGGAGTGAGAGTCAGTTTCTACAATGATTTATTTGGCATTTGTCCAAACATATTCCAAAATAAAGTTGGTGATGTATTATTGTTCATTTTACAGTCAGGATTTAATCCCCCTAAGGACAAGAAGAAGTAACCACAGTTGTTGTTTTAATCAAAGTGTTCATTTTAGACAACTTTAGTCAGCCACATTGTCCAGGTGATGTTCGTGGGATGACCCGAGGTGTTCCCCTTTTTGCTCTGTTACTTTTCACTCTGAAAAATAGTCTAACGAAAACACACCAGTTCCTTTGGTAGCATTGAGGGGCTTGTTGCTTTCTTTTTATGCACATATGTGACTATTTTCACTGTAATGCAGATAAGTAGAGACACAAATACTTTCCGTTTCGACCTTCAGAGATGAAAGGCATTTGGAAAGTACTGCATTCTGTGTTGTGCACATACCACTGCCCAAGGGTCGCCAGATTTCACATGGCTAAACATCCCATTTTCTTGTCCTCGTCTTGCAGAGATAATTTTAAAGGTCATGCACCTTTCCAACTTAAGCATTCTGGTTTCTCCCAAGCATTGCTCACCAGCAATGACAAAATGACTTGCTCAGCAGTGACAAAGTTACCATAGAACAGTAATTTGCTACAGAAAGTGTCTTTAATTAGAATTTTATCAGAGGCCAGGGAGCTAAGAGGAACATATTATGTATCACAGTGATTGTCTTTGGCAGAGTTCTATGTTTGCCCATGTGGCGTGTATGTCAGGACTTGACACATCTTTCTCATATATCCACAGGAGACCGTGAGATTCAGCTAAACTTATATAAATTGGTTGACAAAGGTTAAGAAAATTGAACCAAGCTCTCTCTACTTTGAATCACATCCAAGATTCTGTTACTTGGGCTGCAGGTTTTCCTATAGATCAGCTGCTATGAAAGTAATTACATAGGCACTGCTGTGGCTGATTTACAGTTGCTAATTTTTCCCTTTTGTGCTCTCACTAGCTGTTTTTTAGAGCCCCATTGATACAGAGTCATCTAAGCTTGCCTTGAAACTACACAGTTATTGCACTTTGGGGTTTCGTTTATTAGAAGCTTCCCAATATGAACTGGCACCTTGCAGTTTGTGTTCTGGTATATGAATTGAGACCAGACACACAGAAGATAGATTTAAATAAGAGGCTAATACAATATAAAATGAACACTTAGCTAGTCTCAGCAAATTTATTTCCTGAAATGGCAATTTTTAAAAAAGATTTAGGGTAAAATTTCCAGAGCTTCAGACACACTATTGTATTCATTTAGATGAAATATATGGGCCAAAGGTGTTAACATAACCCAGTCAGTGTCCAACATTAAACAGTGCTAAACAAGGGTCAGGTTTGGTATACAGAGATCTCAGCCTGCTTAGTACCATGGTAAGTACCTATTAAAAATCCTTTAAAACTCTTTATTAAAGATAAAGAAAAGAAAGAAACACAGTTAAAACATTTGAAATGTAAAGCATTAAGTATTGCTGCTGTTTTAACAACAACACTTGTTCTCTTTCCCTTTCCCTGGAGAGAGTTTTAGAAGGACAAAAACCCTTGTCTGACAGGTTCTTCAATGGTATCAAAGATGGTAATAGCTGGCTCTTTGGGTAAAAGAGAAGGAACTAGTTGAGCTGAGCTGGAGCTGTTGTTGTTGCTGCTGTTACAGACCAATCCCAAGTCATCTCAGGTGACGTTTTGGATCCAGATGGAGCTGATGGGGTGATGATGTTACTGGGGTCCCTTTCTCTTTAGCTCCGTCTGGTCAGGACATCTCAGGATCAGAGTGACGAAGGCCCAGAATCTCAGAAAATGGTGAGGTCGGGGGTGGTGAACTTCATGATGGTGAAGTTCACTCGAGTTGCTTCTGTGCATTCTGCCATCTCTCCCCCACCCCACAAAGTCTCTTTCTTTAAAGACCCAAAAAAGGACTGATGGGTGGAATAGCCTATGATAGAATCATAGAAATGTAGGACTGGAAGGGACCTTGATATGTTGTCTAGTCCAGTCGCCTACACCGAGGCAGGACTAAGTATTATCTAGACCATCCCTGGCAGATGTTTGTCTAACCTGGTCTTAAAACCTCCTGTGACAGAGATTCCACAATCTCCCTAGGAAATTTGTTCCAGTGCTTAATTATTTTTACAGTTAGGAAGATTTTCCTAATTTCTAACCTAAATCTCCCTTGCTGCAATTTAAGCCCATTACTACATCTCCTGTCCTCAGTGTATAAGGGGAATAAATTTATCACCCTGCTCTTTATAGTACCCGTCTACATACATGACGACTATTATGATGTTCCCTTGGTCTTTTCTTCTCCAGAGTAAACAAACCCATTTTTTTCCATCTTTTCTCATAGGTTGTATTTTCTAGACCTTTAAACCAGTTTGAGTGTACGGGCATATTGAATGGGGTCCCACAGAGACCTGCACAGAGTCTGGCTCTATTCAATATCAGTGTGAACCATTGATGACTATTCTCTGAGTGTGGTTTTCCAACCAGTTGTGCACCCACCTTATAACAGGTGAATCTAAGCTATATTTCTCTAGTTTGCGTAGGAGACGGCCATGTGAGATAATATCAAAAACTTTACTAAAGTTGAGATATCACATCTATTGCTTCTTCCCTATCTACATAAAGGATATTAGGTTGACTTGACATGATTTGTTCTTGACAAATCCATGTTGACTATTACTTATCAACTTATCTTCTGGGTTTGATTGTTTGCTCCATTATCTTTCTGGGTACTGAAGTTAAGTTGTCTTGTCTATAATTCCTTGGGTTGTCCTTATTCCCCTTTTTATAGACAGGTAATATATTTTCACTTTTCTAGTCCTCTGGGATATTTCCCATCCTCCACAAGTTCTCAATGATAATCGCTATTGGCTCAGAGATCTCTCCAGCCAGTTCCTTAAACATTCTAAGATGTATTTTGTTAGACCCTGCTGATTTGAAGACTTTTAACTTGTCTAAGTTATTCTTAACTTGTTCTTTCCCTATTTTAGCCTCAGATCCTGCCCCATTTAAATGGATGTTCACTGTGGTAGTTGTCCAATCACTATTGACCTTTTTTTGCTGACAACTGAAAGAAGAAAGGCATCTAACATTTTGGCCATTGCTGTGTTTTCTTTTATTCTCTTTCCCTCCTTAGTGAGTAATGGACCTACCAGATCCTTGATCTTCCTCTTGCTTCTAATGTATTTGTAAAATGTTTTCTTGTTACCCTTTGTGTCCCTCACTAGTTTAATCTCATTTTGTGCCTAGGCCTGCATGCCTGCAGGTTTAATTCATACTAATCCTTTGTCATTTACTTAGTTTCCACTTTTTTGAGTTCCAGGTCATTGAATATCTCTTGGGTAAGCCAGGGTGGTCTCGTACCTTACTTCCTATCTTTTCTGTGCATTGGGTTAGTTTGCTCTTTTGCCTTTAATACAGTCTCTTAAAAATTGCCAATGCTCCTGAACTCTTTTTCCCCCCTAGACTTGCTTCCCATGGGATCTTACCTACCAGTCTGAGTTTGCTAAAGTCAGCCTTCTTGAAGTCCATTTTCCTTATTTTGCTGTTTTTCCCTCCTACCATTGCTTAGAATCATGAACTCTATCATTTCACGATTACTTTCACCCATGCTGTCTTCCACCTTCAAATTCTCAACCGTCTCCTCATTATTTTGTCTACCAATTAGGCTTAGTTTCTGAACACCAGTTTTGGTTCACTAATTTCTAAATCCACATTTTCTTGCTTTCCAAGCATGATCTTAATACAGTCCTTGAGTTATACCCTAGGCCTTTTTATTTAGTCTATTTCAGGTTTTCTGTCTCCCTTTCATACTGTTTCACATCAACATTTGTTATTACAGGTTATTGTGATGCCTCACAAAATTTTACATACTTCTTAGAGTTGAACTCACAACTAGGGTAAATTTATAAAGCCAATTATCACAACATATGCCCTCTCTTCTAATAACTAACTCCTCCTTTGATTAGACATTTGTTCATAAAAATAACAACAAAGAAAAACCTTATTATAGTTTAAGCATATAGAAAAAAGGAAAAGAAAAAGGTGTACTTGGTTATATTTTAAAATTTCACAAATTTCTTGTCCTGAAATTGGGATCTGCAATATTTTACATAATTAATTAAACATTACAAAAATTATAATTAAACTTTCAGATGTTAACAAACCTTAAGAACTCACAACTCAATTAAATTGAAACTAAAACAAAATTTTAAACTACTGCGAGAATGGCTAAAGATGGGGGGCGGGAACCCAACCTTTTATGCATTAGTAGTTCAGCTTGCTCACTTGGAGACAAACTTTAGCCCTGAGGGCATTCTCACCCAAGTGTGTTGCCTCCTTTAAAAAGAAGCAACAAATTATGTTCTTTTGGGATCGCTTTTACGTTTGAGTCTTCTGTAACACCCAAAGGCAGCAAAAACATCAAGATGTTTTGTGTGTATGGAAAACAACAAAAAAAAAGTAAAAGCAGCAAGGGAAAAACATTTCTCAAATGAAACAATCAGAAAAATCACCAAGAAGTTTGGTGTTGCAAGAGCCCTTGGTTCTGGTGGTTTGAGATTCAGTTCACAGGCAGTGCAGAAGCAGCCCTGAATTAAGCAGGTATTCTGTTAAGGTGGGAGGGGAGTAATCCAAGATGTTATTTCAGTCTTTTTCTTAGCATAAGCGCTATGTGCCTCAAATAGCATGTGACCAAGATTCATCACCAAATTTGGCCTGCTGGTTGGATCATTAGCTTCTCCGGCTTTGGCCGGGTACTGATAGGGAGTGCGACATGAACACTGATTCATGTCCCCCGTTATTTCAGTAAAAGTCTTCTTTAGCACCTTTAGCAACACCACTCCCAAGGAAATGCACCCCCCACCCCTACTGCTGAACCTGCAAGCCGCCTCCTTTGCTCCACAAACTAGAATTTGGAGGTAATATCTCAGGTGCACTTGTACAACTTTCCCTGGTCCCTCCACTACTGTGGTGCCTCCAGTCAGAGAATTCACTGACCTATGGCAGTGTTCTAACATTGCCCTTAGGATGCGGTGTCTTAGCATTCTGTGTCCATTTAACTTCATATTAAATCGTTAAGAAGGTTTTGTGTTATATGTATAATACCAGATTAGTGTTCATTAGCTACAAAGAAACATCAAGGATATTTTGGCCTCCACGGTGGCTGTATTGCATCAATCAGCCTGTGCAAAGGAGCTGCAAAGCCAGCTTAGCTAACCATCTGAGAATTCCCTTATCATTGGAGAATCCCTGAATGGCACAGGGCCAGTAGAAGTAGGCCAATGTCACACCGTCCTAGTGTACTGGTGTGCGTTGGGAGCATGACAGAGTGGGGGAGCATAGTTGGAGTATCACTGCACTCCGGTGAGTTCTCCCTACTGGAATGAAGCCTTCGGGACTAATGCAGCCAAGCATGAGTTTGAGCAGCATATTAACTTCCTTTGAAGACTGAACCAACTCTGGTTAATCCCCGGATTGGGGCAGGGAATTTAGATGTGATGTACAGCCACCTTTCTCTCAGTTCCTCCAGGGTCCTGCACTCAGCAGAGCTTGGCCACACCTAAGGATAGACTGCATGAAGCATGGCTAGGGGAAACCCACTCTAAGTATTTAATTAGAAATAATATTGGATATTACACTTTTTGGAGGAACAACATTACAGATGTTACCTTCATGGTAGGATAGCTCCAGAGCTGTTATTTCAGTAAAGGTGAAAAGCACAGAAGGCTAAAATTTTTAATTCGCACCTTGTTTGCCTTCCAGAAAATGAGTGAAAGGTTTTTACTGTAGATCAGTATGTATCTCATGCTTCTGAGTTTCAACAGCCACCAAGCAAATTATATTTTTATAACTGTATTGCTACAGCAACTTTGCATTTAGAAATGCGCGCACACACACACAGAGGATCTGCACTTTGTGACATTTACAAAATGATGCATAAAGGATTTCTTCATAATCCTTGGAGCTGGTCATCTCACAACATTAACTTATGGAGAACAATAGTGTTTTAATTGACACCATCTAGAGGCTATTCTGTCTTTAGACATGAGCACTGTTAATTGTTTGTATAGTTAATTAATCTATAAGTGAGGTATTCTGTTAAATATCCATTAGTCGTGCACATATTGACTGTTTCAAGGTGAATGCTTTTCTAAATCATGAGCTATTGAACGGTGAATCATAGTCCATTCTTTGCAGTTGGCTGGCATGTCTGTCTACTGCTGATTTTGATAGATTTTTTTTTTTTGCACTGAAAATGTGTCTGTCTCTAAATATGAGCATCAGTGTGTGCTGTGAGAGACATGGTACTGGAAGAATACCCTCCTGCATACACAGCTGGGTAATTGGATGGTATTCACCTTCTATCTGTGTTATAGCCAGGCCTTGACCTTGTGTACGAAAGCCTTAAATCCTCAAGGTCCCTGGCATCCATGCTATAAACATACTTGCAGATCATAGTGTCTCATGGGACTACAGCTTTGCTTTCTTCCATTTGCCTTGTCGCAGAAAAAGATTTGGGTACAACTTCTCCGCTTGAAAGTATCACAGAACACTTCCTTTTGTATCTTGGTTACAGCAAACATTTTCCAGCTCTCCAGGAGTGCCTCTGTACAACCATCTAGGTACAGGACTCAGCAGCTATTTGTGATCTCCAGTGATCTAATGGATCCTCAATGATTCTCCAGCTACTTTCAAAAAGAAAACATTAAAACCTTCAAAACAAAAAACCTCAACCTTTTTATCCAGCTGTATGGACCGTTTTCCTCCTTCAACCTGTCTCTGCCTTTCTCCCCTTTTTACCTACTCAAGGGGATGGGTGCAGAAGGAATTTGTTAATTTTAGGGCATCTTGACTGGAGGGAGAAAGAAGTGTATAGAATAACAGTAGTCTCAATAGTATAGGTTAGAATAGTGCCCAGAAGCCAGGCCCCCCATGCTTGCCTATGTACAAATATACAACAAAAATTACTTGCCTATTCACATTATTTGCTTCATATATTTAATTAATTACAACCATGGTATTTAAGGAACAGTTCTGGAATGAGTCCATAATTAAAACATACTGGGAGAAAGTAAGGTTTGCAGAGAGAAAGAGAAATCTGTGAACTACAAGTATATAAACCCAGAGTGTCATCCCAGAAGGATACGCGGAGCAACAGCCCAGCAAGGTTTACTGGACAAATCAGCTTTGCTTAAGCAAGTTGAACCCCTATGAACTGCCAGAGATCATGTCCCTAAAAAGTACCCAAAAGATGCCTTTAGATTGTTACTGGTCTTGTTAAATGATAGCACATCAAAAAAACAGGACGATGCAGATGAAAGCAGGGAACATGGCCTTGTACAGCAACATGGTATATTTGACCAATCTTGGCTTCAGCTGGATTTTTTTTTTAAAGTGCTGCTTTTCTCTTTCATTCCTCCTCCTGTAATACCTTATGTGCTTTCCTGCTCTGCTATTGACTTTGTTGCAATCAGTCCTCTGAGTAGAATTGATCTGTGATACACTTGGTAGCCATCCAGACAGCTTCCAGTGAAGTGACAAAAGAAGTTCTGTTTCTGTACCCAGCTAATCAATGAAAGGCAAAGCAAGACCAGACAAAATAGAAATCTGCACGCAGAGCTACTGGATACCAAATATCAAGGGCAGTTCACAGTATGCACCAAAGTGGCAATCCGCATTTGTATTTATGATAGAATATGTGTTTTGCTTTATACTCATGATACGACAGCTTTCTAGTAAGTATTAAATGATCATCAAATGCAATGAGTTAAAAAGAGCTCAGTGCTAAACAGCCTTCCCTCAAAGGTTAGCAAATTGAGCATTAAAATCCAGTGGGGAGGCTGATGGATAACAGATGGCAGGATTTAGCCCCTTACTAATCCTTTACAATGCAAATATAAGATGTTTTAAGGAAGCAAAATTAGACCCAATTAATGTTAAATAATTAGCAATTATGGGCTTGATCCTGCAAGGTGCTTAGCACTCTGGTCCAGATCCAACAAAAACTTAAAGTGTGTGTTACCTCCAACATGCAAATCAACATTGGATTCAATGGGATTATTCACATGATTAACATTAAGCATGTGTGTAAATACTTTCCGGATTGGGGCCAGAATGTTCTCCTAATCTTGCAGGATTGATCCCTTTGAGAACTGGAAAGGATGGGCCAGATCCTTGGCACTATTAGTTCTGCATAAGGTAGTTGAGAATGGTGTAGGGAAATCCTCTGGTGGTGTAGAGCTGGCATAACAAGCTACTTCACCTCCACTGTCTTGTCATGGGTTGGGCGGGGCATATCAGGGCAATGCTGTTGTGTTCCTGTGATGCTCAGCTACAGGAACTGATTTTTAAAGTCTGTTTCAGCCCTACACAACTTAGAGCAGCCATGAGGCTGCTCTAAATTGAGCATGCAGCTGATCCAGCCTCATAAATGAAGCTCTGTAAACACGCTCCTGGATCCCTTCTTGGATTCTATGAAGATCTAAGCTTGATTGGTTTGAGACTCTAACTCAATATGTTTAGAGCCCAACAGCCTGATTCTCCACTGTCTTCACCTTGTGTGGTCCTTTATACCAGTGCATAGCAAGTGTAAACCACTTCTTATGCAGTAGCATTTTATATCCACTTTGTACAGATGTAAATAACACAAGGTGCAAGACAGAGGAGAATCAGAACCTAAGACAGTAACCTGCAAATCTTATTCTTTAGGCAGGCTATTCTGGTTGGCAGAATTATTTTATCATAAAATCATTTATATGGAAAGGTAAAATTATAACTGCATTGTCACAGACAAAAGGACACTGGCTGATATGTCTTAACCAGCTCCTCATCTTTTTGTGATGGACATTTGTTATCAGTGACCTGTGCCAATGTCTGGCTACCCTTGCTCCTGAAATAACCTTCTGTCTCCAGAATGGTCATTTCTCTATAAGACCGGTCCCCTTGTTGGAGCCCAACAGACTAAAGCATTGCTTCAGGACGACGTGTAAAATTCAGTAAAGCCCCTGTGTACTCAGCTGGCCAAGTTTGGCGGCTTCCAGTTGATTTTCTTTTTTTTCCTTCAAACCTTCACTGTCACAATCAGCTAATTAAAAGTGCAGTTATCTGATATAATCTGTTTCCCAATTGGTCAAGACAGCAGGCTATCTAACCGAAAGAATTGATTTGTAAACTGCCAAACCTGATACATTTAGACTGGCATTGCCCTTTTGAACTATGTCTAATAAGCAAAAATTGTCCCCCGTTGCATCGAATGACCTGCACAATGAAATCCATTGAGCATTCACTTTTTTTTGGGGGGGGGAAGGGGGAAGAATCAGAAAGGAAATAGCTAATTATTTAAAAGAATAAAAACATTTGGGGTGGAAAAAAGCCAACAAATAAGCAAAGCAATATAGCCTGGTGAGGTGTAGTCAGTCTTCTGGCTGAATTTGAGGTCAGTCTTGTCACTGATGTTATGAAAATTGGCCTTACGTGCATTGGCACCCCAGGTGAAAATAAGACTCAGCACCTGGCTTCCATCCCTTCCAAATGGACACCAGAGTCCTATCCAATCTCTACACCATTGGTTTCCAGTCTGTGGTCCATGGAATACCTGCTGGTAGCTAGTGATGTGCTTCTAGCTCTCTTTGTTGTTTCAGTTGCTGTTAGAAGTCCAGGGAAGATAGGGGGAGAACACATGATGAGGAGGGCAGGGGAAGATTAAATGAAAAGCCAAAATAGACAACCTGAAAAGTGCTTTGTCCCTATTTTGAGGGGAGAGTGAATTATTACATTAAAGACCATTGAAATACAAGAAATACTTTCCTGATATTACTTTTCCATGTAAACAGATTTCAGAGTGGAAGCCATGTTAGTCTGTATCAGAAAAGACAATGAGGAGTCCTTGTGACACCTTAGAGACCAACAAATTTATTTGGGCATAAACTTGTCGGCTAAAACCCACTTCATCAGATGTGTGGAGTGAAAAATACAGTAAGCAGTATAAATATTACAGCACATGAAAAGATGGGAGTTGCCTTACCAAGTTGGGGAGGAGGGGTCAGTGCTAATGAGGCCAATTCAATTAAGGTGGAAGTGGCCTATTCTCAGTTGACAAGAAGGGGTGAATATCAAGAGTGTGAAATTTACTTTTATAGTGCTAATGAGGCCAATAAAGGGGGATGTCACCTGTTTCCAACAGTTGACAAGAATGTGTGAGTATCAGCAGAGGGAAAATTATTTTATAGTGACCCATCCACTACCAGCCTTTATTCAGGCCTAATTTGATGGTGTCTAGTTTGCAAATTAATTCCAGTTCTGCAGTTTCTCATTGAAGTCTGTTTTTGAAGAATTGCCACTTTTAAGTCTCTTATTGAGTGTCCAGGGAGACTGAAGTGCTCTCCTAGTGGTTTTTGAATGTTACAATTCTCGATGTCTGATTTGTGTCCATTTATTCTTTTGCATAGAGACTGTCCGGTTTGGCCAATGTACATGGCAGAGGAGCATTGCTGGCACATGATGGTATATATCACATTAGTAGATGTGCAGGTGAACAAGCTCCTAATGGTATGGCTGATGTGGTTAGGTCTATGATGGTGTCCTTTGAATAGATATGCGGACAGAGTTGGCAATGGGGTTTGTTGCAAGGATTGGTTCCTGGGCTAGTGTTTTTGTTGTGTGGTGTGTAGTTTCTGGTGAGTATTTGCTTCAGATTGGGGGGCTGTTTGTAAGCCTGTCTCCCAAGTGGTTCCCTTAAGGCACCCAACAATATTGTTAATCTATCCAGCTATACTCTTAGCCCATCAAAAGAGTCAGTCCTATTTTGGGGCCTCTCCTTCTGCCCCACCAGCCCCTCGAATAGGATACAGTTCTGCGGTGACCTGGAATCCTACTTTCACCATCTCCAACTCAAGGAATAATTTCCAACACACCACTGAACAGCACACTAACCCACAGAAACCTTCCTACCAAAGCTACAGAAAGAAGGATTCTGCGTGGACTCCTCCTGAAGGTCGAAACAATAGACTGGACTTCTACACAGAGTGCTTCCGCCGACATGCATGGGCTGAAATTGTGGAAAAGCAGCATCACTTGCCCCATAACCTCAGCCATGCAGAACACAATGCCATCCACAGCCTCAGAAACAACTCTGACATTATAATCAAAAAGGCTGACAGAGGCGTCATCATGAATAGGTCAGACTATGAATTACAGAGGCTGCTAGGCAACTTTGACACCACATTCTACAGGCCATTACCCTCTGATCCTACTGAGGGTTACCAAAAGGGGGACACAAGGCCTCCTCATTCTTTTTCCATGTAAGTATTTGCTGCGGTTGCCAGAGGACATTACTGTGTTTGTCAGTGATCAGCACAAACCCAAATCTGACTGGAGATTTGAGGTGTGACAACTACAATTACAGGCACAAACCCTGAAGCCAATGATTCATGCAGCAGCACTGCTAGGATGCACTTGTCTAGTGAAGCTAGGCCCTTAAACTCCAGTCCTGCAAAGTGTGTAAGCAGGTGCTTAATTTTAAGCCTGTAAGTCATCCCATTGAAGTGAAAATAGGCATGCACCAAGTGCTTTGCTGGATCCAGGGCTTAGAGTGCAAAAGCACTTTATCTTCTCTTAAAAATAAATTGGCAATTCATATAAAGATAGGCTTATTATACTTGGGAAATGCAATGCATCCAGGGCCAGATTTTTAAAGTTATTTGAGGTACCTAACTCCTATTGATTTCAATAGGAGTTAGGTACCTAAATGCCTTTAAAAATCTGGCTCCAAAAAAAATACTGTAGTCCTATATTTAAAATATTTATCTTTCTAATTTTCTTGGAAAGCAATATAGTAGATGTAATCCCCAGAATATTTTGATATTTCCTTTCAAATATTTACTTCTAAATAATCCAAAGCTCCAGGCTCAGCTAAAAAGAAACATTTTAAACATCACTTTACATTGACAGAAGTTGGAGTGTAGTGTTCTGTAAAGAAACCCAAAGCATACTGCCAAGTGGCACAGCATGATGTCCCGAACTGGACCTTTTTAAATCAAGGAATGCAGTGCTTGTGGATGGAGGGCACATAGTACTTCAGCCTGACAACTCCAAACCCTGATTAGCAATGTTCTGACCTGCCTTATTTTTCTGCTGGTGATAGTGGTGTTGTTCCCAGCTGGCAGACCAAGTGTCTCAGATCACACAGAATCATGACATTGGCTTTTGTGTTTGAAGACATGGTGAGTCTCAAGCACTGTGTCTGCTCCCTTTGATACCTGTGAATAACATACTAATCAGTACTTCCCTGGGCCTCTCTTGTCTTGTGCCAGACAACCTCTTCTTGCTTTTTTGGTTCATATAAATACACTGAGCAATGGAAAAAAAAAAAGACAAATACAATTTTTTTTTACTTGATGCCCTTTGGAAGGGTAGTTATTGCAATGCATGTTTTTCTTTCTAATTTGTTTGTAAAGAAACTAGTCCATTTTTGTTGGGTTTTGACTGTTAAATAAAATCAATTTGTTAGAAAAAAAAATCTAGTCTGAAGTGCACGTGAGGAGAGGATTTCGTTTGTCATATGATCTGATGAGAGACTTGGTGTGGTTTAAAGAATTCCTTTCTAGCACTCTGAGCCAGCTCCCATTGGGAGTCTCTGTTGTATTCAGTAAGTGGTGGTTCAGACACTAGGTTAGTTCCATGTAGAGAGAGCACCATACCAACGGTCATACCACTTTAAACCGGATGAAGAGCTGACTCAGGAAGTCTAAAAGTCAGATCTTCATCCGGTTTAAAGTGGCAGAGCAAATTGTGGCTACACTAATTTACACCAGCTGAGAATCTAGCCCATGGTTTTCATATTTAATTTAGGGCACTTTCAATTTTCTGCTCTTGCCACTTCTATTCACCATGACCTTTGGTGATTTTATTCCAGATAGAGAAAGTGAAAATGTAGCGATGAGGATTGTGATAGGCAGAGTTTTATGCCTTTGAGATTGTAAACCAAGAATGTTATATTTATTTTAGTTCACGTTCCAGTTGCATCTGAGAGACAATGAATCTGTGACATCATTGATGAGGTCCTTGTTGGAGACATTACATTTAAGCCCTGTTACTTTCTGGGTCTGAAGCTAGAACTCAGACAAGAATAATGAGAACTGAGGTTATGCTTGGAAATCTTTGTGCAGAGAAACCAAATGGTTTCACAAGAAATGACAGCACAACACGTCTTTGGCTAACCACAGAGCAGAGTAGCTGACTTTTTTTGCATGATATTTTAAAACTAGAAATACAGTAGAATCTCAAATTTACTAACACCAGAATTATGAACTGACCAGTCAACCACATACCTCATTTGGAACCGGCAGTCCACAAGCAGGCAGCAGTACAGTACTGTGTTAAACTACTAAAAAAATAAAGGGAAAACCGCATTTTCCTTCAAATTTCAAAGCTATATTAAGTCAATGTTCAGTTATAAACTTTTGAAAAAACAATCATGTTTTGCTCAGAGTTACAAACATTTCAGAGTTACGGACAACCTCCATTCCCAAAGTGTTTGCAACTCTGAGGTTTTACTGTATTGCGTATCAGGCCAAGTTCATTATTGGTGTAACTCCACTGAAATCAGAATTTAGTCCCAAATGTTTGGGACTAAGCTTGGCATTCGTATGTGACATTTCACCTCCCATCATAAGAATATCTTTATTGTAAACCTTTGTTTTATGAAATATTTTGTTTTCAAGTTGTAGCACAATGTAAATAATGCTATTTAAAGCTCTGGATCATATACACAGCAGAAAGTTTTAACTGGTGCATATGTGTACTACATTCATATTTTAGGTACAGGATACTGTTTGGGTAAGTTTATGATGGTTGTTAAAATGATTAGTTGAAGCACTGCAGTTAGTATCTAAAACTACTGTTGAAAGCCAATAGCTAATTAAAATGTTTACGAGTTAGATGATTAGGCTTAGATTTACAAAGACATCTAAGGGATCAGAACACCCAGATTCCCATTAAAAATTAATGGGAATTTGGACTTCTACATCCTAATATGGCTTTGAAAATTTCAGACTGATAGTGTGAGGAAACTGTCCTAATGTATAATATGCCATTTAATAAAATGTCAAATTGTTATTTTTAATATTTGTCATACAGATGCAAATACTTAAATTCTATCATTGTGAGGGGTAGCAGTATATAAATATTAGCTAAGCACCTTCCATGAAAAATTGATCGCAATGGTGAAGTTCTTAGTGTGCTTTATGGAGCCTGACACATTTCCCTTTCTGGAGGGAAAACTCTGCTTGAGGTAGGCATTTTGCTCATGATAGATTTTGTTTTAGGTACGTTCGTTTGCTTGCCTGCCTGTTTGGAGTTGACATGGGGACCTATGGGAGGAAGCGGATATCAATGTAGTGAGTATCGTTAGAAGGTTTTGCATTATTTCTTAAAGACAGTAGACTTTGGGTTTGCCTAACCTCCTCTGGATGTTTGTTCTATAGCTGGATCCCTTTAACCTATATCAGTCTTTTCCCAGCTCACACGTGCTTCATCCTGGGTATCCTATATCCTCCATACAATCTGCCTACTCTTAATAGTATTTCTGCAAGTGACACAGTTTAGGGGAGAGGACTCCTTAGCCCATGATCTTCTGACTTGAATGCTATCAGGAAGTAAAAGCCATTTAGTTACTCACCCTCATCCTGCTGTCCATTGGACTGACCTGAAGTAGACTAGGCTCCAGGCACTCGTCTTGAATCACATCTTCATAGATCTTGTCTAAACTATACTTTTTGGGGAAATTCCCACTGTTTCACCATGACCAGTGCAGTCCCTTCAGTGCTAGTTAGATAATACACAGCAGAAGAGAGTTTTCAGGAGGGCTTTGAACTAGGAAAGATTTAATGAACAGGGATTTGGATGGCATTCCATGCACATGGGCAGCACTAAAAAAGGCATAGAAGTTGGACTGTTAAAAGGGAACATCAAGGCTGTATTAACAATAACTCTCCACCTTTAACATTTTACAACGTTTTGAAACAATGTAATGTTTTCATTTGCTTGTGTGAATATATTCTATAGGAAATAGCTTTTCTGATCTAGTGATTTTTTTCTACAGCATGAACAAATTCACTTGTAATATGTTCATCTTCTAAAAGAACTGTACCATAACCGATACTGTCATCTACCTTAATACAATGAAGCAGAACTTGTTGGCACAAGAAATGGAGCATGCCATCCTATTCCATGCACATCTTTCCTTCTGTGTCTTGGAACTTCAGGGATAGAGAGAGCCAGAATATTTATTTTTCTGTGGATAATTTTGACTTTTTGGTTATGGTACTTGTGAACTGTTTAATGAAAAGTCAACCTTTTCCTTCAAAATCAGATATTTTCTTTGAAATTTAGTCAAAACCCCAATTTTCCTCTAATTTTTTCCCCCCAACCAGCCTGATTAAATGGAGATTATTCCTCAAAAAATTTGCCCTCAGGTGATATTTCTTGGTACCACTCTGAACATGAGCCAGTAGATAAAATCCACAAAGAAGCCATAACAGTCATGACTCTTCTTCCTGCTAGTTCCTTCCAATTTAATTTATACAATATTCCTGAACCAACACAATTGACATTGGGGGAGTTACCGGTAATCAGATTTCCTGAAGTATTAGTATAGATTAATCATGTCATCCCAATGTGCCAGCAGCACCAAAATTCATAAATGATTTCCCTTAATAGGATTTCCAAAGATTTGGAATGTGTGTAAATTTTGAGCTCAGGAATAGTAAGTGAATTTTGACATATACTCCCATTGTATCCATAATTGCAAATGGTATAAATTACTGGTGCTTACAATGTAAATGGATCTGAATATCTATTGGTAATTAAAAAAAAAAAACCACATTTATCCCATAAATAGTCATTTTCCACCTTGGAAAGCTAAAATTATACCACTGGGAGAGTTTTTTATGCTATAAACCATATACAAGAGGGGCATATTTTTATGAGTGCGAGAGAACCGATTTATATGATGATTTACTGCCATGGGAAAGAGAATCTTGGTAGTATTGATTAGCTGAATAAATAATAAAAACAAAATTAAACAGCTATCTGATATTAAACATACAAGGGGTATAAGGGATCAATAGGTGATAGTCTCTGTAAATACATTGAGTGAAGTGATAAAACAATCCATAGAAAATCATTTCCAAAACTCAGTTGTGCCTTGTTGCTGGATAATAGGGATGTTGTAATATGGGATAAAAAGTACTTTATTCAAGATAGATTTGTGATAGGAGATTTCTTTAAACAGAGCCTAATAGTTGTGGAGAGCACGTTGTACAAATATTCAATAAGATTAACTGTCTAGAAATTTATTAATAGACTGAAAACTCAGGAAAGGCAATAGAATTAAAATAACTGTTTTAAATCTTCCATCTTTTTGAACAAAACTTTTAAAAGAAACCTTGCAAGCGTTTGTCCACTTTGCGGTTTCCTTGTTCAACTTAGTAGTTTAGTTTTCACAAATGGCTGCTTACATATGTAAGTGATCATTTGCATGCATGTATAATTTCATATGTACATTGCAGCTTCAGGAGTTTTGAGGATGATGTATTTTCCTAGGTGTATGCAATCTAGGACCAAATGTCTAAGGCCCCAACTTTGCAATAAACATGTACTCAACTTTCAGAGCACGTGAAATATCTTTAAAAAAAAATACACTGAAGTAAGGATATTTTGAAAAAAGCATTTCTAATTTTCATTGACTTACAACACTGACTGATGTTGAGATCCAAACTTTTTGTTGGAGTGATCCTCAGGTTGGTGTACTATTCCCACCCACCCCTTTTATAATCATATCATACATACTGAACAGATTAGAAGGTGAAAAATTGCCAAAGAGCTTTTTTCTTCCTCCTCTTAGCAGTAGGAATAGGAATCTGGTTTTGAGGAACAGGGAAGAGCTCCCAGGATTCTTCCCATTTCCCAAAACGCCTGGTCAGGAAGTAGTAAACTAAGGTCCTGATTATTAGACATGTGCAAACCAAACAGAGTTATGAAGGGGAGCAAGCATGCATGAGCAGACACTGATACCTATTGTAAAACTTTGGATGCACATGTTAGATTAAATTTTAGACAATCAGCCAGCATTATATAGCAAATGAACTAAGATCCCTGCATCCTTAGCAACATTATGGCTGTATTAATATTTTCAGAGGTCTGTACTCTTATTGAACGTATGTAAAAGAGGACATAATTTTGCCTGATGTACATCACCCTACATAAAAGTCTTGTAACACAAAATATTCTCATAAAAATAAGAACACTTGTGTAAGGAATATCTTGCTCTCCACTTATATTTAATTTTTCTTTCAGCATTTTACTGTAGCCATTGTATTGGTGGACAGCAGGATCTCCCATATCACTGAAATTGCAAAACTATAGGTAGGTCCTGATTCTCATTTACACTAGGTCCCCTTTATACCATGCTGGCAGCATAAAGCAGCCATAAAGTGGGTGTGAAGTACATTTTACATATACTGTAATGCCACTTTATACTACCATGAGAGTATAAAGAGGCCTTAGACTGTCTACACTTACGACTGTAAGCTGCTACATATGCATTGTTGTGCCATAACCCCCTATTGTCCACATCTGAAGCATGTTCCTGAAGGAGAGCACACTGTGAAAAAGCTAGAACACAGGGATTGTGGCTATATACATATCTCTGCTGTGGCATGGCCTCTCACTAAAATGCAGTGTGGACATGGGCAAGGCGCATGTACCAGGCCATGAGACTCTATAGTCCTCCAGGGCTATTCCCACAATGCAGCAAACCCATTGCTATCTCATGCTTACTGTAACCGTGCGTGACTCACCCCTGCAGCACCTCCTGCTGGCTGTCTGGGAATGAGCTCATTTTCCAGCTCCGGAGCACCCTCTGCAGGCCAGTGTCGTCACCGCCGCTGGCTCCCGTATCCCTTCCAGACCCTGGTGCCCCTTTGTCTGGGGGTTCTGCCCCAGGACTATCCCCTCAGTCTCTGGGTCTCCCCTCCCCAGGGAACCCCCAACCCCACCTTGCTTCAGTGCCTACTGCCAGTCATCATTTAGCCCCCCCTCACTGGGGCTGACTGCAGCCTGTAGTAGCCACTCATCATTGGCGGGGGAGGGGGTAGGACGTCCTGCCTCTGCCTAGCCCCAGGCTGCCCCTTTGCAGCCCCAGCACCGGGTTTAGGCCCCGCATAAGGCCCTGCGGCCTGGGGGGTTGTCAAGCTAGAGCTCTCCAGCCCCCCTTGCCTTTCCCCCAGCGCTGCCCTACCTCAGGTCCCTGCTCAGCTCCCGGGCAGCCAGGTCCTTCCCTCTTAAAAAGGGAGAGAGAGAGTCTTAAGCTCCTGGCTCACTGACCTTTTATAGGGCCAGCTGCAACCTGATTGTATATTTCCAATGAAGACCAGAAAGCCACATTGATTTGCATCAGCTGAGGACCTGGCCCCAAATGTTGATGCAGAATCCTTTAGATAGGTATTTAACAAACTCAAATAAATGAATAAATGCAGAGAGAGCGCGAGAGAGCTAAATGTCAATGTTTCAGCCCTCACTTTTTTTTTTTCCTTCACACTTCCAGCAGTAAAAGGATCTAAAAAAAAACCCCACTCTGGGAAATGAATATATTCATATCTAGAGCCATTATTTATAAATCCATCAAGACGACCAAGTGGAATAGCTTTGAATCATGCAGCTTGGGTTTGTATTTCAATTGGAAGTTGGAAAAAAACAAAACAAATGGTCATTGCTCTTTTATATGATGTACTGTATAATAATGCATGCCTGCACACCCCAGAACCTGTGAATTATCACATATCCCTTTTTCAGAAACGATAGAAGAAAGAGCTGATAAGTGGAGTAGGAAAAAACTCATAAACATATCCTTCTTCCTTAAAGTGAAAATATACCTTGTCTCCTCACAAAAATAATGATAAAGAGAGTATATTCCAAACAACCCTTTGTTTAAACTTAGGAGGTGGAATCTTGGCCTCATTGAAGTCAATGGCAAAACTCCTATGGATTTCATGGAGTCCAGTATTTCATCCAGCCATCTCAAAGGCATCTTTAACATTTCCATATGTGTGTCTGGTATTTGCCAGCTAAAGGGAGATTTAGATGTAGATGAGATTTACGTACTGCTTGTGACTGTTCTGCAAATGGATATTCAAACTAGCCATCAACGAGATCTTCACTGAATCTTGTGATCTATGGTGTGCCAATGAAATCCCAGATTTAAATATCAAGAAAACCCATTCTCCATCCATTTGCTTTCATTATTTTTTTTATTACACAGTTTAAAAAGGTGTTGAAAAGGTGCTAATTTCAGTAATTACTTTTTTATTGCAGACTACTGTCAAGCCACGTAGTGGAGTGAAGGAAAATATTAATCAGTCATTCTTGCTGCTTTTATTTCTTCCCCATTAAAAATCCCTTTCTTACTTTTTCACAGGTTGTGAAACTCTTTTTTCATGTGTTATAATGGCTATTTCTTATGTAATATATTTAAAGTTACTAAATGATGTTAGGAATAATTAAAAAAGGGATAGCGAATAAGATGGAGAATATCTTATTGCCCCTATATAAATCCATGGTACGCCCACATCTTGAATACTGCATACAGATGTGGTCCCCTCATCTCAAAAAAGATATACTGGCATTAGAAAAGGTTCAGAAAAGGGCAACTAAAATGATTAGGGGTTTGGAACAGGTCCCATATGAGGAGAGATTAAAGAGGCTTGGATTTTTCAGCTTGGAAAAGAGGAGACTAAAGGGGGATATGATAGAGGTACATAAAATCATGAGTGGTGTGGAGAAATTGAATAACGAAAAGTCATTTACTTGTTCCCATAATATAAGAACGAAGGGCCACCAAATGAAATTAATGGGCAGCAGGTTGAAAACAAATAAAAGGAAATTCTTCTTCACTCAGCGCTAAGTCAACCTGTGGAACTCCTTGCCTGAGGAGGTTGTGAAGGCTAGGACGATAACAGGGTTTAAAAGAGAACTGGATAAATTCATGGAGGTTAAGTCCATTAATGGCTATTAGCCAGAATGGGTAAGGAAGGGTGTCCCTAGCCTCTGTTTGTCAGAGGGTGGAGATGGATGGCAGGAGAGAGATCATTTGGTCATTACCTGTTAGGTTCACTCCCTCTGGGGCACCTGGCATTGGCCACTGTTGGTAGACAGGACACTGGGCTGGATGGACCTTTTGGTCTGACCCAGTATGGCCATTCTTATGTTTGAGAGAGTTGAGTTTGTTGCATATAAACAAAATGACCTTCAGCTGTGATAGGAGCTACAGCAATTTACAACAGGTGAAGATCTGGTCCACAGAGGCACACAGTTTCTAATTTCATGCTCAGCTTCATCATGTACAAAAGCTCTGAACAGTGTATAACAAATAGAGGAGAACCTGACTCTCATTGACACTACAGCCCTCTTTCTATTGCTCTGATGTAAATTATATTATGTCTACTTCAAGACCCCATTACACTTCTAGTGTGGTATAAAGATGCCTTCATTTCATAGGCCTGATTCTCATTTAACATTTGTGTTATAAACTGTTAGATGTTACAGAAGAATTTTGAAAGCAATAGTCTTGACACTACTCCAAATAAGTTTGATGTAACTGGCTGGCAAAACTCATTTTTTAATAGCAGTGATTTAAAAATGTGTTGAAAGATAACTGTTCCCAATCTCAATATTTAAAGGATGCAATTTTTTTGTCTTCCTTCTCCCCTACTTGTATCACTGAATGAAGCAGAGTTCTTGTGGCGTCTGTCTATCAAATTTTAGTCATTATTTTAGGCTTTGTTTTCTTTGTACCATATAACAGAATTTTAATATAAAAATATTGTATCTGATGGAAGTGTAGTAGTCCTTTATTTTGTAAGTGTAAGCGGCAGTCCTAGAAACTGTAGTTGCGTATTTCTCAACTGCAAAGCTCCTGACACTTGTCTGCTAGTGTATTTCAACCTGGAGGATATACTTCTAAGGGAAAGAGGTTAGATCTCTTTCCCTGGTCATTAACACTGAGATTTTCAAGAATGCTTAAGTGACTTAGGAGCATGATATTATAGATCCTTGATCTGTCTGCTGTTACAAACAATGGTTCTAAACAGCAGGAGTCTGAATGAATTTTGTGTGTGGGCATCTATCAGATAGGTCACTAAGGTGATTCAGTTGTCACTATGGTATTTTCAGTTATTGCTGATCCATCCCCATCCAGCTCAGTGACCTAGAGGTGAAAGGTTCTATGTAAACTACTGTTACCAATCTACAAAGTCAACCAAATCACACACCCTTTTGGGCCAGATTCTGACTGCCTCTGTTCAGTCCCTGAGGAAGAAGAGCATATAAACCGCCCAGGTCTGCATACTCATGTACAGGGCATCCAGAATGGCCAAGAATGTGAGGAGTGGACGTAGGTATTTTACCTCACATAAAGGGAGTGTGTGGTGGGGGAGATAGCTGAGATGGAAGGACTTGAACTGGGTGAATAATAGATTTTTTTTGGTTCCACCAGCAAACTGAAAAATCAGGGAAAATAAGTGGTTTGGTTCCAAAAATGTTTGGAGTTTGTCAGCATATTGGAAAAGTCCATGTTAGGCCACCAAACCATGTGTGTGTTTCTATCTTGTCCTTTAGCCTAGTGGTTAGGGTGCTTGCCTGAGGTATAGGAGACCCTGGTTTGATAGGCGACTCATGGGAGAGACACAAAGGGGGGCATCAGCTAAAGGGGGGGGCACGTGACTCCCGACATGACCCCCCACGTGACTCCTCCCTGCCCCACCTCCAGCCCAATGCCAACATGCTCTCCCCATCCCCTCCCCATCCCATGTTAACTGGGAGCGGCTCCGTCCTCCCACTGCACCAGATACAAGTTTCTGAGCCACAGGGCTCTCCAGAACTGCAGCGGCAAAAGGAACAGAACGTGAGGCCACCCAGCGGCCCCACAACGACAGCTCCTCTGGCGCGGCTGTACCGCCCCCAGCCCTGTCCTCCAGTGGGGCAGTACAGACCCCACAAAATGCAGCTGCATCAAAGGGCTGAGGCCAGTATAGCTGTGGCAGAGAAGCTGCTGACTTGGGGTCGCCCAGCAGCCCCACATTCTTCTCCTTTCGCCGCTGTGGTTCCCTGCTGAATGTGCACCCCCCAGGTGTCATGGGAGGGACATGTGACTCTTTTTTCCCCTCCCACATGACACTCTGAGCTAGAAAATGGTAGATGTGGATTTAAAGCTTCTCTCCGTCTGATTCAGAGGAGAGATTTGACTCTACATCTGCTACCTCCTGGGTGATTGCCTTATTCACCAGGATATAGAGTCATTCTCATACTCTTGCTCCCTCTTTGGCCCAATGAATAGTTAAGTGATTAGACTAAGCTTCAAAAAGACAGACTAGAAGTAACCTACACCACAATTGCCTAGTGGTTAGGTTGCTTATTTGAGGGTGGGAGTGTGACTGAGTTTAAGTCCCAGCTCCAGCGTGGTGATTAAAGCCTGGATCTCCCATGCCTCAGGAAAGTACCCCCATCCATAGGCTGCAGGTTATAAAGTGGGACACATGCAGTGTTCTGGCCCTGAAAAACCTTTCCCCAGCCAAAACCAGTGAATCAAATTCAAAAATTGTTTGGGGTCAACTGACTGCATTTTTTGACAAACTATCTGAAAAATTTTGGGCAGCTCTAGTTAGGAGTTCGACTCTGGTATGTCACACTCCTGCACATTTACTAGTGGCTGGAGGCTGGTGCCATGGTGGGTGAATATTGCAAACAGTACTATATTTGCTGCTTCTGAGCACCTTTCCATAGCATCCCTATAGGCTTTCTGGATTTTTTCTCTCCCTTCTGCAGAACTGGCACCCCTTATTAGTGCACCATTAATGCTCAAAGCACAATATATTTTGACAGTATATACTAGGCATATCATACACAAAAATGTGTGAACTTGTTTGACAAGGTGCACAGATGCTGGCCCTGGACTGGCACGGGAAAGTATTAACCTTTTGCTCCTAAAAGGCCCCCTGGTGCCTGCAATCAATGCAGAAACAGTGGGTGGGGTTGTCATGTGATTGGTCATATGAGCCTGGAAAGGTTTAAAAACAAAGCCTGGTGTTTCTCTTGGAGAGAGTTTAGAGGTGAGGGATGATATTTGCCCAACAGATTGCAAATAAGCTATGTTGGGAATGGCAGAACTCTCTGGTCAAACCGAGCTGGCTAAAAGTCCTGGAATAAGATTAGGAGGGGCACTGATATAAGTAAGGGTGACTGGGAAGCTGTGCAGGAGAGCTGAAAGGATGTGGGGAAATCTGAACTGATGGCAAAAGAATGAAGAGGTTTATTTGTTAATAAACCTGGGGAGAGTGTAGTTAAAACACTAATTGTGTGGCCTGAGTACCTCCAAGGGTAGTGGTGGAGGAGAAGTTGAAGATTGGAGCAGCAGGCCCTTTTGAGGGGCAAGAGCACCCTCCCAACCTGTCACAGCAGGAGAGTGTTTTCTTTTTCCAGCCATGTTGTTGCTGTAGACCTTCAAGACCTGTAATTTAGGAGAAAAACATTAAAAACACTAGTGCTGTATTAACTAGGGCGGCTGGGTGTGTGAGAGAGATTAGACTTGTCATCCATGCTAGAGGATAAATCTAGTTTAACTATGTTAATGGTTGTAGTGATTCTGAGTGCGTTTTACTCCAGTTAGCAAAACTTAAACTGGCAAGACTTCACAGACTAACCCTCCTGTCTAACAATTAAAAAATAAGAGTAGGTGGAGATTGCAGATAAATATCTATGTAAACCAGAAGAATCTGTTGTTGATTAGTTATAAGAAACTGCTGGTTTATTTTTATCCAGTTCATTGATGCTCAGAGTTGCACACCAATGAAGAGTTATCAGGGAATATCTGTGGCCAGTGTCAGGGAAGTAATCTCACTTAAAGAAAGGCAAACTGCTAAAGATTCAATTATTTTAATGTCATTTAAAAAAAAAAAAGCTGAACTGATTTCTTTTTCTTAAGAGGTAGTGGGTGTGCACAATCACATGGGGTAAGCATTTTACTTAGCCTAGCTGTAACAGATCACCTAATGGTGTCTACAGCTGATAAAGATCTGAATTGGTTAGCCTTCAAACAATTCTCCCCAAAACCTGTATGTAGAGCCTAGGGCACTGTCACAATGCGTGTGGCAGCTACTATAGAGTATAGCGAAGAATAGCGGCTGTGGCCAACTTTCCGTTGTGTGAGTTTACAACCCAGTGGATTTAAGCTGAGCATAAGACTACTACCCATCTATTCCAAGATGCTTGTAACATGCCAACTCCAATTATCTTCTGTTTACACTGTAGTGAAGAAAGCCCTGGAGTATGAATGCCTGTTATGCACCCATCACTGCTGCCTGACAACCCCCATCCATGCAGCAGGAATGAAATGCTTCTGCAGTGTTTCAGGGTTTATATACCTTTGCAAGAACAGCCAACATGGCTTACTCCTCTGGTACCTTCCTTCTCCCCTCCCCTCCCCCCCCATAGCTCTAAAAAGAGTTTAGGGAGCCTTTTCTCCTACTCTTACAAGTTATAGATGGAGGCTAGAATTTTTTGTAGGCAATAATATAGGGTTTCCCCCCCTATTTATTGTGGACCCCCTCCTTGCAGCACTACCAAAAAGACAACAAAACCTGATAAGTATAGCTGCTTGTTTGTGTGCTCAACTATCATTTAAGTTAACTATAACAGAAGAAATGCTGGGCCCAAATAAATCAATTTATTCAACATTTCTTGACTAGATTCTGAATGGGGCTGCATGGGGTGCAGAGGTATGAGTGGAAGTGAGAACCTTGCAGCTGGATGTGCAAGCATATAGATATTCTGTGACCCCAGGGCTATTTCTTCCACCTGGAAGAGGTGGGCAGAACCTTGGCTATGCCTCTATAATGCACCAGGCAGTGCAGTTGGAGCAGACATGTGCTGCAGATATAGGCCAGTAGCAAACTTCTATGAAACAAGGGAGAATCAGCAACATAACTGTGAAGTATCAGTGGGGTGTAGCCGTGTGAGTCTGTATCCACAAAAACAATGAGGAGTCCAGTGGCACCTTAAAGACTAACAGAGTTATTTGGGCATAATCTTTTGTGGGTAAAAACCCCACTTCTTCAGATGCATGGAGTGAAAATTATAGATGTGGGCATAAATATACTGACACATGAAGAGAAGGGAGTTACCTTACAAATTGAGAACCAGTGTTGACAGGGCCAATTCAGTCAGGCTGGATGTGGTCTACTCCCATTAATTGATGAGGATGTGTCAATACCAAGAAAGGGAAAATTGCTTTTGTAGTGAGCCAGCCACTCCCGGTCCCTAATCAAGCCCAGATTAATGGTGTTAAATTTGCAAATGAATTGTAGCTCTGCAGTTTCTCTCTGAAGTCTGTTTTTGAAGGGTTTTTTTGTTTTTGAAGGATGGCTACTTTTAAATCTGTTATAGAATATCTAGGGAGATTGAAGTGCTCTCCTTCTGGCTTTTGTATGTTACCATTCCTGATGTCTGATTTGTGTCCATTTATTATTTTACCTAGAGACTGTCCGGTTTGGCCAATGTACATGGCAGAGGGGCATTGCTGGCACATGGTGGCATATACCACATTTATCACACATAATGATGGCATATATCACACAACTGTCCTATTCAGAGACATAATTTCTTCTCTATGCTGCCTCACACAGACAGCTTTTAGCAAATCTATAATCTGGCCCTTCATGAAAGAATGCATCTTCTGAGACATTCCATCTGTACTAGATGTGTACTTTCAGTAATATTGTACATATGGTACATTGTATTTATTGATTGGCCCCATCTCATGCTTTCTTTTTCTTTGAAGGAAATGGTTTTTCTCTTTGAATATTTTTTTTTCAAAGAGAAAAATATCCTGTTTATAAGGTGGAAGAGCCAAGCTAATTTTTTGGTGGTAAGGCTGGTGTACACGGAAAGCTTTCATTGCAATAATTATGTAGTATCTTTCAAGCCTCTGCTCCTTACCCGTATGAATGTAGTCATTAGAAGGCATCTGCCCTAGACATTTCCTCTCATTTTTTTTTTGGTCAGATACTTACTGCTGACTGGGTCTCTGATTGTGTAAAACGTGTCAGCTATGTGTTTCAATAGAATTTGAAATAGATATTCCCATCCATGTGATGAGATGTCACTTCTCATTCTGTCAGTTCAAAATGCCTTATTTCCTTGTTACAACTTCTTCACATGTATTAGCAAGAGACCTAGTGCTGACCACCTGATATTTTCAGAAAACATCTGAGTGAAATAACGAGCCTGTACCTTTAGAATCACAGTAATAGCTATCCCTTTTTGACACTTCTGGGATACTGTAACCTTGCAGAGGTGAGGGATAGCACATAGGAAGGAGGACTACAAAATGCCACTCTTTTATTTTCCATCCTGCTGCTCCAGGGGTGAATCATTTTGATTTGGGTAACCTCTAATAGCAATGCTAGGATTGTTTTAAGCTGAGCAAAACCTTTTTGTAAAACTTCATTCAAACTGATGTGTGAATGTGTCCTTCTCTTAAGATAGTTATGAGATATACTTAAGGGGGCACACCTAAAACAAGTTCTAATAGAATCTGCCTAGAAACTAGCACCAGGTGGGTGGGAGGTTCCACTGGGTATTGTGACCAGGTGTGTGTCTGTGTGTGAAAGAAAGAAAAGACAAAAACAGAGAGGCAGAGACAAACAAGACAGCCAAACAGTAGTCTGAGCACAGTGTGAACCTGGAAAAAACTGGGTCTATTGCTAGAGATTCCTGCGGCTATAAACTAAGAAAATATTTTCTGTTTTTAGTTCCTCCTCGTTCGGAGAAGCAGAACTTTTTATATTCCTTGTGGGGTGAGGATGGACAAACAAACCAAGATTGCATCAAAGAGAATACCAATCATTTTCTTCTTCCAGCTGGACTGTCCCCGAGTCTCTAAAATATGGGGCAACAGTATCTTTTCCCCTTTTACATTTTATTTCTGTTGTTAAAATCTGGGAGTTACTGTACATCTTATCCCCATTGCAGCCATCTGACCCAAACAATATTGGATGCATTCCTGCATTTCATTCTTTGAATTAATTTTGAAGGATTTCTTTTTCCAGAACATTTGTGTTCGTAGTAACAAGTGGGCTAATATCCCCAAAACAGCAGCAGGAAGAGCTGGCAATTGTTTCTTAATCAAAGGCTTGTTCCTCAAGGAAGGGGAATAGAGTTTCAGATTTTGCAAGTTCCCCTGGGTAAAGACTACATTTTGCCATATGGTATGTAACTATTGTCCTGCCCCAAACCACAGCTTCAAGTAAAAAGAGGGAGGGGAAAAACCAACACAAACACACAAGGCAAATAGTATATTGCATACTTTAAGGCACATGCATCTCTGCACAAGATTTATGTAGAAAGTACATTTACTTCTATTTCAGCTCTCTTGCATTTCTGGTCACACTTTGAAATACAGAGATTAGAATAGGGATTCAAAGTCTGGAGTAGACTACTGGGTTCTATTTCTGATGCTTATATGCCTCAGTTTAAACCAGAGAGTTGGTTTGAAATTTGTTTGTTTGTACAGTACATAGAGATTATTGAATGAAAAGAGCTATGTAAGTGTTCTTTTGTATGTGCTTATCTATTGTATGGTACATTTTTAGATGGCCTTCTGACATTAGCTCAAGAAACAATAATCTACCTGATAGGTCACATCTAAACCATTAGCATACTACACAGATTTTAAGGGTTTGAATACCATTTATTTAAAAGATTTTCCTTCATATTTTGAAGGTTGAAGTCTCAAAGAATTTTAATCTTATGATCTTTTCTTTGTTACAGAATAGCTCATGGTCTGTTCTGTTTTGGAGTGTCTAATATGTATACCTGGCCAATATGCAAGTCAATATGCAAGCTTGTGTAAATTAAACCCTTTCATGTTCACCAGTGTGAAAGTAAGAATAAGGTAACCAAAACTAGTATAGTTTATATGCTGGGGAACTGAAAGAAAATAACATTTAAAGTAGGAGCATGGTATATCTTAACATTATACATACTGTCCTTTCTTCAAGCTCCTCAGAATATTAGTTACATCCGTAGATTCCCCTAGACTCAGGTTCAGAGGGCCATATTCAGAGGTAATGTGTAGAGGTTGGAAGGGGTGATACACATAGGCAAGCAAGTAACAAGTAAAAAGAAAGCAAACTGGTGTTTGCTTTCCATCACCCTTAGCCTCTGTCTAGCTGTTTGTCTTTTCCTTCTACTGCGAGTTCCTCAAGGCAGGAACTGTTCTTTCTTGTTTTTTGTCTGGAAATCACTTAGCACATAGTCAAAGTTGTCTTGAAGAAATATTAATTCGTAATAATGAATCTGAGCGAATATTCCATTTATCCGAATGTGTGCTTGGTTCTGTGAAGACATGTCAGGTGAAAGATCCTTTACCCAAAGAGTTTAGTCTAAACAAACATCATACAGACTGAAACGGGGAGAGAGAATCAGATGCAACAAAAAAGCGATCTCCATTCCTATTTCGATCAGATATTATAGCCTTTGCCTTTTAATTGTTTGACCCATGACCCTGGGTTCTCTATTACCGTATGTAATATTTTAGTAACCGTATTAAAGGATTCAAAGGGGACTAAGAGTCTAACCTGGTATAACTTCTATTTTTGGGGGGTGATGTAAGTTGCAGCAACTAATTCCTTTATTTAGATTTACTTAGGTTCACCTCTGAATCTGACCCACTCTCACTGTTCATAGTAGTTCTTTCAACCATTCAGAAGTTGGCAAGAATGGTGATATCACTAGTATCACAGGCAACACAGACAGAAAAAGAAGACAATCCCAATCAAAACCCCATTGAAAATTTGACTAGCAAATATTAATGCTAAAGGGAATTATGTGGATAAACTCTCTCCCACAATAGTGGGATATTAGACCACCAAACAGTCAGAAATACTTCTTCAGTATAACTTCCCTGTCTCAGTCTTTAAAAGGAGCCAAACTTTGGAGCCTTAAAAGTGAACCATTGTCTCAGAGCAAATTACTACCTTTTCAAGGTTACATCTTTCAAGCATTAAGGAATGTTCTTAGTACAAGAAACATATTTGAAATTGCTAAATGAACTTATGTGTGTGAGAGATACAACATATTAAATGAACATTATGTATTAGAAATTAATTTTACTTCTGAAAGTAGTTCCTCAGTCTTGAAGTACTTATCTCGTTCCATCCTCATCTTAAACTTAAATGTCCATAACAAATTTCCAAATTATCACTATCTTGGAATTACTGTACTCTTAAAGAGTTAGACATTTTAGCCAATTTTTCTATACAGTAATCTATGAAACATGCTTTGGAAAAATGAAAATATTAAGGGCTGCATAAATTACTTCTTACAGGAAATTTCTTGTTTTGTACGCCCCAGTATCTTTTAACTCTTTGAAGACTACGGAAGAACTGAACATTAGAACAATCTCAAATGGATATCATATATATGAAGGTGTGGTTCTGCTCCAAAAAGTGACTTTGTAAAAGCAGCATCAAGAAACTTCATATTTACTGTGCCCTACTGATTTCCAGATTGATTTTTTTCATTTTCTAAGGAAAAAATATATTTTTTGTTTTTGAACCAGTCAGACTTTGAAACTCAGCTTCTCAAAGGCAGGCTATTTTTTAAAATTAATGATAAAAAAGATACAGCAATCCTAATACTGCCTCCTGTTATACCTGTACAATCCCATTTTCTGCAAATTAATCCCCCAATTACACCTGTATAGTCGTTTGGCCTATACTGGAGATTCAGGGGTATAACCGACATTCAACCTGGAAAACATTGAGGTCACATAGATGGCCCTGTTTTCAAATCTTTTATAAATGTACTGATGTGAGAAACAGAAAATAATCCAGTTTACTCTCCTGGAGCTGGATTGGTTATGCAATATATTAAAAATGATGAAAAAAATGAACTATAAATTATAATAAACTCAAATATAAAAAAGTGCTTATTCAGTCACTAGATATAACTGACTAGACACAGGAAACATCTATTGAATAAGAAGGTGCCATTTTTACACAGTCACTTCTTTAGAGGAACTCTGCACTTTTTAAAACTGACTGACGAGATAAGACCAAAGTTAGTTTTTTGTAATTTTCTAGGGATTAAAGTTTCATGTCTAAAAGCCAGTAAGCAATTAATTTGTTTGAGTCGGAAGATGTACCATGTTGATCACCCGTTTCCTGGGAAACAGATATTATAATAAGTAAGTTAGATGGTTCAGAAATAACATCCAGGAACCAAACTCCAGATTAGGAAATTGTGGGTTTTAATTAAGGGCCATCTTTAATTACGTTAAACAAGATGAACAAACAAACAAAAGTCTACTAAGGCCCATTTCTAATTTGATTTACAGAACATGGCCAGACTAGTTTTTGTTTTTGTTCTTTTTTCAGGATTTATTGTATTATGAATTCTCATTAGTGACATATTCTCCCTAGTTGGTGTCCAAACTGGGCAACCCTAGTTCTTGTTATGATTGGGCTAGTTGGTTACTGGAGCGGATGGACCTATTATGAACCCAACACTGATTGTGATCACTACTTTCTATGTGCATATTCCTCAGTGAAGACCATTTTAAATTTACTTTCAATGTGGAATTTTCAATGGGACCAAAGAGAATTAGGCCCCAACTCCCATGGACTTCTGCAGGAATTTGTGTACCTAACTCCCTTGGGGAAGGTAAGGAAGTGGTACTTTTTCAAGCTCCACCCTTAAGATAAATTCCATCCAAGTGAGTCATCCCCCCCCCCCCCCAAAAAAAAAAAAAAAAAGCTGCTCATTGCAGTGAATATGCCCCTGGCCTCCGCAAGACTCTTTGGGCTTGGCTTCTTCTTGATTAGAAGAAAAGAAAAAAAAAAACAAAAACAAGTAGGGTATGTCCCAGATAACACCTACTCATGGCACCAAAAGGAGATGTCAATCACAGAAAATTGTGTGCATTTCTGACCCTCTCCCTCCTTTTTTACACAAGAAAGGAAATAGTTAACAATGTTATTCTAGTTATGACTGCGTGTCTGAGTTAACTCCTCACTGAGAGGAGTGGGGTAGGTCCACCTCTCAGCTTCATTGTTCCAGGTTCTCTGAAGACTTGTTTCTGCATTAGTTATACTCATTTCATGTTTTTTAGATTTTCTTCATAACCATAACAGCAAAAGACTTTTTTTTTTTAAATGAAAGCTAAGATTCTGGAGATCAAAAGTTACCTTCAGAGAGATGCTAGTATTGTCTACAGGCATATGCCAGACGTTTCTGAACACTGGTTGAGTGTAACATCTGAACATGAGCTTTCCTAGACTACCTGGGCAGGCTCTTATGATTTCAGTTTTCTTTTCATTTATTTGCAGGCTTTTTCTTTCCTAAACTAGCCTGAGTTTTGTCTTTATTTGTTGACATTTAGCAAAGGTCATCATTAGCACAGTTAATTTCTGTTAACATAGAATAATTTATCTAACTTCTGAGCAACAGCAGGCAGTGTTAATTTATAGCCCTATTTCATGCATAATACCTTGAAGGGAGGAGCAGCATGTGTTTCCATACAGTGACGATTTGTGTTATCTTTCTACCAAAAAGGATGTGAAATGCAGTAATGTGACACAGCATGGCAGAAAGTAGACACCTGAAACTGTCAGCAACAACATTCACGTGTATAAAAATGATGCAACAAGTAAATTGGCTTCTAATGTCCCAACATATAATATGCCTGTTTTGTGTTATTATCCCCTGCATTATTTTTCAGACTGAGGCGCTATTACAGGCTCTTTCACATGCCTTTCTGCTTTAATACTGTGGGGATATATTTTTTGTCATCACTGCCTGTGTCTCCTTCTTGACATGTTCTCATATCCTGTCGCCAGTGTTGTCATTTACCTTAATAGTTCAATTAATTACTTCATTCATTTTACACAATCCTCTCGAGATGTCTACAGATAATTGTGCATATTTGGGGTAAAATCCCTGCAAAACACCCATTGATTTAATTGGGTCCAGGTTT
This sequence comes from Natator depressus, assembly GCF_965152275.1. Taxonomy (NCBI): domain Eukaryota; kingdom Metazoa; phylum Chordata; order Testudines; family Cheloniidae; genus Natator; species Natator depressus. Next base: position 54,124,304 of record NC_134244.1, read on the forward strand.
TCACTCTATGTAAAAAAAAAAAAAAAATTCTAAAAATATGATCGAGAGGGTGGTCTGAGAAAAACAAAACAAGAGTGGGAGTCAGGACTTGTGGTTCTGCCACTGATTTTGTTGTGTGAACCTGAGCAAGTCACTTAACCTCTCAGTGCCACATTTTGTAAAATATATACGATAATTACTTCCTCAGGTGTAGATAAGCTTAAATAAGTTTTATACTTGCAAAATGTGATGTGACAAAGTCCCATCCATCTTTTAGCAATGTAATTTCCCTGCCTGAATTTGTTTTGGCTTATTTCAGTACTTTTTTCTCAAAATTTTGAACCATACTAAATAAAAAGAGAACATTAGAATCTTTATTTTCCACTGCTTTGTACACCTATCATCACTCAAACTTGTGCAAAGGGAGTGAAAAATGTGTAAAACACTGCCAAGTGAGAATAGCAGTGTTTTATTTATTTTTTACAAGTGTGGATGACTAGGTGATCACTCCTGTGCCCACTGATGCTTGTGGGATAAGGGGCTGTGATCACTGAACACCACGAGGTGAATGGCAAACTCCCAACAAGTTCAGTGGGGTGGGATCAATTCCTTGCTGAACAATCAGGCAGTTAATCTGAAAACAGAAGTTAGGATACTCTTTTTAAGCCAGTACACAAGACAACTACTATAATTCACTTTTTCTATTGAATCTGTACACATATGGCCTGAATTTCTACTGCATTGTACCTTGAGTCGTCATTTGGACTGCTGCAAAGTTAGTGAAAATCACTGCCAGATGAGAATGGTAACATTTTGTGTATCCCTTTTGCATTTGCGTTGTATAGATGTAACTGACCACAAGGCTCAAAGTAATGGAGAATCAGGCCCATGTAGTGGTAGTGGACAGTCAACTTTTCATATTTCAAGTAATACCAAACTCAAACAATTTGTGGGGCTTTTATTTTGTGAGTCTTTTCTAAATCCATAGCAAATATGCTTAATTCTGTTTTTCTGTTCTTCACTTCTCTCTGGTACAATAATGCCTCTTTGAATCTTTTTTGTTTGTTCGTTTTGTTTTTTGTTTTTTGGTGCCTTTTTCCTCTTTGCTTATTTTCCTGACCAGCTCACATGCATCTGAATCTTTTTCAGATATCTCTAACTTGCCAGCTTATTTACAATTCTTACATTAATTTATTTTTAAAGTTTAATTGAGTCACGGTTCCTGTGAGGTGGCTAGTTACAATAAGACCACTTGTATGAAGCTACTGCCTGACGGAGGAGGCTTTTGGTGCCATTCTATATTCTTATTTATTCCAGTTAGTTGACTATCCATATTTTTTTTTCCTGTGCATGTGCATGTTATTAACTCTTTTTTTTGTGTGTGTGTGTATTGCCCTACTATTAATTATGGTGGTTATACTACCTTGTTTGCTTTGGCATAATGCCTTGTGTAAACCTAAAATTTTGAGATAGTAGGAACAGACCTACTATTTTAGCCTTTTGGGAAAGTTATGGGGCAGGTTTTGGAATTAGAAAGAACTGGAACCTACTAAAGAAAAGCCCTTGCTGACCAGTGCTCAGAACACCTGCGTCCACCATCATTTTGAAGGATGGTACGGATGAAGAATCATTGCTGAATAAAGCCTCTATCTTCCTTTTGAGAAAGAAAAAATTTGAAAAGTGGGTCAGCACTGTCCTGGAAAGTATCAGTCTGTTTTCATGTGGGATATATGTAACAAGACATTGGTAGACATGTACATTGAAATATGCTCCTTGCCAGCTGCTTAATGTCATTACTATAGACATACAGTAAGGACTCTTGATCAATATGCACTTAATTGCCTTCCAGGTCCCTCAAACTCTTCCTTTTGTCTCCTATAATGTTACCCCTTCTGCTTCATAAGGATGTCTGCCTTGAATGCCCATTTGTCTGCTTGTCTCCAAAAGGTCTCCATGTTTTTTTTACAAGCTTGGAATGGCCTTTCTTGAGTTAATCATAAAATCACTCCCCTGTCTTCTTTAGGTCTGTCCTCTAGACTCACTTTTGCTATGACACATTCAAAAAATAAGCTAACCAATTTAGGGCAGCTAATTTTATTATTTTATTTTTTATAAGATGATTTCTTGTCATGAAAGCATTCAACTGCCAATCTATGTAAGCACATTATCTTAATTTTTATGTTAAGTCTCTTCCCTCTTTTTTTAACGTCACACTGGCTGGATATTCTGTGAAATCAGAGTGCAAGCATTTGGAAGCAAGGGCAGTGTCTTCATATATGTTTTTACAGTGCCTAGAAAAATGGGGCCCTGATACTCATTGAGGCCTCTACTTATTACAAATAAATAATACAATTGCATGTTCTTCTGGTCACAGATCTAAAGGAATTTGTTAGCAGTAGATTTGTGAAAAATGTGTAAGGCCTGAGATTCCTAACAAGCCCCTCTACAAAACAGCATATGAATCTTTCAGTTCCACTAAGTGTTAAACCTTGTTTTCAGAGACCTTCCAAAGAATAAAGGTAAAAGTCTATAAGGTCAAGAGGGTTAAAATAGCAGGTGTTGTGTGTGTGTGTGTGTATAGAGAAAGTTATGAGGAAGAGGGAATAAGAAATTTGACTTTCCCATTTCATTCATAGCAACAGTGTTACGTGTTCATAAATTTATATTTTTTTCCCTCTCTTCAAAAGAACCATTGAAATGTACTAGCACATTGTATTCAAAGTTCAGTCTTGATTTTGATCTTGTTGAAAGGAATACACTTCAAGTATTTTGACACCTAATCCTTGCTACTCACTTTTATCATTTCAGAGTGAGGTATAAGTAACCACTTCCAGTACCTGTGATAACCAAGACTGAAAAATATCTTATCTGCAGATAATGGAAGGTGCGCCTTGGAACTCCATCCCCTTGATGTCTCAGTGTAAAGGATGTCTGTCTTCTTTTGCCTACTGTTGTCAAAATTGTGGCATGACATCAGGGAAAAATGTAACCTATCCAATCTACAAAGTGCTTTTAAAAAGAAAAATCTATTATATAATCATATGAGGCTAACGGATATGAAACCTTCACTGGGTACGTATAGGCAATAGCATGTCAATAAGGCACCAGAGAGCAGTAAAAGATTAAAACAAACAGGCACTTTATTGTCGTAACATAAAAATTTCTCATGAGATGCTATCATTAGGTAGATCATTACAGGCATTTTTTTGTAGTCTTGTATTGTAAAACAGAATTGGCATTAACTGGGCTGATGTCTTGCACAATAAACCATAAAATGAGGATTTATGATGGCAGCAGAAGCTACATAACATTTGTTTGTGGTGCTGAATATTCTATGTAGGCTCCTGAGATGAGTGAACAGAGGTCTCACAAGAACTCTTTCAGATACTAGAGATAAGCAAAGAGTACTTCATCTACCTGCTGTAGCAAACCCCCAAATATCCACTTTACCCATAAGACTACTCCAAGAAGATGGTGACTCCTGAAGTGATATCACAAAGGCCAAGTGACAGGGATCATCAAAATCTTGGATTAATTATAACACTAACTATAACCTGATAGCTACAATAAAGTGTAGGGGAGCAGAATTTTGGATAAAGTGATTTCTAAATGCAAATGTTCTAATATAATTGACAAGTCTATAAAGATGCATGGAGGATAGGTCCATCCATGTACTATTAGGATAGTTAGGGGACAGAGTAGACAATGCAGTTTGTTACAGGGATTGGTTCCCAAGTTAGTGTTTCTGTGGAGTGGTGTGTAGTTGCTGGTGCATATTTGCCTCAGGTTGCGGGGCTGTCTGTAAGCGAGGACTGACCTGACTCCCAAGGTCTGGGAGAGTGAGGGATCATTTTCCAGGATAGGCTGTAGATCATTGATTTACAATCTGGGAGAGGTTTTAGCTGGGGGCTGTATGTGATGGCCAGTGGTGGTCTGTTGTTTTCCTTGTTGGGGCCTGTCCTGTAGTAGGGTACTCTGGGTACTCGTCTCACTCTGTCAGTCTGTTTCCTCACTTCCCCAGGTGGGTATTGTAGTTTTAAGAATGCTTGATAAAGATCTTGTCTGCGGGATTGGAGCAAATTCGGTTGTATCTTTGGGCTTGGCTGCAGACAATGGATTGTGTGATGTGTCCTGGATGGAAGCTGGAGGCATGTAGGTAAGTGTAGTGTCCAGGAACTGGATCTCTTGTGTGGAATGGTCCAGGCTGAGGTTGATGGTGGGGTGTTAAAATGCAGGTGGAATTTTTCAAGGGCCTCCTTCCCGTGGCTCCATATGATGAAGATGTCATCAATGTAGCGCAAGTAGAGGAGGGGCGCTAGGTCACAAGAGCTAAGAAAGCATTATTCTAAGTCAGCCATAAAAATGTTGGCATACTGTGGAGCCATGCGGGTACCCATAGCAATATTTCCTCTAATGAGTGACATTTCATCAGGCATGAGTGACAACAGGAGGGAATATGTGACTGTCATCTTAGATAAATGCCCCTTGGCAGATATGATATGGCTGCTTCATGTCTGGGTCCTTATATCTTATAGTGTACATATCACTTTGCTTCTGATCTAGTCTTTGGTAGAAATTCAAAAGTTCACACTTATTTCATGAAGCAAATAGCTTATTGAATAAATACCTATGTAATATGGGTGAGAACTTTTCACACCTTGGTGGGTTTTTTTGTTTGTTTGTTTTTTGTGGTTTATGGATAGAAAGGCTGAATTAGAAACAAGTACCAGTGGCAGGTTTCAGAGTAGCAGCCGTATTAGTCTGTATTCGCAAAAAGAAAAGGAGTACAAGTACTCCTTTTCTTTTTAAGTACCAGTGGGTAATTTCTGTGAAATGTATGAACTCCATTTATAATGCAAGCTATGCTTGCTGTGGACACTGTGACTTACGTGTTTGCCCATTTTAAATTTTCCTTGACTAAAATTGCCTGCTAGTAGAATGCTATAAAATCTGTATTCCCATGCATGCAGAAAATGATAAATTCCTTACTGGTTCAAGAAACAGTTCTCTATTGTGATTAATAAGGAAGAACTAGACTGATTTCTGCTGTAGGTGCTGGCCCTGATCAGTAGAAATACTACAGGTACCTTCCAAACCAATGGTGATAACTAGCCAATAAATTGGAAAAAATATTTTATTTATTTGGGGCTACCATTAAGTGTTTTTTTTTTAAGTGGAAATATATTGGAAATGTAGCCTTATAAGGATGTCTTAGAAGATGCTAGTTGTAGGAATGATATAGCGGTAGAAATACTAAGACAGATACTCCATGGCCTTTCACTTTGTGTAGTCATTCACTGGGAGTAAAAGAATGAGGGTATGGCTACACTAGAAAGCTTAGGGCAGCACAGCTGCAAGCTCTCTAGTGTAGCTGCTCTAAACCGAGGGGGCAAAGAGCTCTCCCACTGATTTAATTAGCTGCTACTGTTCATTGCATTATGTTGGTGGGAGAAGCTCTCCTGCCAGCATAGTGTTGTCCATACTGGTGTTTAGGTCAATGTGATTTATGTTGCTCTGGAGGGTGGCTTATTCACACCCTTGAGCGACCTAAGTTGTACTGACATAAGTGGTAGTGTAGACATAGCCTGAGTTTCAGAATGGTGTTTTGTACCCACTTTGCTGAGATTTAAGTTACTGTGGAGAACAAAGCCCATTGATTCTCATATATTGTAGCATTGTGTGTGGAATGGTTGTCTCCTTCTGGAGGCAGTACTTCAGAGAATGGCATCACATAACAGAGGATCAAGGTATGTGATAATTTATGGGACAGTAACAAAAGTTAATGTACAAAAGCTCTGTGATCACCATTTATTTAATTACCATTTGCATGTTCACCGAGCCAAGCAATAGCATTCTTAGTGTCCAAGTGGAGTTCTTGCAGCCCACCACTAAACTTGGTTAGTGGGCACACCTCAACAGTGTGTGTCATTGTTTGATCTGCACCACAGCTGTAGCTTGGGTTGTCTGAAAGACCTCAATGGTGTTGGATGGCTGCACAGAGACCTTCCCCTGTCTAGAAGTGGAAATGGAATATGCTAGAGACAGTCTTGCTGATGCTAGGCTGAAGATGCCATGTCTTGCAGCAGTGGGCCAGCTTTGCAGAGGCGTCACTCGGTCTTCGCCAGCTCAGACAAAGTTGGAGCCTATAGCCCATAGCACATGTCATCTGCATAGATAAACTTTCATGACTGGATTGGTGGCAGGTCATTGATGTATAGCTTGAACAAGGTTGGGGCTAGAATAGACCCCTGGGGTAACCTGTTCATCTGTTTTTTTCCAACCACTTGTTTTCTCACTCACATACACCCTGAACTGTCTGTCTTGGAGTAAAGTATCGGGGGTAGCTGTGTTAGTCTGTATCCACAAAAACAAAAAAGAGATGCCACCGGACTCCTTGTTGTTTTTGTCTCGGAGTAGCAGTTTGATGGCATCAGTAGTCCATGATTGGAGGACTCTTGACATTTTAACAAGTAGACCCATATGCCACACTATATCATAGGCTGCACTGAGGTACAGGAGACCAGTGCCTGTTTTCAGGTTTCTTTGAAAACTGTTTTCGATTAATGTTCAATTAATGTTCTCTCCCTCTGGTGTGGGTTCACTGTAAAATTAGAATCTTGAGAGACGCACAGACAGCAGCAATATCAGGTGGTAGCTTGATGCCTAGTCTGGGTCTTTACCAGGGTTTGGGAGGCTGATGACTTTTGATATGCACCAGATTTCCAGCAGTTCTCCTTCACTGTTGACCTTTGTGAAGAATTGAGCCAGCCAGGAATGGGCATGTGGACCAAGATGTTTCAGGAACTCAGGGAAGATTTTGTCATAGCCAGCAGTGGTGTCAGACTTGATGTTATATAGCACTCCATCCAGCTCTGGAACTGTGAAAGGTGCAGGGCAAGCTCTGGATGTTTCCTGCCTGTGGAAGATCCTCCCCTCCTCCCCCCCCCCAACTCTGTCTGGACTTGACTCTTCACTTCACTTCACTTTTCCAGGGGTATCTTTCCTATGCGAAGCAGGTGACTGGCTTCTTGGTTAGCACTCTCAGATGATCAGGTTGGTGTCGGTGGTTGCTGATCTACTCCAAGTCAATGAAGTAAACTCCACCATTTCTAGCTGAAATGAGTAAAGTCCAGGTTCTTTGTCTTTTCCTCCCATCTGGCTCAGCGAGCACAGCTCAAAGCTTCAATTAAGTGGTCGGCCATTTCTGGGTCACCAGTTAACTCATACCGCTTAAGTAGAGCAGACACTCCTCTTCAAGGCAGGAGATGTACACAGTGTGATATCCACGTGGAATGGCTTTGGTGGCTGCTTTGTAGCTGGCTCTACAGATATGTCTGTAAGCCTGGTCTATTGGGATGTGGTGTAGTGGTATTGTTACAACGCTCTGTTCCAATGTCTCACTCTATTTCTCCCAGTTGGCTTTGAGCAGGTTGCACCACATCATCTTTGTGCTCATGACGATTGGTAGCTGAAGACCAATATGGATCAGTGATGGTCTGTGCTGGCTCTGTGGAAAGTTGTGCAAGACTTGGCATGACGCTGGATTTGAATTGCTGTATGTTGAGCTGATTCAACATATGTCTGGTGAGCAGTTGCCGTTTCATGTAGAAAAATTGAATGTCCTGAGCTGTTTTGGATCATGAACGAGGGCAAGGTCATTTCATGAGGCCCAATCCACAAGTTCTTCATCAGCATCAGCCACTTTGTAATCCTAGTCTATATGATGTTTGTTAAAGTCTCCAATTTAAACAGATACTTGCAGTAAACATGGAAACCGTTGACCCCAGCTATCGCTAGGAGTCTTACAGACGTTTGCTATCTGAAATGCATAATTTGATGACATCCCAGTATTCAGGGGATAACAAATGGACCGTGCCTGCCATGGTAGCCCAATTGTATGTGGCACTGCCATGCTTTGGATGTGCAGCATGGCATATCAGGTCGAAGCCATCAATCTTGTATTGACCAGCTTCATTAGATAAAATATGAGTTTCTTGTATGCAGATCACATCGATAGTATGTTGATCAGCAAGAGCACTGATTTAAATGTCACTTGGCTGTCAATAAACCCTCAATGTTGAGTTGTAAGACTCGGAATGTGGGCCTGATGGTATGGGAACTGTGGGACTGCACATTCTTAGGGTTACCAGAAGTGGCGATACTGGGATTCTTCAAGTGTGAGCTTGCGGATTCAGTTTACTAGGAGGATCATTAGCTTCCTTGGACTGTACCATCTGAAGCCCAATGATAACATAAGTTTTGAGGTAATGCATGAAATTTGGATCAAACATGGTAAGGAAGATTTCTTTTTATCTAGTTTTTTTTTTAGTAAGAGCAACAAGTGTGATTTCCCTCTCACACACCTTATCTACTGAAGTCGGATGTACCCCTGCTCACATTTACCAAGTTATGGAATTGGGGGTAGCAAGAAAAACTGGAAACAGAACAAAACAAAACTTCACTCCGGCATTTCAAAACTCTTCAGGGCTTTGTGTCTGAAGTCATTAAACACCAGTCTATTCAAAGAATCATAGAATATTAGGGTTAGAAGGGACCTCAGGAGGTCATCTAGTCCAACCCCCTGCTCAAAGCTTAATCCCCAACTAAATCATCCCAGCCAGGGCTTTGTCAAGCCAGGCCTTAAAAACCTCTAAGGAAGGAGATTCCACCACTTCCCTAGGTAACCCATTCCAGTGCTTCACCACCCTCCTAGTGAAAAAGTTTTTTTCCTAATATCCAACCTAAACCTCCCCTACTGCAACTTGAGACCATTACTCCTTGTATTGGCTTCAGGAAAGGCAATCCTTAGAAGCAATGGCAAATCACTGTGTTAAAATAAACCAATGAAATAAAGTGCAATGAAGTCCAGGGACACAAATGGCTGTGTTAATGTGTGTTCAGGCTAACACATCTGGCTACTCTGGCTGATGTTTTTACTGCTAATGGAACATGCAGCTGTTCCTATCCGATAAGGAAAGTGAGAGGAGAGTGTACTTTGAGCAGAGCCCTGTGGAAAATAAATTGATTAATGACACTGTGATTAGTCATACAGAAGACATTCAGAAGAGTGACAGTTGCTTTCAGGAGCTAGTACAGCATGCTATAGCATGCATCAAGTGGGCAAGAGCTGTTAGTTTAAAAAAACTATGACACATTAAAGCTATTGTAGTTTGGTTTTACAGCTCTCTACTTTACATTGCCAAGAAAACTTTTTTTTAAAGAACAGACTAGTGCTTTCAAATATAAAGTTATTTGTCTATTTTTACAGCTGAAGTCATTTCCCGCCTTGATTTACTAGCTACTATTTCTGATATTATGACATATTTCCAGCTGTATCATGCTACATCCCTAGCAGAATTTCCAGTTTGATTTAAAGCCACATATGATCTAAAACAAAACAATGAGACCTAAATTTTCTAGGCTGGATCCTAGATTAAAAATTGACTGGAAGATATCTCTCTATTTACAATACCTGAGGGAAAAAAAAAACAAAAACCAAGCCTCATCTCTTAAATGTCTAATGGAATACGTTTTAAAATTACCCTATCAAATCTTTGGAAAAATTGCTACCTCATTTAAAAGCCTATAACTTCCAAAGAGATGCTTAGAGATTAAATTAAATTAAAGGATGGCCTTCTAACAAATCTTATGTTCCAGAAAGAAAATCAAATACAATTTAATTTCTTTTAGAACAACAAGGAAACAAGTTGTTCCAGAGATTCCTTTGTAATTATTTCTGAAATATTGGTAGTCAATACACTTTTATATGCAAGGCACTCTTTCCCATCTCCATTTCCACTGACATGGCATGTCCCCAGTTCTGCATGTTTCCCTAGGCAGGTGGATTCTGGTATCAACATTGAGTAACTTGCAAGATCAGGGTCTGTCTCATAGTAGAAGTGTACAGGTTAGTTTAACTTTTACCCTGATGTTGTTGGTTTCAAGTGTTTCGTAACACTGGCAGACTATATGAGTTATATGGCATCAGATCCAGAACTCACTGAAGTCAAAGGGCATTGGGTTAGGTCACTAATTACTAAAGCATTCTGATCTGTTACAGCATTCCAGAGAAGGCATTTAGAAGAGTGACAGTGGGTTTCAGGAACTAGTTTAACATAACATTACAACTTCATGAGGCCTTCCTGAATATCCTTAGGGTGGTGCAGCACTACGCTGCCTCTAACTCACAACTGTGCCATAGAGGAGCTTAAAGGAAATAGCTTACATTTTCCGACAGCACTAGACTCTAATCTCACACTGGTGAAGAGCTAGAGTAGTCACACTGAAATCAATGGGTGTTTAAAAAAAAGAAAATCTGCTTTTAAGAGCAATATCCTAGGGGGAACAAACCCCCAAAATCCTTTCCAGAAACAGCTTGGAGCATTCGGTGCCAAGTACTTAATGAGGGCAAGTCACTTTCCTTTGCATATATTTCCTGTGCAGGTAGCCTCATAACTGAATCAATCTGCATACCACATTTCATTGCTTTGCGTGTCTAATGTTTGAGAGCTGTACTTAAATTATAAGAATGTTTTGTATCCATTTTACACCTAGATCCCAAAGCTGAGGACAGATGAAATAGGGGCAAAAGAAAGAAGCAGTTTAGTAATTTGGACCCAATTTTTAAAATGCACATGTGCACGATAAGGACCTATTAATATGCTTGTTTTCAGAACTATGTCCGTCCCTTTCAGTGATACTAATTTTTTTTCTTTGTTTCCACTGTTGTTGCCCATCTTTGATGCTGTCTTTCAGGGAACTAAGGGAAATTATCCTTTTGCCTAGCTTATTTTATTGAACTAGTAAAAACACTGTGGAAGATGGAGGTCCAATAATGATTATTCTTAATTTGTTTAATTTATTGCTGCAGTACCAGATGTTGGTTACAAGTCTTCTCTTATAATTCATGTGACTCAGTTAAAAATTATGATAAAAATGTAGATATAACTTTCTTTTGGCCCTAATTCTGCATCATTAATGTTAATGGGAGATGATCATTTACTTCAATTAGTGTAGGATCAAGCCCGGTTTCCCAGCATGAGGAGGGACAGATAAAAAAAACCTTTAATAGTTAAATATCATTATTTATTTTTATTAGTGCTGCAGTAGCACCCTAGGTTCCCCAGTCAAGGCCCAGGACCACACTGTGCTAGGGTCTGTACAAACCAGACAGTCTCTGTTGCAAAATATTTACAATCAAAGTGGTAGGGTAAGAGGGCTGATTCTCTGCTGTCTTGCAATTTACGTAATAATTTATACCAGTGTGAAGTGAGAGAGGAATGTTGTCAAATCAGAATTCTCCACCTATCTATATTGATGGCAGGAATTTATTTTCACTCTACATAGGTGTAAATGACTGCATGGGGTACAAGGCAGTGGAGAGAGAGTGGACTGGAAACAATCAGCTGTATTGCAAAGACCTTGAGATAGAATGGGGGCTTTTGGCAGATTTGTTGGACAATATACGCACATTCTTGAGGAACTTGAGGTTAGAGATAAAAAATAAAATCCATGTGCTGATAACATATAACACAAAGAACACAGAAGAGAATTGAGACACATTTTCCATTGCAAATTTGTCAGTAAAATTAAAAGTCTACTTGGATTCTTTGACTTTTTATTTAAATTTAGGAATCAAATATTAAAGATATTTCTAATTATTATGCATTTGTTTTAAAAATAGTTTTTCTGTGGGGAATGCATATGATAATCCATTGGCTTCTAAAACAACTCCACATGTAGATGACACTAAACTGGGAGGAGTGGTAGATACGCTGGAGGATAGAGATAGGATACAGAGGGACCTAGACAAATTAGAGGATTGGGCCAAAAGAAATCTGATGAGGTTCAACAAGGACAAGTGAAGACTCCTGCACTTAGGACGGAAGAATCCCATGCACTGCTACAGACTAGGGACCGAGTGGCTAGGCAGCAGTTCTGAAGAAAAGGACCTAGGGGTTACAGTGGACAAGAAGCTGGATATGAGTTGACAGTGTGCCCTTGTTGCCAAGAAGGCTAACAGCATTTTGGGCTGTGTAAGCAGGAACATTGCCAGCAGATCGAGGAATGTGATCTTGCCCCTCTATTCGTCAAAGGCGATGCCTCATCTGGAGTACTGTGTCCAATTTTTGGGCCCCACACTACAAGAAGGATGTGGAAAAATTGGAAAGAGTCCAGCGGAGGGCCACAAAAATGATTAGGGGGCTGGAGCACATGATTTATGAGGAGAGGCTGAGGGAACTGGGATTATTTAGTCTGCAGAAGAGGAGAATGAGGGGGGATTTGATAGCTGCTTTCAACTACCTGAAAGGGGGTTCCAAAGAGGATGGATCTAGACTGTTCTTAGTAGTACCAGATGACAGAACGAGGAGTAATGGCCTCAAGTTGCAGTGGGGGAGGTTTAGGTTGGATATTAGGAAAAACTTTTTCACTAGGAGGGTGGTGAAGCACTGGAATGGGTTATGTAGGGAGGTGGTGGAATCTCATTCCTTAGAGGTTTTTAAGGTCAGGCTTGACAAAGCTGGGATGATTTAGTTGGGGATTGGTCCTGCTTTGAGCAGGGGGTTGGACTAGATGACCTCCTGAGGTCCCTTCCAACCCTGATATTCTGTGATTCTATGTAGATAACAAATCTGCATATTCTATGTAATGTTTTTATGTACTGGGTTAACAAAGCAAAATTCTCTAGTTAAAAATATGCTTAGAAAGTACTAGGCTTGGCAAATATATATTTGCCTTTTTGATGTGGATATTATTTGTTTTTGTCAAACTCTACCCTGTGCTCTTAATTAAGTTTACTAGCCACAAGTGCATTTTAGGTGATCCAGATGACCTTTAAAGGGCCTGCAGCAGATGGTGGAAAGTCTGTGCTCTGTGCAGTATTCTGTTTTTGTCTGTTAAATAAGTATCTAATTACTCCCAGTCTTATCTTATTTCAACACTCTGTCACTAAATTACTTACATTGCTGTAACTGAAGTAATCCTTTGCCAATCTGATAAGCTTTAGCTTGACTTTTTGGGAAGTAAACTTGCATCTCATAATAATTTTCTTTGTGGAGGCTAGAGCATCTTTCATTACTTTCCATGTAGATGAACCCTTGCCTTCATGCAACCCTACTGAAGTCAATGGGGGTCTGCTCAGCTTGCATCCACAGGAAGCTCACTGCAGGATAAGGGTCTTGGTATATATTCAAAATACTCTCAGATTTTACAGAGTGACCAGTTCTTCAGCAGCAGGATTTGAAGGAGTTGAAGAAACACTATTCCCTGCAAAGAAAACATTTTGGGATAGCTTAAGAACACTGCTAGTCACTACTTCATAAAGTAAATGGAACTCCCTTGTTCATTTACTTTTTATCTGTCAAATATAAGTTGGATTGGATGCTTGCTGTATAATGTAATAGCAGGTCTTCAGTCTAGTAGCAATATTTTTCTCCTTTTTTTCCTTCTCTGCTTTCAAATCAGTTGTACTACTTTTGGAAATGACCACCGCGCTATTTTAACCATTTAATTTCCTTTGAAATAAATGAGAGAACCATTTGTTTCATTCAAACTACATCTTATTGTATGATGGCACCATCCTATCTTGGACACTTAGTGCAAACTTCTGCAATTATTTAACCCCCTGTATGTTCTGTTGTTTACATCATGACATTGCATTACCATCCCATGATGTTGTATCATCAAAACTTCCTCATATGGCCACATTTGTAGTCTCCTCTTTCTCCACACCTCACTGCTGGGGAAAAAAGCTGTCTTAGCTCTATTTACCTTTGTATAGGCTGTAAGTGCAGGGGGTGTTACACTTTTACATGATGAGATCCCAGCAGCTTTATTTTCCCTTGAACCTGTAGAGTAAACTCAGATGGTCCCACAAAAGTGGCTGATTTGATCAGTGCTCTCCACGAAGCATGACAGGAGATATACTTTGGTCAACCACAAGGATAAATGCAAAGTCCTCCACGTAGGAAGGAAGGAACAATCAGTTGCACACATACAAAATGGAAAATGACTGCCTAGGAAGGAGTACTGCTGAAAGGGATCTGGGGATCATAGTGGATGACAAGCTAAATATGAATCAAAAGGGTAACACTATTGTGTGTGTGGGGGGGGGGGGAAGGAAACATCATTCTGGGATGTATTAGCAGGAGTGTTTGTAAGTGCTGATTAGGCCTCAACTGGAGTACTGTGTCCAGTTTTGGGATAACATTTCAGAAAACATGTGGAAAGTCCAGAAAAGAGCAACAAAAATGATTAAGGGTCTAGACCTATGAGGGAAGATTGAAAAAATGGGGTTTGTTTAGTCTGCAGAAGAGAACAGTGAGAGGCAACATAACAGTTTCCAAGTACATAAAAGGAGGAGGGAGATTTTTTTCCCCTTAACCTCTGAGGATAGGACAAGAAGCAATGGGCTTAAATTGCAACAAGGGAGGTTTATGTTGGACATTAGGAAAAACTTCCTAACTCTCAGGATGGTAAAGCACAAGAATAAATTGTCTAGGGAGATTGTGGAATCTCCATCATTGGAGATCTTTAAGAGCAGGTTAGACAAACACCTTTCAGGGATGGTCTAGATAATACTTAGTCCTGCCATGAGTGCAGGGGACTGGATTAGAAGACATCTTGACGTCCCTTCCATCCTATGATTGTATGGTTCTAAGTTATTGAACTAAAAATGAAATAACTAACTGAAATTCTTTGTCCTGTGTTATACAGGAGGTTCCTTCTGGCCTAATATTCCTTTTGTTGTCATTCCATTCACCTTCCCTGATCAGATTCCCAGAGCATTAAAGCAAAATACAGGAACATGAAGAACCAAGATGCAGCTTAACAACCCCATACATTCAGGCTTCTGAGTTCCTGTAAATCCTTTATAAAATGACCCCTTTTTAAGTTCTTCCTATGGGCATGATATTCACAATTTTTTTAAAATAAATATGCCACTGAATCTAATAATGTTGGCTTTTGCAATTGATGTCCAGTACAGTAGAGACAGATTGTGGAACAAATGCCTGAAAAAAGGACCATACCATTTGTTTGCCAACCTATCTCCCATTCCATTCTGAGTAAAGGAAGAAGTTTGGCCAGCTCTGTGCCAGGGAAGCATTATTACAAGCACTCTAGTTGCAGTTATTGCATGATGACTTGTAAAAGAGCTCGTTTTGTGGTTTATATTTTTACATTTGCCTTCATGCAAAATTAAATTAACATTATTTGATCACCCTTCAGGCATGTTGCTGCAATTTCAAGTATATTGGATACAAGATCCAAATGCACAATATCAGCTTTTGATTATTTAGCTAATTTTACTCCCTCTAAGCCAGGCATTATTTTTCTTAGTCCCTTCACAAAACCAAATTCTATAAATAGTCTCCTGGCATGCAGTAAAAGGCTCCTTGCTAATATAAAATAGCTGGCAGTTTCTTATACTTGTGCTACAGATGCAGATAGAGGCTGAAGTGGTTTGGAGGAGATATAATCAAAGATTCCCTGCTGTTGCTGCACAACCACAAAGAGTGCTGAAGCCATACAGCAGAATGCAAGGCAGCCTTGCAGCTGGGGATACCAGTGATGACCTAGCCAGGTGACTGTGGTACTTCAGGGAGAATGTCAAGTTTAAAAATAGCGGGTGTGTTTATGTTAGTTGTGGATTATGACACGTAGAGCCAGATTGTCTCTGGCTCAGGGCAGGGGCCTGGCACAAAAGCTGTCTGACCAGAGAGAATGACAGCTGCTAGCGACACCTGGAGCTGGAGACCCCACTGTGAAAGAACAGCTTTGTTGCCTTATTCTCACACTACTGCAGCACTGAGTGGAGGTGGTCAGCTGCAGCTGGGAGCCTGCACTGCACCTTCCTAAGAGGGAAGAGAAGTGTGCATTCTTTTTGTGGGTCAAGGGTGCTCCAGGAGGCTTTGTGCAGTTGAGGCTATGCCTCCTTGAGCTCCCACTGCAATGGGGCAGCTCTTACAACCCCCAGCTCTGTACATTAGTGCCACTATTTTGTCAAGTATTTATGAGGCAGATTACTTAATTGAGTGGCACTTACGAAAATCCCATTGAAATCAATGGGTCTAGTGACTTAAGTCACGACTCAGCTTGAGTAAATGTTGCAAAATAAAACTCCAGTGCTAACTGCCCAATGCTTTTACAGCCTTCACCTGCTAGCAGGAGAGAGGAGAAACCCTTCCTGGCTATTGTGGAGAGACCCACACTAAAATTTCCCTGACCCTAAATCTGCTCCCCCTTCTTACGAGGCAGGAAGCCTTACATTTCACTTCCTGTAGGTCACATGTTTGCTGTCAGTCATGTGCCTTGCACAGTTTTGAAGGGCTCAAGGCTGCAACAGGCACAGTGGGATGTGTGCAAATACCCCAGTGCCTTGTTACTGTCTCCTTATCCTTGCATTATGGGAGAGGGAGAATGGAAGTTCCTGATCCACATTCTCCATACCACTCCACTTTTACTGTGATCCCTCTTGTAAATGCCCTTTCTGAAATAATCAGTTCCAAACTTTTCAATCTCTCTTGATATGAGAGATTTTCCATGCCCGTAATTATTCGTGTTGCTCATACCATTGATTTTGGTTGGTCCTTTACCTATCTGTTGTGATTTCTTCCCCCTCCCTCATGAAGCTAACCATTTTATTGTAATACTTTAAAAAACTGACATCAGTCCAGAAATCTTCTATTCAATTATATTTAATTTGTATTGTCTAATATATCAATTCCTAGCTTGAGCTAAAGCAAATGTATAATTTAATTTTCCATTTAGAAATGCCATGGCTGGGTGTTAAACTGTTGTTGCTATAGTGAAACTGCACTAGCCCTGGTAACGAATTAAACAACTGTATGTTTGCCATAGTGCAGCATAACAAGTCAATTTAGGTTCTCATCTTTGTAAATAGTGAATGTTAAAGTATTCAGATTTCACAGCTGCAAACTAACCTGCCTTTAGGTGTGCCTCCAGGAATTAACAAAATGTTTATGCATGAGTTTAAGAACTTAATAGCAACTGCAGGAGCTCTCTCTCTTTTTTACTTTTAAGCTAAAACTTCATAGCAAAGAAGTATAATTTATGGGTAGGCATTTTTGTTCCAAACAAATTCCCAAACCATGCAAGCAGCAAGGTTTAAAAATAAGCAACATTTCCTCAGATGATAATCTTAGGGAATGTATAAAGGAAGAACCTCAGCATTATGCTTATAAATGCCTGCATTCTTAATGAGTTGTCTTATTATAGCTAAAGATGGCTCACACAAAAACTCCATCTAGAACATTTGGGGAAGGAGAGTAAAAGCTTGAATATTATCCTGAATTTAGCAGTTGGGGTCCCACTCTCTGTACAGCCAAATGTGAAGATGACCAAACTGTGGCTAATAAAGCATGTGCCTGATCCAACTCCAGCTGAAATCTAATGAGAGTCTTTCCATTCATTTTAGTAGGAGTTGGATCCGATCTGAAGGGACAAAACCTGGCCCCTTTGAACTCTGTGAAAAAACTCCAGTAGGCTTCACTGGATCCAAGATTTTGCCTTATGAACCGATTTTTTTTTAAATGGCCTCTAATTTAGCAGATGAAAATTTGTGCCTGCAATTGTTGAGTGTAAAATTTTGGCACGAAAATGTTACAGAAGTTTATATTTATTTATATGCTTTTTTTTGGTAGTCATAGCTGTAGTAGCTAAGCACCTCTCACCCTTTAATGACTGTATCTCCACCACACCCCTGTGGTGAGATTGGAGAGCTGGAACATAGACCGATTAAGTCATTTGTGTAGCAAAGCCAGGAATAAGACTCAGATATTCTGACTGCTAATCTAGTGCCTTAAACATAATACACTTTCCTCAGCCTTTCCTCTTCAATAACTTAAGATCCTCAAAAACATGATCATAACTCTTAATTGGAAATGTTAAATACAGTGACTCATTCTCACAAAAGTGCCAGGAGATCTTTAGGGCTATTTTCAAAAACCATACTATACTTTGCATATACACAACTGTGCTCTTACTTTGTTCCACAGGGTGGAAGCTACAGCATTACTTACATATGCAAGAGAGAGATTTTCCAGGTGCAAAACCTATTTGTACATGTCACTTCTATACCTCCATTCACAATAATGGCAGTTATTATGCCATCAATTTTCTTAACTTGAGGTGTTATGTATCACTTTCCGACTTTATAATAAAATCTAAAATCTCACTGCATGTTGAGAGGAATTGTAGAATAAAAAAGTACAAACTTGTATAGCTTCCACAAATTATAATGTCCTTGTAAAAATTAATAATATCCAAGCCTCCTTAACGAGTCAGGCAGTTATGACTATTATAAGAAAATTCTATACATATAATAAGGGCAAACATTTTCAAATGTGGGTGCCTAAATGTTAGACATCTGAACACATACTTGGCTACAATGGCAACTGCAGGTGTACAGTTGCTCTGAAAATCTGGTTTCTGTATACACAGAAGAGTAGACAGTTGAGGAACTTCACTCTTGTGTCATAGGGAGAATTGCTAATTGCACCTACTTATGCCTGCTATGTTCTTTGAGCCCTAGTGGGATTCACACCTAGGGATTCTGCCAGTCAGGTGCTGCTTAAATCTCCAGCTGGGGCTCCATAAAAGCCTTGGTAAAGAGATTTGTGGAATCATAACATCACTTAGCAGTCCTAACCTGCCTTCCCCGATCAGCAGCACCCCTTTTTGGGGTGGCAGTGGCCAGCTGCAGACCTATAGCTGAGGAGATGTTGAGGGACATCCCCACTCCTGTCAGACGTTTCCTTGTTAGCAGTTCTCTGCCAGCATCTGCTGATGAACACCCTGTAATGAATCTGGCTGTTATCTTTATGGACTTCATGCCTTGATGGCTTCTTCCAGTTGGCCATGGTCTGGTCCCAGTGATTGTTGCAGCTACCTTTTTTTCTGCCCTGGTGGGGATTTTTTAACAAGTCGCCACCTAATTGCACAATGTTAATCTTTATCCAGTTTAGGTATTTCCCACCATTTAGTAAATGAAGATGTAATATATGGGAGGAAAAATCACATCCTGTCTGAGCCAAGATCAGATTGCTAGGAACTAAATAAATAAAATAAAGTTGCTCTGCATAGTTTAGTTCTTATCTGACATTATTGGATCAAACCGCCCTCTCCCTTGAAGGGCCAGGCTATTTCTTCCTTGTTCTAATGCAATCTGTTTTTATTCTCTATTTATGGGACTGACTTCCAGCTTGTCCACTCTACAGGAGCAAGGGGAGGAGCAATACACTTCCCCCATCTCCTTGGTTTCCCTTAGACTTGTCCATGCAAGAATCTGAATGGGGAGCATAGACTCTGCTCCCTGACAGGTGATAAAAGCTAGAGAGTGTGGTATGGGGAGGATTAAGTCATGGTGGGATGGGCATAGAGGGAGAATAAGCTGCTTGCTCTTTGAGGGTAGTCAAGCTTGTGTACCAGTGTGCATGGCTTGGGAGCTAACAAAAGCAATTCTGACTGTGCCAGCTAGATTTCCTCCTAGGGACTCCAGCTGTTTTGCTGGTCTTCAGCACACACTACAGTATAGCTGACAGCGCCTTATATTATGTAACTATACTTCATAATACTTTCGCTCAAACCTACTCCCTATAGAGCCTGATTCAAACTCTATTGAACTCAACAGAAAAACTCCCATTGATTTCGGTGAGCTTTGGATAAGATCTTTAGGAGTTATCTTTGCCTGAATCTCCTGTCTTTATAAAGCAAATGAATCAAAGTTATTCACAAAGTATTTTTTCCAAAAAGTAATAATCTGTGTTCCAAAAGAAAACAACTAACTGCTGTAATTAACTATATATCTGAATATCGGTCCCTAGAACACTTAGCAAATGAACATGTAGTGTGATTAACGTGCAAGTTAGCAGTATGTGAGTGAACAAGCACAATAGAAGAAACACCCAGGCTAGTGCATCACAAAATATACTTTGTTCATTTATTTTGACTGTTGTTTCATTTGACTTATTTGTGATAATGCTTAATATGATATTAATTGGACTGGAGTGTATTTTGTTAAAGAATAAGTCAGTAATATGAAACTTCAGAGCAGCCTTGTGCTACTAAATTAAATGAAAGGTGCATAGATGAATGTATCACTTGGTTCTGCAATTTATCACATATGGATATTTCATACATACACACGCATGCTCACACACTTGTCAAAAGCTAAAATGTCTTGCACTTTATGAGCAATGGATTTTTGGATGGAAGTGTCGGACATGTCCAAACATGTCTCAGGGAACTGTCAGCGATGATAGTTTTGGGGTAAGGAGTGCAAATAGGGTGATGATTGTTTTCATAGAGTAGTGGGGATTTATTTAAAAGACTTAAATAACATTTGGAAAACTCCAGCGTGCTGCTGAGCATTTAAATACTGTATGTCATGCTCATCATGAAATGCCTATAGTGTGCAAAAATAATACAGCATACTCTTGGCCCAATGTTTATTTTCTAAACAGTTTAAAGCTGCTTTGTGACCTGCAACTCATTTCTCTGAAACACTTAAGGATTCTCTGTGTTTTCTTGTGCAAGCATTTAAATAAATGTGTGTGTGTGTGTATATATCTATTGTAGGCAACCTATAATTAAGACTGAAAGAAAGGTTGTTGATTAGTGAGGAAGTGGAATGGTGAAATTTTAAAATACAGACCTTGATCAAACATTAGCTGCGTTGAAACAAGCAATAAAAGGCATTATGGGATCTGTCATTTTGTGAGATGTGGAGCTAGGGTGCACAAGAAAAGGTGCAAGTGGCAATCCAAGGAGATAAAGGATGTGTAGCATACAACAAACATGGAATTTATTCTACCCGATGCTTAGAGCAGCGTTTTTCAGAATGTGGGGCACATCCCATTGCGGGAGGTCATCAAATATTAGCCAGGAGAGAGCTGACTGTCCTCTCAGCTATTCTTCAGCATATCCAGCTGTTATGGGTACGAAGAAAGTTTTCAAAATATGACCCAAGTGAAACTGGTGCAGACTACTTCCTGAATTTGCAAAGAATCTTAAAAATTAGCTCTGGCATGTGAACTGCCTCATTCATTTCAGTGCGTGTTAACTCACTCAAATGATGATTCTTTAAATATTTACCTTAACTATTTCACTATAATAAGGGAGTTAAAGCATCATAGTATGAAGGTCTACACCAGCATTTCCCACAGTGGGAATGTAGCAGACCACAAAGGACTAGCCAGAGGATATGGAAGATGTATACATTATGCCTTTTAATAACATATAGTAGAGTTATGATGGGGAGCATGATCAGTTAAATTTTCTGGAAGGGGGCAGAGTTCATCTTTCAAGCATTTGGAAACCACTCACTAGAGTCACCTGCCCACCACTGCACAATTGCTATATGCAGGACTAGTGCTGCAAAAGCAAAGGCCGTATGCCACAGTGAAAAGGAAAAAAGTGCCACGCATTTCTATTTCCAGTTTGGTAGGGAAACATGCAAGAAATGGATAATATAAAGCTTCCCCAGGTATCTATAAACTTCGGCTATCTGTGGTGTTGTCTCTGCATATTCTTTTTGCTGTGTCCATCTTTTTAACAGCGTTTGCAGATTGTTCTGTGTAGCCCTGGTGATCTCCCCTCTTTGGTCAAACTGGTAACTCTGCTTCCTTACCCTGGTAGCCGTGCTCTCTTTTCATTATTGCTACCATTGTATGTGGCAGTATTTTTTTTTTTTTTTTTAATAACGGTTACCATCAACAACTCCCTACCCTTACAGGGAGGTGTGCTGCATTAGCCACCACACGCTCCTGCTAAGGTACAGGCTGGCTTTGTGCATTTTAATTGTAGGGTCATGACATTGCAACATTCCCTGCTTCAGTATAGATTAAGGCACAACTTTTCTCGGTGTGATGCCCACTGAGAGGATGGGGGCCCAATAGTATGAAAAATTATGGTTTAGGAGACAGATGGAAACAGAGGAAATTTTGAATGCAAAAGGGCTTTTTCACACTGTCAGAGATCTGACGGAAAGGCTCATTCCCCACTACAGTGGTATCAGGGCAGCAGATGGCACAGTGTTAATGGCACAGGAAGACATCAAGAACCACGGGAAAGTATATTTCAGGGATTATCAAGGGACATTATAGACAGTACCGAGTGTGAAGCAATCATCAGCAGAACCATAATATCACCTTCACCTTTTCTGGCAGAGATTGAAACTGCAGTAAACAAGCTCAAACTGGGAAAGGCACATGGTACAATGTTACAGATCAATTCATAAAAGAGGCTGGCAACTGTGCACTCAGTGTCCTTCATAAAATCTGACAACAGGCAAATGGGAAATGGGGGACTGGCCAAAGTACCAATGCAAATCAATCTACATCCTGCTATGCCTCCTCCCTCTCTTCCCCCGAAACAACAACACATATTGGAAATTACATGCAGAGCCAGGCAAGATGGGGCTCAGAATAGACTGACTGAGTAAGAATTGGGAGAGGAGAAAAAATTACATTTTCATCTTGAGACTTGAACAAGAGTTGAGATAATTCAATCAACTGCTCTATGTGAATTTTGAGATTGCAAGAGAGGTTGGGATTGTTGTATGCAAATTGAAGCAGCTTGTTGTGGTTTCTATACCTGACTTGATCAATTTAATTTTGTCAGAACTTGTATGGGAAAAAACAACCAGCACTGCACACAGAATAAGATAAGACACTATTGTGGGCCTGGGGTTTGAGAACAAATCTTTCAATTGAGTTAGATTTCTCTTCTCTTGCTATGTTTTATAACGTAAGGGCCAGATCCCCAGCTGGTGTAAATTGACCTAGCTCCATTGAAGTCAATGGCTGTGCACTGATTACATAAGCTGGGGATCTGGTCATTATTTATTGTTTAAGGGCTTTTCTATGGTACTGCTTATAAAGAGCATGTATATAACTAATGATATGTTACGTTTTATAAACAAATGTCACCATTAACTGTCTAGAAATCATTGTCAATAAGATGCTGAGTGCTGAAACTGGAAACTTCATCGTGCTAGTTCAGCAAAGCAGTATAACAGGAACTAGAGTTTTGACGGGTTTGTTTTTTGCCAGCAAGCACATGATTTCTATGTGATTCCTCCAAAGGTAAGTGGCATTGGGTGGGAAAGGACATAGGCTCAGGAAAGCTTGGAGAATGCTTTCATGCCTAACACCTCTACCACTAGCTATGGAACTTCAACCACAATTTTAAACTGCGTCTCCTGGAAGGATGATGATGTAAACATTGCCTGCCCTTCTCTGGGGCATTAATCAGCTCAATCCCTTGCTGTGGAAGAGTGGCTCTTCTGGCACAGAAATGGCACATCTCCTCAGGGAAGAACTTTCTTCATCTTTAAGATTTAGTGGATCTTATAGAAAAAGAGCTAGTGAAAAATTGGTTGATTTTAAAAAAAATCACAAGGATTATTTTTTATAAAATCAGATTTGTTTAATGTTAATCAAGCCTGAATGGGCTGCCACTCCTTTGCAGAGCCAAACCAGGGAGGGAAAACCATTCCTTTCAACATCTGAATGTTGACTTCAGACTCGGGGAAGATTCATAAAGGATCACTGGTGGTAGTGCAACAGCTGTCATTGACAAAACAAAACAAAATAGAATATATTGGAAGTCTTTACTAGATGTATCATATCCTTTGAGGCATAACATTTGCAAGTTTGGCCTTGGAGCTGGGTCACTCATTCTCCTGCATTTTCTTTTTTTTAAAAGCTCTTTAAAAATATATATATAACAAGTTGAAGAACAAGTCATGTGTTCCCCCAGATGCTAGGTTGGCTGTAACTGTAGCTCAGAGTGCAGGAAGTAAAGGAACATATCGAATGTGTGTAATCTGTTAAGATGCACAATTCAATTGACGTGTTAAACTTGTCAGAAAAAAGGATTTTGAACAAAATTAGCAAATGAGTCTACTGTGACATTTTTTGTAACCAGACCAAACTTTCAGAAAATGAAGTTTTTCATCTCAGTGGATTTGGAAGAGCTGAAGGACAAGGATGAAATTCAGCTTGCTGTATCGCTTGCTCTCAGGCTGACACTTACTGACATGAACATACTGTCAAAACATGAAGGAAGGCAAGGTTATGCAGCCAATGGGGAAACAAACAATTTCCTTCTGTATACCCTTTTGAGTTGAGTCCATTTTCTGTGATAGCAGTGACCGGGAACTGTGAAGGAGAAAAGTAAGTAGAAATCAGATGAATACAACAAACAAAGCCCATGAAGTGGAAGATGGAAAAGGGCAGAAAAAACCTGATCCATAGAGAAAGTAAAATAAGAATTTACCCAGATGCCAAAAATACACCCCAAAGTCTCACTTTAAAAAAGAAAAGAATGAAATATAAGCATAATATTCTCACACCAGGCAACTATTCATTTCTCGAGAGCATCATTTTCTGCATCCTCTCACTCTGTGCTGATGAGTAATGTCCCTTCAGGACAAGCTTGTATCATTTGGAGGAATTCTACCTCTTACACACCAGTTGGAGAATAGCCTTAATTAGGGATGACTGTGGTTAGCTATTCCCCTGAAGCTGACAGTGGCTACCAGCAACAAGCTGTCTATTGAGTCCTACCTAACTAGCAATCCAGCATACCTGCCCAAGATTTAACACAAATCGGAGAACAGGAGATATCTCTGGATATCTAGGCTGCTACCCTCTCCGAAGGAAGATGGGAGTGTGGCATGACATGACTGAGGACTTCCTTCGGGCACATAGGATGTCTTGGGATGTAAAGGCACAAGCAGAACTCACCTATACTGGAGAAGTCTACAGATGCTGAAGTCTAGCTTCAGTAGGGAGAAAGGAAGGTGATGATCTCAGTTTGGGGATTTTAAAATCAGCAAAATTTTAGTTAATAGAATGTTAATGCAAATTTAATTATGACAATTTATTGATAAGCTCTCCTTAAATCCACTGCTGCTTGGTGTAATATCAAAAAAGTTAAAAATTTGCCCTTGTGCAGAAGATCAGGACAAGGTGCACATAGGACTAAGTCCTGTGTAAGCCCTGAATGGGTGAGGAACAGCGATAGTATTAACTTCAGGTGAACACAGGAAGTAATACATTTTAAATGTAGATGTTTATGAAGGGCTGAGTCTTTTGTCACTTTTCTGGTGCAAAAGCATTCCTAGTTTGGAGCCCCAAAGTGGATTGCAGATGCCATAAAATACTTGTGTATCTGACTACTTGATTTGCACCTACCATCTGGTAATTAAAGGTGGATGATGTATTCAGATTTGCGCCTGCAAATCAGCTTCTTTGCATTCATATGGGAGACCACATTGATATTTAGCCCATAGCAGCATGCTCAAAATTTAGTTTGAAGTATGTATTAACATCTTCATGGGAAATAAAAGAGATTTAATGTTAGATGAAATAAAGTCTCTGTGTTGCTCCAGGGATGCTTTTACAAATTGCAGTTTGCTGATGCTCAGTTAGGTGCAGTGAACTGATTCACTATTAATGCTTCATGTACTGTTGTGACTGTTTAGAATGAATAGTTACAGTGTGTCAAATATGCACTGTCAAAAAAAGTAGTTCACTGAAACTTGCATACCCTGCAAGACTACATATAAGCTAAATATTCCACAGGTTCGCCAGATTGGTGATTTTCAGTTTGTCATTAATGATATGTGGTAGTTAAAGGGAAGCTTTGGTTGGTGGTAAATATCATAGAATATGACCTTGGAAATATGATATTTTGAAATTATATGTGATTTTCAATAAATAACATATTTGATTTTGTCTCATTTTCTGATACACTCAGTAGACCATGATTTCCTTCATTTTATTCATTATTTAAATGTACACAACAAAAATATATTTTTGGCATTCTTTAACTATAAATTGATCACGAATATCCAAAATTGTAGCTTTGTTGTGATTGAACAGAACAGTCATGTGGCATTATGGGGTCAAATTCTTAATGCTTATTAATTAGCATAGCTACATTGAACGGATACTGATTTAAACCAAAAAGAAAAGGAGTACTTGTGGCACCTTAGAGACTAACCAATTTATTTGAGCATGAGCTTTCGTGAGCTACAGCTCACTTCATCAGATGCATACTGTGGAAAGTATAGAAGATCTTTTTATCTATACTTTCCACAGTATGCATCCGATGAAGTGAGCTGTAGCTCACGAAAGCTTATGCTCAAATAAATTGGTTAGTCTCTAAGGTGCCACAAGTACTCCTTTTCTTTTTGCGAATACGGACTAACACGGCTGTTACTCTGAAACCTGATTTAAATCAGTGATGATCTGGTCTTGTATCTGTTTGTTAGCTGAATTAAGAGGCAAAATACAACCAATATTGCCTGAACCCAGATCAGGATTTGAACCTTGAACCTCTTGTGTTAAAAGCATATTGTCCATCAATTGAGCTGAAGGACTAAGCTTTTGAAAGTTCATTAAAAACATCTGCAAAATATTTTTGCTGTATTTTGACCACCTTATAGAGTGGTCAATTTTTTTCAAAAGTAATATATATATATATAAACCCCATATTTTTCCCCCTGGCAGCTCTAGGTTGAATTTTGTGTTGCTGAGAGAGATTTTTTGGAATGGAAACCATGAAAACCAATGAGCTCATTCACTTTCACATGTGACTTTCAGGGGTCAGATCCTTAGCTGGTCTAAATTACCCAGTCCTATTGATTTAAATTAAGTGGCAACTTTTACACAAGCCATAGATTTAGTCCCAAGCCTCAAATTTCAATTAACCCAGAAAAACTGAAATAAATACAAAAAGATTTAAATGCTATCATTGTAACCAAAATGCTGAATTTTGCTTCTCAGTAACTTCAGTGTAATTCTTGGAAACACTGTCTACTTCAGCGAATGGCACTACAGTCAGAGAAAAATTTCCAGGGACATATCGTCATTTTCTGGAATATTAGGTCTCATTCTCCTCTCATCTATTCCAGTTACACAGTGGTGTACCTATCTTGATTTGCATTAAATTGGGTAAGGAAAGAAGCCAACAAAGAGACCACATCACAATGAAGTTGAAAACAAACTTTGTCTTCTCACTCCTCTTCCTTTATCTTTCCACTTTTTCATCCTTTTGGGATTTTTTTTCTTTATATTGTAACATTGATACTAATTGTTGAGACAATAACTAGTCTAATCCCTAACACCTACAGCCTGAACCAAAGCACGCTGAAGTCAATGGGAGAGTTAAGTGAGATCACAACCAGAAAAGTATGAAAAATATCCAAGGATGACAAATGTAAGTAGGTGCTGTTTTCCAAAATCCTGCCCCATTTGCAATACTCTCCATTTGGAAATGAGAGAGTGATATGTTTTCCCTTTGAATATTAGCATGCTTGTATACCAATTAAAAAAGTTAAAACTTCATGAAATCAATCATGACTTATCAAATTATATTTTTTTTAATAAAACATATGGCAAAGCTAAATATTAGATTTTTTTTAAAAATGATGTACATTCTCTTGAGCAGGGATTTTATCCAAATGTAGAGGCGGACAGAATCCTTGCATCTCCTTGCTGCTCTTTATGAAGGCCTCTTTGCTTTAGAAAGTTTTCTCCCTTCCTTCCCTGGTCCAAAGCAGACTCAATCTGTTGACCTTTCAGGCATTCTGAACAACCAATCTGATTGAGAAGCTTGATGGAGCACTGTGACCATGGTGGAACAGAAGGTGGGATGTTTCTTTGGTGTATATGTGTGGTAGGAAGTTCAGGTTTTAAGTCATGTTGGTCTACTGACTGGTGGTTAGAGGAGGTGTATTGTGATGGAGAAAAGTGGTGTGCTTCCGTTTTGAATGATGTATGTTATAACCTCTTTAGTACTAAGTTCTTAAATGTCTGTCAAAAGTGTACAGAGCTTTGGATGGGGGCCCTTTGTTGCTGCGTTATTTTTCTTGGATTAAAAATTAAAATAAAATAAATGCATAAATAAAATATTGGTTGCTATACACCACTTCCATAATAATGCTTTCACATCTGTTGGTAAGTACAAAAATATAGTCGATGATGACTAATTTCAGCAGCACTGAGGTGTCATATTTGAATCAGATTTTAAAAGTCACTATAGTAAGATCAAAAGATTTATTTGAGCTTATTTACTTACTTCTGATCAGTTGAAATTAGTGATTTCTGTATCTTTTTAAACAGCTTTAAGTAATGACACATTATTACATCCAAAAATTCAGAACTGAGTCCAAGTTAACCTTTTCCCATTCCTACAACAAATGCATTTGGATTAAGTTTTAGTTTTAATAGCACAAGTGCAAATCATTGTTACTAAGATTTATATGCAAATTAAAATAAAGGTAAATGGCAGTTGAGATGGTTATTAATATTGTTGAAAAATCACCAGTTAAACATCCTAGTAAGACTTTAAATAGCAATCACAGATATGTATTTCTTGAGGCTAATTAGTGTAACATCTGTGTCATCAGTGTAATGGCAATCCCTGTCACAATTAGGTAATATGATTGTGTTCTCAATATGAGTCTTCCAGTTACCCTTATTTCTTCTAAAAATATTTTCTGGTTGTGATAGATGGCAATTTCCTTCAATTCCTTTGGGAGATCTTATTGTATTAAGTTTATGTATCATTATGGGCCAGGGATTGTATGTAATTCCATGGGGGAGGTTAACCACAGCTCGTGCTGGTATTAAGAACAATGGGAACAGTGGGAGATGATTAGGCAGAGATTTTCCATTACTTGGAGAAGCTTTCCTATACTGGTTCAAACTGGATTCTACAAAGAGCCAAAGAAAGGTCTTTTGGATAAATAGCCTGACTTAAATTGATTTAGGACCTTCTTTCTGATCAAGCAAATGGACATGATCTTCTGTCCGAAGGGGGGCCCTTGTGGAAGGGGTGGAAGGACTTGACCTACCAGCACCCCATAAGGCTGAGGGGTGACCTCTAAGTTTTTTGTTGTTTTGTTTTTAAAGCATGTGTCGGTTCTTGTATTGTTTTAACATGGTTTCTCTATAATGCTTTCACCTTAAGAATACATATGCTTGCTTAGAAAGCTGGTTGGTAATTTGTAAATGCAGGCGATACAATAGACATAGTCTCTGGAGAGAAAGCAAAGGTGTAAATCCAGAATGCTGTGTGGCCTTAAAACTCTGGTCAGGTAGGAGTAAGATGTGGGTGTGACAGCAGGCCTCTGCCCAAGACAGATGATGGCTGGGAGCTGGAAACCTTTAAGTGGATGCCCTTGAGGGACCATGGAGTGGGAATACAGGTGCAGTTACCCTGAAACTCTGCACTGGTTACTATGAAGCAAGTGGCATGGAGTGCAAAATTGATGCAGCTTCACACTGGAGGGAAAGATGATAAAGGTCACCACTATATACTCTGGGCCAAAAAAAGCTCTCATTTTGACACTAATATAAATCCAGAGTAACTCTGTTGCTTTCGGTAGAATTATTTCAGATTTACACTGGTGACACTCATATCAAAATTTTACCCACTCATGTCTAGTTTGTGACTTAGACTGAACACCTGTTCAGTACCCTCTTTACATCTTATGCACTTGCTTCTGTCTTGAAGAAAGCCAGTGGGAATGATCATAGCTCATAGTAGATGTTAGGGTGTTGTGTTTTAGTATATTTCTGGTATAGGCTAGCAGCAAAGTACTACCCATTCCAGGGAAAGGGGGAAGCAGGGAGGGAATTGTGCCTTAAAAGGGTGTTTCAGAGTCACAATTCTTCCTAGGGCTATTGCTAGGGTAATGCAGTTAATGCACCACGCCTAGTTCAGTGCCATGTATAGCGGTATGATAGTAAATATAAAGAAGTTCCAATAAGTAATTCATTTTAGAAGATATGGGTACTGGATAATGTGGTATGAAGAGCCTTAAACATTGCGGCAGGTGTGCTAATTTAACATACATAAAGTTACCAAAAAAAAATAAATAACTATGTCATGCTTTTATTTGCTGAATAGGCAGATAAGGTTTAGAATCTTATTTGATGCGTGTCATATCTAGCTCTTAACCATGTAGAGATGAATCAGTTCCCACAGAGTGGCTAGTGTTCAATATTTACAAACTGGAGACGGCTTGGAATTGAAAAACTGGAACTACATAGCTGGCCTGAAAAATGTTTAAGGTTTCTAACCTGTCCTAACCTAAACCTGGCAGATATCCTCAATTTAAAGCTGGTTGAAATTTTTCAATTAAATCCTCTTTTGATAGTAAATGGTTTTTATGTAACTTTTTTCTGATTTATTTTTTTCCAAAGCTCTTAAAAATTAAAGAAAAACTTTAATAAACATTTTAAAAAAATCATTTTTGTCAAATTTTACAGGAAAATTAAATAACTTCCTGAGTGGCTCTGTTAAAATGCAGGCATTAAAGGTCTGATCTAAAGTCCATGGAATCCAATTAGTAGACTCCCTCTGACTTTAATGGGTTTTGGATCAGGAGTTAGATATTCAAATTACCCAATTTCTCCAAAGTACCTGGAATTAGCTTAAGAGTTGCCTCAATGGTTAGCATTTCTGTTACAGGATAAAGGAAAAAAGATCCCAATAAATATGAGAAAGTGGAATTAAAAGGGAAGAGTACATTGAGATGACAAAATTTGTTTTCACTTTGATATGGTCTCACTATTGACCATTTTCCCTGTCCAATTTATCTCAAATCAAGACAAGTAATTTACAGCATGAATAAAAAGGTTACACTAAAATAAAACTCTCACTCAGAACCTGAACCAAGAATTTTTTTGTGTGTGTGCACCTTTGAACATTCTTGGCTAACTTGTCTTCACAGTTATCAATTTTGTGTGCAGCAGCACTGCTGGGTTTTGCCTGGGGCTGGAAATGGCAATGATGTAAAATAGGCTGTTCCTATGCTATTCCCAGCCTGACTGAAATGAGTGAGTCTCCGAAATCTCACACCAAGGCCCATTCTCAAGGGATTTCTTGTCCAGCTTTGCAGAGTCAGGAGGTTCAGGTAAACAGCTGATATTTGAAATCGTAATAATGTGCAACTCCAAATCATTTGATTTCACTTAGCAGTAGTAAATGTCTCAATAACACAGGCACAAAGGCTTTTGCATACTGGATCAGACCTGAGGTCTGTCTGATCAGGTATCTTGTCTTTGACAATGGCTAGCATCAGATGCTTCTGAGGAAGTTGTAAGAACCCTGCAGCAGGCAGATGTGGGATAATCTTAAAAGGGGTTCTCCTTTTTTTTGTTCCAAATATTTCAGTCAGTTCTATTACATGGCCTTGTTTATGTTTCTGACTGAATGATTTAAAAAGAAAAATAAGAAATAACAAATAATTTGTTTTTTGGTCAAACTTTTCAGCAAATACACTTTCATGAAGAAACTCTTCGCATCCACAAACATTATTACAAACCCAGGACACTGTCCAAATATTCACAAGCAATAAATGATAACCTTTATCCTGAAAGGAACTAGAAGCAAGAATTTCTCGGTCCTGTGCAGAGCCCATATAAAAGAAGCTGGCATCTTCAATACAAATATATGGTTGCAGATTCAAACCCAAAATAATTTCACAAATCATAGTGAGCAAACTCTGTACTTTTATTGACCAAAATATTCAGTTTTTCTTTTTATATATAGATAGTGTGACAAAGTCAGGCTGGAAGGCTGCAAGAGGGTGCTCATGTTGGGTTCCGGGTCAATGAAGGACACCTGATTCCAATTAAGGCCTGCCTGAGGCCTTTTAATGCCCCCCACAACCCTTGTGAGAGAAGGGGGGAAAGAGAGAGAGAAGCTACTGCTAAGCTAGTGGTAGTAGAGAAAGAAGCTTCTCCAGCGTGGCAGGCTAGGCTCCTTCCCATAGGGGAAGTTGCCAAACCTGAGGCCTGCTGGGGAAGGATGGACACCCCAGGGCAACCAACAAGGCGATACCCTGCACCAGGGAGGAGGCAGCTAAAGATAGCCCCTGGGTTTTCTTTGTTTATGAGACTGTTTTCCATTTTGTTTGATGGAGGATCAGCCCTTAGGCCAACCTTCAAGCCCATCCTGAAATGACGACCAAGGAAGCACAGAACGGGGAAGGCAAACCCTGCTGTGAGTGGGGCTGATTACCTCAGGCCTGCCATCACCAGAGGGAGAAGCACTAAATCTGGCGAGACGAAGGAGATGCCTTGCCACAATAGATAGATATAGATATATATGCTGTGTGATCAACTCTTTCATCACTTAGCATTACACGTAAATTTTTTTTTTGGCTGTTTCTAGAGGGGGTATTCAGCATGACATCTGGCTAATGTATTTCTCAATTTGTCTAGCATTCAATCAGAAAGCAGGGTTATCAAGTACTCATTTTGTTTTCTCTGTCTGCGAGGGACCCCTGGGCATCTAAATGTAAATTTAATCTACTTCTGATATGCAATTAAAACAAAAAGAAGAAATTAAAGAATATGTAAAATGAGGAGAAACAAAAGAAGTTTGTAAAAGCTCATTTTGTTTTTCAATTTCAGAAAAAGTTATTTAGATTTAAAAGAGAGATGTTTTTGTTTTCTTTTGCTGTCGGGTTCCCCACTGTCCTAAAAAAAAAAAGTTTCTGCCGTATTTTACTAGTTACATGAAAATGGTTAAAGATACAAATTGACTGCGAGTTTATTGAATGAGTATTAATTAACTAGATCTGAGAGAACCAGAATAGTGCAATAGATTCAAAGGTATGGAATAAGTGCAGTAAATAACTTTCTGTATGTCCCCCATAAGTGCAAAAACTAGTCTGAATATGAATCATGATAACAATACATCTTGCAATTTATATTACCATATATGAACTATTGTATTTTCCAACCAAAGAGGACATAAGTCTTTTTTTCATTAATTACAGCTAAAAATTTACATGGTATTGTGTAGTTTGTAATCAAATGCTGTATGCTCAGAGATATGCCCTCATGCTGCTGTTTGTCCCTTTTCGGGTATTGCACATCCCTAACTTGGCAGTAGGAGTGTATCTGTCTCTAGGTTCCCTAGAAGGCAGGTATTGTAATTTTCTCTGATTGTTATGTGGGCTTAAGCAAAGGAAGAAGACTCCTTGGATGCTTCCCTTTCTTCACTGTGCATCTACATAAGAACCAGGCACAATCTGTCCCCAGATTATTAGTGTATTGTTACTAAACTATTGAGGGACAAGTGAGCATTTCAGGTTTCCTTGTGTGTGTATTTCTTTAGCCTGAAATGTGCACAATACATTCTATAAATAGTTTTTTTATATCAATCACAGAAAAGTTGTTCCATTTTCTATCTCTGGGTTTAATTCATTCCCTTATTGTCCGTGCTTATTATTTAATCCAATCCTATTAATTAAAAGATCTCTAGAGAGGTTTTGTTTTGGTTCTTGCATTTGTTTGTTTTCAAGGCAGAATCTCTGGCACCTGACAAGGCATTTTTGGATCAAAGTGTAAAATCCTGAAGAAAAATAAACATTAAGCTTAATAACTAAATTTGCATTATTGCAGTGGGGATAAAACATCAATAAATCTGTCATATTTTTGCTAATTATTTCTTTATATATCATTTGCATTCATTTACATTGGAATCATGACTTTCTGTAGTTAATTTGCACACATTAAACAGCCCTACAGGTACTTAATCTGAATTCACATATCTATCTGTATTAGGATTTTATACCATTGTATCTGAGTACCTTCCATGTAAAATCACTGGAAAATAATGGAGTTCCTAGTGGACTTTGTAGAGTCTCTGGCATTTCTCATGGTCAAACCTCAGATGGGGATAGAATTTGTGTCAGAAATTAGACATGATACTAACTGGGACTCCCCATATCGGAACTCCCCATGTGGCCCTTGAATGTGTTCTCCCAGTTGGTGGTGGTTTCAGAGAAGTCAAGGCCAGAATGGGCATGGAGAACATAGCTGTAGAGGTGGCATCTTCATCTCACCATTAAAACCCACCGAGGTACTATGAGGAAACTTGTACTCCTAATGTCACGTTATACCTCTCCTGTAGATAGAGGACTTCAGTCTCTAGGGTTGACATTCCACTGTTATTGTTTTGTTTGTTTGTTATCATAGCACCTAGAAGCCTCAGTTATGGACTAGGTACCCAGTGTGCGAGGCAAAGCATTAAATGCACTTATTTTCTTAAGACATGATGAAAAACGTGCAAGAAATCATCTTCCAAGTAATTCTTCTCATTATGCCAAAGTATTCGGTCTCCTCATGCCACAATTCACAAATGCTTTTTTTATTTTGATAGGAGTAGCCGGCAGTATGATTCCTCCTGAACAATAGTAATTCAGGCACCTTCCTTTGTTTTCTTGTATATATTTTGTTAATTTTTACAATGGCTATACTAAAGATCCTCATGATGTCAAGAATGAACATACCTAGGACCAGACGGAGCAACCATTTTCCTCTGCCTTCAGTAGAGCTATACTGAGTAACAACAAGAGACATGTGTCACAATACTATTACTGCAGACTTTTTTAAAAGCACAGTGGACATCTCTTTTAAGGCTAGAGTTAGTCAAAATTGTGCCCCAAAACAATGTATCAAAATACTAAAATTGAAAGGAAAATATTTTACACCTTCCTGAACCTTAATTTGAAACCAGTGACTTTAAGCAGCCAAGTAGTTGAAAGATAAAGACATTTTAGGGGCTATAATTGTAATAGTCTGAAACTTTTATGTGATATTTATATTTTAGCACGCCATTCAGTAATCAGTAGTAATCTTCTGATCTTGAGGCTCCATGCTGATATTAAACAGGCATCACACAGCCTGCAACTGTTTGTCTGAAATCCCCTTTTTTGTTCTTCTTTTCCTATTTTTTTCCCTCTTAGCTTCATCAGACCTGCATTTTCAAGACCCTGACAGAAACTTTAGATGAACCCTATATCATATTTTTTTGAAAGTCATTTAATGATGCATAATTGAAGGGAGGAAAAAAGTCAGCGTCGTAATATGGTAGCTATGACTCGGTCTGAGACACATTCAGAGTTCCAGAAGATATTACAAAATTGCTTTATTTTAGAAACTAACAAGGGCAGTTTAAAAATAGCAGAGATTAATCATGTTAAATCAAGATGTTTTTGATTCCATTCCCTAGGTCTTTCACGATTTTCATGAAAATATCAATATATTTTTATTTTAAACCGTTGTACCATGTGGAAATGTCCTATACAATGTAATGGAAAACCATTAAGAATTAAAGGAGGGTAATATAATTAATTCTAATCAACATGGCTTTATGGAAAATAGATCCTGTGAAATTAACATGATATTTTTTTACGAGATTACAAATTGGATTGATAAAGGTTATAGTGTTAACATAATATACTTAGAATTCTATAAGGCGTTTGATGAGGTACACTGACATTTTGATTTTAAAAACTAGAATGAGACAAAATTAACATGGAATACATTAAATGGATGAAAAACTGGTTCACTGATAGGTCTCAAAATTGTTAGCAGGGAATCATCATCAAGCAGATATATTTTTAGTGATGTCCTGCAGGGATGGGTCCTTGGCCTTATGCTAGTTAACATGTTTATGAATGACTTGGAAGAGAACATAAAATCATCACCGAAAAAGTTTGGAGATAACACAAAGATTGGTAGACTAATGAATAATTAAGAGGACATGTCACTAATGCAGAGCAATCCAAATCTCTTGGTAAGCAAGTTGTGTGCAAGCAAACAATATGTGTTTTAATATGGCTAAATGTATACATCTAGAACCAAAGAGCATAGCCCATACTTACAAGATGGGGGACTCTATCCTATAAAGCAATGACTCTGAAAAAGATTTGAGCTGGCCAGGAGTTCCTAGTGCAACACTGTGGCCAAAAGGGCCAGTGCGATCATTGGATGCATAAATAGGGGAATTTTGAGTAGGAGTAGAGAGGTTACTTTACCTCTTTATTTGACATGTCTGTGACTGCTGCTGGAATACCATGTCTAGTTCTGGCATCTACAATTCAAAAACAACGTTGATAAATTGGAGAGGGTTCAGAGAAGAGCCACAAGAATGATTAAAGGATTGGAAAACATGTATTATAGTGATAGACTGAGCCCCTGGAAACTATTTAGTTTAGCAAAGAGAAGGTTAAAAAGTGACTTAATCACAATCTGTAAGTACCTACATAGAAAACAAATAATTGATAAGGGGCTCTTCAATCTAGCAGACAAAGGTATAGCAAGATCCAATGGCTAGAAGTTGAAGCTAGACAAATTCAGACTGGAAATAAGGAATAGAATTGTATCAATGAGAGTAATTTACCACTGAAACAATTTACCAAGGGTCATCATGGATTCTGTCACTGGCAATATTTAAAGCAAATTTGGATTTTTTTTAAAGATATGTTCTTTATTCAACAGAATTATTTTGGGAAAGTTCTATGGGCCTCTTTTATACAGGAGGTCAATCCAGATGATCAAAATGGTCCCTTTAGGCCTTGGAATCTATGAATGTTTTTGATTTCTCTATACTCCTATACAATATAATGGAGATCTGCAAGATTTTTTGATCCATGTTATAGGGTTCTATTAAATTCTATGGAGTAGATTGTGGCTTGGCCTACATACCCAAGCATAAGGGAGTAAGAACTCCTCTTAATCATCTACACGGGCTGCCTTCATCTTGGGTCTGGGAACACAGAAGCAAACAGGGCTATTCACCCAATTAAATCGTCTCTGGAGTAGGTGGGAGGGGAATGGTCCAGGGAATAGAGAACCTTAGCTTTCCCCCTTTTCACTGGTCAGAGGAGCTGAGGCAGAGTATTAGGTCTAATCATTTATTGCTGTATAGACCAGCAATAAATTGCTGCCCCCTTGAAGCAAGGAGGACTCATGTGAAGAACTGCAACTCAGATGTGTGTCTGAGGCACAATGTCTGCTGGAGGGTGTAGCTTACTCGCCAGTCTTTGCACAGGTTGAGCATTGTCACCAATGGCCTTGGAAAGGTGCAAAATGAATGCCTCTTCTCTCCTTGCAGCCTGCCTCGGATGCCAGCTGGAGTTCAGTGGGAATAGGGACAACGCTAAGCCCTGAACCAAACTGGTCTCACCCTGTTGCGTTCAGGGTAGTCTATACAGCGTGTCTAGCGAGCCAAGATCCTAACATAGGGCTCAAAGTTGTCAGTTGTGGATGGCTCCTTTCTAGGCACTCTGGGAGAATGGAAGTCTCCCTCTTCCGCTTCTCCCCCTCCATCAGTAAACCAGCGTGTGAGTTATCAGAATTTGGGCCATAGAATACTGGATCCTCATGTTAAATAGCTGATAGTTTATGCCTCCATCTCAGATGGACTGAAAAACATAATCATGGAACAAATCTATTTATTTCTCTCTTGTGAGTTGTTAACTTGATTTATTTCTTCTTTATCATGATTTTGCAAAACATCTTTTTAAATTACAAAGTGGGGACTTTTTGCTTGAATTCAGAAAGCCCTAGGAAAGCATCTGAAGAGGAGAGAGCTTTGCTTTTCCTTCTGTTGGATGCTGTTGCACTAAGTCACAAATACTTCTCCCTGGCTGGCAATTGTCTGTCACAGATATGGTTATAAATGTCTCATTTCTGTTTTCAGAATAAAATGCCACTATGTGCTTAGCCCTTCACAGGAATTTTTGAATAGTCTCTTGTCAGACATCCAAAATTAAATAGCTTGATTCTAAATTACGTAATTCTTGAAAGATTTAAAAAACACACAAATAACGAAACCCCAAATGGATGAGCACAGGATAAGTCTATTCTGTTTTGTTCCAAATATGTATTTTTTGCTTTCAAAGGACTTTTGGCTCCAAAATAATTTCTTTTGAACAGATACAGGAGCTCAACGTTTTCCTAGGAAATTTCTCTTATTTGAAAATGAATTAGTTATCGCACACTTCCAACCATGTACTGGTAAATTAAATCATCCAAAGAGGAGGAAACAAATGTTAACCATAAACCAGTCATTATTTTTATTTTTATTTCTTTATTCGCTTTTGCAAAATTTTTACTTTTTCATTATCTAAGGTTGCTTCCAAAATAAATAAAAAGACACTCTGCTTAGACTCAGAATATGACACTTTTGCACCTCCAGTGTTTTGCACAAATATTTTTGATTTGGACTCAAAGTATTACATAAGTTTCAAGCAATGTGGTTTAATGCAGCCAAAACTTTATTAACATAACTCATCTGGGAACTATCCAACCATAACTGATATCATACAAGCATGATTCGTTCCTCTCTCATTTCTGCCTGATGGAGCGCAGACAATATCCCCCACAGCTGGTTCCAGCCTGTTGTTGGGACTCCCATTATATAGGGGTTGAGAAGCTGGGGGAAAGGGTCATCTTTTCACTGTACCAGACATTAGGAGCCCTCAAACAGTTCCCCAGCTTCTTTAGAGGATGCCTTCCCCTAAGTACACTTCCAGTGCTGGTTTAAGCACCTGCCTAAGCACCTGCCACAATGGTACATCAGCAGTTAGCTTAGCTACCTTACCCCCAAGCTTCTGTGGAGCTTGCTGATTTTCAATCAAATCAGAATTCAGATTTTCATAATTTTTCCATGCACTATCAGAGATGTCCTCCGTAAATGGATAACAAAATGTCATTTTCTTTCTCTTTATATTTCCCCATTGTTCTGCCCCCAGAAATAGGCGAGCCCCCTGTGAACTTGGTCTCCTATGCTGATTTCACATTCCTACCCCCATCTTCAACCTGTTTTCCTGTTGAATTAATATTCACATGGGGCTTCCTTTGTGTTGGCTTATATCCTCCTTACTTTACATCAGAGATCTTGGCAAACAGGTAAATTAACATTCCTCTGTCTGGGAAAATCTTGTTCATCATCCCTGCCTCGTTACATAGTTCAAACATATTTTTAGTACATACCTACAGCTTCTTGCATGACACCTGCACATACATTTTGTAATACTTACGATGACCAGTATGATATAAGTTTTTATTTGATATCTTACATAATATTTTTCATAGATAAATACTAGGAGAGCAATGTGTTAGGTGTAATGAGTTATTCGGGCCTAATGGGAGTTGCTGTTACATGACAGTGAACCCTTTCCCAGTTGGCATTGAGGGGCTCTTAGGGTCACAGATGGGTACATGCTCAGTTTGGATCTTATTTGATGTCAGCTAGTCTGCCAATGTGGAGCTGAATGAAAAGTTTCTCACCACTGACAAAACCAGTGAAACAACATAGGCCCAGATTCTGTAACTTGTTGCACATGACTGAATTTCTGAGTCTATGTGGAGCTCCATTGTCATCAATGGGGTCCATTTCAGAATGTAGAGCAGGCCCTGGAGTCAGCTGCCCAATTAGGTCCATCATGAGAAAGTGGGAATTTGACAGAAGAAGGAAACTACTAATTTGAAAAATAGGTAATTTAAAACCTTGATTTTCTTTTACCCTGATTCACAATTTTGTGGTTCTTACCATGAAAAAATTGGGATTTTGTTTGTTTTGGAAAGGGGGTTGTGCTTTGAGGTCTATAAGAAATCTACAGCTACTGTGCCAGGTTTTGCATACAAATAGTCTTTTAAATTGAAAACTGGTAGTTTTCTGCACTAGTAACTGCAACCCAGGGGCACCTTACTACGATTATAACACAGGTAACTAATTTTAAAAAACAACACTGTATTTATACAATGACACTCTGCCTATATATTTGCGGGTTCAAAGTACATTTTCAAATGTCATCAATAGTTAGTCCAAATGATTGTTTGTTTTATTACAACCATGTTAAATAATTAGGTGAATAATTGCATTACTCTAAGTACCATTGCAGTAAGAGAAATGGAACAAAACAATTGCAAAATCACCAGTAATTATGCAGTTCAGGCATGATCATCTAATGCATTCTCCAAAGGTGAAGTATTGTCCTTGTAAAATGACCTGGTTATTACCCCAAAACTGACTGTATCAGTTAAAAGAACATGTTCTGTATCTTCTTATCATGACAAATCTTTAACTAAAAGGTTTAGGAGAAGATATATTAATTGTATCCACTGTAATACTGATCCAAGGGCAATTTTTAAATAACAAATATGTAATAACTGAAATTCACCATGTTAAGATAATTACCGCATACTTATTATGATAAAATATTGAGTTAATTTTATAAATAAGTAATATTGCAATTTTCATTTGATATGATTCTGCTTAATGGTCATGATAGTACTGCAGTTATCATTAGTTACTCATTTCCTGTCATTTCTGGGGCATTTTTGTTTGTTTTCTTGGGTTATTAATGGCTTATAACATAAAGTAATACTTGTTAAATTAGAGGCTTGACATCTTACATTTCTGTTATCAAGTGAGCTCATACCTGGTGCCATATGAATTGCTGTGTATGGTCTGCTGCAGAAACTAATGATGGATATAGATATTGTATTAAAAAACTATCTGCTAAAAAAAATATTCAGTTTGAGATGGTATTTCCTGTAACAAGCAGGTGTTAAGCCAGATTCATGCATGGTACATTTATGTACATTTCTTTGCAAAATTTAAAGCTAAAATATATACTGGCTGTATTTTAAACATAACTGAAGAAACAATATATACTATCTACATGTGATTTATCAATATCACATTTATGAGAAAATAACTGACCCCAAATATATATCTCTGTGAAATAGATCAATAATTCAAGTGACCAGTAGACAACAAGGCTATTGTAGGACTGTGGCAACCATAACAATTGTAGGGAGGCTTCTGTTTCTTTCCTTACTGACCTCCCTGCCATGCAGAACACTTATTTGAGCTGTGTGCTGAGGGGAGGATTATTTGCTCCAATGGAAATTTCTCTTGAATAAGAATGGAGTATGACTAATAAGATTTTGGGGATAGCAAATCTGTTAAAGCTGCTGTCTTAAGATATCAGGTCCCAGAACTCCTCTTGTCCCCAGATCGATTAGTTCATGGAAGTCCATACTGAAAATGGTGAGGGAAGAGACCCAAAAATCCTTTTAAGCTTACTGGACTGAGTGACCCTATGGAAGGAGTGTTCCTGGCTGTGTGCATAGTTAGAGCTACTGCAATTATGGGGCTACTAATTATGGGGAGAATAAGTGATATAGTGTGAAGAGATGGTTACAAAGGAGCCAATGCAGAACATGAAACAAATGTACTGGATGTAGACTGCTAGATGCAGAGAGTAAATATAGTATGTTCCCAATGGATCCCATTGCTACTGGGGATCCAGGCAGCAGGAATTCTAGTAACCAGCAGGTCATAAAAGACAGAGATTAGACCCTTTCTTTGGAACAATCCATGGAATGGGAAAGGTTATAAGAACCAGTATGTCTTTGTTGAAGGTCTGAGAGATGACTTTTTTTTCACACCCCTGAACAACAAAAGTTTTAACAAAGAAAGTGCAGTGTAGAGACAGCCTTAGTCTCGGTAACTCCATCTCTATAACTTGGATAACACCTACCTCACAGGGGTGTTAGAAGGATTGGTTAGTTATTGTCTGTGGGTGTTTGAAGGTTTATAGTGCTATAGAACTGCTATTACCTTTAAATATAGACAAAACTGCAGATAAAATGAAAAATACTTTTGAAAGGTAGAATTGTAGTTTAAAATATCTAAATCACAACCAATGCAATACGGAGACAGAAATATGAAGTCAATGGAGCTAAACTGATTTGCATCACCTGAGAATTTGGCCCTAAAATACAGGAATACTGACCTCTCTAAAGAGACAATCTAATGATAATCTCACCAGATCCCCAGGAAAGTCCATCATGTATTTGGTGTCGGAAGTGAATTTTCATCACTCTCATTTTGCAGCCTTGCCCCTTGTTAATATTTTTGTCCATTCCCAAGCCGTGAGAAAAAAGATTACCTGTTTATCTTAAAAATAAGTAAGATGCCAACAAATGCATAACAGATTCACATGTACATATTGAGATGAATATAGATATAGATTTATACACATCATCACAACCTCCACAATCACACTTATATTTAAGTTTCCCTTTTAAATTACACCTACACTATTGTTAGAGTGACTTGACAATACACATGGTTAGAGTAGTGGAGGCTGTCAGATTTTAAAGAGGGTCTTGTCAAAACCACTTGTCTCTCCTAATAGAATTAATGAAGAGGGGCAAAAAAAGAGATTCCACATGAGCAAATTTGTAAAAGCACAGCTAATGTCAGGAAGAAGAAAAGAACATCTTTTGTAGGCCCTCATCTCATCAGTCAGTCTTCTACAATGGTTTATACTGTGCACCAGTGTTTAACTTGATACTAGAGCCACCACTATACATTCCCATATTGCTTCAAAACTACATAAATGTATTGTTCCCTAACTTAGCCTGCAATGTAGTGGGAAATAGCAATCAGCATTTCACATTGCCTGGCTGAGAAAATGAAATGATGTTGTCATTACTGCATGTTTCTTTGGTATAGTTGTCAATGGCATCTTTTCAATTGTCATTCAAATTGGTAAATTAAGATTAGCTTGTTCCCTTAGACACCGCGCTGTGCAAGGGATCGTATGTAGGACCTCAGCTCCCCGGAGTAACACTGCAAGGGTTCATGCTTCAAAGTCTTTTCTTTGAGACACTAGCTCCTGTAGCACTGGAGCGAAGTTGCTACAGACCATAAAAAGCGAGTTGCTACGGACCATAAAATGGTGCAGAATTCTCGCCCCTGGATGTCCTGCCTGCTTGTTCCTTTGGTGGGATTGATAGAAACACTGAGTACACGGTCCTACTCTCTCCATACGCACACGCACCCAGAGCTGCAGTGCTAACAGTCACAAAGAGAGGTGGGTTGAATCTTACCCCCTTTACCACCCTTCCTACCCGTACATACACATTGGATCAGAATATGTTCTAGTCATTAATGATTAAGTGAATTGTAGATAGCAAAACCTACAGTAAAGGCGCATTTTCAGTCTTCTACAGTGATTTATACTGTGCACTTTCTCAGAGCTTTACCTTTTTCTCTGACATTTATGTTTTGTGCTAAGTCAAGGAATCTGATAGAGTCCTGACTCCTTCATTAGAATAGCTGAAGATGTGTATGAATGAAAATTAGGCTTAAAAAGATCCCTGCCTCCTTCCCATAAAATAGTTGAGGCATCAGTGAAAGAGGCAGGGCTTGAAAGGAGATCTGCTTTCATCTATCTGCATAGAAAGATGCTTTTGAAACGATGTAAGAGTCCTGCCTCGCTATACAAATTTTGACCTATTGTTTGTTCTCATTCTGTGTCTCAACTGTTCGGCATGGTGGAATTTTTTTCTATGTAGAAAATTCTGTACAAAGGTCATGTATTTATCATAAATTGCACTTGTGTTTCTATATTTATAAATGCATTATATATGATCCTAGATGTAAAATTTTGTTTGGCCAAAGAGTATAGGCCATATTTACAGGATGGGCAATTCTATCGTGGGACGTAGTGACTAAAAAAAGATTTGTGGATCCCGGTGGATAATCATCTGAAGGTGTGCTCCCATTGACACACTGTGGCCAAAAGGGCTTATGCAATCCTTGGATGTATAAATGGATGTATAAACTGCAGATTTTTGAATAGGAGTATTTGGTAGGGGTGCAACTGTTAATGGAAT
The DNA here is from genome assembly GCF_965152275.1 of Natator depressus. NCBI lineage: Eukaryota > Metazoa > Chordata > Testudines > Cheloniidae > Natator > Natator depressus. Next base: position 54,167,824 of record NC_134244.1, read on the forward strand.
ACTGTGTCTTGTCCTGGTGTCCACAATGCAAGAAGGATGTTGATAAATGATAGAGGGTGATAAACTCAAGAAGAGTGCCATCAGTTTATCTTATAAACAGAAGGTTAAGAGGTAACTTGATCAGTCTAAAAGTATCTACATGGGGAACAAAAATTGGATAATGGACTCTTCAATCTAGCAGACAAAGATATAACAAGAACCAGTGGCTAGAAGTTGAAACTAGATGAATTCAGACTGGAAATAAGACCAAATTTTTTAACAAGTGAAGGTAATTAAACACTGGCACAATTTACCAAGGGTTGTGGTGGATTCTTTATCACTAGTCCTTTTAAAATTGAGATTGTATGTTTTTCTAAAAGATCTGCTCTAGTTCAAACAGGAATAAATACAGGCTGAACCTCTCTAGTCCGGCACTCTCTGGTCCGGCAACATCCGTGGTCCACCATGATTTTATTTTATGGTTTTTTTATGCCTTATCTTCTTTGTTATGAAGAGAGCCGGTAAGCCTTGGCTAGAGGGTGTTGCAAGCAAGCAAGCAAGTTTTTTTATGCTTTATCTACTTTGTTATGAAGACAGCCGGTAAGCCTTGGCTAGAAGGTGTTGCAAGCATTATTCTGTTTATTTGCCTCGTCAAGAAAAAAATAAAAAGAGACCTGCACGCTACAATGTTGACCTGCCGTGGTTCGGCAAGTTCTCTGGTTCGGCACCGGTCAAGTCCTGAGGGTGCCGGACTAGAGAGGTTCAACCTGTACAGGGAAGGCCTATGACTTTTGTGTTATGTAGCAGATCAGACTAGTTTATTATGGTTGTCCCTTATGAATCTGAGTTATATTATGTTAATGGTATTGGTAGCTTTAGAGATATTCAAGTGAGTGAGCATTTGAATACAAGGAATGGGAAACTTATATTAGTGTCTTATGACTAGACTCAGCGAGAGAGAAGGCCTGATATAGATGTGGAAGAAACAATAGCCTTTCTGCCTTTGAATCACAAAGGTACAATGTGTGGGGAAGTGCTGGTTTGTAATACTTAAAGGGATGTTGAAAATAACGGGGATGCAATCCTATAGCAGGTGGAGAAAGGAAAGGTGCTCCATCACAGTGAGACTTAACTTTGCTGCTGGATCAACCCAAGAACTTTCCAAGCAATTTTTGAGAACTCCGCGATTCAGTGAAGAGCACTGTTCATACAGCGGGGAATCCAGAACTCTTACAGTGAATTGCAAGAGAATTAGATCAAAGAATAGTTGGGCCCCAAGGGAGTATGGAGAGACAAGAATAAAGTTACTTCTGGTGAATAAAAGAAAAGGAGGACTTGTGGCACCTTAGAGACTAACAAATTTATTTGAGCATAAGCTTTCATGAGCTATTACCAGCAGGAGAGCGGGGATGGGGGGGACCTTTTGTAGTGATAATCAAGGGGGGCCATTTCCAGCAGTTGACAAGAACATGTGAGGAACAGTGGGGGTGGGGGGAATAAACATGGGGAAATAGTTTTACTTTGTGTAATGACACATCCACTCCCAGGCTTTATTCAAGCCTAAGTTAATTGTATCCAGTTTGCAAATTAATTCCAATTCAGCAGTCTCTCATTGGAGTCCGTTTCTGAAGTTTTTTTGTTGAAGAATTGCCACTTTTAGGTCTGTAATCGAGTGACCAAAGAGATTGAAGTGTTCTCCGACTGGTTTTTGAATGTTATAATTCTTGACGTCTGATTTGTGTCCATTTATTCTTTTACGTAGAGACTGTCCAGTTTGGCCAATGTACATGGCAGAGGGGCATTGCTGGCACATGATGGCATATATCGCATTGGTAGATGTGCAGGTGAACGAGCCTCTGATAGTGTGGCTGATGTGATTAGGCCCTATGATGGTGTCCCCAGAGTATCACTACAAAAGGTTTTTTCCCCCCGCTCTCCTGCTGGTAATAGCTCACCTTACCTGATCACTCTCATTACAGTGTGCATGGTAACACCCATTATTTCATGTTCTCTGTGTATATAAATCTCCCCACTGTATTTTCCACTGCATGCATCCGATGAAGTGAGCTATAGCTCAAGAAAGCTTATGCTCAAATAAATTTGTTCGTCTCTAAGGTGCCACAAGTACTCCTTTTCTTTTTGCGGATACAGACTGACACGGCTGCTACTCTGAAACCTGCTGGTGAATAGGTTCCCTTGTAATCTTTGCTATAGAGAACACCATCTCCCCAATACACCTTTATTCTAAAAATTGAGAAATAAATGATTTCTTTAAAGGAAATTACCTCAGTGGAACTTCTGTACAGAATTACCACCTAGCTTTTAAGACTGCAATGCAACTGGCTTTAACAGCCAGTCCTAAAAACAGACCCTCTGCTAGCTGAATCTTTGGGAATATTTCCTTACATGGCTAATATCTAATGGGGATGAACCTTACAGTATCAGCCATTTTAGCTTCTCAAAACTATTATCTTAAAAATTAGAATGCAAACTAAAAATGTTACTGAAATAAACCAATTTATTAATTTGTACATTCAGAAATATACTTAATGACATTTATTGCTAAGGTAATTATTCATTTTTATTGACTGGCAGGTTAATTACTTGCACAAAGTTATATACACAGTAATGTATGCACTGGAAGTTACAGCTGCCCTTGGCTACTGTAACTTATGCAACCCCCACCATTTTTTAATGAATATGTGTACACTCTGCCCTCATTAGAAGATTTACTGTTACAAATTCTGCTGTAATATGGCAGTCTGGTTCCCCAACATCTTCACGTTACAAAAGAAACTACTCTGCAACATTCCAAAGTCGATGGTTTCTGAGGCTTGTGTGATAAACTGGGCAGAGTTCTGGTGCAGGGGACTGGTGAAACTAGTGGTTCTGAAATGATTTAAGTGATAGAATTATTAGGGGCTTGTCTACATGGGCTCACTCAGGAAAGTTAAACTCAATTAACTAAAGGTGTGAAGCTAATGTGCACAAGTTAACACCCTCATTCAGAAGTAGCTCACTGTAACTTAATCCTTTATTTCTGAATGAGAGCACCCACACAGGGCTTCAATGTGCATAAGTTAAAGTGCATTAACTTCACAGCTTTCATTGACTCGCTTAACTTTCCTGAGTATTTTCATGTTGCTAAACCCTTGGTTAGAAATAAGAGACCTCTAATGAGCCAGCTTTCTTCATAGATCTGGGAGCTGAATTTCAGAAAGTGGTTTAATTTCCTATCCGTTTCACCTGCAGATAACTGCAGGTGCACTCTTCAAGCACTTGTACATGTGCACAGGTGACAGAAATTGTATATATACAAAGGATGTTAAGGTTTATCAGTTGTGGGCCAGATCTTGTTTCCAATTAAATCATTTGAAGTTAGGTTCCTAAATATCTTTGCAGATCTGGTCCTAACAAACTGCTCATTGGCTTCAGTGGTGAGCAGGAGCAGTGCTGTGTGTACGTTGTGTTAATATGAGTGCAAAGTTAAGCATGCACTGAAAGAGAGGCCACGCTGGCGGCAATTAAATATTCGTGGCTACCCTGGGTCAGTTGAGTTGGGCTCCGTGGGCTCAGGCTGAAAGGCTGTAAAATTGCGATGTAGCCACTCAGGCTAGAGCCCGGGCTCTGGGACCTTCCTTCGTAATGGGGTCCCAGAGCCCAGGCTCTAGCCTGAGAGTGAATGTCTACACCACCATTTTACACGCACACATGCACGCACACCTGCCCCAGTCTGAGTCAGCTTTGCAAACTAGGAGTGACATCCTGACTGTATTCATATGAATGGTGAAATTCTCATCGACTTCACTCCGGATACGTGATTTCTAATGAATTGGACTCTAGTGTGGCTTTAATATCCCTAGTAATTGGACTACCAAACCTCCCTTGATGGCTTGTTCTATTGCTTGACCATTCTTAGTTATAAAGCTTTCCTGATATTTAATGTAATTTTTCTCTGCTCTAACTTAATCCATTACTCCTTTTTCTGTCCGTGCTGGTGGGTAAAAATAATGTATACCTGTCCTTTGATGAACTCAGTTATATTGGGATTGTATAAGTAAATTAAATTCATAATTAATTTTCTTGTTATTAAGCTGTAATTGTGCCATGTTACATGTGAAACAAGGGGACCAACACTTAACATGATGAATCAAAACCATTGGAAGACAATAGGATTTGGGGGGGACTGTAGTTATTTAATGGAACTGATCTTTCAAGTTGCTGAACATTTAAACAATTGGAAGTGTGTTTTAAATAAACCTAAATAAATATATGAATGGGAGTTGGGAATGCGTAACATCTTATGAGAGGCACTTGTAGAATCAGCAGCAGGGAAGCCGGGAGGATTTTATTGGATGTATTAATATGTACAGAGTAGTTTCTGAATTCCATAATAACAGATGCATTTGCCTTGACGAGAGCACAACTATTACAGCCCTGGGCTGAGTTTGCCACCCACTTCCTCTTGTGGATGGGCACCAAATTTATTGTATTGGACCCAAGCTTCTGGATCCCATGTGCTGCTAGCTCTCTGGGTCTAGATAGTGACTGAACACTGCTCCTACCTCTGGGTCACTCAGACCGTGCTCCACTGGTGCAGGCTCTAGGACTGACACCCTTCTTGGCAGTGGATCTCTGTGGTCCAGCCATCTAGACCAGAGGTGACCAACCTGAGCCTGAGAATGAGCCAGAATTTACCAATGTACATTGCCAAAGAGCCACAGTAATACGTCAGCAGCCCCCATCAGCTGGTCCCTCGCTGCTCCCAGCGCCTCCTGCCCACCGGCAGCCCTACCGATCAGCGCTTCCCCCTCCCTCCCCTCACCTCCCGATTAGCTGTTTCGTGGCATGCAGGAGGCTTGGGGCTGGGGGGAGTGAGGGCATGGCAGGCTCAGGGGAGAGGGCAGGAAGGGGTGGAGAGGAGGCAGGAGCAGGGGTTGAGCAATGAGCATCCCCCCACCCAGCTCATTGGAAAGTTGGCACCTGTAGCTCCAGTCCCGGAGTCGGTGCCTATACAAGGAGTCGCATATTAACTTCTGAAGAGCCGCACGTGGCTCCGGAGCCACAGGTTGGCCACCCGTGATCTAGACCCTGAAACCAGTGCCTCAGCCTTCCTGAGTCCCCCACCAGCTTTATATATGCTCCTCCCCCAGAGCATCATCCTCACAAGCACTCTGATGTGTAGCTGAACTCTTCAGGGATACATGGCAGATAAAGTACGGAACAGAGGCTTTACAAAGGAATTTCTTAAACACGCACACACTTTACTCTCGGTGAGTACAAGAGAGATACAGATTTATGGAAAAATAACCAACACCTGAATGTGAATCCCTCCCGAGTGTCTGCACAGTTCCTGAAAGTCTTTTGGTTTTTGGTCAGTGTCTTTCACAGGGGAAGGAATGCCCTTCCTGCTCCACTCTTCAGCATGTCTTCAGCATGGTGATGATATGGTTCCCCTCCTCAGAGCTCATGTCTCTTTTGAAAAGCAGCTTGAACACCTTACCAAATGGTCAGTTGGAGAAAAAAATGCAGCTCTTTCAGTCCTCCTCTGGAAGAGAGAGTTAAAGGGGAGGATTTCAGAACCTCTTCTCTCCCTAAACAGGTTTCTAAAACCTTTTCTTGCTTCTGTTCATATACTGTGATTTTTCATTCTCCAGCCCCTGAAAAGGAATGCTATCAGAGGGTCACTAAAAGCTAATGGTTCGGCAGGTAACCCCCATTGTCCCACTAGGGTAGAACTATTCAAGGTAGATGACTACTTGATGACCCTGTTTCAGATTCACAGACATGGTCTGTCTTCTGCAATATAAAATAAGTTTTAACCCACACTGAAGGTCATAGTCAGAAATAGAGTTCATAAAATCAGATGGAAATTCATAAGTCTACATAGACAGATTTATCCAACCCATCTTGCTTTTGAGTGAATGATAGAGCAATAGTCTTCTGTGCTCACATTTTTGTACCTGCAATTTCAGTATAGCTGAAAAATATGAGTAGTTAACATAAGAATGGCCATACTGAATCAGACCAAAGGTCCATCTAGCCCAGTATCCTGTCTTCTCACAGTGGCCAATGCCAGGTGCCACAGAGGGAATGAACAGAACAGGCAATCACCAAGTGATCCATCCCCTATCGCCCATTCCCAGCTTCTGGCAAACAGCTAATGGCTAATAGCCATTGATGGATCTATCCTTCGTGAATTTATCTAGTTCTTTTTTGAACCCTGTTATAGTCTTGGCCTGCACAACATCCTCTGGCAAAGGGTTCCACAGTTTGACTGTGCATTTTATGAAGAAATACTTCCTCCTGTTTGTCTGTTTTAAACCTGCTGCCTATTAATTTCATTTGGTGACCCCCTAGTTCTTTTGTTATGAGAAGGAGTAAATAACACTTCCTTATTTACTTTCTCTATGCCAGTCATGATTTTATAGGCCTCAGTCATATCTCCCCTTTAGTCGTCTCTTTTTCAAATGGAAAAATCCCAGTCATATTAATAATCTCCTCATATGAATGCTGTTCCATACTCCTAATTATTTATGTTGCCCTTTTTTGTACCTTTTCCAATTCCAATATACCTTTTTTGAGTTGGAGTGACCAAATCTGCATGCAGTACTTAAGATGTGGGCATTCCATAGATTTATATAGAGTCAATATGATATTTTCTGTCTTATTATCTATCCCTTTCTTAATGATTCCCAACATTCTGTTAGCTTTTTTGACTGCTGCTGCACATTGAGTGGCTGTTTTCAAGAGAACTATCCACAATAACTCCAAGATCTTTCTTGCGTGGTAACTGCTAATTTAGACCCCATCATTTTATTTGTATAGTTGGATTATGTTTTCCAGTGTGCATTACTTTGCATTTATCAACACTGAATTTCATCTGCCATTTTGTTGCCCGGTCACCTAGTTTTGTGAGATCCCTTTGTAACTCTTCACAGTCTGCTTTGGACTTAACTGTCTTGAGTGGTATCTTGAATAGATAATCTGAAAATTTTGCCACCTCACTGTTTACCCCTTTTTCCAGATCATTTATGAAGATGTTGAAAAGTACTGGTACCAGTACAGACCCCTGGGGGCCACCACTGTTTACCTCTCTTCATTCTGAAAACTGACCATTTATTACTACCCTTTGTTTCCTATCTTTTAACCAGTTACCGATCCATGAGAAGACCTTCCCTCTTATCCCATGACAGCTTACTTTGCGTAAGAGCCTGTGGTGAGGGACCTTGTCAAAAGCTTTCTGAAAGTCTAAGTGCACTATATCCACAGGATCACCCTTGTCCACGTGTTTGCTGACCCCCTCAAAGAATTCTAGTAGAGTGGTGAGGCATGATTTCCCTTTACAAAAACCATGTTGATTCATAAGCAAATCAGTTACAAATGCAACTTCTTTGTGTTCATAATCAGATAGCCAGCTCTTAGTCCAAATTAAAATAGCCTCCCCCTCCCCCCAGTGCATTAGTTAGTTTAGGAATAAAATCTGGGGCATCATTTGCTATGGGGCAAGGGATGTAGTAGTCCACCTCCCCCCAGACTTTTCATAGGTCACTTTTTACATCTGCCCCAATGTTATAATCACATCTGATGTTCTATATGCTGACAGCACTTTGTCCCACCCCATCCTAATTTTTTTTTTTCTGAAATGATGTCCCTGAATGAAACAAGCACTGTTGACAAAAAATAATAATATATGTATCAGTTAGCAAATTAAGTAATAAATTGTCTCTACTTGGGCCTAGTTTGTATGGGAGTATTTATTTTTATTAATATAGATTTGTGTTTAGTACATACCTATCACAATCTTCCTAAGTGTGTTGGCAGTACAATTTGAGATATAACCTTTATAAATCAGTGAATGAATATAAATACACACACACATAATGACATGTATGCCTGGGATAAAATCAGAAATAGATGAAACAGATGGAGATGGTATGTAACAGTAATTGTTCAAGAACAGTAAATGAGCCATAGTTTTCCTAACAAATGCTTATCTATCTTTAAATGAAACTAGTCAGTGTCTCCCAAAACCATAAGGGACTATCAACCCTGACATCTCTAAACTGAAGGCCTGATTCTGATCTTGTGTACACCAGTTTTACACTGGTATAATTCATTGACTTCACTGGAGTTTCTCCTGATTTACACTAACATAAATGAGATCCAAATCAGGACCTACATATTCACTGTGACTTAGCTCAGTAGTGACATTCAGTATAATAACCACTGATTTGACTCTTTCAGGATGACTGTTTAGTTGGTCTAAAACTGTTTTTATTAGTATTGTATGTTTTCTTCCAGGCTGCGATGTTACTCCATTTAATATAAAGATCTACTGCTATGTTGTTATTATTCAAAACTCCTCTAAAAGAAGAAGACATGAAAGATCTTTCCCCATCACATTCTTTCTTCTGATGAGGAACTTTATTTGCATCCTACATCTGAATTCCTGCCTGACTCTCCTTGTTGTGATCTCTCCTTCTCTCACTCTCTGACCAAGTTCCTGTGAGCCTGATAGGCTTTCTGACTCTGCTTCATTATATATTCTCATTTATTCTAATCCACAATGTTCCAGACTTCTAAAAAAGTCAGTCCTAAAATGAAGTTATTTATTTCTCATGACATTTTAAAACACTTTGGATATTTAACTAAGGTACCATAATTTTAGCTTATGCTCTTTCAATTAGTAAGACCATTTTTTTTGTATAGCTCATTTAATGAGCTGCTTTTGTGTGCACTCGTTATCTGTCTTGTTCCAGTGAAACAGACTTTTACATTGGGATCGGTCAAGAGAGCCCACTCCAAATGACTTCTGACAAGCAGCTGACATTTCACAGCACCTTGGATGCTCTAATCTTCATGCTAATAAGGACATTTATTCCTAAAGTGTTTAATAATTGTCGATGGTTTTAGAAATAAAAAGTGTAGCACTTAAGTCATGCACAGTCCTACAGCAACCTGGGCTTGGTGAATGGCACAGAGCAGAGTTCTAAACTTCTTTATTGAATAAGTAAATGAAATAAAGAATAAAGGCGTGCGATGCTTTTTATAATGGACTCTCGCAAGTCAAAAATAAGTGTTAATTCATTGGTATATTTAAAAATGGAAATAGTGTTGAAAGTCTGACTGTGATTTGTATGAATCCCATCCTGTGATGTTTGGATCCATATCTGCAAAGTAACAGCTTGGATCAAGCCCTAACAAAGGACATTATTCTCAAATGTTATGGCCCGATATGATCATTGCAGGACAAGATAAAGACAACAACAGATTCATTTTCCTTATACAAAAAACTTTACTCCTTGGCAGAACTATGGTGGCTGGTAATGTCAGATTACACCTCAATATATTATTCAGTCTGATTCTGCCAGGTTTGAGACCCAAATCCAGCATCTACAGAAAGCCTTCGATTGATTTTTAATGGGAAATTGTTTGGGCCCTAAGTCTGGAGGAACTCTGTTGAAGTCCATGAAGACCATCAGCATAAATAAAAAGGTAAATGTGAGGAAAATCAGCACTATTGTTTCAAGTATCCTGTATCTTTTTCATCATGAATAATGTGAAAGGAAAAAAGCCATGACTTTGTCTAGTATTAAATTAATTTCAGAACAGTGAAGTTTTAAAAAACTATTTTATGTTTTATCACAATTATTTAGTTATACATTCCAGCCAAATTTGGGTAACCCGAACTTAGCACCTAAATCCGTATTTAGGCAGGTAAATACAGGTGGCCAGCCATGGCCTTTAGTTCCATGGAAATCTCCCACCTTCAAATAAATATGTTGCATCATTGACCTCATGGGAGCTGTGTTTTCTCAGTACCTTTGAAGATCAGGTTCCTTTTTGCTTAGGGGCCTAACTTTAGGCATCTAACTTCGAAAATGTTGGCTTATATTGACAATATTTTTAAAATATTTGCCACCAACCTACTTATTTTGGAAGAGCAATACAATTTGATTGTCACAGTAGAGTTCTATGAATTATGGGCGATATTACACAGCTGTTTAGGCACCTACTGATGCAAATAGGAGCCTAGTGGGGTTGAAAAAAGAGCCTGATTGAGTTAGGCACGTAACTCCTCAGGCATGTTTTTCAATCCCACTAGGTGCCTATTTGCATCTTTAGGTGCCTAAATCTGTCCCTATCTCTATATGAATTTATAGTGAAAAGTCTATTGCACTGAATTTAAAAGAACTATACAAGTTTTAAAGTGTGTATATATAAAAATATCTAATTCCCATGTTTATATTTAAATTTTATTCTCAAAGAGATAGTCTGTAAAGATTTCTGAAATCTTTTGTTGATTTGCTGTTCAAGTGGCTTTGTTTCTTCAGCCACTGCTGAGTATGGGCCTGATCTGCAAGGTGTTGACTGCTTCTTGAACAATACTGAGTGCTGTCAGCTCCCACTGACTTCCCACTGGAGGTTTCTGCCATCTTTTAGGAAACACTTTTATTCGATGACACACTGTCTAAAATCCATATGATGACTACGTTACATTATTTAATGCTCTGTTGCTCTGAGTTTACTTTGAACATTATGATATTCCCAAATAAAAATGACATCAAAGACTTGGATCAAACATTTCTCCTGTGGACATATAGATCTATCTTATATTTCCAGAAGAAATATAATATATCTCTGTTGCTGCCTAAAGTAAAATATTATTTCTGGTACCATATAGTTATCCACCTACGACTTCATTCATGACTGATTTATGCCCCATCTAGAGACAATTTTGATTTAATTTATATGGAAAAATCATAAAGGTTGTGTCCTCCGTATAAATTGCACAACATTGGTATCTATCAAGATAGAATGTTTGGCACACAACAGGCCAATTACCTGCAATCTGTAGGTGAGTAAGCCATAAAGTGGAGCAGGAGAGCATATAGAGCACTCATATCTGCATAGCCATGCAAAAAAGGCTGACTCCCAGTGAATTAAAATAATGGAAATATTTTGGAAAAGTTCAATATGTATATTAGGTCAACCCAGGGGAGAGCTAAACTACTGAACAATAGCTTAAGCAAATGAATGCAAGAGTGAATTGATCAGGGATGATATGAATGCCCAAATCAGTTTTGATTTTGTACGCAAATCCACATCTATCATTAGGAAAGGTATTTAAAATGACATGGACAATGTTTTGAAGAAAGATATCAGGCTATCAAATAGGGTATGTTGAGGTGTCATGCTAAATCTGCCAAGTCCCATGATTGGTTGCTTTTGAACACAGAGAGGCCAGCTGGGTAGGTTCAGGTTATGATAGTTGGTACTTGTCTGGAGGTAAGACTTCACAAGTGAAAATAACCACAGTATAGCCAGAAGTCATTTCCCATTACTTTAAACCACAAGAGGAAGAATGGTTCTATGGCTGAGGTGCTAGCTGGACACCTACATTCTCAAGTAGAAGAGCTGTACTTCACTGGCATTCCATAGCAAAGGCACGGGAGCTACCACTTTGGAAACATTTTTGGCATGGTTGAAAAATGGCAGGTTGACAAAGATATTAGTAACATCTATATGGTCCCTAGCAGAATAAAAGGTATAAATGATTCTAATGTACACAGAGTGGGATATTTTGCACATGTCCATCTGCTTTGCATCAAGGAAGGGTGGTTAGAACAAAAACCAGAAGCTGATTAGACATTTCAAGCACTCTTCTGTTGTCTCTAAATTACAAAGGGATTTAGGACAGGCTCTTCTACAATTGATTCCAGTTGTTGTGAACTGGTGGAACTTCAATAACAACGTTAAGAAACTGGCTGTTGAGTGCGGGGGAAAGCTTTTACTCTCATGTTTGAAATAATAGTATCAACTCACTAACAGAATCCTAGATGATTGTTACAGACACTATCCTGGATCCATTTGAGGTGCCATCCTGCAAGGTCAGCTCCTGCTAAGCCTTCAGTGTGACACACTGCTGTGGTGAAATCTGGAGCTCAAGCACTGACAGTGCACCTAAACAAAAAACAAAGCCCCAGATGAAGGCATCAGAGCCAGGAAAATATAGCTTTTAAAATCCATTTCAGGCCTGATGAAAGACCGGAAAAGTTTGGACTTTCATTTTAAAATCAACATTCTTTTCAGTGCCACTTTTCAACTACAAAAAGAACCAAAAAACCGAAAAGCCCCAAATAAACATGGAAGACAGGTGAGTTGTTATGAAATCTTTAAAGAAAACCAGAGCAGATATTACAACCGAAGTGTGTGACATATCTGGGGGAAGTTATGGACTGATTTTTAGTTGCACAGCTCACCGATTGTACAATATGTATGCTGACCATGTTATATAAACACTTAGGAATAATAATAATAGCTAGTCTATACTGTTAATGAAAATGCTATGGAAAGAGGACATTTTCTGTATTTTTCAAAGGCCAATATGCTGTAAACAACTGTCTCTGCAGGCTGGAGGAACCATAATTCTATCAGCCTTCCAGAACTTTCTTTTCTCATGCTGCCTTTCCCTGGAGCTCTGCATAGCAATGCCAAAGTTATATTCACTCATTGCACTCCGATATTTTGCATATAGATGTCGCAATCAGCCAGGACACGATTTAAAATTGGCCAATAAGTTTCAATACTGAATGTTGCTTTTTAGCAGCCTTTTGCCATTTTTAGTATCTGACTAATTAGTTTATATATCATATGCTTTACATATTCTAATTTATGCAATACAGTATTTTACTAATAATGTAAATGGCATTGTGTGACACCCTACTGTCACCCATGCCTCAGTGGGTCACAGCTGAGAATTCCAGATTCAGGACAAACTGCTGAAAAATAGGGCAGGCTCATCCCAAACTGGTGGTTATTCTAGCACTGGATTATACCAAACCAGTACCAAAAATAAACTTCTGACTCACCACACTGGTTAACAAGAAATCAAAAATGCAGTCTATTTAGGCATTCCAGCCTTTGTCTCACTACCCAGACACTGGATTCTGTGATGAGTGGTTACTGAAAACCAATTTAATCAAATATAGGGTCGTTCCAATCTCAAGAGATCAGCCACTTAGCCAGGTCAATATATAACAAATATAGAGTTAAACGGTTTATAGACCATATATATACAATAATTGCAAGGTCCTTTTATCAGCTTTGTAGCGGTGATGTTATAGACTGCTGGCTTGTAAAGTACCTCTGGTGACTTCCAAAAGATTGGAAGTCTTCAGTCCATAGTTCAATATGCTCCTTTTCATTGTAAATCCACAGTCTAGAGAATCAGAGCAGGAAAAAGGCAAAGTGGACTCATCCTAGGGGTCTTTTCTACCCTTTGCCATGTGCCTGGAAATTTTCTATTTCAAACAAAGCTCACAGCTCAGTTTGTGGAAAGTTACTGGCCCGAGATGGAATCCAGTGTCACATGAACATATCACATGTTCTTACATGCTTTGAGGATTCCCAGAGGCAGCCATTGCCCATATCCATGCTGAGACATCCACAGGAAGATCTATGAAGGTGGAATGAGTTTTTTCTGTGGCCCATTGGTAGAGTGAAGTGTATTTGATGGGCCATCAAACTTGAATAGTCCATTCACAAATGTGCTGGCTAGAGCGGATGTAAACGACCTTGTGTCTGTTACCCCAGCCATCAACAAACACATCTGAGATATAGATACATAGCCAATATTAATAATTTCAGGTACGGTGATGATACATGGATTTAAACAGAATAATCTTATTTAGCAAATCATAACTTTTCCATTAACACCTTACATGACATACTTTGTACAAGATTGTCTAACAATGGTAATATCAATGATATAAGAGATCATATTTGAATCATACAGCATCACACTTCCAAAAGTGAATTTGGTGTGATATGAGTAGGTATGTTATGTGTAGTAGTTCCTACATGAACTAGTTTTTTTGGTTTAGCTTTTAAAAGCTATAGTGTACTTTTATGGATTTGCTGTTAAAGAACTACCGGAATAAATTAGCCTTTGTTGTTTTTATTATTCACCAGAAACCGTGGCCTATCTTCTCACATGGGTTTGTATTTAGTAACCATTAACATTTCAGGGGTTTATTCTCTACCTGAAAATTAAAGCGGACTTGTCACTTATCTGAAACTGATATTCAATACAGATAAGCAATTCCTCAAATGAATGCCTGAACGCACTCAATTACACTTTCATGTCATTGACTGATGCCAGCAACAATACTCACATATTCTAGTACTTTCCTACTATTTGAAAAATTAAACCAACAGAAATCACACTTGCATCATGCACGTTCCGTTGCCATCATCTTTGTCACCAGTGTTGTGTTCTGAATTCTGTTTAATTTCATTCTCTGTTCAGCACATAATGTAGCAGTGACAATACAAAGAAGATATCTTCCACTGTTATATGCCGTGTAGTTGTAGCCGTGTCAGTCTCAGGACATTGTCTCTCTAATACAAACAAGAGGCAGCATATGATTGGAACTCAGCTGTGGGATTCTATGTTTTCCAATATTATTCATATGATTATGTTTAAAAAAGATGCAACAACATGCTATAATTTTAATCAAAGTGTGAGTACTGTGTATGCTTTATGGTGCCCATGACATTAGTGCCTTACTTTTAAAGACTAAAAGACAGAATTGTGTTGCATTTCACCCTCTCAGATGTTACAGAAGACATGATGCTATGCCTGCAATAACCAGAAGTATTTGTTTCCCTGATGTATCATAGCCGTCCATTACAGCTTAAAAAATCAGTGCATGTCATCAATATTTTGGGTGTGATTCTCCAATTCTCTCATTGGCTAAACTCCCTTAACTCAAAGTGAAGTGATTCCTGATTTACATCTGTTTTAAGTGAGAACCAGGCCTCTATTTTGATCAGAATCATGCCAATGTTTCTAGTTGACAGTAAACAAAAATTATTTATTTGCAAAATTTAAAATAGCTCCTAAACCCACTATAATTGCTCATGGTAGGTAATACCTTTTAGATAACTCAGTGAATATTATTGTATTGAGCAGATTTTTTAATTGGCTAAGCACTGAAATATAATTATCTCTGACATCATGTTGTGAAAAGCCTGAAAGAAAAGCCCTTTGTTAGAAGAGGATCTTATTACCTTACTTGCTTAGGACATAGGATTTTCTTTTTAACAAAAGCATTTCTTAACAGAAAATTATTGTGGCTGCTTTTTGTAATTAATTTTACCAGTTTAAGCAAAATAATGAAACCGCTTAAAAGGCTATTCTCTCGAATTGTTTATTTTGTAAACACCAGGGTCTGAGAGGATAGCTGCCAGCGTATTCCACCTGGACTCCTGCACCAAGATATCAAAGAATACCTACAATATAGACAACTTTGATTGCATTAATGCTGCCATCATTAAATGCTGCTAGAGTCTCTAAACCCCTGGGGCTTTTATTTAACTTGACCTTCCGTCCAAGAAAATGCTTTGACTAAGTTTTGCTTTTCCCTTGTTAACCTCATTCACTCTAGTTAAAAAACCTCTGTTGTTCTGAGAATTACAAATGCATTATATGCTACTTCACAATTGCTGATTTATCCTGCTGGAGAAGATGTACTTTAATTACCACTTGCCATCGTATTCTGTTATCTCACAGTTAAGCTTTGTGGTCACTTACTAGAAAATGAGGAGAGAGGGGGATCATTTTTTGCAAAAGAGATGTTAAAGGATTTCTGACAACATCATTTTATTAAATATTATACATTTATATAAATATTTAAACACACTATATTACAATATTTTGTCATATTAAAATTTATATAATATTCTCCAATATAAACAAGGCAAAAAATCAGATAAAAAGAAACAAAAAACCTCAACTTTCTGCAGATTACCAGCATTTCTATTAAAATGTGTAGCACACCTTTAAAAATCCTAATTTTCAAAGAATCATTTTACTGTGCAAAACCAGAAATACTAAGCTAGGGAAATAGGACAGCTGACACATTTATTGAACAAACTTGTCTCTGTTTCAAGGGATATAACAGTTAACGTCATACATGCTTTTCTATTTAAGAAAGGGCTAGAAATTGGATTTCCTGGGACAGATTTTGAAAAGAGCTCAGTGCTCAATTTCTGCTTTTTAGGCCTCTACTGTCTCTTCTAGGATACTTAGTTCCAAACCCTGAATCTTGTGCAAAGAGTGTTGCTGGGAAGAGGGGCTTCCTCCTTCAGCCTGAAGAGTGACACTGATATAATTACAGGTTTCAGAGTAGCAGCCGTGTTAGTCTGTATTCGCAAAAAGAAAAGGAGGACTTGTGGCACCTTAGAGACTAACAAATTTATTTGAGCATAAGCTTTCGTAAGCTACAGCTCACTTCATCGATACTCCTTTTCTTTTAGTGATATAATTGCGTAGTTGCTGTTAGAGCCCTTGACCCTCTTCAAGAGAGACACCTCTCACCTCCACTTTGTCATAAGATACGGGTAGTTGTGGATTTACCAGACGCACTCCAGGCACATCTGCATAGTAAGGTTCAGTCAGCCCCAATCCGTGATGTCAGTTTTTCAGGGGCATGAGCACTATGTTCCGTGCTGCACACTTCTATTGGCTGCTGTGAGCCCATGGAGTTCTGAGGGAAGGGAGCACAGTTTGCTCAGTAGTGGAGTTTCCCATTTTCAGCCAAAGCCCTTCACTTATGCAAATAATATGCATAAAATCACACCAATAAGAAGAATATTTTAAACCAGATGTAAAGATTTTTTGTTACATTGGAAGCAGCAAGAAATCAAATCTGTTTCCTGAGAACTGTGTATACAAGGTCCAATTCTGTAAAAATTACCTAATTTCCAGTGTCTGAAATGCCTTCCAACATTCAAGCTGTGTTTCTTAAAACAGCAACTAATTAGTGGTTGCATTTGTATGCCCATCACTACAGTTGATTTATATAGCAATGGCCATTATAAATTAGAGGGCAATATTAAAGTTCTGTCTTTGGCTTTCTTGGTTCTGGGGTCCTTTTCAAAACACTCAACCTGTATAATGATCAGGCCAATGTAAAGTTACTTGATTTGTTTATTTTGTACACCTGTCCTTTACATTGTAAGTTATCACAAACCATGGCCCAAGGTAAAACATTTCTCCTCCATAGCAATATGGCTTCAGAATGAGAATGTGAGTGACAAAAAAAATTGTATCATTCAACAGGCATTGCATGGCTTTTTCTTACAGAAATGACTCTCTTTAAAAACAAAACACCCCACAGGCATTAGGCTCTATACATAAATACGTTTCCCCATTTACTCTCTAAATTTAATATTTAAAATGTTTTTGCTTACCATACAAGGCAGCAGAAGCACTTTATATCATCAAACAGACCTCTTGCAAGCTGCCACATTTATATTTACATTACATATCCCTGTGTTAAATACTGCAAATACCCATATAATCTTAGGGTTTTCTTTAGTTAAGCAGTTTATATTCAAACATGATTAATATTCTAGCAAAACACCATTGCTCTGGTTAATAATAAATCTTACTATAGTAATGTACAAAGGCTCTAGTCAGGGTAAGGTCCCATTGCGCTATTTGCATAGAGCCTGTCCTGGACAGCTTACCTCCTTTATTTTCTTTTGAAATGTTACCTAGTCTGGCTACAGAGTTAATCTTTTATCAGAGATTTTTTGTTGCTGATGCTTGGTTTGTATTGGGGAATTATTTACTTATTCAACATCAGCAAAGCCAGCTAACTGTATTTCTCAGTCTTGGCCTTAGGGCAGAAAGTACAAGTGTTTTCCACCTCTGCTTTTTTTCCTTTGTTGCTATCCTGGAAGTCTTTCATGATGCCCATTCTCCTTTTGACTTTCTCCAACTATCTACCAATCACCTTCTTCAACTCAGTTTTCAGAAAAGACACTTCCAGAATTATACCATCAGGGCCGGCCCACAACATTTTGGCACCTGAGGCGGAGAGCTCAAATGACACCCCCAAGCCTCCTCGCTTGGGCCAAAACTTTGAAAGTTCTCAGTTCTGCCTTCTTCCTGTTCTAGTCCTCTCATGGTACTGCTCTGCTGCCTACCCCAATAAAGGAGAACAAACAACTTAAAATGCCTTATTCAAAAAATTTAGGTATCACTTACATTTTCTGTTCAGGTGTTTGAAAGTTAACTTTTCTTGTCTGCATAGTAAACACTGGCATTTTTATCTGTTTGAATAATCAAAGTGGTACTTTCCGTGCCTTCTTGGTTGCAAAGATTTGAACTGCTTCCTGAAGGTTCACAGTCTGGGCCAGCTCATGCTCTATTAAGATGGTTGCAAGGCCGACCAGCCTCTCCTGTGTCATTGTGGAGCGTAGATGTGTTTTTATGAACTTCAGCTTGGAGAAGCTGCGTTCTCCACTGGCAACTGTTACAAGAAGTGTTAGAAGTATGTGCAGAGCAACAAAAACATTTGGAAAGAGGGTGGCCATCTTATCTGTGCTCAGATATTCCAGAACAGCCTTTGGAGTTGATCCTGCTGAAATGTATCTTGAAAGGGATTTCAGTTCGTCACCTAAACCACTCACATCAATATCACGCATGTCATCATGTGTCAATATCTCTACTGCCCTGCATTGCTGGTGTAGGTCTTCTTCAGGTATAGTGAGGAGTTTTGGAATATCATACAACATCCCAAATATACTGCTGTGTTCCTTGAGCTGCATGAAACATTCTTCAACTCACTGTATTGCACAGTTTAGCACCTGGTTAAAGAATTCAACTTTGAATTGTTGTTTTGGGTCTCTGATGGGATTCTACTGTGCCTCGTAATCAAAATGTCTTTTTTCCATGACTCTTGTATTCTTGAATGGGTGGGAAAATAGCTTCAGTGTGAAGTTCCTCTGCCAACTTCTGTGCACTCTTCAGAACATTTTGAAATCCCTCATCTGACTGGTAAGACTGTAGGTATGACTTTGCTTTGTCCAGTTGTTCCTTTGCTCCAGATATATCAAGGTCAACACCTTGGAGTCTCTTGCTTGCAACATTTATTTCAAACAGTATGTCACGACACAACACTAAGTCACACACAAATTTGAAGTTATGTATGTTTCTGGTGATTCCATTTCCCTCTGCCACTGTTTCCCATGAACAGTTCCTGTCATAGCATTATCCTCCATAATGGCAACTATGGCATCATCTATCTTCCCAATTTGGTGTTTGATAGGCTTTATCGCCTCCACTCGCCTTTCCCATCATGTGGCACTTAGTGGTTTCAGTGTCAGAGAGGATGTTCCCAGATGTTGCTTCAAAATTTGCCCATCAATGAGTTGATGCAGAGAAAAATACATAGATGCTTTGAATTACATTTAAAAATTCAGCAGCCTCACTAGAAGCTGATACAGCATCACTGACCACCAAGTTCAATGAATGAGAACTGCATGGAACAAAAAAAAGCTCAAGGGTTTAACTCTCGGATCCGTGTCTGCACTCCTCTGTTCTTTCCTCTCATGTTGGCACCATTATCATAGCCCTGGCCTCTCATGTCAGCTATCGCAATTCCCGTTATCTTCCAGCTTTTTAAGAAGCACATTTGTCATACCGGTTCCTGTGGTATCATCAATGTCAATACATTCTACAAAATGCTCTCTGACAGTTACCATTCCAGGAACATTTTTATTAGGTTCTGTTGTTGTTACGAAATGCATAATTAAAGTCATTTGTTCCGTATGGCTGATGTCAGGTGTGCAGTCCAGAATAACAGAGTAATATCTTGTTGACTTCAGATCTGCCACAATATTCTGTTTGACTTTTGTTGCCAGTAACTGTATGATCTCATTTTGAATTGTTTTTCCAAGGTAGTGGTGTGTGTACATTTCTTGGGTGGTGACTCTTCTTAGATGCTCCTGGAGTACAGCATCAAACTCAGCCATCAGCTCCACAATTTTAAGGAAGTTTCCATTGTTTGGCACATACAGCTGTTCTGAAGTGCCACGCAGTGCTAGGCTGTGGGTAGCAAGTATTCTTACAATGGAAATGAGTCTTTTCAGAACATTTTACCTGTAAAGAGACTCTGATGCAATCTTCTCTTGATGCTGATCATCTATGGTGGCCTTTAACCTTAGTCTCATCTCAAGCTCTTTCTACCTATGGAATGCTCTCTGGTGATTTGCTGCCTTCTCATGGCATGCCAGATTTCTAGCCAGATTTTTCCAGTCATTTGTTCCCGTAGAACCCAATATGGCTGGAAGAGTTTGTAACAAAAACTGTATGCAGCATTCTGGGTTTTTGAGTGCATAAGCCATGGCCTCTCCACTTTGTCATCATTGGGGATTTCATACCAGTAGTGTGTTGGATGGAAACCTCTATTTTCACTGGCTTTGGGGAACATGAAGTTTTTCACTTGCTGTGGCCCACGCAGTACAAGGAAGTCCCTCAGGCTACTGCTCAAGTGGGTCCACAGTCCTGGATCATCTAGACTTAAGGAACTAAAGTCAATAGCAGCTGTTTCTTGTGCCTCCACCACACTCTTCTCTGATCTACACTTTTCTTCAGGAATCTGCAGGGTTACATCCATTTGAGATGGAGATAGGAATGCGGCAGTAGCTGCCAGATCACCTGCACTCTGACTAACCGGAAAATCAGGCATCTCCTCACCATTCACATCCTCACTGGGGCCAGAAGGCTCACCGTGAACATTTGTGTCTATGTATCTCAGGAGAACTCCTTCCTGCTTAGATAGAAAAGCTTCCTTTGCTTTCTTTCTTTTTCTGAATGCTGCCCCAGAGGGGTGTTTTTTTCTTTCACTCATGACTGCTATTCTGTGCCAGCTACAGTGGCTCTCCACACTCAATCAAAGGGGACAAATAAGCAGGCTAGTAGCAGGGCCTGAGTGAGGGAAAATATCAGCTTCTTAAGGGCCTAACTGTCTCCTACTACTTCAGTTGACTGCCTGTTCTCCTCAAGTGGGTTCAAGGAAGTAGAAGGAAACAGGAAGCTCCCTGAGAAGCTGGTGTTAATCAGTCCAGGCTCCTGGGAGTGCTAGAGAGGTACATAAGAGGCTCCTCCTCCTCTCACTCCCTGCAGTTCCTGCTGCTTTCTGTTATTCCCTCTCACCTTTTCTCCTGCCTGCCTGTTATGTCTCTTGTGTCCTCCTTCCTCCAGCGCAGCACTCCACCATCTCTGTGCATCTAGAGCAGAGAGAATACATGTGCACCAGCAGCAGACACAATCTTCTACACTCTGGGTCCTAGTGGCATCCTCCCCCAACCCCAATCTGGCACCTGAGGCGGCCGCCTCAGTTCACCTCATGGTAAGGCCAGCCCTGTATACCATTATTCATTAGGCAAGATCCAAAAAGTCATTCTAAGCCCTCTGGGTGGAATTGTTTGTACAATATCTCCTAAAATGCCCAGTTGTTGAAATAGACACACACTGTAAAAGAACACTCCAATCAATAAGCATCTTGTGTTTTTGTCCATATCCAAAGGCATGAAATGGTGTTAGCTGAATAAGTATAGACAGAAATCACATTTTTCTATTTGGAAAGTGCTTTAATGTTGTATATTGTAGTGATGCATTAGCTTTATGCCAACTTCTGTCCTTGTTCTAAGTCATCAGCACCTTGTGATCCTTTATCAGTCTTTAGTACACTTACAGAGTCCATTTGTCTTGAACTTTGTTTGGTTTGTTGCCTGAATACTTGCAAACCAACACAATGGATGTTGTCTGACTGTGTTCTTTCTTTAGAACTTTATCAGTCATTCAGCACAGACAAAAATACACACCAATAACCTTCTTCTTCCTGACACCATTCTAAAATCCTTTAATCCAGATGCCTCTTTCTAAGAGCTAAATAAGGGATGTGATGAAATATTGCTATTCATTTTCACATTCTTTGTATCTGCTGAAATTGTGCTCAATGAAAAGACACAATTAACAAAAACAAAACAACAAATGTGGCAATTAATCAGATTTTTCTTTGGTGACACAACAATAAATCTGATCATTCTCGAGTGCTATACCATTCAGGTGGCATGTGGGCTGTCACACTATCTGGAATGGTTCACAACCATGAGTGCCAACCGCAGGGCAGACTGTCAAAAAATAGGGCAGATATCCCAAACTGGTTGTATGTTCAATAATTAGATTTCACCAACCCAGTAACAAATGTGAACTCCTGAAACAGTATAATAGTCTTACCGTTGAGTCACAGACAGTCCCCTGAGGCACTCCAATCTACCTTGCCTCCCAGACAAGCTGGATTTAGTGATAAATGGTCGCTAAACACCAAAAATCACAAAATATTCAGGCTGTTCCCCGTCCCTTACCCCAGGTCAATTTGTATGTCAGATCTCACATCAAAGTCAACCTTTATAGCCAATCCCAAGGTAAACTAACTAAGGCTTTATTAATTGGGAAAAAGAAATGAGAATGTTGTTTACAGGTTAAAGCAGACAAAGATATATACACAGATGTGTTATAGTCTGTGGTCCCAAAAGGTGACAGAGGAGTAGTAATCTGTCAGCACTGAATGTCTTTTAGGGCCAACTCATGTTGAACCTGGTGAATCTTTGCTTTTGTTTCCTAGCTCCAGCCCTGTGAGAATCCAAACAGCAAAGAGATGAACAATTTTAATGTGAGCTATCTTTATTTCCTTCTTCCAGAATTCAAGCTGGTGGGACGAGATTTCTTACATGTAGCACCTTCATGAGTGTGAGATGACCATTAACCCAGTCTTTGATGTTCCACAGTGGCCCATCTAATTTTGATAGTCCTCCTCGATGGGTGGAGGAGCCACTCCTGGGTTCACAAGTTCAGAGCAGGCATTTTTACAGTTATAAAGCAAAATGTACATATTACCTTATAGCATGGGATACATACATTACAAGTAAGATTAATATATGCAGCAACATTTTATAGAGTCTAAACACAAAACACACCCTGACAAGTTTAACACCTATCTTGAACAATACTAACATGCAGGTGAACTGGTCTGGTTTCCAGCTATGAATTTGTCAGTGCTCAGCTTATGACTACAGCCTTGGCAGGAGCTGATACCTTCCCTACCAGCATCAGATGGGCAAGACAAGACATTGGGCAAATTAGATAAAATTAAAATATAGCTAATTACACTGCTCTTGTGCACAAGTTTCCATTCTGAATTCTTATGAGAAATAGCTGTGTTGAAAATCCACATTCTGACCTGTTTTTTTTAATTGTGTTGGAACAGGACGTACTGACCTGTTAAGGCAGCCTCCAGGTCTGCCATTATTCTGTTGTTAGTTTTGGCCCAGCACGGGGGTCGTGTGGGAGTTGTGCTCTGGGAGATTGCTAGGAATTGTAAGCCAAGAAAAGGGATGCTGGGAAAGGGAACCAGGGATATAAATTCTTCCCTCATAAGACTGGAAAGGAATAGGGGCTGCTGGCAGCCTCTATTAAAATATTTTTGAAGGAACAATATGGGAATAATTCTGCAAACACCATTTATAAAAACACACTCTCTCAGGGTAACGTGATCTCATATGTCAGGTGCTGTGATAAGCCACATACAATTCAGAAGCACTGCCTGAGTTCAACCAGTTGGTAAACAAAGAAACATGTTATGTTTTATTTGGAATAACTCTTCAGAAAGTCAGTCAAGTCCAGTAAACTTTTGACAACTGTGCTGCTCAGAAGAGTCCCTGGAATATTGAAGTGCTGAGAATATGGAAGACTGAGACAGCACCTCTCTTAATGAGATAATAGGAATAGATTTAAACTTCATTATACTGTGAAGGACCCAGGTTATGTTAACCTATTCAATATTCTCAAATCACATCTCAGAAGTTAAAGAAGATAAAATCTCATCTCAGAAGTTTTTCTGTGGACTCAGGTAACAAAGCACTGTCCATTCCTTGTTTAACTTCTCATTGGGCTGACCAAACATTTCAGTTTTAAATATCCAAGGGATCCCTGAGTACTGAAGAGGTTTAAGCTGATTATTATTATGGAAGCAAACTTCTTTCTTAGAGTGTGCAGAGGCTGACTTATAAAATGGTACCTGTCAGGGACAAAACATGATTACTAATGTCCTATATTTACTGCCATAGAAATATCTAATGCACTGTAGTGCAATAATATTTTTCTTTACATCCTCTGTAGTAATTCTGGTGTAGTGGAATTAGCCACTCATCTTAAAAGTAATGGAAAATGTGTGGCTAACTTTCCTGTATTGCTATGGAAAATATCAGTCATTGCATTCATTTTAGTAATGGTTGTATTTAATGGAGAGAGAGAGAGAATTTGTGTGTGTGTGTGTGTGTGTGTAATTTTAATGCTAGTTAACCTGAAAATATAACCAAACGCAGTGTTAGTGATAGGACCATAGTCCATAGACCTTACTCATGTAAGTAATCCCAAATGAAATCAATGGGACTAGTTATGTGAATAACTATGATTAAGCAGTCCAAAATCTTGTACATTATTTTGCTTTCCCTATAAGGAAGACAACAACTAGCATACACTTAGCTGTGTCTGACTCATCTTATTCATTGTATAGTACTTGAATTCTTTTTTCCTATATGGGACCCAACCTGGAAGAACACTGCATCTGGAGCTCCCATTACAGTCAATGGGAGTTCTACTGGTGAAATGCATGTGGGATACGGCCCATTACCTATTTTGATTATTTTTACCATTAAAATGTTTAATAATAATCAAATAACACTGTGTGTTCTAGACATTGACTGCAAAGTGCTGATCACTCCCAGATGCACAATGGGAGTGCTTGAGTGGGAGGAGGAGTGGTCTTCAGTGTTTTGCTGCAAGCTGGATCAGGGCCAGCACATATCCTTCAAGGTTCATGTCATGGTCATTATACAAACAGAATCCAGAAGGTTTTGGTCCTCAGGTGGGGCACAGATAGCTACTGGAAGAGTTCAGAAGCAACTTGCCTTAGGGTGACCAGACAGCAAATGTGAAAAGTCGGGACGGGGTGTGGGGTAATAGGAGCCTATGTAAGAACAAGACCCAAAAATCGGGACCGTCCCTATAAAATCGGGACATCTGGTCATCCTAACCTGCCTGCAGTACACAGGGGCAAGTATTTCTTAATGGCAATGTCTAATAGCAAACATGGGTGGGTGTCAGTCAAAATGTCCTTGTGACAAGAGGAAAGCTAGAGGGTAGGTGCCCTGCAATGTGATGCCTATGTGGATAGCCTGGCCAGGGTCCACATAACTTTAAAGGACCTGGGCTAATTATTTGTGGGTTTGGATAAAACTCAGAGAGACCCAAACTGTTCTTGCAGCTCTATTACTAATGCTTGTATGTATAATTAATTACAGCAATATTGCACAATCTGAAAGTAATAGAATTCTAATATTCTTATTAAGTTGAACTTCTAAAAAATATTTCTATAACTATCCAGTAATGATGGCAGATACAGTAAGACTTGTCAATTAAGCATGATGTATAAGATTCTGCAAAATGTGTTCTTTATTTATATTTATAATATACTTTTTACTTGGATAAGTAATAAAGCCACTATTTGTCACCTCCTCAGTTCAGTAGCATGTATATTGCCTGAAGGATCTACCATATTATTGCTATAATTCTGTATTAGATTATAAATGTCTTTGAATCCCATTTCCTTGTAGTATTAATGGTGGTGCATTCCACTTCCTTTTGCACAATTAGAGTCTAATGACCTAGGCCAAGATGGGATCATTCTGATTAAAATCTTTAGCAGAAGAAAAAAAAATAATCAAAGCCTCCAAGCCCTGCCAAACAGATATTTTCCAATTAATTGGAGTGTCCATTTGTTTTTCAAAACCCCACTGACTTCTGGAAGAAATCCCTGAAAAGCCTGTGTTATAAGATTAGAAAGAATTGATCTCTGTTCCATATGCAGTGGTTTGAGTCCTGTGCTATTTTTTTTTTTTTTTTGGTAGCTATTCTGAAGTGTTCAATTGGCTCTATACTAGAAGATATGTTATCAAGTTTCCTCTTACAACTTTGATTAGGTATAAATCATGACTAGCTAATCATTTTTTCTGCATGATTATGTTAAAAACAAAATGTGTTTTACATAAGGAACTAAAAGCACAGATCAAGGCACCCACATTTTAACCAAACAAGGGCCTAATTGGTAATTTAGCAGATGCCTAAGGGCTTTATATAATCTGTATGCACTAGAGCAGAATGAAATACACTTAGCCCAATCTTTAACAGGGAAACATGGACTTTAGCAGCAACAGGTCCCAGTGTGCCCTGATCCCAGTGGCCTGTTTTCCAAATCTTTTCAAAGCATTTTTTTTTTCCAAAAAGAGTGGTTATCAAAAATTATTTGACTTTTTTCAGAGTTGATTTCATTCTACCAAAATAATTCAAATTGAAACATTTCATTAAAAAGAAAATGTAAAAGCGAGAGAAAGTAACTTTCTCTGAAAGTGTAGAGTAACACTTTCATTTAAAAACAAACAAACAAACCCTTTCTCTTGGTTTTTAATTTTCTGTGAGAGCAGGTAATGAAGTAACACTGGCTTTTTGTCCAGTGGAAAATAATTAAGAAGTGAGACGGAAATTTCCCCCGGCACACGTACTTTTTCTTACTATTTTTTCCCTTTTCCCCACTGGAAAAAGGAGGGGAAGGGAAGAATAAAAGTGACGGAGTGGGATTTTCTCACAGAAACAAAACAAAAACTTTCAAAATGAGAATTATTTTGGGGAAATTCTATGGCCTGTGTTATACAGGAGGTCAGACTAGAGGATCACAAAAGCCCCTTCTGGCCTTGGAATCAATGAAAATGAAAAAAAACAAACAAAATATTTTGAAAAGATCATCATGATTAAAAAAAACCTTTTTAACTATCTCTACTGTTCAATCTACAGGCTGCACATCTGAAGAAATCCCTGGACAGCATCTGGCCATCTGGACAGACTTGGGCAACCACTAGTCTTAATCTGATTAGCAAAAATATACTTCAAGCACAGCTGTGTGTATATATTAGAACCTGTGGTTACTGCTCGAAACAGGACCTTTCACAGCATGAAACAGCTGTTTATTTTTCATATTTACAAGTATAATATATCATCACATAGCCAAAAGCATCCCAGATCCTTGGGCACAGGTGCCGGGGGTGCTCAACCCCCCGCTCCGCCCTCCTCCACTCGCCCCTTCCCCCAAGCTCCTACCCCCACCCCACTTCTTCCCGCCCCCACTCACTTCTGTCCCACGTCTTCCCGCCCAGTTCCACTCCCTTCTCCAAGCGTGCCCCATCTGCCCTCCTCCCCCCACCCCCCAGTGCCTCCTGCACGCTGCAAAAAAGCTGATTCTGGCGGGCGGGAGGGGGAAGAATTGATCGGTGGGGCAGCTGGCAGATGGGAGGTGCTGGGGGAGGATGGGGAGCTGGCTGCTGGTGGATGCTAAACACCCACTAATTCTTTTCTGTGGGTGCTCCACAGAGTCGGTGCCTATGTCCTTGAGTATGGCCAAGGAATGCAATACATTTAGGAGCATTGATGGACTTTGTGCTAGTTGTATGCTAAACCTGTCCCACTTATGCCAGCTGCCAGCAGCCCCAAGAAGCCAATACAATGCATGAAGATGACTCGGGTATAAGGAAGTCCCACCCATGCCTCTTTCTTTTGCTGTGACCCTACGCTGGCAGCATGGAGTAGGTTCGTGTAGGAACCGCTATACTAGCTCTTTGTCCGAGAGATTCCCCTGTAATTGGATGATCCTTCCAAAGCTAGATATGTTGGTTTGAGTGCCACTTTGCAGTAGTGCATCACAAAGCTGCCTCATAGCAATTCAGGATGTGGGCCAAGTAACTATTATTAATGATAATTCTTTTAAAATACATGTGTATAATTTGAGGGGAATGGAAAGATCTTTTTCTAAACAGAAGATAGTTCTCCTTCTCTAAATCCCCCAATTCCGTGCTCAAAGTATCAAATCAAAGCTGCCTCACAACCAGTACATTATGCTGATTGAATAAATACAAATCTAACAAACAGTGAGGAAACCAGCTGTGAAAGTGTGTTGTGTTGACGGACAATGCATTTTTAGTCATGTAATTTACTGCTGTTTGGCTTTACTGACCTTTTGAAAGACTAAATAAAAACATTATTCTCTGTGGTCTGAATCGTTTCAGTTATTGTACCTTTACCACATAAAGACTTCAGAACAAGGAAGCCCTGTGGGGATGCAGGGATGAAGAAACTTCTAATAGTTTCAGGGCTGATAGCGATAGCCCCATGTTTTAACAGTATGCAAAGGTGCAGAACTAAGAGCGTTATTTATTTTGTCCAAACGCAAGAGGCATAGTTCATTTCAGTTTTGCTTAAAATAATTTTTAACACCAACATCCTGAGAAATACAATCTCCGGATCCAATACATGAAACAGTAATGTATCATTTACATGCAATTTCAAGCATATTTCTCAGATATGGTACCGAACATATTTGTGGAAGTAAAATATATATGTAATTGAAATGTATAGAACCAGTATTATCTTCCACACATATGGCCAATGTCATAGTTCCCAGGCTAACTGCATCTCTGACCCTTTTGTCTTCAGCTGAACCTCCCGCCCCCTCAGGTTTTAGGCTTTGAGCTATGCCCTTCTTGTAGTGGAATCACACAATTCTCCCATTTTCAGACTGGTCCCTGGGATCTAGTCCCCTGGGATTAACGGTGGTTACTTCAAAAGGCCTAACTTTGGTTCAGTACCTGCAGCTCCATCCCCTCTGGGAGCAATAACAGTGGTATCCAGTAACCAAACAGCTTTCTTAAAGCAGAGTATTATTTATTTAGGAAAAAACATTTCAGAGAAACTGACCTTAAAAAAAAAAATCTACAAACTGCCTGTCTGTTGCTAGGACTTACCATTTCCTGGACCTGCAGAAAGACCCAACTCTTTCAGACTCCTCTGCAGGGTTGGTCTCTTTGTCAGCCTGTCCCACCATCAGCCTCTGAATACTGACACAAACACCTTCTCCTGAGAAGGGATTTTTAACTCTTTAGTGTTCTTCTGAACTCTTCATTCCCAGCATTGGCAGGCCAGCTGTATCACTTTGTTGGAGACATGATATAGGATGAGCAAAGTTAATAGTTTCCCTTTTGTCTTGTAATTGTCCCAAATTGTTTCTTCAGAGTTTGCCTATCTGGATCCCTTGTGTGGGTTCCCCTGCTTGTTTTCCCCACAACTCCTTATTAAGCTTGAACAATGCAATCATACAGGAAAGGCTTATTACCCAATATACACTAAGTTTATCTGACTGGCCAAATCACATACTGTGCTCACAAAATTACTACAAGTCACTGTTCTTAGATCATTGCATAGCAATTCCACATCTGTACCAGCTTATATTCCATTAAACACTTGAAGGCTATGCATGCAGTCCAGTAAGTTGTTTTAGAAAGAGAGGAAAAAATAGCATATTTCCAGAGAAGCACAAAAACTGCAGTTAACTAATGTCGCAAAATGTTTGTCAAAGCCAGAAGCTGGGAATGGGCGATGGGATGGATCACTTGATGATTACCAGTTCTGTTCATTCCCTCTGGGGCACCTGGCATTGGCCACTGTCGGAAGACAGGATACTGGGCTAGATGGACCTTTGGTCTGACCCAGTATGGCCATTTTTATATTCTTAATATGTTGAACAACCATCTGCCAAGGCTCACTCTTAATATCTGATTATTTACTATTTTAAAGAACTTTGCTCTGAAGAGTCACAGCAACATGTTGCATTTGACCAGGGAGGGCAGGGGCTAATTTTATATTTACCCCAAGTTTTCTGACGAGCTCCAGTAACATTGCAAATAAAGGAATCCGTACTGGCTTAGATCAGAGGTCCATCTAATCTAGTGTCCTGTCTCTGACAGTCCCCAGTATCAGAAACTCCAAAAGAAGGAACAAGAAACACTGCAATAATAGTTTTAACAGGAAAAGTTTCCTCCTAAACCCCATCAGTTTAGAGGTTGGGTTATACCTTGAAGCAGGAGGGCTTACATCCTTTCTAAAACTTACTTTAAAATGGTAACTCTAGATATTTTATTTATATAAACATCTACTTCTTTTTGTATATTTTTTGTATAATTTATTATGCCATTATGACATAATTGAAGCTGGTTGAAACGTTCTGAATTTAGATATATTTTTTTACAGCACTGTTCATTGGAATTCAAAATTTTGATGGGAAAAAGAGATGATTTTTTTGTGAAAAGTTTCATGAAAACTGTTCCATTTTATGACCAGCTCTTCTGATAAGATGGTTGCTGAGTGACCTGTGCAGATTCTAGAGCTATGTCAAATAAATAAATTTAAATTTTAAAAAAATCACTACTGGCTTTTCACAACATAAATATAATGTTCCCCAAAATTTTAGTTAGAAAAAGGCAATGAAGTTTTTGTTGGTTTCTAAACCCAGCTGTTGCCTTCCTTCTCATCCTCTAGCTCGAGGCCTTCAAAGTGCTGGTGGCCTTCAAAGTCCATGCCTCTGCCATGGCATTTGCAAGCATGAGAGGACTTAGAGCTTGTGTAGATGAAAAAGTTGTGCTGGTTAGACTTAAAGTGTTGTTTGAAACCAATAATGTTAACCCAACTTAACAGTGGCTTATTTCAGTTTAGTTTAAATAAATTACGCTGAACCAAAGTAAGACACTGTTAGATTGTAATAAGAGTATGCAGTGTAGTTGTAGCCGTGCCAGGCCCAGGATATTAGAGTTAAGGTGGGTGAGGTAATATCTTTTATCTTCTTCATCTCTGTGTCAGCTTGAAAGCCTGTCTCTTTCACCAACAGAAGTTGGTCCAATAAAACATATTACCTCATCCACCTTGTCTCTCTAATATCCTGGGACTGGCACGTCTACAACACTGCCTATAAAAGAGTCCAAACAGTTTTTTTGTTTTGGTTTTGGTTTGGGGGTTTTTTTTTGCACTGGTTTAAATGTATCTGTTGAAGGTAAATCAGTGCAACTTTCTCATATAGACAAGCCCTTAGCTCCTATCCCTCAGGACATGTTTGTAGCTAATTGCCAGGACAGACTCATTCACAGCATCCCATGGATCAAAGTGTCAAGGTTCCTCCCCACTCTGAACTCTAGGGTACAGATGTGGGGATCTGCATGAAAACCTCCTAAGCTTACTTTTACCAGCTTAGGTTAAAATTTCCCCAAGGTACAAATTAATTTTATCCTTTGTCCTTGGAATATCCACTGCCACCACCAAACTCTAACTGGGTTTACTGGGAAACGTAGTTTGGACACGTCTTTCCCCCCAAAATCCTCCAAACCCTTGCACCCCACTTCCTGGGAAAGGTTTGGTAAAAATCCTCACCAATTTGCATAGGTGACCACAGACCCAAACCCTTGGATCTGAGAACAATGAAAAAGCATTCAGTTTTCTTACAAGAAGACTTTTAATAAAAATAGAACTAAATAGAAATAAAGAAATCCCCCCTGTAAAATCAGGATGGTAGATGCCTTACAGGGTAATTAGATTCAAAACATAGAGAACCCCTCTAGGCAAAACCTTAAGTTACAAAAAAGATACACAAGACAGAAATAGTTATTCTATTCAGCACAGTTCTTTTCTCAGTCATTTAAAGAAATCATAATCTAACACGTACCTAGCTAGATTACTTACTAAAAGTTCTAAGATTCCATTCCTGGTCTATCCCCGGCAAAGACAGAATATAGACAGACAGAGAGACCCTTTGTTTCTCTCCCTCCTCCCAGCTTTTGAAAGTATCTTGTCTCCTCATTGGTCATTTTGGTCAGGTGCCAGCGAGGTTACCTTTAGCTTCTTAACCCTTTACAGGTGAGAGGAGCTTTCCACTGGCCAGGAGGGATTTCAAAGGGGTTTACCTTCCCTTTGTATTTATGACACAAAGCAAACAGTGAACAGGTGGAAATAGACATTATATGCAATGTGAAACTGCTCCACTTAATTGCACTTGTCATTTGGGGATAGTTTAAACAATCACAGGGTTTGCAATAGTTAACATGGACAATCCACGGAGTTAATGGGGATGTAATGCATCACTTCAGCTTGCACTGATTCAATCAGACTGATCCAGTTACAACAGTATAGTTCTGTTGTGTAGAAAAGATTATCGAGTTTTCTTCCTTTTGACCATCTCCTGTAGATCTTTCCATGGAAATGGGGTGATCCAAATCTGTGGTGTTTCGTTTTTAAATAATGCTTTCAGGGGAACATATTTGTGTAATTATAGTTGTATCCTACTCTATACTGTGTGCTTGTTTTGAATCACTTTTTTCTAAAAGAAGTAATTCTGTCTTTTATTTTTATTTTGAAAATTGGATTATGTGAGAAGAAAACTAATTAAAGGAGAAAAGGTCCTGGTGGGTGGCTGAAAGCAGAGCTAAGCTGTTGTTTGTCTTCTGTACCATCATTTTTCTCCAGGGTGGCAACAAAGAGTAATGATTATTTTACTTTATCAGAATCCTTTCACTCTTCTGTTCTGCATATACAACCAGATATGTCTGGAGAAAAAAAGGGATGTTTTATTTCATTCATATGTAACTTGGAGGCAGATCTTCAATTGGTGGAGCTCTGGCAATTTACACCAGTTGAAGATCTGTCCCTTGCTCTTGGTGTGATCTTTCTGGGTTGCCATTTCGAAACGTATGGCAGGAGGCAATTTGTACAATTGGAATGGTACTTGTAAAATAAATACAAACAAACCAAACAAGCACCTGTATATTACAGCCCTTCTCAGGATAATCAATGAGATTCTAGGTCCAAAAGAGATTAGAGCTAGACCAAGGATAGGCAACTTTTGGCACGCAGCCCACCAGGGTAAGCCCCCCTGGCGGGCCGGGCCGGTTTGTTTACCTGCCGCGTCTGCAGGTTCGGCTGATCGCAGCTCCCAGTGACTGCTCCAGGCCAATGGAGGCTGCAGGAAGCGGCGCAGGCCAAGGGATGTGCTGGTGGGCTGCGTGCCAAAGGTTGCCAATCCCTGAGCTAGACTTTGGGAGCTGCTTTCTCTTTTCTAGTATCCACCAAACTGTTTCACTGACTGATGGGATAGAATTTTGTAGTCCTGAACCACTCTCCTTTG
Organism: Natator depressus; assembly: GCF_965152275.1. Lineage (NCBI taxonomy): Eukaryota > Metazoa > Chordata > Testudines > Cheloniidae > Natator > Natator depressus. The sequence goes on from NC_134244.1 coordinate 54,200,775, forward strand.
GTCACTGTTTCAGTAATAAAAATGCTTGTACAAAATCAACAATACATGGCTCTAAAAGTGCATTCTTATTGCATTTATGGGACTAGATGCTTAGCTGGTGTACGCTAATCTACCTCCATTGAAGTCGATGTAACTTTGACTTAAAAGGAGCTCCATCATTTTACACAAGCTGAAGATCTGGCCCAGAAAGTTTAATTCATTTTTATAAAAATTCATTTTTTCTTGAACTCTTTGTGATACAAACAGGAAAAAGGATGGGGGGGGGGGAGGAAAAAACAGTAAGTAAGAAGAAAACCTGCACAAAATATTAAGTTCTTGTCCCAAAGAGAGCAATCACCTCTCCATTATTAATCAGACACCTCGTGTACACACTGAGTTAATAGTGCATTTGTCTGAATAGGTTAGTCATACTATAACAATTTGTTTTCAGACAGAAGCACCTGATTCATTCTCATGATCAGGATATGAAGCCAAACTATCAAGTTACCCCTGTTGCATATATGGCCATGAAAATAGAAATTAACTTTAGGCACAGTTATTTGTCTGCATTTCATGTTGTTTTTTTAACTTTCATGAATGCCTGTAATCTTTCCCCATGTGGTTAACACGCTGTTGGTTCAATGCCAGATAAGAAGCCCAGTTTTGCTTTATCACTTGAAAAAACATTGAGACGAGAAAACAGCCTATTCTCAGGAGAGGACTGCCTTCTACATTTATGCCAAGAAGATTAAGGCTAGCATGCTTTTGATGACTAAGGATAGATTTTGGACAATGCTTTCCAGAGGGAATGTGCATGATAAAATGCTCACTCAAGAACGCTATAAATGAGCATGCAATTGAATATATAAATAGGTGAAAAGACAATGATTTCAGAAGCTTAATGCATTGAGCAGTAGTGATTGTGTGATTAAGCCACTTACAGACTGCACTTGCAAGCATTTACCTGTCTACTTTGAAGGCAGAAAGATGTGACACCTTGTTACACTAGTATGGAAGAAATGAAAGCACAAACAAGGAAAGTCTCTATATATCCCTATATATTTTCTTCAAGATAATGTCTATCATTCTTTGCAACTTTGCAATTTAAATCTTACTTTGCAAACAGTGAACAAAAAAAAAAATCTGTTTTCCATTTAACCTAAAGAACACTGACATTTCCCCCCCAAAATACCAGACAGATGAAAAATACCTGACAAATAAATGTTTAGAACGATGTGCAGAATAGAAGCCATTAAAAAGTCAACAATAGGCCTGTCAAGGTTCCTCCCCCACTCTGAACTCTAGGGTACAGATGTGGGGACCTGCATGAAAAACCTCCTAAGCTTATCTTTACCAGCTTAGGTCAAAACTTCCCCAAGGTACAAAATATTCCACCCTTTTGTCCTTGGATTGGCCGCTACCACCACCAAACAAATACTGGTTACTGGGGAAGAGCTGTCTGGACACGTCTTTCCCCCCAAAATACTTCCCAAAAACCTTGCACCCTACTTCCTGGACAAGGTTTGGTAAAAAGCCTCACCAATTTGCCTAGGTGACTACAGACCCAGACCCTTGGATCTTAAGAACAATGAACAATCCTCCCAACACTTGCACCCTCCCTTTCCTGGGAAATGTTGGATAAAAAGCCTCACCAATTTGCATAGGTGACCACAGACCCAAACCCCTGGATCTGAGAACAATGAAAAAGCATTCAGTTTTCTTACAAGAAGACTTTTAATAAAAATAGAATTAGAAATAAGAAATCCCCCCTGTAAAATCAGGATGGTAAATACCTTACAGGGTAATTAGATTCAAAACATAGAGAACCCCTCTAGGCAAAAACCTTAAGTTACAAAAAAGATACACAGACAGAAATAGTTATTCTATTCAGCACAATTCTTTTCTCAGCCATTTAAAGAAATCATAATCTAACACGTACCTAGCTAGATTACTTACTAAAAGTTCTAAGGCTTCATTCCTGGTCTATCCCCGGCAAAGACAAAATGTAGACAGACACACAAACCCTTTGTTTCTCTCCCTCCTACCAGCTTTTGAAAGTATCTTGTCTCCTCATTGGTCATTTTGGTCAGGTGCCAGCGAGGTTACCTTTAGCTTCTTAACCCTTTACAGGTGAGAGGAGATTTCCTCTGGCCAGGAGGGATTTTAAAGGGGTTTACCCTTCCCTTTCTATTTATGACAAGGCCAATTGTTCCAACACAGTTATGACAGACATCTCCTATTCTATGTCTAAAGGGAAACTCTTGTAGTCTCTGATTACTTCTGTGCGATACTTATTTACAAGTACTCACTTTTTTGTATAACGGATAGGGATAGGCAAACTGCTTTGGATAAAATAAGAAGCCCTCAAAACTTCCCAGAAAATCGTCGTGTCTTATTTTTGGTCCTCTTTTCTCTCAGGAAGAGGGAAGGATTGAAAACTCCTTTATACCCACCTGATCCTGGGGCTGCACATTGTGCCAGATAGTAACAGATCCCAAGGAAGAAGCAACTGCTAGGAGATCCAGCCACTTGACTTATACCCCAGACACAATCCCTTTTGCTGGTGGTCAGCAGGGAGGTTGTGCAGAGCCACTGCATTAGCATTTCTTTGTCCATGGAGGGCTGCGGGAGAGGAGCAGGATTTGCCCCATAGAGGTCTTCCATTTATTTACACAATATACATATAAATGCACTAATTTTTTAAATAATAGATCATGTGAAGCGTGACAGTTTCTTGCTACATCGGAAGCAGCAAGAGCTCAGACCTGCTCCCTGTACATTGTGTACACAGTAGAAATATGACTTAGCTAGTTTGCCTGTGGCTTCCTTTGTAGAAGGCAGACAGCATTTTATTATTGTTTTATTTATTTTATGGAGGTAGCACCTCTGAGCTTCAGTCATGAAGCAGGAGCTGATTGTGCTAGGCACTATGCACATACACAACAAATATATTGTCCCTGCCACAAAGAGCTTACAGTCGAAGTAGATGTGTAATTTAGAGTAGTAGTGAAGGAGTTACTGTAATTGTATGTTCACCGCTGTAGTATAGTCATGGCCACTGTAAATCTGAGGTTCTAACTTTGGACTTCTTGGGTCCCTTTCAACCACCTAGCCTGCATAATAGGCCAATGTAAAGTTTCCATATCCAGTTTTTTTTTTCATATCAGTCCTTTACAGTGTAAGTTTTCTGAAAGATCCAGTTAAATTGCCGCAAATTCTGGCCCTATACTCTTGATAAGCCCACAGGAAGAATGTAGAGTGCCTGGTGCAAAGCCACGGAAACAGGCACCAGAAGCTACCTCATTTCCCCCCAGATTCCTTCTTTTAAAGAAATGAACAATTCCCCAACCACAATTTAATTTTTTTTGTAGGACTTGACATTTCCTTGAGCCAAATGAGATCCATTTATTCTCACACAGGGATATTTATTTATTCTTAAACTCCAGGTGCATTCCTGCTAGAAAGGACGCATCAGATATTCAGTGCACATTGTGCCTAGTCTATGACACCTGAGAAATTTCAATGACAAAAATAAACTTCTCTTGGTTAATTCTTTAAATAGTACAGTAAGAGGGGAGCTACAGACTCTGCAGAAGCATTTAGGCAAGTTTTAAATGATGGGTGCCAAAACTCCTGTCTAGCCTGTGCAGGGGAAGAAAAGAAGTGCTTGGCAATTTATCACAGACACCTCAATTCTCTCTCTATCGCAATGAAACAGCCTGAACGCACAGGGATACCCAGGTAACAGCCTGTGTGTGATCTCCTGACGGTGTCTGCATTTCAAACCGTCTCCTTGGCTAATGCACTTAAGACACCAACAGATTTGAAAAGCACAGAATGCATCTTTCAAGAACTACACTTTTAAGTAGGATATAGACAAAAGGTATTTGGTTCTAGCATATTTTTTAAACTATCTACAGAGCAAAGATGCATACTAAAAATATCTATATAAGAAACAGTTATATTTAGACAGACACATATGATAGCTACTGAGCAGAGATGGTTAAATGGGACACCAATTTTGTGGAAACTTGAGAAACTTTCCACCTATTTTTTTTTAATATAAAAATTCATCAGTAAAAAATTTTAGCCACCTCCACTTAGAACCTCTTAATTACGTACCATATGAGAACTGAGAAATATCATGGAAATATGGCAGTCTGTCCCTAACTAAGGTTTTTACTAGCTTTTATCTGTATACTTCTGGAGTCTTAACATTCTACCTGTCTTGCAAGAAGGGGGCTCATTATTCAGCATTCAGGGAAATGAAGACTCCTGCAAGATACATGCATACTTATGTCCTACAACTATAATTCTAATATTGACCTACTGTGGTTGGTGCTACCTGGAACTGGGACACTGTTGAGCCCTCTGTTCCACCAGCCTGGGCTCCCTCTCACCCTGTGATGCTGTGACAAGCTGTAAACCTCTGGTAGGTACTGCACTCATACAGACATCCACAGGCAGGGACACACCCAGCTGAGTTACATGAATGCTTCTCCCAGTCACGCATGAACTAACAATAGGGAGGCTCCAGCCAATTCCCCCCAGCTCCCCAACTGTGCTCCCCTGAGCCTTATCATCCTACTATGGTCAGAAGCCTGACCAGTGTATGTTTAAAACCCAGTCCACTCCTCCCTCAATGAGAAGAGGACATGCACCAGGTTTTGTTCTTGAGCTGAGGTTTCCCCAAGCACTTTAAACAAAATACACTGTTTTAAATAAAACATAAAGCAGGTTTATTAACTACAGAAAGATAGATTTTCAGTTATTGTAAGTAGTGAGCATAGAGCTCAAAGTTGGTTACCTAAGGAAAAAATAAATACATTTGCAGTCTAAGTTCTATAAACTAAACAGGATTTGATCAAGCAGTGTCTCCTGCAATAGATAGTACAAGCAAGTTACAGATCTTCAATACAGAAGCTGGAATTTTCCTCCCGCACAGGACCACCTTCCCCTGTTCAGTCTTTGTTGTCCAGTCGTGTTTCCAGATGTTGAGTTGTGGGGGGAGTGAGGCCAAGTGATGATGTCACTCCCTCTCTTTTATAGTTTCTTCCAGCTTGCTGTAAAGATCCTTTGCTATGATGTGGGCCAAGCAGTCTCCATTTTCTACAGGCTATCTCTGAGAAGTCTCTATTGCATACAGTTCTTGGGATTCTCCTTGGGAGTGTGGATTCCTTTTAATGGGCCATCAGCATGTCTGGCTCCTCCACTGTTGTACCTGAAAGGCTGGTTGTTGGTGTTCCCAATCTCACAAAATATTTCAGTAACGCACACATAGCAAAACTTCATAAATTCATGTACCATGATAGCACATACAATCCAACAGGATATTAATGTTCAACAGATCAAGACTTTTAAAGTCTTGGCATACTTTGTACAAAACATAACATAATTACATGACAGTGGTAAATATGGGGATTCCGGGGTGCTGTTTTGAGGCACAGAGTGCCACTCCTACCTATTAACTTGTCTCAAACTAAACCAAACAGATGGACTTTGCCTGTCTTTGGAGGATCTTTTAGAAAAGAAAAATGAGGATATTCAGACAAGACATTTGGCAAATGTTAAAAATAAAAAAAAAAAAAATCAAGGGCTGGACTTTGAAAAAAATCATATTTTTGGCACATTGTGGCTCAAAAAACCCCAACTCAGCCCAGAAACTCCAAATTTGATTCATTCTATCTATGGCTCCAATATGCTCTGCATGAGTGCAGGTGTCTAGCTGTGTGGAACTCATTCCAGGGCTGGGGCCTATGTATTCTATGTAAATGGCTGAAAATATGGTGCTATCTTGGTGTTACGTCCTCAGTGCAGACTGCTGCCCTAACTACTTTTGTAATGTTTGCTAGGTTAATTCCAGAGTTATTCAACATGCTTTTTTCCCCTTCATACCTCTGGGAACATTGCAGTTGATTATCTCTGGTCTGTATGTGACATAGGATTACTATGGAGTATACAAATGTACAATTGACTTCTAATTCAATGAAGGTTTTTTTCTCTATAGTTAAAAAGAAAAGAGCATTTTCAAAGGATGTCAAAAGATATGTTGGCATCTTACTATCTATATCTCATAGGCGTTCGTGGGGTGGATGCAAGTGCCAAACACAAATTACACAAACTACAGAGGTATGTGAAATAGACGGTGCTCTTGCCATCTTAGTGACAAGTCCCTTGCTTAATACAAAATCTTTTTTCCCTTCCTTCTTATACCTCATTTCCTTTCTCTCGCTTTTAGCTCTTCATCTTTGTTCTTCAGTACCTGTTGCTATTGATATGCAGCTGTGAAAAAGGCAGGGTTTGCAGTGGACTCTGATAAAGGCTAGGCTAAGCCGGAGACAGATCTGCTTCAGAACTGACAACACCCTGACTCTGGTCCCGTAATTTTCACCCCTGCACTGATATTGTCTATTTTCATGGTGCATCTCCTTTCTAACTTCTCTTGCCCTAATTCACTAACAGCTTCCATGATCACCAGTTGAAAGGTCCACACAAAACTGGTCTTTTGCATATTCAGGGTTCTCTACATTGATGCAACTATTGGGCCCTATTCTCTGTGCTGTTGTAATGCCAGATCATTCCTCTTTCACATCTCTGGTCTGGGGACCAAGCAGAGATCTTTATTCTCCTTGGATATCTACTAAAAGGTGACCTCAAAAAGGTCTTTCATCTTTAAAGTGGATTTGTACCTTTTTTCTTTGCTTACTTTTCTTTATTAATATTTGGAATTAAATTAAATTAGGAACTGAAAGTTGTCAGATTGACAGCCTTATGGAGAGTTGGGTAAACATTTTAAAAGTGGGTGAGTGACTTAGGCTCCTAAGTCTCATTTTCATAAGTGACTTAGACCCAGATCTTCAAAGGTATTTAGGCACCTAATTACCATTGATTTCAATGGGGAGTTAGTTTCCTTAGGTGCTGTTGAAAAATCTGAGTGGTCACCTATTTGCATCTTGTGTGTTTGGATTTAATAAGTCATGCTGTTAAATAACTAATTCAGTTGATGTTTTAATTAAGAATTCCTTGATTGTCTTACTTAAGGCAGGGTAACAGCCGTGGTAGTCTGTATTTGCAAAAAGAAAAGGAGTACTTGTGGCACCTTAGAGACTAACCAATTTATTTGAGCACAAGCTTTCGTGAGCATAAGCATCCGATGAAGTGAGCTGTAGCTCACGAAAGCTTATGCTCAAATAAATTGGTTAGTCTCTAAGGTGTCATAAGTACTCCTTTTCTTTTTACTTAAGGCAGTACTATACAGAATACAGAAAAGGAAACACATGTACCAAATATGAGACTAGAGAAGTGAGGCAGCCTACCTGAGTTCACTTCTGACTACTCCCTAAAACTTACCTCTTATATACCGTTCAAAACAAAGAAAAATCTTTTCTCATGCTTGATCTTATTTTGAATCAGCAAGCTCATAATATTTGTAACTAATTTATCATTACTAGGACAGCTGTAACCACAATTAGCTCTTAATGCTTAGACATTAATCTATACATTAAGGTTTTGCTGATGCATTGATTATAGAACACACTTGCTATACCACATGTTCCTTTGCTATTTTGTCATTTACTAAGTTTATTGATTAGAGAGCATTTATAAACATCCCTTATCAATTACACCATTTTATCCATTACCACACACCTATAACAACAGACATCTCTTGACGTACTGTGTGTGTTTACAGAAACGAGACAACGAAAAAGAGCTATTGACTATGGACTTCTTTTCGTGGTAGCTGGTTTACATAATTGGTAAACTAAAGACATCTGTTCAAACATCCACTATTATCAATTACAAAAGATATCTATAAGCAAGTCATTATGATAGAAACCATCTGTTAGAATAATTCCTGATAGGCTAAAAGTATCCTCTGATGATTATAAGCTTATTAATTACAGAAGACACTTGCCCCATATAGGTTACAAGTGGTTCCTTTCTGGACATTTCCCGAAGGATCGTGAGTTTAGAGTAAAAAGGACACACAACCCATTATTCAATAACACGCTAAGGTCCAGCTAAGATTTAGCTTATTGATAACACACTGGGGTCCAGCTAAAGTTCAGAGTAAAACAAAGTGGATAATAAAGTATGGGCCTACTAAGACAAAGACATTCATTGATCCAAAACAAAGCGCTCTTTAACATAAGAGTTTAGCCAACACCTTTGGCTAATACAGAAAAGATTCTGGGATGTCTGGCTAAGAAATCTGGAGAGTTTAATATAAAAGGAATAAAAGGTTAATATTTACTAAAAGTCTTTAGGTACATACATGCCTTTAAAAATCAAACCCTTGCGCTCTTCAATCACTTAGGCAAATTAGAAAAATTTACCCTTTATCCAGAATGTAGTTACAGCGTTGGCAGCCACAATGGAAGATTTTCACATTAACTGGAAAACAAACATCACCATGGCCTAGAGGAACTGCTTCTAGGGTTAAGAGCTCATTGTCTATAACATTTACTCCATTCAGCCTTTCACAGCCAACCAACATTAAAATATATATTTATAATTCATGTCTGTGGTATCAGGCCAAACATTTTAATTGATGATTTGGATGTCAGACTTAAGTAATATGACATGACAGGGCCTATATTTTGTTGTTATAATTCATAGCTATTATATCAGTAGGCATGAAACTGAAGGCACAGTGCTGTCAAGCAATTAGGTGTGAATTAATACAACACAATTCTCACTGAAGTGTCATCTGCAAAGACAGAATACTGTCAAAATGTGTGTGTGTGTGTATATATATATATATATATGCATCTCATAAGGTCCATGTCAATATATTGTGTGTTATAGTCACTGCTCACAGAATTCTTATTGGCCAATCACACCACTTGATTTCTCCTGCCTGTTTTCTGTCAACTGATGAACCCCATAAATTCAGAAACTCTTAAATGTGCTGTATTACAATCATTGCTCCTGGAACTTGTAGCATTAATTATATGACGAGAATCACAAATTCCAACCATGAATTTCACTGTATTACAGTTATGGACTGGAATTATTATAAGAGAATGGGATCACTCAATTTCTGTTGCCCTTTTATGATAGTGAACAATGAGTTAATTCAAATACACATAGGCATGGTCACTTGAAGCATCCTGCCATCAGTTTGAATAGTTTTGCACTCATTTCCTGTTTTAAGTCACCCTTGTTAATTGGGAACAAGCACTTTGTTTTTTTTATTTTTTTCTCCATAATCAAATAATTCAAGCAGCCAAATTATTTCCCCCCTGTGCTCTAAGACCTTTCAGACCAAAGTCTTTTTTTTAAGTTACAATTCTAAACTTCTAATGGAAGTGCTCTCTCAGCTGAAGCTCTAGTATTTGAGCCAACAGAAGATCACTGCTACACCAACGCCTGAAGTGATCATTTCACAATATGCCATGTGGCGACTTCTTACTAATCCATGTTCAGGTGTTTAAAAATAATAAGTTTGCTTCTGTTGCTCTATACGTGAGAATCGGTCTTGCTAAAACTGTCTCCCTACTTTATCTGTAAAAGGTTTTTATTTAAAAAATTCTGTACATTTATAAATCAAAATTTTTTGCAATCTCATGTGAACTGTAGATTTACCCTGTTATGACCTTCTGTGTGGTGGAGGGAGAGGAGCACTCTGCTTGGTCCTTCAGTTCTATCATTCAAGAGATGCTCAGGAAAGGATGTGATGTCTCCAAGGCACAAGATAATGGGGAATTAAAGACAACAGTCACACACAACAGCTAATGATAGCAATAACGGCAACAAATTATTACGACAGATCCTCTTCTCTTTACTCCCTAGTAAATTATGGAGATAATGAAACACATTTTAAAATAATGATTCACTGTGATAACAAGAAAACCCTCAAGCTCCATTTAACATATGACTTTATTGGCCCAGTACCCTTACCATTTACTGTACTGTGATACTATTTGATATTCACCAACCAAGCAAAATAGAATGCTAAAGGGCCAATGGTCCACACGCACCAGAACCTCCCACAGGAGCTAATGGGAGGCTGGAGTATGAAAAGAATGCAAAGATGAACAACCCCAGAGAGCTGCAAGAAACATTCATTCATGTTCAGCTCAGAGTGAATCCAGAGAGATGCCACTGGTGTTACCCCAGATTTACACCACTTATAACTAAGTTCAGAAATTGGTCCACCATACCAGACATAGGCACAATGACTTTAAGAGAGCCAGAAGAGCTTGGACAAAAGCTATCCCTTTAAAAAAGGAGCAGCACATGCTCCCCAACCCATTTTTGTACCAACCCTGCTCTCTTGGCTGGTGTGGAGTGGAGACAGGATCATGCCCTATCCTTGCTCATCCCTTTGAGGAGGCTAGCAGTCATACTGGCACAGGCACTAGCCTGGATCAATCTGGAGTTCTGTCTGGCCTTTAAGGGCTGCCCTCTGTGGCTCACTAGTTCCCCTCGCTGGTGCAAATGGAGGAAGGGCAAATTCTTGGCTCTTCCATCATACCACTGCCTTTCGGGTAGCTACACCTTTGAGGACACTATTAGAGGAATGCTCATGTTCTCTGCAACAGGCCTAGGCCTGCCAGCTTTGCAAGGGGGACAGAAGCACACAGGGCTGGGCACAACCCAGGTATATACCACGTTCCATGGTTTAATATGTGGCATATTTACTTGCAGTGTTCTGCACAAAATATCTGTTTTCCCCATTCTATACTTAAAGACAGAATCAGGATAATAATACCAGCTGCCAATCTCTACCTGCCCTGATCACACACTCATCTGCTGACACCAGAACTAAGAGAAGACATTTCAATGGTAGGCAAATAACATTGCTGGCTCTCTGTCATCCCTACCCTATGAAAAGGATTGGTAGTTTTGTAAATGGAGGTTGGCCTAATGGCAGACATGGTAACCGTCCCTTTGGTGGGGCAGGCCATACCTCAGAAGGTGTGGTATAAAGGTTTGTCAATGGGTAGCATTATATTCTTAAGTACTGTGCAAATCTATATCAAGGAGAATGTTGCTGCACAAGAAAAATCTTATAATCTAATCATTTTGCAGGAGTCTGTTCAAGGAAGCTCTGCTGTTTTGTTTTCACATACAATGCCTTGCAATATATGTGAAAAATGTTTAATGAACACACCTGTTCTTGTCACAAGTGAGCTTTCAGCTGCATTTTTTCATTCCACCCACAGAAAGCATCAGTAATTGAGAATTATGTGAGTGTCATGTGCCAGGTTCAGGGGAAGTAAAATCCAACATGCTTCCTCCCCCACAAGCAGGTTGTAAAGCATTAGTTATCCCTGGGAGGTGGGGGCAGAGTACAGCTGCTATTCCAGCATGTGACTGGAAGAGAGTTTGAAACCCCTCTGCACCACTTCCCATGTGGTGTTAGGTCTGAAAGAACCAAACGATCATAACAGCATAGAAGAGCATTTTCTTCATCGATTTTAGATCACAAACATCAAACAAAACCATAGAAAAGATAGAAGTTAAATTTCCTTCCCCCAAATGAAAGAAAATCATATACTAATTCCCAAATCATGTATTCCAGCATTAGTTTAATTTGTAAATTAACCTCAGTGTGTCCACACACACAAAGCTAATAGAAATAACAACCCCCTTTCCTGCCCCATCCCCATTTTAATAATCTGTGCACATACTAGTTTTATTCTTACTTATACCTAGCACACAAAACAATATATCTAAAACTTTAGTAAATGTTTGCAAATTCTTCCTACACAGAATAAAACTGATTCCAGAGCTTATTAAACTCTTTCATGATGTTTTCTAGGATATAAATTACTTTTTCATATGAAGACATGACAGCAAGATTCACACTGACATTCTAACACTCCCAAGACAAATGGAACAGAAGCAATGCCATAAAATATATTCATTACTTATATTTGTTGTTGGTTTTTGATGGGAGGAGTAAGCTAATGTTACTAGTTTGCATCAAATTACAAGGTAAAGGTCTGATTTCTTCTCTTTGAGGAAAATAAAAATTATAAATGATTCCTTTCCCCCCCACTCCATTTATTGTGGATCTGGAATTCATATGAATTCACAGCAGCTTAAATTCACCCCTGTGCACAAGGTCAGCACAAGCTCCATGCACAATGTTAATGCCACTTAACTCCTCCCTTGAAGACTTAGGTGGGACTTAATGATGCTGATCCTCTGCACAAGGGTGAATTTCACACCACTGTGTATGTATAATTTAAACTTTGAACAATGATCCAAAAGCATGAGTTAAAAATTACCATTGAGTACATGACCCAAATATGTCGACCACTTCCCTGTGATTCTGGTGAAAACGAGCTGCTGATAATTTCTTGGATCTTTTCCTTGATAATGAAGTCTTCAACCAGTGCCCTGAGTCCTTCATTTTTCTAAGGATTCTAGTTTTCGGTCCGACGTTTTGGTAGCTCTCACAGCTGTATGTTAGTACTGAAGTTACATTTGAATTGAAAATTCTCAGTCTTGTGCTGGTGTTATGTCTTTGATTTCCATTACATTTAGTAAATGCTGTGGCTGCTTTTCCTCTCCTAGATGTCATTTCCTTCTTGATGTCTCTGCTGGCCACTATGGTACTGCCCAGGTAGGTGAACTGTTCTACTCTCTTGATATTTTTGCATTCTAATCTGATGTTACCATTTACATCTGGGTTTCAAGGATGTTTTAGATTTAGAATACTAATTCTGAGACCTGTTTGGCCTGCTGTTTTTTGCCAGGTTATCTGTCTTTGTTTGTAAGTTTTAGGCGGTGTCACTCAATAACACTATCAACTGTAAAATGTAGGTCTTCTGGGCATTGCCATATACCCATGCTTTATCAGTGTTTTTGTTGTATACTTCATTGCCAAGTCTATGCCAATGCCAAATAATAGTAGAGATAAAATGCAGCCATGTTTGATGGCAATGTGTCCACATTGAACCGTTCTATTGTCTGGGTTTTAATCTTTACCAAGCACTTCTCATCTCTGTACATACTCTTGATGATGGTAACAGCTTCAGGGCTGAAGAATTATTCAACAATGTGGGGGGGCCTTTTGAAAAATCAGTGAAATTGATGAGGGAGTTTGCCATTCTATACATTCTTCTTCTACAATGCTCTTTATGTGACTATCCAATCTACATAGGATCTCTCGGGCCTGAACACAGCCTCTTCTCTAAGCTTTGCATCAACTACCCTTATTATCCTGCATAATGTCACACTGCGGAAGGCTTTCCCTACAACAGGGAGTTGTGCAACTCATCTCCAGTTGTAGTTTTTTGCCTTGGAAATAATCAGTGCTATAAGTATAAATCACTTTGATTGCATTTTAATTAAGAATGTATTCTCCAAAGCTGTATCAACCAGAGGAAAATTACCCAAGAGAGAACCAGTCCCTTACCACCAAATGTGTTCTGACCTCATAGCTAGGCAGATTGTTTGAATCACAGCCCCTTTTCTCATTCCAAGCCCAGACAGTGGGCCAGGTACAGAGAGTGATACAACTATGGGCGTCTAATAGAGGTTCAGGCTATGTCACATAGATGAGAACTGAATGCACACAGCTGAGACATCAGGGAGAGAAGTCTGTAATAAACATATACTGCAGCACTGGCAAAGAAAAAGACCTTGTAAAGCTTCTCTAGCCCCCCATGAAGTACTTTCCTAATCTTAGTTTTCTTTGTTCCAGTGTCATACAGCAATTCAGCTTTTCAAATATGTAATTTCTGCTCTTACCCACTTCTTTATACATGTGGTATACCCAGATTTATGATAGGAGTTTAAGATTTTCAAGATCCAGAAACAGAGTTTTAATACAAAAGGTTGTACAGACTTCTTGTACATCCTGTCCACCCACAAAAAGAGTGGGAAGGCAGGAGGTTTGTGTGTGGCAGGGGCACCTGGAGAAACGAATATTAAAAAAATAAAGTGGTTTTATGCCTTAGGCATGGGGAAGAAGGGTCCCAGAACGAGTTAAACAGAACTGGAATAGCATCCCTAACTGAATTACTGCACTCGAGTGCAGTAAGATCTATATTATCCAGCTGTGTAACTCAGTGTAATCCCATGGGTTTCTAGTTCCAGTGAGGGAGGAAATTGTATGTACACAGAGAAAACATTTGGACCAACATGACTGGAAGGATTAAGTCCTCAACTATGACCAGTAGGAGCTGGATGCCTCATTGGGGGAAACTCCAAAAAGAGCCATTTGCAGCTCCCCAGTCCTCGGCCTGCCAGGGGTCAATTCAATTATCAGCATAATTGAGAGCAACCCCAGGGCTACTTGTAATTTAGAGCAACCCAAAGGGCCATCTACCAGCTGGTGACCACCAGAAGAGATCTTCATTCTAACTGCCTCTAACCTCAGGAACAACCCAGGTGAATGCCCTCCATGAGCCCCCGGACCCTTGGGCATAAGTTAGAGTTGTGTGAGGGCTGCTCTAATTTACAATGGCCACCAATAGGGTTGTTCCACAGATGGGGCAGATTTATGTGGCGTAAGGTACTACTCTAAACAGGAATATGGGCAGCAGAATTTGGGCCATAATGCATATATTTGAGTTAACTGAAAAATGGGTCATGATAAAGTGTTGTCAGAAATATTGTACAAAAGGATAAAGCCTTTAAGAGGAGGCAATCAGGACTCGGCAAATTTGATGATCAGCTAGTACATTTAGCAAAAATTCATGGATCATTGTCAGGGTTATGGAGGATGAAAGGCCCAGAGAAGGAGAGCAGTCAACGGGAACAGAGGGAAACCTTCCCATAGTTGGAACCCTCCTTCCAGATGTTGGGGTATCCTCTCGCACTGAAGTTACTTCTCCAGGGGAGGGAACTCCAGTCTTTAGGAAAAGGCAGGTGTTAGTAATGAGAGATTCAATCATTAGAAACAGATAGTCAGTTTGTGATGACCGGGAGAACCGTATGGTGACTTGCCTGCCTGGTGCAAAGGTTGCGGATCTCTCGGGGCATCTAGATAGACTTATGTGTAGTGCTGGGGAGAAGCTGGTGGTCGTGGTACATGTAGGTACCAATGACATAGGGAAGGGTAGGAGAGATGTCCTGGAGGCAAAATTTAGGCTGCTAGGAAAGAGACTGAAATCCAGGACCTTTATGGTGGCATTCTCAGAAATGCTTCCAGTTTCATGCGCAGTGCTAGGTAGCCAGGCAGAGCTTCAGAGTCTCAATGTGTGGATGAGATGATGGTGTAGAGAGGTGGGATTTAGATTTATTAGGAACTGGGGAAACTTTTGGGATGGGGAGCCTATACAGGAAGAATGGGCTCCACCTGAACCAAAGTGGAGCAGCTACTCTACCCAATGACTGGAAGATAGCTAATGTAACACCAATATTTAAGAAGGGCGCTAGAGGTGATCCTGGCAATTACAGACCGGTAAGTCTAACGTCACTACTGGGCAAATTAGTTGAAACAATAGTAAAGAATAAAATTGTCAGACACTTAGAAGAACATAAATTGTTGCACAAAAGTCAACATGGTTTCTGTAGAGGGAGATCATGTCTTACTAATCTATTAGAGTTCTTTGAGGGGGGTCGACATTGACAATGGGGAATCCAGTGGACAGAGTGTACTTAGATTTCCAGAAAGCCTTTGACAAGGTCCCTCACCAAAGGCTCTTATGTAAATTAAGTTGTCATGGGATAAGAGGGAAGATCCTTTCATGGACTGAGAACTGGTTAAAGGACAGGGAACAAAGGGTAGGAATAAATGGTAAATTTCCAGAATGGAGAGGGGTAACTAGTGCTGTTCCCCAAGGGTCAGTCCTAGGACCAATCCTATTCAATTTATTCATAAATGATCTGGAGAAAGGGGTAAACAGTGAGGTGGAAAAGTTTGCAGATGATACTAAACTTAACTGCTCAAGGTAGTTAAGACCAAAGCAGACTGTGAAGAACTTCAAAAAGATCTCACAAAACTATGTGACTGGACAACAAAATGGCAAATGAAATTTAATGTGGATAAATGTAAAGTAATGGACATTGGAAAAAATAACCCCAACCACACATACAATATGATGGGGGCTAATTTAGCTACAACTAATCAGGAGAAAGATCTTGGAGTCATCGTGGATAGTTCTCTGAAAACGTCCATGCAGTGTGCAGCGGCAGTCGGAAAAGCAAACGGGATGTTAGGAATCATTAAAGGGATAGAGAATAAGATGGAGAATATCTTATTGCCCTTATATAAATCCATGGTATGCCCACATCTTGAATACTGCGTACAGATGTGGTCCCCTCATCTCAAAAAAGATATACTGGCATTAGAAAAGGTTCAGAGAAGAGCAACTAAAATGATTAGGGGTTTGGAACGGGTCCCATATGAGGGGAGATTAAAAAGGCTAGGACTTTTCAGCTTGGAAAAGAGGAGACTAAGGGGGGATATGATAGAGGTATATAAAATCATGAGTGGTGTGGAGAAAGTGAATAATGAAAAGTCATTTACTTGTTCCCATAATATAAGAACTAGGGGCCACCAAATGAAATTAATGGGCAGCAGGTTTAAAACAAATAAAAGGAAGTTCTTCTTCACTCAGCACACAGTCAACCTGTGAAACTCCTTGCCTGAGGAGGTTGTGAAGGCTAGGACTATAACAGGGTTTAAAAGAGAACTGGATAAATTCATGGAGGTTAAGTCCAATACTGGCTATTAGCCAGGATGGGTAAGGATTGGTGTCCCTAGTCTGTTTGTCTGAGGGTGGAGATGGATGGCAGGAGAGAGATCACTTGACCATTACCTGTTAGGTTCACTCCTTCTGGGGCACCTGGCATTGGCCACTGTCGGTAGACAGGATACTGGAATGGATGGACCTTTGGTCATACTGGGTCAGACCATTCTTATGTTACCTTCCTAGAGGAAAAAAGTAACAATTCAGGTCTTTCAAAAGTATCCAGGCTCAGTTTGACACACCACCAGATCAATCTGAAAAGAAACAAAACAAAGTATTTTGAAAATGCTAAACACAGCAGTGAAAGATATCTGACTCAGGCTAATAAATACAGTTCAAGCTCAAATTATGTGCAACTTAGTAACCACCAAAAGGAATTAATTTCTTGTAATTTCGGTAGTAAAGGTATTATTAATACCATCAGAAAACAGTGATGATTTTTAAAATTATTTAAGGTGGGATAGTGAATAGAGGAGACAGTAAAGGGAAACACTTGATTTTTGTTTGGCATGGAAGAGGATAGGTACAAGGCAAAACAACTTGCAGGGAGTAGCCTTCACTTTTACATTCTCCTGTTGGCTGCTATACTTATATTACATGCATACAGCCAAATTCTGTGCTGATTTATACCCACTAGAGTCACACAGCCATAGCAGAATGGTTGAATTCATTTTTCTGCCAGCACCAGTCTTCTGACCCAAATTACATGCTGCGTGTAACTTATGCCACCACTTATGTGACCAGTGAATTTGGCCTTACGAGTTTGGGTTTAATTCTGATCTGTGTTTTTACACCATTGTAACCATTTATATTTACACTGGTATAAATTGTATTGGAAAGCTCTTAAGGGGTTGACTGAGAAGCAGTGCCAATTATCTGTGTCACTCCTGGATTATCTTCAATAAAGGATTTACCTTGGATGAAATCACATGTGCCTCCATATCCATAGAATAGATTTTGCTGATTTAAACCCTAAATGGGTTTGTTTAATAAAAGGGCACAAGACAGGGTTACTCTTTGTGCTCATTCTGGAACCCTTTGCATGATTCCATGCAACACAATTACTGTTATCAGACTGGGGCACACATTGATCCCTGTTTTATCTCTGTCCTTTGCAAGCACATCCCAACACATCACTTCCTAATCATTTTTGAAGTGCCATTTTGGGGGTAATTTCTCTGGTTTCAAAAATATGTTACAGAAAAACAGGGGCATTTCCCAGATGATTTTCTAAAGAAGATTTGAATAAATGTGAGTAAGTTTCCCTTCACCTGTGTTTTTAATTCTATTAAACGCCTAGGAGTATGCTTATCTCACCAAACTTCTGATCCTTTAAAATTAAATTACCCTCCTTTAGTGAACCAGATCAAAAAAAAAAGACCTAGTGAAGTTGAATAATCTTAGCTTGTCCTGGTTTCCTTAAATTAAGCACTATTAAGATGAATGACCTCCCCCATGTGAATTACCTCCTTTGAGGTTCTCCCTGTTTTGCTGCCCTTGAGTTATCTTTAAAAGCTGTAATGGGACTTGTTAACAATTGTAGTGTGTTTGGGGAACTGGGAGGAGAATAGAAATGGAATAATAGAAATGGAACCCTTGTTTGACTGGTGCTATGCATTTTACACCAAAATGTTTTATTTAAATGTAAAATGGCTCTTCTGTCCGCCCACTCACCATAAAAAACCTGATTTTTGTTTTGGAAATTCAGATTGTTTTTGAAAGAAAACCTGAAAAATTTCAAAGACTTTATTTACTATCAAACAGTTTTCTTGTAATTTTTTGTAGGAAAAAGAAATAATTTCCCATCCATCTCTACTGTTGCATCCACCCTCCCTTAAGGAGTACTATTTTTGAACACATAATTGTGCCTTGTATTAAACTGTACAGTAGTGATCCATAAAATCAATAGATTAATATTGTAATCACTGGGATTATTCTTTACCCCAAGATGTGGCAGTAGTGAGCCCAGTGTAGTGCCTCTCAGAGGCAAGCAGTCTACATTCATCCAGTTTTAAACCAGACAGTCCCGCTTTTCTAATGTTAGTTCCCTGTTCAGTACTGAGACAAAAGCAGATGTGGTTTTGCCTGGTATCAGATTGGGGGGGGGGGTGCCATAATGAAAAATGCAGCACTCTTCCCCCACCGGCATGACTTTGCACACACCATGCTCCTGAGGTCATGGTATATCTGGTATTCTGGTAGTGTGCGAGTGGCCACCCTAACTGTAACTGCCTCAGTAGCTAGGCCTTATCTAGCCAGGCACTAGTCCTGGTGGGTCCCAATAACCGCTCAGACACATGGCCAAGGGAAAGGTTTTATAAGCTAGGAAAGGAAAAAGGTTGCAGATGCTTAAACAGGTACAGTTCAAAGTGAGAAACAGTGGTTCTTATTTGGCTCCATGGGGCAGTCCAGTAAAGAGTCAGGGCTCTTCAGGCCTAGTGCCTGGGGTGCCCTCTCTAGTCCAAGCAAATAAGCACTTGTAGGATTCCAAGCCCAGTCTCTCATGGGGCCTCTCTGTACTGGCTCCCTAGCCAGGCTCTGCTGCTCTCCCAGAAACCCACACAGATGTGCAAGTGGCTGTGATGTGCGATTGTCACAGCCTGTTCCACAGTTCCTGGGACTTCTCTTCAGACCCCTACTGCTATGCAGTTCCCACTCCTATACACAGCCTGGCCAACTCCTGTTTCAGGACCTCTCTTTACCTAACCAGGGGAAAGGGAAGTGCAGTGGGGAGGAAAACATAGTCCCTGCTTAGCCAAGAGGAAAGATGTACAGTGAGAAGGGGCCTGCTGCGAGTTTTAGTCCCCTGCTTTGGAGCTCCATCAGGAAACAGCCTCAGGTGGAAGAAGAGTGGGAGTGCCCTCTGCTTGTGCTTCTGGGGTACTAGCTACCCAAAGGGGAATATGGAGAAAATGGCCCTACCATCCCCTTTGCACACCTCATTGGCCTTGAATGGGGCAGATGTTACATGTCCCTGAGAAGAAATGCAGCAGGTACCCTCGCTTTGTGCGTCTCGGATTAATAGTGCCTCCCACAGACACCGTACCTCCCAAAGCACGCTACCACCATATGCAGAGTGCAGGCCTGCAGTAAAATCTCGCCCATAGTTACACATCAGGCACCCATCATCTTCAAGATGCTGTGCACACTTTAATAATCAGTTATACCAATACCCCTGCAAGGTATGGTATGTATATATGTGTATTACAACCCCCGGTTTTATAGATGGGGAAACTGAGACAGATGGCGGCTAAGCAACTAGCCCCAAACCATAGAAAGGGTAAATGTAAAAGCCAGGATTTGAACTCTGAAGTTCCTGGTTCTTCGTCCCATATTCCAACCACCCAACCTGAGCCTTTTCATGTTACTTATTTTAGCTAGAACTCCCAACTGAAGGCAGGGGAGTTCTGCTTAAAACAGATTGCAGCCTATGGCCCTCTGTCATTATTACATATGACCATTTCTCAGAAAGCAGAGAGCACATCATCTGCAGCGTTATGAGCAATGCTTCTTTGCTCAGAATCTGAGAACAGCAGGTGCTTATTATTCCCTGTCAAAATGTTGTGGCTTAAGCAATTTCATGCAAAGTTTAACGATCTGACCTGCTCCAAGTAAACTATTAGGAAGGAAATTAATTAGTTGAAGCCCAGAGGTATGGATAACCTGACTACTATCATTCCCTACAGGAACTGCAGCTGTACACAGATTTTTTTTTCCTTCTTCTGTCAAGTGGGAAGATCATTCAAATCCTTCAACAGATGAGTGTTCAATAATTTTATTTTTAAATGCAGCCTTTGAAGGTTATTTTGATGATGTGCTGGCTCTGAAAACCAATGTAACCAGATAACGCCTCAGGATTGAAGGCAGCTGCTTAGTCTTATGTTGCACTCAGATACAGAAAGAAGTATATTACTGTACAAATCCAGCTATCAACCGTGTCTGAAACAGTGCCCTTCTTGTCTACCTACTTCTTACAATGTAAAGTTCAGCTCCCCTTTCTGGATTCAGAATGGAGAAACTTCTGTAGTCACTTTGAAAAAGACAAAGGAGATGACACAGATAAATGATGAAAAAAATCTTTCCAAGAGTTAGGAATAACATTAGAAATCATACTATGATTGGGAGGACAGGGAGACTCTCCAGGCTTAAAGTCTGGTTCAAATGGCCAGAATATAAAACAAGAGTGCTGGTCATTTTATTATTCTACTTTGTAGAGCTATACTTATTCAGGTAAGGATTCAATTACAACGTGCTAACAAAGTCAGAGAGTATTGGAAAGGGAACTCTCATATGTCTCTCTCCATGTGTGACTGAGGCAAAGTCAATGAAGGGCTACCTAACAAATTTACCCAACATTTCTGAAAGTGCCCATGCATTTTGGATGTCCAAACTGAGATAACTTGGTGTTAATTTTCAGAAGTGCTAAGTACCCAGTACTCTAAATGAAGTTTCTTTGAGCAAGATATATTGAACTCTCTTCAGTTTAGTTTCAAAATTCTCATTTTTGATATGTGGCTTACCATTATGAGTTTTACAGCTGCTTCCATGTGTGTGGTTTTAGGCACTATACAGGGAAGGACTAATTCTTGGACCACATAAGACGACAAAATAATTTTAAATCCACATCTGTTCCTCAATATTAACATGAATTCCTTTCCTTTTAATATATATTATATTTTTCTTCCTAATATTAAGATAGAAAGTCTCTTAAAATTGTTCATTCCATGTAACATTATTAGAATAATAGGTTCCTTGGCACTGTGATAGGATTCAACTCACCATCGCTGTCGCCTCCTGCGGGTCGCTCCAGGAATTAGTTCTCGACTGCTGCGGAGCACCCTCGATGTGTGGTATCAGTCCCATCATTTACTCTGCTGCCCTGGGACCTGCGTTGCTCCCTGCTCGGTGGCATCCTCTTCAGGATAGTCCTTGTCTGCTTCAGGACATTACCCTCCAGCAGTGCCCACCACTTCAGTCTCACCCCCTTCCAGGGGAGGGTGTTGTTAACAGCAGTCCTGTCTGTACCTGCCTCGGTGGCGAACCGCAACCCTGTAGTCTAGCCCTTACCTCAGGGGCCAGTTGCGGTCTGTCTCGGCCCCTCTCCTTAACGGCCTGGTGCAGTGCAAACTGGGGGGGGACCCAGGCCCTCCTGCTACTCTGGGCCATGACCCAGGGACCCTCTAGCAGCAGCCTCTCTCTGCCCTTCTTCATTCCCCTCTTGCCTGCTCAGTTTCCCTAGGCCACTTCCTCTTTGGCCCTATGCACCTTCCTGACCCTTTGCAGCCAGGTCGCAGCCTAGCAGGTAATGGGCTGGAGCCCCTATCTGCTCCCCCAAGCCTGCCCAGCACTGCTCTGTTCAAGGTGCTGCTCCTTTCATCAGGAGCCAGTCCTTCTCCCTTGCTGGCCAGGGAGTGACTGCCTTCTCCTTAGCTGGGCAGCCTTTATATAGGACCTAGCCTGGTCCTGATTGGCTGCCCCTTCCCCTGCCCTGATTTGCTCTCCCCAGGCCTTCACTGATTGGCTGCTGGTCTGTGCAGCCTCTCCAGCCTGGTTCAGCGCTTTTTCTCAGGGGGTGGGGCTTTGCCCCACCACAGGCACCAAGACAATTTAAGTCTAATCTATTCATCCTAACACAGCTAACTGAACAGATTATTTGCTATTTGCCTAAAGAAATAAGCAAACCTTCCCTTGATGTTAACTCAGAATATTTTCAGTGGGAAACACCAGAAAAAAACATGCACATATGTTATTGCAAAGCAAGTTAAGTAATAGTGAAAGTTTCCCAATTAAGGCAAAAGTGTTAAAAATGTATTCTGAGTTGCACAATCAATCCCAATTATCCTGATCTTGAACTAATCTTTTGTACCATGAATCACTGTATCATCCAATGTTTCGCCTTCTGAAATAAGAAGCATAGAATGCAGAATACTGCTTAATACTACCTGAAATATAAAGCTTGCCAGTGAAGATTAAATAGTAAAGTAGATTGTTAGCTGATTTAACTCTGAAGAGATGTACACTAAAGAAAAAACTGCCCTGGTCTTTTCTCTATTCTCTGATTGGCAGTTCATTTCTTCTAGGATCATTGTTATGGACTGCAAGAACAGAAAGTAAAGCCTGCCTTTACAAATGTATCTTGAAGTTACTTCAAATAGCAGCCAATGTTATTCCAAGTTCAACAGGAACATTATCATGATTTGCAGATCTATTAAACTAGAGTGGCAGTCTTTTCCCTGCAACACTTTAGAGTACAGTACCTTCCTTCCCACATCTGAAGGATAGCTTGATTTAGAAAGGTGTAAATCACTACAGTTTAGATTCTGCCGTCCTGACTCAGGTTAATTATTAAAGTTATTCTCATGGATTCCAATATGAAAACTCATGGAATAAAGCGCTATTCAACGTGAGTAAAGGAGGCAGAATCGGGCCCTGTAAGATCTGATAAACTGAAGGGTTTTCACATGCTGAATTGCTATTGTAAAGAAAACATTTAAAATTAAAGATAGAGAATTACAGTAATAAATTTTTTAACTAATGCAGTAGGAATGTCTTGCCATATTGCAGGGCTATACTTTGATGTATGATGAATTGGAGACACACTGGGCATGAACGGAGCAGAGGAGAAAAAAAAAAAGACTACTACCCTGAAGGATACATTAATCATACCATTGTTGAGCTACATATTCTGCTGATTAGCCCATTTTCTAGATGAGCAATGTGACTTGGTCTTTCTGAAATAGCTGCTTTTAGGTATCTGGACCTGGTGGAAACTTTAGTGTTCCAACATTAAGCTACACTAGCAATGTTACTGGACACAAGTGTTAGCAACAAATAATAAAGTATGTAGAATATTGCCATTGTTGGCCTGCAAGCTGAGCAAAGAGTGAAAACAAAAGAGTGATGAAATAGTATATTCTTTCTTATTGAATCTGTAATATTATTTTATTAAAGTAGTTCCAAGAGGCCCTACCCAAAATCAGGGTGCTATTGTACTAAACATTGTACAGACATACTGTAAGAGACAGTCCCAGCCCCAAAGCAATTGTGTCTAGTCTTCACAGTTTCTGTAACAAATAAATATTCCAGTTTCAGATTTTTAAGCCAATATAGTTATACCAGCACAACCCTAGCCTTGATAGTTTTATTGACATAAACATGCATTGAACAAAGAATCTACACAGACAAGACAAATGGGTAAGAGGCAAAACAGAGGCAGAGAAAAGGAATTCACTTACCCAAGACTGGCCTTGACTGAAACATAGATAGCCTCCAGATTGATGAAAAATAAGAAAAGGTAGAGTTATAACAGTACATATGAAAATAAGAGTTTTAAAAGGTAAATAAACTTTCATGCTTCAAGGCATCAACCTACCTCTAACTATTGGGTGTACTCAGGAAACATCCCCTGGAGGAAGAATGGTCCATAACTGCCCACTGCTGGGTTTCTTATATCTTCTTCTGAAGCAGCTGGTCTGACCACTGTCAGTGGCAACATACTGGACTACGTGGACCATCGGTCCCATCCAGCAGGGAAATTCCTATGTTTAGTAATTGTATTTTGTTCCAGACACTTGACTTTTTTCCTGGTGGCAAACACTCTCCCAACATACTAATTCTAGAGTTTTATGATGACAACATCCACTAGAATGCCAAGGGATAAAATGAACTCACTTGTTCTTGGTAGACTATAAGCTCTTCTGGGCATGGACTGTGTCCTACTATATGTTTGCACACTATCCTGCATACTTTGGATGCTACCATAACACAGATAAATCATTTCTGTAATAGTATGTGTGGGAGGGAAGGGCTCTTTTGATGTTATCTTCCCAATTCTGCTCTGGAAGAAGCACAGCCCAGTTGCTTGTACTGGAGCCTGCACACAGTTATCACCATTCAAAATGTTTTGCAAAGGACAATTGAACAAATAAGCCAAGGTTCTGAGGCAGCTAAGTCTCAGCCACTAGTGTGTTTTGCATGCTCAGTTTTAGGATTTAGGTAGTACTTTGCAAATATGTACTACTTACTTAGTAGCAAGCCCCTTTGTGGGAGGTAAATACTGTTACCATTTCACAGATTGGGGAAAAAACAAAAACAAAAATCAGTGAATGCAATGAAGTCCAAAGTTTTTGAACTTGGGTATATAAATGTAGGCACCTATTTGCACATTTACTGTAAAGGACGAATGAGCGTGGCATGATTTTCAGAAGTGCTGAACACTAACAGACCCCATCAAAGTCAGTGGAGCTGTGGTTGCCCAAGTATGAAAGTCTTGGCCCTATATTAACTGCAAAAGCCATGAAGGAAGTTAGTTTCAGAGCTGAGATTAATCTCTTGCTCAGTGTTGAGATACCTCCCCGTGTGGCCAGAACTTTCACTGGTTTCACGGCAAAGGAGCTGAATCAGTTTCAAGCAGTTAGCTATTAAAGAACTTGCAGTGGATCTATGCCATCAACAGTACTTTGGGCTGTACTGCACCCTACAGCTGTAAACTGATCTGGTGTCTTCCCCAAAGTCAATGAATGACTCTATACTACGTGTTTTCTGGACGCCAGCATGGGATCTCTATAATGACAAGTTTTCTGTGCTAGTGATCAGTTTAATCTTTCAGGACAGTCTTCATGAGACATTTTTTTTAATGGAGGCAGAAAATCTGCTTTACTTTTCTAAACCATACAAATTAAAGGAGGAGAACATAGCTATGGGTTTCAAAAGGTCCACAAAGTCCAGCTGCATTCATAAAGCACACATCAGCTTGATATCTAAGCCCCACTATGCATGCAGTACACATTTTATAATTGTTGTGTACTACTGTAACTTTCAGATTTTAAACTTACCACATATAGTTAAGTAAAAATATAGATACACACACAGTTTAGCAAGAATGTGAGTTTTTTCAGGAATAAGTAAAGAAAGTTGAGAATGGTTTTCAAATAGAAGAGAAAGATTCACCAACAAACAATTACAGCAGCAGCAGCAAGTTTCAAAATGGCTAATTTAGGGCTGCAAGTGCTTGACTTTGCCAAATTTAAAGGCCCAACCCCCAGAAATGCATGTTGGGAAAAAAGTTTATTTAAGAGCAGAATGCTGCAGTGCAGAGAGTTAATAGAAAATAGGTGGGTGGGGGCTAGAGGCCAGGGGGTAAGAGCTAAGGCTATATTTAATAAAAGATATATATATAAAGGCTTAGGAACATTTGTGTGTTATATAAAGTTATAGGCAAATATTTTTCATGGAGACCATGCATGAGATAAAGACTTATAAATTCTGCAAATTTAATAAGGCTATTCAAAGTTCTTTGATAACTGTTAGTATTTAAGATACTGTTTTCTCTAGTACTTCATTCAGCTGTTGTATCTGTTTCTAATTAAACAGCATCTAATTGTTAGGGCAACCAGAAATCAATGAAAGAGCAGCCTCACTATTCTAAAAATGGATTAACCTAAAATAATGAAAAGTCCCCTGTATTTGGAATTTGTCTTGCTCTAAGTTCATTTACTGTTTGTACCCTCTGTCCTGTCACATGTGCTGTGTAAAAAGCAATAACTAGCGCTGACACTATCTATATCCTTATTGTCTCTCTACAATTACATTCTTCCTCTAGCTATTTTTTCTAGCCCTTATCAGTTAGGTGGGTTTTTAAATTTTCTTTGCTCCTTTCCTCCTGTTCCCACTAATTCCAGTGGTATATCACAACATATTGGTTAATTGTTCTATAATAAAATCTCTCTCTGGTAGATAGTCTGAATTTTGAATTTATAGTTATAATTCCATCTATCATGCAGACTATAGCACCAGAGGAACTAATAATTTAAAATATGCTTAGAGCGTTAGTATACATTAGTTCAGAGAGGGTTGGAATTTTTAATGCTGATTTGGTTGACCAGAAGTTCATGCTTTTAATTCTAACGATTTTTTATCTTCCCCAGACATCACCAAACAATTAAATTAAGAATTGGAAAGACACCATTTCACTTAAAGGAGAGCCAAAGTGCTTTTTATTTTCTTGATTGGAAATGTAATAAAGCTAAAATAAGGGAAATTTGTATCTGAAAAGAAATGATCTGCATAGTAATGACAGCGTGAAGAAAGCTTAGAAAGAATTTATTTCTGTATCTCCAAATACATAAATTTGTGGGAGTGTGGTGTAATCTTTTACTGTGGAATAGGTCTTTAAAAATAAAATAAAATAAATAAATAAGCTTATCTGCAAAAAATCCTGAGCACAGAGCTATTGTAATTAGTGCTCACCACACAGTAGTTATGGTATCCTGTCACTGGAATTTGACAGATGCTGATGACTTGTAAGCCTGAATAAGTAGTGTTACTTTAGACTTTTCAAGCATGAGTTTAATGGTTGTCTTCTCCAACACTTATTGGAAATCCATATGTAATCTGTACATAATGTATATAAAGTAGGCACAAGCTTTAAGCTGATTCTACCAACAGATTTAAATACACTAGTGGGGTAATATCAGCTATTTAATCACTTATGGAGTTTCCAGAAATAATACTTAATGATTCATTAATATTGAAAAAGGACAGGAGGCACAGTTACAAACGATCACTCTTTGCTTAGGCTTGCCTTTCTTAATCATAGACATTTTTGTTTCTGCTAAGCAGTACTTTTAAAGTTGCTGAAAGCAGAATTCCTAGAGCAATTGAAGTAAAATGCTGGTTTTCTTTCTCCCTCGTTTACCAGTGGCATAATTTTGTCTAGTATTCATATGAGATTCAGGCCTCCACACTGAATCACTTAATGGATTCCTCACAGTAGTGATTCCTCTGCTGTAGAACTGAATAGACACTCAATCATTGAATATCAGATTTATCGTCCAATATGTTCTCTTCTCTGTATGTTTACTTGAAATGTGGTGATGTAAAATCAAAATTCACAGAAAGAGTATGACAAATAACACCAGCAGAACAAGGATAAGATGTAAATGTCAACTCTATTGATGCCTATTTGAAGGGGTTACAATAATTAAGTGGTTTGCAAGCACTGATGATGGGCAATGTCCAAGGATTTGGAGCTTTCATTCTGCTTTTATAAGCACCCACGTTTCAGATGCTTATTCTGACTTCATCTGAATATTTTCAGTCTTGGGCTGTGTGATGCTTGTAGGGGGGTACCCAGGGTTGTGAGGCACTTTGCTACCCCCGCCCTCCGTAAGGAAGCCTCATTGGTGCCTGCTGGGGGTCATCTCCCTGACTCCATCAGCCATGGATCATACAAGCAGTCCCTCTAGTCCTATATAGGCTCTGCTCTCTCTCTAAAGGTTAGAGATGGGCACACTCCAACCCCCAAGTCCTCCAAACGCCTCCTTGGAGTGTCTAGCTCCAATCCACTGGACACTCACAGTATTCACAAATTTGCTGCTTCCAAAGAAGTAGTACATCCCAGCTTATCAGTTTCACCTCAGCCTACTACTTCACTTAACACACCACACTGAGATATGTTTTTATAATGAAATTAAGTAAAAGTTTATTAAACAGAGTGTAGAGATTCAAGTGAGAGCAAGTAGAAGTATTGGAAACAAATGGTTACCTATAAAATAGGATGCATCTAGTACCTCAACTTACCTAACTGGATACCTTTATGTCTCGGAGTAATGTTCACTCAAAGTCCTTCCAGTGTTTTACAGCCAGGCTTGGCTGTGACCTTCCATTCATGAGATGAAGTCATGCTGTCAGCTTGCCGCCTCACTGAGAGATCCCGGATGTCTGTCTGCACTCCTGGATATTTCAGAACAATCCCTTGTCCTTATTCATAAGCAGGTTACTGCCTGCAGGTTGGTTGTTTGTGTATGCTCCTTTCTGTTCACAATCTCTTAATCAGTATCTGGCTCAGTATGTAAATAAGGATAAAGTGTGGGGACACATAATGATCAGACAGGGAGATAAGAGTCTGTTATCCTCTGCCTGAAAGGAACCTGTCTGAGAAATGTCATCTCCTGGTTACCTGCCTTTAACATAATTTTCAGTTTAGACACAACTCAAATATTATCCTTACGTACATTTCACAATCATTATGCTAAGTGGTCAGCTACTGGCTTTTGGCAGAGACCTCACATGCCACCCTTTAGTGAATTATCCATATCCAACCATAGGGAACCCTGTAAAATCCTATGCATCCCCTTTGCCACTTGACATCAAGAAGTCCCTGGAAATCTTATGGGATCAGGTTTTCTGAAGAGATTTTTGGAAATGGTTTTCTGATCAGAAGGGAGTTTTCCCACAAAAACAGTTTCTTCTTCAGATACTTTTACTCAACAGACATCTTTGTAGTTAGTTCATGAGTAGTTCATTCAAAATCTGTTATACAATGTAGTTTTCATTATACATAAAGGTCAGAGTGTCTGTTCATTAATTGGGTGAGTGGCAAATTAAGATCAGGTTTCTGGAGTAGTGAATTCAAAAATCACTATGCATTTTTTTTAATATGTTTGCTTAAAATTACTGCCAGTAAACTAATAGTATTCATGGAAAATTAATAGAAAAGGATAATGAACATAGTCAAAGCAAATCTGATTATTTTATTCATGTGATTCTTAGTGGAAATTGATTTGAGATACTTGCCCAACTCTAATTATCCTTCCTGCTGCAAAATATTTTATTCTACACTTAGTACTTACTACTGTCATGGTCGCAAATAGACTTGGTCACTGCTGGTCATCATCATTATTCATGGTTAGAGATTGCTGGATCACCATACTCTATTTGGAGTGTCTTGGTCAAAATTATTCTAATAAAACGTGGGTGTCAAATTATTAAGCTAGAATTGGGGAGACACAGTTAACACCCAACTTCACAACGCATGTTTATCACATGATCTGAAGGCATTTTAAGAAAGGTTTGTGAAACTGATAGACAAAAATACTTCCTCTAGAGCCACTGAGGTATACTGTAATTGGTAATTATGTAGAGACTTTTAAAAATGCTGATCATTGTCCTCATAGATGGTAAATGTATTTTCCAAATTATCATGCCCTTTAGTTTTAAGATTAAATTATAATCTGAAATTCATGATTTGTCACTGCAAAACCCCAAAAACTTGGTATTGAATTTATGCAGAAGCAGACTTTTAAGATATATATGGTTGAATACTATGCACCTTAGGCCTAATATACTAAGTCAAATCCTTGATGTGTGGTTATTTTACCTTTTATTATATTATATTGTCCCCATATCTATAGCAAATAGGTGTTATTTATGGAAATTAAATATACTAAATCAGCAAACAACAGTCGGTTGAATGAAATATTGATAATGTCACTGCAAGAAATATGCTGCAAACCAAATAATGTGCTGTGCTGGGAAAAAGGTCATTCAAATTAACCACCAAAAAATGAAACCAAATAAAGAGGGTTTGCATGTTGTCTTGAACAGTTCCAAACCTAAGCTTTGGACTCCCAGGAGTTTAAATGGCCTTTCAAGGTCAGGCTTGACAAAGCCCTGGCTGGGATGATTTAGTTGGGGATTGGTCCTGCTCAGAGCAGGACGTTGGACTAGATGACCTCCTGAGGTCCCTTCCAACCCTGATATTCTATGATTCATGCATTGGAAACCTCCTACTCTTAGTCCTACTTTTCATTTTAGCCAGGTTTCTAATTATATTTAGATTATTCCCTGGGTAAACTGTGAGAATCTGTAACAGAGACCTTGTCTTTTTTCTTTACCTTTGAGGCACCATGCACACCTATGGTAATATATAAATAATAATTAATACAACTATACTGAGAGAACATTAAAGTTGCCTGCATAAGCACTCAAGAGTCAGGAAGCAACTCCTTTCCATAAGGCCCATCTCCATATCAAATCCCATGTTTCTATCCCTATCCATATTGAGTGTAAATGGAGACTAGGTTTGGCTCAAACTTTCCAGGTAATATATATTCACCTTCAGGAAAAAGCCAGGACAGGATAAATCCAAACTACCACGTGAAACTTGGAAAATTATAAGCAACTGAAAACAGATGTTTATACTGGAAATATTCCAGCAACCTTAAGTATATCTGTAGCTGGCACTCTGGCTATAATAAATAATAATAATCTGTAGTATACTAAAGCAAGAGCCATTGTAACCTAGTTGTGTGTTGGATACAGTAGAAGAAATGCCATGAAATCTGTGTTCAATATAAAGTATCATTCCCATTTTGTTTACTGTTGCAGCATGCACAAGTTGACTTTCCAGGAGTCCTCTCCAACTTTTAACAGACCACCTGTCACTTGCTACCAGAACACACACTACTGATACTGGCTGACAAACAGATTACAATGCATAGTAGCTGGTTTTCTAAATTAAACTAAAAGCACTTATTATTTTCCTGAAATAGTTCAAGGCTTTAAATTATGTATTATGGACTAACTAATGGCCCACACAATTTAATTCTAAAAACAGGGAGCTGAATTTAAATTAGGGGAGGGGCACAACAAATATTTGCTAATTAACTTTTGCCATTTCCCATCACTCTTAGCTCAGTGAGTAATTTTAAAAAAATGGTATCCCTGTGTTTCATATTTTAGGGTACAACTGCCAGGTTTACTGTCTTTCAGCTTTTGTCTCTAAAAGTTTGTGCTGTCTCTGCCTTTTTTCTGATGAGAGTCAATACTTGAGACAGCATTGCTCTGTGGGAACTGGTCACTGGTTTGGAATGCTGGCCTGTTCGACCATCTCTCTTCCAGGGCTGGTGTAATGTGTAAATAAAACAAGTTACACTTAGCACATACCCAGACTCCATGTCACTGATTTCTCCTGTATGGAGAAGCTGACCTGCAGGGCCCTAAACTTCTAATATCGTTCATGAGCATGGTTCACTGGGGTTGGAAGAATGTGCTACCTTGTTTTACATGAGCTATTTTGCCTAACTATAATCAGATCTTTAAGTCCCCGTCTTTCAATGAGCTTTGTGCAGACAGAACTCTGAGCTGTCACAGAGTTCATTGCAGAATCAGGTCCCTACTGTGTATCTATATTTGCAGTTGTTAGCATGTTGAAAGTGGTAACATATCTGAGTATTGGATATCATCTAACCCTGATTTTCTTTTTTTTTTGTATGTACTAAAATCATTACATTTCCAAGAGAAATAATTAACATTAACTTGATCTCACAAGCAGGAAAACTCTTGCTATATGTTAACTTCTCCATTTACAACAACAAAAAATGATTTTCTAATTGTAAATGTAAGTATTGAAGATAGTTGTCCGAGTAACACAGGATTGACATCTGGGAATGGAGTAAAGACTTAACCCTGCTCATGATCTCACTTACAAAAAGGATATGTTTGGCTATATTTGGCTTCATCACTTTAAACATGTCAGTATTACGTATGTTGTTACATTATCATTTTTTTCCTGAATGCAGCATTTTTCCAGAAATGTATCTTGTCCTGAGAGAGAAAATGAATGGCATAATATGGCTGTGGAAGAAAGTCCACTTAGCTTTCCAATGTGCCCATTACCAAAGATATGATATTCATATTTTAAAAAAATGTCTTCATACCCTGAGGATGCTCCAGAATCAGATTACAGGATAATGGATCATTATCAGGACAATATAAAGAGCATTTGTATTGATTAATCCATCTTGCAACTTTTTAAAAGAGGTAATAATTTTAGTGCCAACCAAATAAGGGATTGCAGATTCCAATAAGGAAATGGCTGTAATTGCCCTTTGGGTAGTGGGTAAGAGATGTTTATTAGATCTCATCCATTATTATATCCAACAGTGAAGCTGATGACCACATACAGGCCATTATTCTACAGACACACCAGTGACATGGCTAGTTTAGGCTTGTCACTGATGCACACTATACAAGCTAAAATGAAAAATATAGTACTGCCACTTATGGACCTCAGCTTAACGATCTGTGAGTTCTTTAGTACACAAACATATTAATGACGGGGAGACCAGCTGCTCTAACACTCTCTTTTCTATTCCCACCTCTTCTCTCGGCACTGATGGGAGAAGCATGACCAGTGGGTCTATATAGTTGTAGATCTACCTGCTCCATCCATTTCTTCCCCCCACAAATACAGGTGCAAACCACAAAAATGGGTCGTTATCTATTCTAATTGGCTCCACGTGAAGTCAGTGGGTCTGTTCATGTGCTTAAAGTTAAACATGTGAATCGGGACCACTGTGAGCAGCAACACCTTAAAAGGAAATAAAACTGGGAGTTGTAAAGGTGAATTATCAATAAGAGTACTGTCTCCAGTTCCAAAGGCTGATAGGGAAAGAAAGGGAAGGTGCAGACAACACGCACACTCTGTTGGTTTTGTTTTTTGGAAAAAAAAAATTTCCAAAAAGTCTGGTCTATAAACTTTAGGATGACTCTCTTCAGAGTTCTTTTAATATTAATAGGATTAAAACACATAGACATTCAGACAGCGTTACACTATATGTATTTAGAAGGTTAAGAAAATGTATGATAACAACCAAGAAAAAGGAAGGGATTCAGCATAGATGGAAAAAACAAATCTTATCAACGCAGACTTAAAGTTGAAACTCTAGCCCCACTGAATTGAAATGCAGAACTTCCCTTGAGTTCAGCAAAGCCAGGATTTCACCCAGGACTTACTGCTCAGGCTAAAGGATGTGACTTATTGCTTTCATAAACTAGAACACTCAAGTACCACTTCTGTATTCAGCCAAACTTTGAATTCAGCACAAGGACAAGCACCATGGCAGGGGGAATTATTCTGGGGAAAGATTTACGGAGGAGGAAAATGTCTCTGAGAATGGACCTGCTGAAGCAGATATTCAGTTGAGATAGATAATGATATTTGCTGTTAATCCCATCTGCTTACTCAAAAAAAGTAGGGCATTTGGACAGAGAACCTTTTGTTTATGTTAAGAGTGGACATCTGAATAAGAATTGGTGATTTTATTAATGCTATTGCACTTGGAAATTCTTCCTGGTATAAAGATTTTAAAGGGGTCTGCATATTTGGTATTTTTTACTGATTTATTTCTACCTTCCAATATCCAGGGAACACGGATATAAATTTTTGAAAATGGCCATCTATCCCCAAGCATTGGATATATAAGACAAGACTTTTAAAGAGAACAGTTGACCTTAAATGTTCCTAAATAACAATCTCATATTCTGAAAACTGGAGTTTGGTTTAGCTTCTCTGAAGCTTGATGTTATGTTTAAATTAATAAAATCATGGATAATAAAATGTTACCAATTCCATCCCCCTCCCCTCCAAAAATAACAATTGAACTAGAAATTTTAGGACAAATATATGCCGGAATTGCTTACTTATAACACAACCAGGAAGTGCAGAGATGTCAATAAGTTTAACTTTAATTTTAAAAAAATAATTAAAATTTTGGGGGGGGAGAAAAGTTCATTCCTGCTTTGGTTGAGTTTGGGGGGTAAGAGCTCAGACTCATTTATGTTTTATTGGAATTGTTTCCTTGCTTAACTGTACCATTCCAAAATTTATGGGTTAAAGACTAGCATTGTCCATTGGTCTAAGTCTCTTGACTTCAAGTTTGATTACAAATATTTATTAATTTCAAAACAAATGTGATGATGATGAAGCAAGTTTGAAGGGCACATTTTAGTAGACAATGAATCAACCACTCCTCCAAGCTATACTATGAGTTTTGTCATGCAATTAAAACAGTTCGAGGTGACTTGAAATAACTAAGATAGAAGTATTCATAAACTTGTCTTGCCAATTCATAGGATGAGCTTTTGTTAAGATACCAAAAATCTTGTTTATCCTTGTTTATTGGAAAACACTTTACATGTCCTGTCACTTTTAATGCCGTCATTTTTAAGTGGTTTTGACATGTTTCCATAAGGCTCCCTTTGCAGTTTTGCATTAATGGGCACTAAGAATAAAGTGTTACCTATAAAAAGCTTTTACCAGGTGGCCAACTTAGAGGTGTACAGTACAACTTGACTGTAAAAATGTTGGGCTACAGTAGCTATTGTATTTCAACTTAGAGCATACATTATGTTACTTTATATAAATGCAGAATTAGAATGCATACAATTTAAAGAGATTACTCTTGCAGTTCAGTGAGTTGATCTGAAAGCTAGAGTCAATTGTCTAGATGATGATCAGTATGCTATAAATAAGATGTGCTTACTCATTTGCTGATGGCAAAATGGCTCATATAAAAGTGATTCAAAATTCTGTTTCAGCTAAGAAGATGCACCACATTAGTGCGCTATTTACTCTGCCTTTCTTTACCTTACTTTACGGTAGTAGTTGAGTTAGATATTGCAAGGCCAAAAAACAAAGCAACTAACCAACAAAAAAACAAATTTCTCCAGCACTGAGGTTGAAAGTTCATATTTTTTTAAGATGTATCTTATTCTTGGATATAGGACTTCTTGTTTTCTGCCCCATTTTCAACAGTGGCTTGTACAACTATGTACCGTTTAGGTTAACATTGTCATAAATATTCCTGAAATCAATGTTTTCCAGAAAGATAACACAACATTAAGCAATTGGTGATGCTGTAATATCATTTCTAAAAGTGTAGCCTTCTGGAGGTGATATTTCCAGTTATAACATACACTATAATTTCCATCTCTAGTGCATTCAGGTATTGTACATTGGATATTATCACATCTATTAACTACCTCCAGTTTAACCCTATCTTTACAGAAAATCCCATTTTCATTTGATATTTAATAAAACAACATATTTAAGTAATCATAGACCAACAGAAGTTACAGCTGGTGATGACCATTTAGATAATCTTGTCCATCTGGTGTGGGATTGTTTCCTATACTATATTTTCACTTTTTATATCCAGTCTAGTTTCAAAACACTCAGGCTATGGTTTTTCCATCGCTCCCCCAGAAGACTATTCCATGATCTAATAGACCTCACTGTTAATTTTTCCCCACAATGTTCAATTTTTATTTTTTGGATTTCATTCCATTACTACTAATTATAACCCAAGGTCCCACCTTAAATATTTCATTGCCCTCCTTGCTGTTCTACACCCTTCAAGATAATTTGTAGTGTGTTACAAACGTATTCCTATACTGTTAAGTCTTTGCTTAGCTGAGCTATATATATTTTCACAAGTTTTTTGTTTGGTTTTGTTGTATTTTTAAATCTTTCAAACTAAGTTAAACACTTCAGCTCTGTCGTCATTTTTATTGCTCTAGGTTGAACTTCCACCAATTTGTCAATATCTTTCTGAAAATGTGAAGCCCAGAACAGAATATAATATTCCATGTGCAGTTGCACTAAAGCCATTTATGGCTTTATCCCTCACCATTAAAATCAATGGGAGTTACTTCAGTGGGAACAGGATCAATGTCTTAAGGTCTGATTAATCATCCTTTAAAGTCAATGGAAAGATTTTTTTTTTTTTTGCTTCAATGTGTGTTACAGCCAGCCCTTAGTGAGTTGCTATAGTGCTGAGGTATGTAAAAGTGGGTTAACAGAACACGTATCAGTTAATGTATTTTTAAAGATTTTAAAAAGTTTCTGGAGTTTCAGATTTATTAAAAATATGCTAAAAAATTCATTCAATTCACAAGCAGAAGGAAATTTATCACTGGCAATTTTTTTTTGTTTTGGTCTGGTGCATCATTTCCTCCAGGAAAGCAATCACATAAATTATCAGCAAGTTTTCCACCTCTGAAGTTAAAATTCTGCAGAATGGACCTCCCTTATCACTGTTGCAAGTCAGATTGTGATGTTAGAGCAGGGGTTCCTAAACTTGGTTCGCGGCTCATTCAGGGTAAGACCCTGGCGGGCCACAAGACACTTTATTTACTTGCCGCGTCCACAGGTACAGCCGCTCGTAGCTTCCAGTGGCTGCGGTTCACCGTTCCAGGCCAACGGAAGCTGCGGGAAGCAGCACAGGCTGGGCCACGACGTCCCACAGCTCCCATTGGCCTGGAATGGTGAACCGCGGCCACTGGGAGCTGCGAGCGGCCATACCTGTGGACACTCAGGTAAACAAAGCGTCTCATGGCCCACCAGGGCTTACCCTGAACAAGTGGTGAACCAAGTTTGGGAACCCCCGTGTTAGAGGGCTTTCCCTTCACCCTCTCCCCCGGTTCTTGTCACGCAAACAGAAAGCAGAAGACCAGATGTCTGAAGTGCAAGCAATTCAAAGTTTATTGGGGTTAGTTCCAAGCAAACATATCCATTGCTTTACACGCTGGCAGAGTCTGTTTCCTAGTGTTCCGTTTCCAGCTCTGATGCCACAGAGTATTTACTCGATGTTCCCCTTCCCAGCTCTGATGCCGCAGAGACTTGCCTATGTCCCTGTTCCCCATTCCCCCATTCCCAGTTCTGATACCACAGAGCCTTGCCTGTGTCCCCTTTCCTGCCTTTCCTCCCCATTCCCCTATTCCCATCTCCTCCTCCTTAGGAGGCCCAAATATACCTGCAGTGCACTCCCCTAGTCACACCCCTTACAACTTATGGTCATATTCCATTTGGGAGGGTCATGAGTTGGGGTCTTCGTCCCACCCCTTTTGTACCCCATGGGAGGGGTAAGGAGTGAGGTTGTGCTCTGGCCAAGGCCAGGCCTTTTTTCGGCTTCTAGTGTTTCTTATGCCTCCCTGTTACCCGGGGTTCTTTCAACCCGAAGTTCTTGGTAACTTTTACTCTGTGCAAGGCGGTGTCAGGAAATAAATCAGGGGAGACACGGTCGTCCGAACAATAGATGGCTGGCACAAACAGGACAACACAAGAGTGCTTTCACTTAAAGCTAAACTTTACTTAGTCTCAAGCACTTATACACACGTCCTCAACAGGTTAGTAAAACAGCCCCAACCCTTGATAATTACCAAAGCTGAGTGTGGCTCTTGAGTGGCACAGCGGCAGCCCGTCTGCTGGTGGGGAACACAAGATGCATCCAGAGGGAGAGTCCAGACCTGAAGAGTCCCCCCACCTCAAACTTTTTCCCCTTTATTTATACATTAGTAATAGAATGACATGTCCCTTAAAGAAAACTTGTTAAGCAAGCAGTTCCAATGGGCAAGCAAGAGGCTCCTTCTGATTATCAATTAACCAGGTGTGGGTTTTTCCAGAGTTTGCAGCCTTGAGACCCCAATAGACATTCCTGGGGCACATCCTGCTCTTCTAAAATGTGCGTATCAGCAACTTCAACACAATTCTCATCAGGAAGGACGCGGGGTCAAGCTGCCCTCTCTGTGGCACCCAAAAAACCCCCTCCCCTCCTGCCTTGGTTAAACTGCTGAATGGCCAATTTGCAGCCTGCTGACTTGGTTGCTTTTAGCAATAAGCCATAGTGGTTTCAGGCACTTTACTGGTTTGCCAAAGTCTCCCCGTACATCCCCCACCACAACCCCTCCTACCCCTCCTAACTGGTTGCTTGACCTTGCCTTGAGATAAGGAGTTGAGGCAGTCTTTCAGTGTGCACTCATATATCACATCCCCACCATGCCCAGTAGCGCTTTCACTGCTCTGTCTCTTCCCATTGTACTAACAGCCCCATCTAGTTGTGGGAAATGCAACGCACAGTGCAACGCGCTAGTATACAACATGCTAGTATTGTTCACACACATACTAGTATAAGATATAAAAGTACCAAACAGTCAAACCCAAAGTTGTATCTCTGGCTGACAAACAAGACTATATGCTAACGTGACTTTGCTGTTGCACACACTTAAACATAACAAAAAAGTGTCTCATACTTGAAAACTGTCAGTGACGTGTAGGTACTTTCAAGCTCAAAAAAAATCATCCAGTCATATTGCGCTCTTTCCTAGCTGAAATAAAGTGACAGACTGGCATAAAATCAGACAGGAAACTGATGAAGTTTGTGGAACGACAAAGATAGCTCATCTATAAATGTTGTTTTGGAAGGTCTTTGACACACAGATTCAATAGCTCAAATTTTCTCAGACACAAACAACAAACTAATTAACAAACTATATTGTATGTAATTGCAATTCAAACTAATATACTGTGGGGTTCTGTCCTGCTCCAGTGACTACAACAGAGAGAGAGGTTTGTAAGTTTGCTATTGCCTCTGAGCTACTGCAGTCCTTTTAGCTCAGCCAGTAGAGGTTCATGCATTTATATTCACTATTCAGTCCCTCTGGATGACATACCTAAGGGTATTGTTACATAAGTTCTGCCCTTTAACAACACCACAACTGTGATTCAGTTTATTTAATCTATACCCTGAATAAAACTATATGACATTCATAAGGACATCCAAACAAAACCAGTACTCCGCTCCCCCCAGGTATTAGTCTATAATAAACAACTTGGAAAAGAAACCTTGCTTTATTTTGTAAGCTCCTTAGCTTCAATGAATAGAAGAGCTTTGTACAAGCTTTCTTCCTCCCCCCTCACCTCCATATTTTATCTGTGTCTAAGGCTTCTGTATTCACTACCATCATCCAATTGGTTCCCACTTGTAAACATCATACAGTCCTCATTTTAGCTTGACCTCAAGTTGACTTTGACATGACAAATGCTAGGAGAGAGAAGCTGAACTAGGAACACAGTGATTTACTTAACTTAATGCATACTTCACTGCCTGTTTAAACTAGCACACTGCAGTGTTTACAGTGCTTCACTAATACATTTTAAAAAGTAATTGGCTAGTTCTAACTACATGAAATTGCTTATACAAGTGTAACAATGCAGTACATTGCTATAAGCATGTTTTAATCAACCCTACATTGAGTTCATGTGGTAACTAATCTCAGAAGAATATGCTTCATTTTTTATACTATAGGGGGAAGGTTTCCCATAAAGATTCAAGACATACTACCTAAAAGAATTTATTTAGGGCTTAACTGAAGCAATCAAACGAAATGCCATATGAGCTGAAATAGAGATTTTATTTAAAGGAACTACTATGTAAGTTAGCTTTACAAGAAAGCTGTGAATCGTCATCCTTTATATGAAAGCAAGACAGTATATTTGTTTATATGCATCCTCCAAGCGGTCACCTTGTACAAAATGGAGGTGAGTTTAATTACAATAAAACATCTGCTCCTCTTATAAAATGAGAGGCAGCTTCTAACAAATTGTGCTTTCTTCCCACACGCTGTAAAGAGGTTTAGAATTTTAGAAACAATGGATTCCAAAAAGGATGTGGAGAATTCATATTTTTTTTATTGGCATTATTTACAAACTGTAGTTCCTCTTTTGCAAATGGC
This sequence comes from Natator depressus, assembly GCF_965152275.1. Taxonomy (NCBI): domain Eukaryota; kingdom Metazoa; phylum Chordata; order Testudines; family Cheloniidae; genus Natator; species Natator depressus. The sequence continues at coordinate 54,240,548 of NC_134244.1, forward strand.
TTAATAATAATAATGCCTATCTCTTATACAGTGCTTTTCAGCAGTAGATCTCAAAGAACTTCACAATCTTTAATATGTTTAAATGAATGTTTGACCTTGTCTGAAAGAATTTGATGCAGAGGAAGTCTGCCTTTGGGGCAGAGTTCAAGACCACTTATTTCAAGGACACTTTTTTGACCAATCTGGGGCTCCCTCACTCTGTTGTTTGCATCTGTTTTCCGCATCTCTCTTACTAGCCAGATATTGACTCTTCTGAGGATGGGTTGTTTTTTTTAAGGTCCTTGTATAGGATGTTTTCTAAATGGACACACTTTGAGAGTTTGGTTCTTTTCTTTTGTATTTTGTAATGCTTTGAGTCAGTTTAGTGCTCATGAAAGGTGGTGGCCTAGTGTTGACATCTGGAGCCCTCTGTTTATCCATGTGAACAGGTACAATGGCAATACAAACTTCTCCATGCCACTCTGCTAATATAGCCCAACAATGTGATCAGGCACCATTGTAATTCAGTCTTTGGTCTCTCTTTCAAGAATGCCAACCAGTGTGCCAGTTGTGACATTGTTTTTTGTGATATGAACATACTTCTCCTGATGGTCATATAGCTCAGATGGTCATAACTTTCATGCACCACCAGCAACCAAGAGATGAAAGATTCCACAGCCTGTTGCCAGTTCCCCTCAATCTGTAACCAAAGAGATGCAGAACCTTTGAGTTTTACTTCCATAAGTCCTCCCATAACACATTGTTGCAACTGGGCCATGTCCAGGCATCTGTTAATGGGTATTCTCACAAGGCTCCACTGTTTTGGAACCCTTACTTTGTCAGCAACTCATTTCCATCAGGCTCATCCAACATCTGCATCCCTCTCAACACCCCCAACCATCCATATGGGAAAAAAAAAACTGAGGGCATTCAAGTGGTCCCTCCAGGATTCAGGCCCATTGACATGGAAGCGTGTTGCATGTACTGCACCTAAAGAGACGATTTCTAACTCCAGTGCTGTCAATCTAGCACCTTTCCCAATAGATAAATTCACTACAAGAACTGAATAAATGATTAAAAATGTGATTAAGTACATACATATCATTCTTCGTCTCTAAAAGGCAAGACACATCATCAAGGTACATGGAATGTGGTAAGTCTAGTTGGTAAATCAAATACCTACACACTGTTGGAGATAAAAGGGGAAAAACAGGGGTAATGTGGTGGTAGGGTGTACTATACAGCACCAAATCAGGAGAAGGAAGCAGATAAGTCATTTCTAACAAATAACAGAAATACCCAAATCACAAGACTTTATCCAGATATCTGCTGAAAATGTAACATGACAAAACAGAAAATGTCCAATGAATTCTTGGAATATAATGAGAACAACTTTTGTTTCAGAAGGTGGAGGAAGTAATCGGGGGCAGAGTCATTTTACATTTGATTATGACTAAAAGGGAGGAATTGGTTGAAGGTGAAAGGTAACTTGAGTGAAAATAATCATTCAATGATAGATTTAATGATTCTAAGGAAAAGAAGGAATGAAAGCTGCAGAATAAGGACAATGGATTTTTAAAAAAGGCTTTAACAAACTCCGAGAACTGGTAGATAAGGTCCCATAGGAAGACAGTCTAAGAGAAGGAGTTCAGGGGAGCTGGCAGTTTTGCAAAGAGACTCTGTTAAAGGCACAACAGGAATTATCCTGATGTAAAGGAAAGATAGGAAGAATAGGAAGAAGCCAATATGGCTGCACCAGAAGCTATTTACAGTAAAAGCTTTTTTATCTGGCATGTTGGGGGGAACGGGGGTTGCCAGTAAGTGAAAAATTCCAGTTAACTAATAGGGAGTGAGTTTGGGTGCAGGAGGGGGGTTGGGGTGCGGGAGAGGGTGCGGGATCAGGGCGGCACTCACCTTGGGTGGCTCCCTGCAAGTGGCGACCTATCCCTGCCTCCGCCCACAAGCACCACCCCTGCAGCTCCCATTGGCCGTGGTTCCCAGCCAATGGGAACTGCAGAGAGGGGGCAGTTCGCAGAGCCACTTAGCCGTGCCTCCACCTAGGAGCAGCAGGGACAGGTCAATGTTTGCAGGGAGCCGTCCGAGATGAGTGCTGCCTGAATCCGGCACCCCAAAACACCTCCCACATTCCAACTCCATGCCCCGACCCCCTCCTGCACCCAAACTTCCTCCCAGAGCCCACAACTCGTCTCACGCCCCATCCCCTAGCTCCTCAGCCCTCCTGCACTCCAACCCCCTTGTGGCTGTTCCTCCGTCTAGGAGCAGCAGGGAAATGTTGCTGCTTCCGGGGAGCCATACAGAGTCAGGTAGGGAGCCTGCCCGACCCCACGCCTACTGGCCTACCAACCAGACTTGCAATGAAGATCAGAAATGCCAGTTTATAGAATCTTCTGGTTGGTAAAATGCTTGGTAACACAGCTTTCACTTAATTACCTGAAAATAAAAAAGGAATTGTACAAAAAGTGGAATCATGAACAAATTCCTAAGGATGAGTACAAAAGAATAGCACAAGCATTTAGGGACAAAATCAGAAGGCTAAGGCACAACATGAGTTACATCTAGGACGTGACATAAAAAGCAATAAGAAGAAACTGTAAATATATTAGGAGTGAGAGAAAGACAAAGGAATATGTAGGTCCACAACTTACTTGGAAAGTGGAACAAATAATTGATGACACTAAGAAGGCTGATGTATTTAATGCCTATTTTGCTTCAGTTTTCACTAAAGAGGTTAATTTTGACTGGATGCTTAACACAATTAATGTTAACAAAAAAGGGGAAGAAATACAAACCAGAATAGAGAGGGAACAGATTAAAGAATATTTAGGCAAATTAGAAGTATTCAAATTGAAAATCACCCTAATAAATGTAAGGAACTACCTGAAGCAATCTTGGAACATTAGGGTTATAAATAATAGCCAACATGGGAGTGTCAAGAACAAATCATGCTAAACAGACCTAATTTCATTCTTTGACAGGTTCACTGGCCTAGAGGCTGGGGAGAAAGATGTAGCCATGATATAATCTTGATTTTAATAAGACTTTAATAAGATTTTAATAAGACTTTTGACACATTCTCATATGCTTGCTCAAAAGTAAACTAGGGAAATGTGGACTAGATGAAATTACTATACGGTGGGTACAAAACTGTTTGACAGACCATACTCAGAACACTTATAAATAGGTTTGCTGGGGAGATCTATCAAGTGGAGTTCTGCAGGGGTCCAGTACTATTCAATATTTTCATAAACAACTTGGATAAGGAGTAGAGTGTATGCTTATAAAATGTGCAGGTCATATCAAGCTGGGAGGGGCTGATAGATGGAAGGCTGGGAATTCAAAATGACCTTGACAAATTGGAGAATTGTTCTAAAATATACAGGTCAATAAAAACAAGTACAAAGGACTACACTTAGGAAAGAAAAATCAAAGGCGTAACTACAAAATGGGGACTAACTGGCTAGGCAGTAGTACTGCTGAGAAGGATCTGGTGGTTTTAGTGGATCACAAATTGAATATGAGTCAACAATGTGATGCAGCTGCAAAAGAAGCTAATATCATTCCATGATACATTAACAGGAGTGTCATGTGTAAGAGCTAGGGAGTAATTATTCTGCTCTAATTAACTCTTTGTGAGACCTCAGCTAGAGTATTATGTCCACTTCTGGGCACCATATTTTAAGAAAGATGTGGACAGATTGAGGATAGTCCAGAGGAGAGCAGCAAGAATGATAAGAGGCCCAGAAAACATGTCTTATAAGGAAAGATTGAATGAACTGGGTATGTTTAATCTAGAGAAGAGAAGGCTGAGGGGGAGACATGGTAATAGTCATCAAATATGTAAAATATTTCTATAAAGAGAAAGATGGTCAATCGTTGTCCATGGTCCTTGATGATAGGACAAGAAGTGATTGGCTTAGTTTGAAACAAGAGAGATTTAGGTTGAATATTAGGAAAGAAAACCTTTCTGACGATAAAGATAGTTAAGTACTGGAATTGGTAATCAAGGGAAGTTGTGGACTTCCATCACAGGTTAGACAACAGGTTACACAAACACCTTTCAGGGATGTCTAAGTATATACTTAGTCCTGCCTCAGTGCAGGGGGCTGGACTAGATGACTGCTGAAGGTCCATTCCAGAACTATATTTCTATCATTCTATGATTTAAGACAATATCATGTTCTCAGTTGGTACCACTAGGAACTGGTGATGTGGATTGAGCATTTTATGGCTGTTAGTGATGAAGCGGTTACTGACAAACTTGAGCTAACTTTTCTGAGCACCTTTCTCCACATCACCACAAATATGATGAATCTTTGCTCTTTGTTTCAGGACCAATTCTGGGTTACTTTTTATCATTTTTTTTTCAGTGAAAAATGAAGATTCAGTAACAAAGCATTTTGTGAATTCCTGATGATTTCTCTGAATTTTGTCTTGGTCTGAAAACAAAAACAAAACCTGGAAAAAATCTAACTATTTCATTTTGACATTTTTTACAGGAATTATTTTAATTTTTCCTTTCAAACCTACTCTTTGTTTAGACTTTACCTTTAATTTTATATTTTTAAAATAAAAAATGCTAAAAATCAAAACAATCTGTTTAGTTTTGGGTTGAACAAAACAGTTTATTTTAGCAAATAGAAAAATTTAAACAAATGTTTTAAGTCAAACAATTTTAAAAATTCAATTTTGATTCAATCCAAAATGATTTTTTTTCCCACTTTTTGGAATTGCCAGTAAGCTGAAAAATCTGTTGTTCACCTGGTTCTAATCAGGACCAATAATGATTTTGTATTCGGTTGAACGTGCCTTTTGACTTTCCCTTGTTTTTCATCCTCCCTAAAAGATAAATGTAAAGTCTTATTGTTGCAAAGTAAAAAGTAGCAGAACTCAACTGGAGAATGAAAGGTTTAATCTTTTGCTTTATTGCAAAATTTAGCTACTTCTCTAAAGTCTCTTATTGTGCTTTGTGTGTGAAACTTTTTGTATTGCTCCGTTGAAAACTATCTTTACAGTACCCGGTTTAATTTACCATGTCTTTCATTTCCTTCCCTCCCTTCCCCATTCTAATTTCTTTCCTTCAGCTAGTGAAGATGCAACATTATTTTACTGACCCCAAATCAGCCCCCGAGGTTGACAGGCGTTCCTGAAGGGTGAATCTCTGTTTGCACAGTCTTTTGGTAAATGCTTCTCTGGAAGTCTGACAGATTTGCTGGGTTTGCCTTTTTGCTCTGTTCTTGTCTCAGGGTTTTTTCTCATCTGGCATCGTGGTAATTAAAGACAAGAAAGTCATGCCTTAAGTTGGATGAGAGAAGATGAGAGAGTGGGGAAGGAAGCACAGTCTTTAAGCCCTTGCTTTGTTCCCGTCTATCAAAGAAGAAATTGACATATGTTTTCCACTTATTTGTTGCTTTGTATATTTTTTTAAATATGTGGCATACATTAAAATATATAATGCATTAAAAGAAAATATATTTTTCTCATTTAAAAATTGGTGAATATTTATATCCTCTATAATTCCTATGGTATTTCACAATATAGTAAAAGCATACATGATTTCATAATCAGACCATATATTTTACACTATATTTACATTAAGTGAATAGTGAATATTTTACATATAAAGTAAATGAAAGACATTATGGTAAAGGTAGAACAAATAAATTGAGCCACATCCTCAAGTGGTGTGAACTAATGTAGTTTCATTAAAGTCAGTGGAGTTTTGCTGATTTACACCAGTGGAGTGTGAGAGAGAGACCTTAGGATTGGGCAGGTTTCAAAGGCAAGTCTGAGGTGTTTTTTGAGATGTGCCAGATGCTGTGGGTGCATGGGTACTCAGACTATTATCTATAACTGTGATATTGGGGTTGTGGTCTAGTTCTATGGGGAAGGGTTATGGAGCTTCTTTCCGCCCACTCTCTGACAGAATCAAAGCCCAATGACTTATTCAGGCCCTCCTACAGGCTACAGAAGTCAGTCACTCATTCAATCAGAGAACAAAACCTTTAACATGTGACTTAGATGACCTATCAGATCTCCAGTACAGAACTGAAAATAACCAACATCCACGGCAATTCTCACAAGAGACAATCTGCAATCATCAGTAGTCTGAAGTACATTTCAACAAGATAGTTTTTGAATAAATGTGAGCCTAGAACAAATCTGCAAACTCTCTTGCCTGTTCAGGACAATACACAAATAGAAAAATGGACCAAATTTTTGAAAGTTATGTTTTACCCACAACTGAATTTTTAACACTTCAGTTCCTTCTAGGAACAGAAGTGCATGGATGAGTGAAAATGAAAAATAATATTAAAAAAACCCTTTTTGAACATGTAAAAAATGGGTTAGATTCAACTTCTCAGTCAATGGGTTGCTCCTTATTTTATCCAAACAGTTCCCCCTTCTTGCCCCCCCCCCCATTCTGTTCTATTCAGATTTTTATACCATGCCCATCACCAGGTAGTCTGTGTGTCTTCTTATCCCTCCTTCTGTCATTACCTAGTAGGCATGCAAGTTGTGCATTGACACCCCATTTCCTTTTTCCTTGCACGGTGATTACAGAATCACTCAGCTTCTCTTTTGTTATATTAATGTGACTCTCTTTGGGGGATGGGGTTCATTGTATTTGTTTTCTCTATCTGCTTGATGCAGTTAATTTGAGATTCATCTGGGTATATTTTGAGACACTATAATTGTCTTGCTTGGCTTCATTTTTTTTTTTAATTTCTTCATGGGTGATTGGCGGGTTCTTCATGCCACCATATGCTTTTCATGTCAGCTCTGCACTACACTTGACAGGTTTAACTAACATTTTTCCCCCCGTGGTTCCTGCATGTTAGGTTGCAGTGGGGATTCAAAAGACTAATTTATGTCTATTGTATCATATTTAAACAGACTAAATTGTCTGTTCAGCTAACTCATGAGATTCAGACAGAAATGATAATTTTGGTGCTTGGTGATATGTATTGTATCTGATTAACTAATGTTACCGGTATATTAATAGTACAGATATTTACTGCTTTTCCAACAGGTTCAATTGAACCTATTCCTCTTGGTCAAACCTTTTGTAGATATTAGATGTTAATGTTGTGAAATAATATCAACTGATATGAATTATGTAATGTAGAGAAGATCCTTTAGCATTTTCATCTCATGCATTAACAGTGAGTAAAATCATGTGTTCCCAAGGTGACCAGCATATTGTGCATCGAGCGCAAATTAGTGAATCCACTTTGCTACTGAATTTTCTTTGTGAGGGCTTGCTTCTGAAAGTGCTGAGTGCTTGGATCCTGATCCAGCAAAGGATTAAAGCACATGGTTATTACTTCACTAGTTCTATTGACCTATGAGAATATGCAAATGCTTAAAGTTAAACATATGCTTTACTGGTTTGGGACTTGAGTGACCAACACCTTGTGTCATTGAGCCCTGAGTAGCCATGGATTCACTTCTCTGGCTTGTTGAGGCCTTGAAACTTATCCATGAGGTTTGACCCTTACCATTCATTGTAGTCAGCTAGTCTCAGCCTGTCTGAATCTGCTTGCAGGGCTGAGACTTAATTCTGTGGTCTTGGCTCCTTTTCACTTTCAAAGTAAGTCAGAGAGTATTTAGATCAAACAAACAAACCAGCAGAAACCAGCATAAAACAAAGGTGCCACTTAGAGTTGAAAAATGTCTTCTGATCTTTCGAATTCTTTTGTGACCAACAATCATTCAGAGGCCTTTTAAAAAGACATTTGCTCTCTTATATTTGTATCTTAATGAAAATAACCTGATGCTTTTTTAAAAAGGGAGTCACATACTTAAGCAGATACCTATTTAGAGTAATGCTTGAGGAGATTTATTTTAGTTGGGAGTTCATCCATAATACATTATCTCTTTCCCATTAACGGTAGAGATTTTCAGTAAGTGAAGTATACTTGGGTTCACAATTCCAGTTTATTCAAGTTTCATCTACATTTCATTTGAGACCTACTGCATCTGAAATCACTTTTAAAATGGATTCATGCAGAATTGATTGCAGGTTTCCACTGTTGCTCATTATACTCTTTACATTTTTTGCCACTTTCTAAATTTATGGACTGCATAGTGAGGTAATCTGTTGCACTTGCTTTAGGGTAGAACAGGTAAATAAGTTATGGATAGTAAAAATTAAAGAATAAATAAGGTAGAGATTGGATATCTCTGAACATAGTAGCAACTGCTGTCACCCACCCACACTCAGGGGGACTGCAGTCCTCATATGCAGTGGAATCAAGTGAGAGCAGGATTTGAGGAGCCTTCATAGAGCAGAGATTGTGCATGGTTGAATATATAACATGTTGCCACTTGGGACTGGGGTGGCTGTTTGAAGGTGGGGCTATTCTGGTTGAGCCATCACTGCACAGATCTATCAGACATTCTCCTTTATTGCAGCCTCAAGGTGTCAGTATCAGGTACATACTGACTGCTGAAGTTCCATAGCCCTGGGATAGGGAGGAAGGAATCTCCCAGAGCATGGCCTGGTCACTTGATGTTCAAAGTCAACATAGAGTTTGTTTACATGGGAATACTCAGGAAAATTAATCCAAATTAACTAAAGGCGTGAATTTAAAGTGGATTAATTAAACTGCATGAAAACCCTTTAATTAAGCTGATCTGAATAAAGGCCACTGAATGAGTGTGTCCATTCATGGGTTTCATGCAGTTTAATTAAACCAATTTAAATTCACCCTTAATTTAGATTAATTTTCCAGATGTCCCTATGTAGACATGGCTATATGGTAATACTTTCTTTACTATCCTCCAATCTAGCAGGAATCACCACCCAGAATTTACTGACCTTCAAAATCTTCATTTTTACTACTCAGTGCTCATGGGCCAGAGCTCTTCTTGGGAATGATCTAAAACAGTGGTTCCCAAACTAGGGGCGCTGCTTGTTCAGGGCAAGCCCCTGGCGGGCCAGGCGGGTTTGTTTACCTGCCGCTTCCACTGGTTCTGCTGATCGCAGCTCCCAGTGGCCGCAGTTCACCGCTCCAGGCCAATGGGGGCTGCGGGAAGCAGCGCAGGCCGAGGGATGTGCTGGCCGCTGCTTCCCGCAGCTCCCATTGGCCGAGAACGGTGAACCATGACCACTGACCGCTGCGATCAGCCAAACCTGTGGACGCGGCAGGTAAACAAACAGGCCCAGCCTGCCAGGGGCTTGCCCTGAACAAGCGGCGGCCCTACTTTGGGAACCACTGATCTAAAATAATGGTAACTCCTAGTGGGGTCTACTATGCAGAGGTACCATGCAAAAGCTGGTACCTCTGCATAGTAGACCCCAGCGAGGGGGCGTTTGCTTGCAGTTGCTCCTGGAGACTTACTTTACTCTCACTAGTGTGACCAAGCAGCTGTGCGGGCTCTGCCGTGCCCCTGCCACACTCTGGGACCTTGCCTCAGCTGGCCTGCTGAACCTAGAGAGAGTAGCGAAGGGCAGCCATGAGTGAAAAGGCACATCTGGTCTCCAAGTGCAAAAATGCCTCCCAGGGCAAAGGCAGCAAAAGGATTTCCAAAATATAATATTGGCAGAAATAGTGCCGGAGCAAGCTAGCGAATAGCTTAGAGCAATGTTGTGATGGATTATTACACATTGTTGTTTGCAGTGTTGTTGTAGCCGTGTTTGTCCCAGGATATTAGAGAGACAAAGCGCGTGAGGTAACATCTTTCATTTGATCGACTTCTGTTGTCTTTTTCGCTAACAGAAGTTGGTTCAATAAAAGGTATTGCCTCAATGATTTAATTGGGGATCGGTCCTGCTTTGAGCAGGGGGTTGGACTAGATGACCTCCTGAGGTCCCTTCCAACCCTGATATTCTATGATTCTATGATCCACCTTAACATATTTTTATACACAGTAACATTGCCTACATCTCGTTGATTAAATTGCTTAATTTGGGGGGGGGCAGAGGTCTTCAGACCCCTCTATTCTTCCCTTGGGATGCCTGGACCTTGATTGTCACACAAAAAATGGACAAAATGCTTACAGCAAAACATCATGAGATGCCCATTTTATGGCTCTAAACTCTATTTCGTATTTTAATAAAATGACAGGAGTACTATTTTGAAACTATGCTTTAGTGGTAAGGGCTGAACTGCATTTGAAAATTTTGGAAACGTATGTGAATAAAACAAAACTACTAAACAGAAATGGCCAAAATGTTCAAATCTGGATGCTTAGAGCCATATTTAGGCACTTAAGCAAGCAGTCTGATTTTTTCAGATGTGCCGAGTCTTCACCGCTCCCAATGACATCTGCCATAAGAGCTCAACACAGCTCTGAAAGTCAAGCCAAATGTATGTGTGTATAAATATGGACTTAGGTACCTAACTTTAGGCACCCAAGATTGAACAGTTTGGCTTCTATATACAATAGAAAAAGTTTCTATAATCTTCCATCCAGCGATGAGCTGCCAGAAGGTTCCTTCAGTCGCTATGGGTCTTCGGCGGCACTTCGGTGGCACGTCCTTCAGTCACTCCGGGTCTTTGGTGGCACTGAAGGGCCTGCCACCGAAGTGCCACTGAATACCCGGAGCGAGTGAAGGACCCGCTGCCGAAGTGCTGCTGAAGGCCCGGAGTGCCACCAGGTGAGTTAAAGTTAAAAAGGGATTCTCAGGGGAGCCTCCCGAGCCAAGAGCTCAGGCAGGCAGGACAGGACGGTCTCGCGGGCCGGAGTTAGCCCACCCCTTTAACAACCGGTTCTAAACCGGCTTCAAAATTTAATAACCGGTTTGTGCAAACCGGTGCGAACCGGCTCCAGCTCAGCACTCCTTCCATCTGCATCCTGCAATCACTCGTCTCATGGATTACATTTTGATATTGTGACAGTTTTTAAAACACATTTATATCCCTAATGAAGCTGTTGGAGAATCTTTAGCCTTTGCCTAGCAATTTTGCTGTATACAATGCTTCTGAATTCCAGTCTTGCCAAAACCCCATTTTCTTTACGTGTGCAACAAGTAAAACCGATTGCAATCTGCTCTGGCTAGACTCACAGGGATTTGTTACATTTACAGCTGGGACACTGCACTGTCTGAGAGTACATTTATTGAATGAAAGGGTATAATCTGTACAAAAAGCAGTTACCCAAGAGTCATTATAAATTTTCCCAGATGCATTGGTTTCATTTAACAAACAATGGGAATGCTAAAAGAAAGTGGCATTTATTTATTTAATATATAGACCCTATTAAGCTGTTCACCAGCCAAATGCTGAAATCACACAATGAAGGCACTCGTGCTCATTAATATTGCTAGTCTCTCCCAGAAAAAGTGATCTTAAGATTTCCCAAAGCTACAGCAAAACAAAACAAAAAACCCTTCCTACAACCACTTTCCCAGTTATTTTATTTCCACTTGCATATTTTCTACCCGAACATCTCCCTATAAATCACCTCATGAACAGCAAATGCTTTGAAGGTCATTTGATAAAGACAGAGTTTACAATGGAGTGCAGTAGCCTAGTCAGAACAGGGTTAACATTTCACAGAGAGACTATGCTTTTTATGAAGGAAACTTATTGCTCTAGCTGTTTGAATGAAGGAGTCATATTTAGTTTATAACCTTGCTTACACTTGCCTGGTGTTGGTAGACTCCGTTTTTGTTGCAAGCTTTAATGAACCCACTGGGCTCATGATGAAAAGTGAACAGGCAAGCGAAGTGGTAAGGCTTGGGCTACAGAGGTGCATGTACAGTTAAACGTTCAACCCCCTGGAGCCATCTCTGCTGGAACATTAAGGTCATGTTCAGAATGAGAGCAGTTTATCATGATCTAATGGTGACTGGGTATGAGAGGTGAACAGCATGAGACCAGACTGATGACTGTGTCAGACAGACAGAGAAGGAGAAAAATCGAGGCAGGTGTGACCTGAGCATAAAAATATTAAAACAGCACTTCTAAGTGTCTTGGGCACCAAAAGCACAAAAGAGAGAAAAGCAGAAACAGGATGAATCTTTGATCTGTAGTTTTTTGAGGTAAATGAATACATACACAAATGGACAGACAATGGGCAGTCTCACTGACCAGTGAGAATGTGTGGGGAATGTAGTATTTCAGTGAGGTAAAGTAGATAGTCTGACATGGCCATGTACAGCATGCAATTGGTGGTTTATTTACACAGTTCGAGTTAATTGTTTTGATTTCTTTAGAAGCACTGGGCCAGATCTTAGCTTCTCTAAGTTCCCATTGCACCACAGAGGTAGTAGAAAAGGAACTAAAAGCTGCTTAGAGAGGGTTGCTGTGGATTTAACTGACATGAGTGAATCCTCCATACAGCTCTGTTGTCATTGCTTGCTCCCTGGAGGAAAGAGGGCAAGAGCCTAGAGAGGGTGAATTGTGGTGATCTGTGGATGGCATAACAAGCCTATGGGGCTGTTACAAGCAGGTGCAATTTGGAGCAGTCCTGTGGTTTCACTAAGTTATCCTGGGAGCCAAATCAGCCACTCATGGCACCTTAAGTCTGGAGAGACAAAGTTGTTGGGAAGCCATCTTTTTCCTCTCCCCATCAGGTAAACTGTGTGCTGCTCCAGTTCACCTGAAGATTCAATCCATACGGTCTAAGCAAAGTCTAGGAATCCAGGTCTGAGAAGCAACTTTTAAAGGAGGAGGAGATGAGGTCTAGCAGATGGCATCAGGTATAGAGTTTCAGACTTCGAGGAGGTCTTTAAAAAGATGTGGTGGTGCGCGTGGGAGAAGTACACAAAACAGGTGGTGTTCTGGATGACCAGCTTGGGCTGAATGAAGAGGCCAGGGAAAATAGGTAGGAGGGAGCTAAGTTGTGGAGGGCATGGGAGACCAGAACAAGCAGCATTGAATATGTTGCAGGATAGAACAGGAAGCCAACAGAGATTGCGGGGCGGGGTTCAATGTGACTGTAACGCCAGGAAAGTTAAATGATTTTCTCAGCCTAGTTTTCAGGAGACTGGAGAGTGAAGAACTGAGTTTCAGGAAGAGCAGAGAGGAGAATGCTATATAGCAGAGGTGTGAAATGTTGTGAACAAAAAGTAAAGTTGAAGGGAGAGGGTTAGGTCATCAAAAGTGGTTTGTTCAGCCCTATGTTATCACTCCTGCTTGCCTCTTATCCTCTGCTTTTGTCTATTTTTGAAAGGACTAAGAGGACTACACCTAAAGAAATCAAGAAACTATAAAAAGAACTCCCTTACAGTCCATCAGATCTTTTGTCTTTCACCTTCTTCCACAAAAACAAGTCAATCATGCCTAGAATTAACTGATGTGGACATAGCAGTGAAATGCAATAGACGGGGATGGATTTAAGAGGCAGGCCACAACTTGTACTAAACTTTAACACAGGGGAAGGAGTTCCTAGCACTCTAACCCCATGAGGAGAGGCAGAGGGTGCAGAAGGATTCGGACTTTGGCCCACAAAGACCACAAGTACTGACCTCAGCCTGCAAAGACCACAAGGTCTCATCCTATCCCATGAGCCCAAGGTCCTTCATTGAAATCCCAGGTCTTCTGGGAATCATTTATTTTATCCCTTTAACCACAATGGAAGTTGTGACAACTTGATCAAGCACTTCAATTAGGTACTAAGCACATTCCTACTTAACCCCCTGTGGCTTGAATATGCTGTGAGGAAGGTGGGGGAAATACTCGCTGATCTTCTGCCAATTGACCTGTGGGAGAAAAAAAATTCCTTCCTGACCCCCAAATGGGCAATTGGCTATACCTGCAACACCTGTCCCATTCCTAGCTCAGGGTGCTTAGGATGGAATGGAGCAGAGCCAAAAGAGGCTCCACATGGTGTCTACATCAGGTTAAATCCTGGGAACTGGGGAATGCTGGCCAGTCAGCACTTCTCACCCCCAGCTGGCCAGTGCGTGCCAGACTCCCAAGGAGGAAGAGTACCTATCTTGTGTCCCTCAGGGAGTGTTTCTCTCCCTTGCTGTTGTGACTGTCCTTTTTCACCACTGGCCCCACCAAGTTTCCCAGCCCATTGAGTCAGATGGGTGGCATTTTTCAGTAACAGAAAAGCAGCTTTTCTAGCAAAAAGCCTGGTTTTCACCTATGCTCCACACATCTGTTGTGTAAACAGCCAAAATTGCTTTTACATCTTGCACAATTCTAAACACCAGTGCTTTGTCTTAGGGGAAAAACTCTCCCAGTCTCCCTAGCTCCTCATTTTTTTGTATTTAGACTTTCAAATTACTCAGATCTACAAAGAAGTGGGAAGACTATCTTTAAAATTATAGCATCATCTTCATGCTACTGTGACTAAGATTGTGTCAGCATTTCTCTTATAAACTTATCTTTTCAGGTCAATGATCCATGAACTAGGAAGGGTTTACAAATAAGCTGGTAATAGGTCCAAATAAGCTGTTGACTTCTATTGTATCAAAAATCCTATTTCAAAAGAGCCTCAAGCTAGTTGGGTGCTAAATATGCTGTTTTATAATATACATACTGTATCTAGAGACAATTTCTTTCGATTCAATTTATTTCAATGGAGTTCCATCCCCTGTTGCCCATTCCTAGTCTCTGGCAAACAGAAGCTAGGGACACCATCCCTACCCATCCTGGATAGTAGCCATTGATGGACCAAATTTTTCCATGAATTTATCTAGTTCTTCTTTGAACCCTGTTATGGTCTTGGCCGTCACAACATCCTCTCGCAAAGAGTTCCACAGGTTCACTCTGGATTTTCACCAGGGTAATTGAGAAGACAATTTGCCATGTCACTTAGCTGACCAACAGCAAATAGTGAAGTTAAAATAAGTAATTCTCAACACTATGGGCTGAAAATTGTGCATCCAGACTGTTTGGTGACCATGTGTAACCTTGTGGATACAAATCAGACTAGTGAGTGGTTGTGTCATCGCTTGACCTGTAACCCTCCGTGCTTTAAATGCTCCGTTACTGCAGCCCCCTGCCTGGGATGCTTAGAGTCAGCAATAAACATATACTCCCTCTGTACGCTGTGCAACACTGATCCAATACTTTGACATCAGCAGTTTGCCTGCTGCAACAAAAGAGTCACGCCCTGGTTTTCACAAGCTTTGATTACACTTGGCAAGATGACTCCCAACACTCCTTAGTCCCAAATTTTCCTCAAACTGTGGGCTTTGCAATGTCCAGTCCCTTCCTGAAATTGTCAGAGTAATCGTAAGGTTTGTCTGCTCCTCTAAAGAGACAATCTGCATATTTTATCACTTTTACTGCAGTGAACTATCACTTTAATTCAAACACCACACTGGGATGGTTCAGGTAAAACATAAAACAAGTTTAATAACAAAAGGAGATAGGATTTAAGTGATACCAGGTAGAAGGGATAAAGCTAGAAAGTACAATAAACAAAATTAAAAAATATGCTTTCTAGTGACTGAGTCAACAAAACTACAATCCTGGTTGAAGGCAAGATTCTGACCCCACTACCTTCTATCAAGATTGTCAGGATCTCCCACAAAGTCCAAAGTGCTTGGTTTCTTTGTTGTCTTAGCCCTGGTCTACACTAGGACTTTAGGTCGAATTTAGCAGCGTTAAATCGATGTAAACCTGCACCCGTCCACATGATGAAGCCCTTTATTTTGAATTAAAGGGCTCTTAAAATCGATTTTCTTACTCCACCCCTGACAAGTGGATTAGCGCTTAAATCGGCTGTGCCGGGTCGAATTTGGGGTACTGTGGACACAATTCGACAGTATTGGCCTCTGGGAGCTATCCCAGAGTGCTCCATTGTGACCTCTCTGGACCTGGACCTCTCAACTCAGATGCACTGGCCAGGTAGACAGGAAAAGAACCACGAACTTTTGAATCTCATTTCCTGTTTGGCCAGCATGGCAAGCTGCAGGTGACCATGCAGAGCTCATCAGCAGAGGTGACCATGTTGGAGTCCCTGAATCGCAAAAGAGCTCCATCATGGACTGAACGGGAGGTACGGGATCTGATCGCTGTATGGGGAGAGGAATCCGTGCTATCAGAACTCCGTTACAGTTTTCGAAATGCCAAAACCTTTGTCAAAATCTCCCAGGGCATGAAGGACAGAGGCCATAACAGGGACCCAAAGCAGTGCCGCATGAAACTTAAGGAGCTGAGGCAAGCCTACCAGAAAACCAGAGAGGCGAACGGCCGCTCTGGGTCAGAGACCCAAATATGCCACTTCTATGATGAGCTGCATGCCATTTTAGGGGGTTCAGCCACCACTACCCCAGCCGTGTTGTTTGACTCCTTCAATGGAGATGGAGGCAACACGGAAGCAGGTTTTGGGGACGACGAAGAAGATGATGATGATGATGAGGTTGTAGATAGCTCACAGTAAGCAAGCGGAGAAACCGGTTTTCCCGACAGCCAGGAACTGTTTCTCACCCTGGACCTGGAGCCAGTACCCCCCGAACCCACCCAAGGCTGCCTCCTGGACCCGGCAGGCGGAGAAGGGACCTCCGGTGAGCGTACCTTTTAAAATACGTTAAAATCATGGTTTAAAAGCAAGCATGTGAAAGGATTAATTTGCCCTGGCATTCGCGGCTCTCCTGGATGTACTCCCAAAGCCTTTGCAAAAGGTTTCTGGGGAGGGCAGCCTTATTGCGTCCTCCATGGTAGGACACTTTACCACTCCAGGCCAGTAACACATACTCGGGAATCATTGTACAACAAGCATTGCAGTGTATGTTTGCTGGTGTTCAAACAACATCCGTTCTTTATCTCTCTGTGTTATCCTCAGGAGAGTGAGATATCATTCATGGTCACCTGGTTGAAATACGGTGCTTTTCTTCAGGGGACACTCAGAGGAGCCCATTCCTGCTGGGCTGTTTGCCTGTGGCTGAACAGAAATGTTCCCCGCTGTTAGCCACGGGGAGGGGGGAGGATTGAGGGGGTAGCCACGCGGTGGGGGGAGGCAAAATGCGACCTTGTAACGAAAGCACATGTGCTATGTATGTAATGTTAACAGCAAGGTTTACCCTGAAAGAGTGTAGTCACTGTTTTATAAAATGTGTCTTTTTAAATACCGCTGTCCCTTTTTTTTTCCCCACCAGCTGCATGTGTTTCAATGATCACCGGATCTTCTGCTTCCCAGAGGCTAGTGAAGATTAGAAAGAAAAAAAAAATGCACCCGTGATGAAATGTTCTCTGAGCTCATGCTGTCCTCCCACACTGACAGAGCACAGACAAATGCGTGGAGGCAAATAATGTCAGAGTGCAGGAAAGCACAAAATGACTGGGAGGAGAGGTGGCGGGCTGAAGAGAGTAAGTGGCGGGCTGAAGAGAGTAAGTGGCGGGCTGAAGAGAGGGCTGAAGCTCAAATGTGGCGGCAGCGTGATGAGAGGAGGCAGGATTCAATGCTGAGGCTGCTGGAGGACCAAACCAGTATGCTCCAGTGTATGGTTGAGCTGCAGCAAAGGCAGCTGGAGCACAGACTGCCACTACAGCCCCTGTGTAACCAGCCGCCCTCCTCCCCAAGTTCCATAGCCTCCACACCCAGACGTCCAAGAACACGGTGGTGGGGCCTCCGGCCAACCAGCCACTGCACCACAGAGGATTGCCCAAAAAACAGAAGGCTGGCATTCAATAAATTTTAAAGTTGTAAACTTTTAAAGTGCTGTGTGGCATTTTCCTTCCCTCCTCCACCACCCCTCCTGGGCTACCTTGGTAGTCATCCCCCTATTTGTGTTATGAATGAATAAAGAATGCATGAATGTGAAGCAACAATGACTTTATTGCCTCTGCAAGCGGTGATGGAAGGGAGGAGGGGAGGGTAGTTAGCTTACAGGGAAGTAGAGTGAACCAAGGGGCGGGGGGTTTCATCAAGGAGAAACAAACAGAATTTTCACACCGTAGCCTGACCAGTCATGAAACTGGTTTTCAAAGCTTCTCTGATGCGTACCGCGCCCTCCTGTGCTCTTCTAACCGCCCTGGTGTCTGGCTACGCGTAACCAGCAGCCAGGCGATTTGCCTCAACCTCCCACCCCGCCATAAATGTCTCCCCCTTACTCTCACAGATATTGTGGAATGCACAGCAAGCAGTAATAACAGTGGGAATATTGGTTTCGCTGAGGTCTAAGCGAGTCAGTAAACTGCGCCAGCGCGCCTTTAAACGTCCAAATGCACATTCTACCACCATTCTGCACTTGCTCAGCCTGTAGTTGAACAGCTCCTGACTACTGTCCAGGCTGCCTGTGTACAGCTTCGTGAGCCATGGCATTAAGGGGTAGGCTGGATCCCCAAGGATAACTATAGGCATTTCAACATCCCCAACAGTTATTTTCTGGTCTGGGAATAAAGTCCCTTCCTGCAGCTTTTGAAACAGACCAGAGTTCCTGAAGATGCGAGCGTCATGTACCTTTCCCAGCCATCCCACGTTGATGTTGGTGAATCGTCCCTTGTGATCCACCAGAGCTTGCAGCACTATTGAAAAATACCCCTTGCGGTTTATGTACTCGGCGGCTTGGTGCTCCGGTGCCAAGATAGGGATATGGGTTCCGTCTATGGCCCCACCACAGTTAGGGAATCCCATTGCAGCAAAGCCATCCACTATGACCTGCACATTTCCCAGGGTCACTACCCTTGATATCAGCAGATCTTTGATTGCGTGGGCTACTTGCATCACAGCAGCCCCCACAGTAGATTTGCCCACTCCAAATTGATTCCCAACTGACCGGTAGCTGTCTGGCGTTGCAAGCTTCCACAGGGCTATTGCCACTCGCTTCTCAACTGTGAGGGCTGCTCTCATCTTGGTATTCATGCGCTTTAGGGAAGGGGAAAGCAAGTCACAAAGTTCCATGAAAGTGCCCTTACGCATGCGAAAGTTTCGCAGCCACTGGGAATCGTCCCAGACCTGCAACACTATGAGGTCCCACCAGTCTGTGCTTGTTTCCCGAGCACAGAATTGGCGTTCCACAGCATGAACCTGATGCATGCATTGGTAGGGCCCAAGCTTTGAGAGAAATCTGTGTCCATGTCCTGATCACTCACGTGACCGCGCTGACATCGCCTCCTCACCCGGTATCGCTCTGCCAGGTTCTGGTGCTGCATATACTTCTGGATAATGTGTGTGGTGTTTAATGTGCTCCTAATTGCCAAAGTGAGCTGAGCGGCCTCCATGCTTGCCTTGGTATGGCGTCCGCACAGAAAAAAGGCACGGAACGATTGTCTGCCGTTGCTCTGACGGAGGGAGGGGCGACTGACGACATGGCTTACAGGGTTGGCTTCAGGGAGCTAAAATCGACAACGGGGGTGGCTTTACATCAAGGAGTACTTCAGGCAGGACTTCACGGAGGGTTCCAATAAGAAATGGTGCACCTAAGTTATTGTTCTTATTGGAACAAGGAGGTTAGTCTGGCCTCTGATTGATACATGGCTAGATTTACCTCGCTGCACCTTCTCTGTGAGTGACTGCAGTGTGACCTAGAGGAATGAGTCCCCTAGATGGGGGAGGGGGGAAAGCAAATGAGTACAAAACAAAGCTGGTCTATTTCTTGTTTTGATCCACTCCATCTATCTTTTACATCTTTGGCTGGCAGCAGACGGTGCAGAAGGACTGCAAGCCATCCACATCTCATGGCTGCTTGGCAGAAGATGGTACAGTACGACTGCTAGCAATCCGTATCGCCTGCCTGCTCACCATAAGATGGTTCAATAGGACTGACTGCAGGACTAAAGAGAATGACCTGGTCAAGTCACTCCAAATTTAGTCTCTGCGCCCATGTCGTGACCCTCCGTGAAGTCCTGCCTGAAATAGTCCTTGATGTAAAGCCACCCCCTTTGTTGATTTTAGCTCCCTGAAGCCAACCCTGTAAGCCGTGTCGTCAGTCCCCATCCCTGCGTCAGAGCAACGGCAAACAATCGTGCATCTGAGTTGAGAGTGCTGTCCAGAGCAGTCACAATGGAGCACTCTGATGGAGCTAAAACATTGTCGCGGGTGGTTCTGGGTACATATCATCAGGCCCCCATTCCCTCCCTCCCTCCGTGAAAGCAAGGGCAGACAATCGTTTCCCGCCTTTTTTCCTGAGTTACCTGTGCAGACTCCATACCACGGCAAGCATGGAGCCCGCTCAGCTCACTGTCACCGTATGTCTCCTGGGTGCTGGCAGACGTGGTACTGCATTGCTACTCAGTAGCAGCAACCCATTGCCTTGTGGCAGCAGACGGTACAATACAACTGGTAGCCATCATTGTCATGTCTGAGGTGCTCCTGGCCATGTCATGGGCGCAGAGACTGATAGCCATCCTCATCTCTTGCCTGCCTGGCAGAAGATGATGCAATAGGACTGCTAGCAATCCATATCGCCTGCATGCTCACCATAAGATGGTTCAATAGGACTGACTGCAGGACTAAAGAGAATGACTTGATCAAGTCACTCCAAATTTAGTCCCTGCACCCATGTCTGCCCACGCGCTCCTGATCGACCTCACACAGGAGACCAGGAGCACCTCGGACATGACGATGACGGCTACCAGTCCTATTGCACCGTCTGCTGCCACAAGGCAATGGGTTGCTGCTACTGTGTAGCAATGCAGTACCACGTCTGCCAGCACCCAGGAGACATACGGTGACAGTGAGCTGAGCGGGCTCCATGCTTGCCGTGGTATGGCGTCCGCACAGGTAACTCAGGAAAAAAGGCGGGAAACGATTGTCTGCCCTTGCTTTCACGGAGGGAGGGAGGGAATGGGGGCCTGACGATATGTACCCAGAAGCACCCGTGACAATGTTTTAGCCCCATCAGGCATTGGGATCTCAACCCAGAATTCCAATGGGCAGCGGAGACTGCGGGAACTGTGGGATAGCTACCCACAGTGCAACACTCCGGAAGTCGCCTCTAGCCTCGGTACTGTGGAAGCACTCCGCCGAGTTAATGCACTTAATGCACTTAGAGCATTTTCTGTGGGGACACACACACTCGAATATATAAAACCGATTTCTAAAAAACCGACTTCTATAAATTCGACCTAATTTCGTAGTGTAGACATACCCTTAGGTGAAAGATAACTTGGTGCTCTTTGTCCCTCGTTTAAAGTACCATGGTCATTTGAAATGGATTCTTCTGAAGTTACCTCCCAAAATAAAGTTTATTCAAGCAATCAGGAAGGAGACATGGAGTCTGGTGGTGAAGGAAGTTCCATGCTGGTTTCTTCCCCTGCTGGTGTTTCCTACAATGCAAATTGATCTGTTTCTGCCCCCTCTGATGTAAATAAATGGGCACTTGACATGTGATTGCTAGTTGACTCTAAAGACACCTGGCTGGAGGCATCAGCTTGTCCTTTGTCTGGAAGAACCCAATTTACCCACTTCCCAGACTTATTTGGTAAACACATTTTAGTCCCATATTTCCTTCAGTTTTGTATGATCCTTTGGGCATTTACTGTACACACACCATACAAGAATATTAATGATCAGTGTGTTAGTTTTACATGCCACATATCAGATACAGTTTATGATGTTAATGAATTGCGGTACACTAAACTGGTCAGGCCAGCAGAAACTCTCTGCCAGATATCAGGGAGCACCTTGCCCTCTGGAATTGGGGTGATTTTAAGTAACACCATAATAAAACAAGCTTTCAAAAAGGGAGAAAAACACATCTCAAATTCAGAAGGCTTGACATTCGATGCCAAAGTTCATATACAAGTGTAAGTAAAATGCTATAAAAAAACACCTCTTGTTTAGAACAGCAGCCTGCCCATCCAGTCCCAACCCAGCTAAGATTGACCATAAGTATTTTAATAATTTAGAATTTTGGATTTAGTTTTTAAGTTTTATTGTAATGCTTTTTGTTTTCTGCGCATTGGCCCAAGGCTAAGTTGCTATTAATAAACTATTACTATTCTTCACCTGGAGAACCAACTGCCATTTTATCCCTAGTTTGCACTGTGTGCTCCTTTTTTTTTTTTTTTGGCTCCTTTTTACTGTTCAGAAAAAGTAACATTTGAAAGCTTGAATGCAAACAGGTAAACATGCCCGTGATCAGGATATGTAGTTCATAAACTTACCCATAGATCTATTATCTCTGCACTACCTAACTCATAATAGGTCAGCGATACTGGACCAGGGTACAATTCTAGCTTTAATGTGCAGTTATAAACATTTTCAGTTAATGATATAACTTTAGGCCCTGATCCTACACTGACCCTGTGCAGGTGGGTCCTTGTACCCATGCACAGCAGGCTGCAGAATCAGGGCTTTAGTCTATTTGGTATGGTTTAGTGAATCTCTTACTTTTAATGTGTGATGATAATTCTGTTAGGGTTTAACAAAAAGGGGACAGTAATGCATAAATAAGTCTCTGGCTTTGAGAATATTAGTAAAAGCTTTTTGCACCGTTGTGCCAGGGGGTGCATTTATTTTTCTTTGTTGTGATTGGCCAAACTGGGGAAAAAACAGAAAAGACTGGAAGATTGCTGTGCCTATTTCGTTTCTCTCTCACACAATTTTCATATCATTATCAGTCCTTTTGGGATATGTAACCATAGTAATGAGGAATGTGTTTCCGGATATCAGTGTGGGAATCATTTATTGAAAAGGATGCTCCCTTTGGGGAAAGTAGATGGAGGAGGGAAAGGTTGTATGAAACTAGATTAATGGCCAGTGCTGGGAGGACTAGACTGCGGAACTGAAATCTAATGACTAAAAGTGGGCGTAATTGGTATCAATGTTAATGAACCAAGGAGGAAGTGAAACATATTAGGGTAAAAATATAGTACCATTACATGCATTTTAACCCATTTTAAAAACATTTCTGGCTTAGAAATCTTGTCTATCCATAAAATTTGTTGATGCTTCTAATTGTTTAAAATCCCAACAAGGCTTCTAATAGCAATGGGAATGCTTACTCTCATCAGATATAGTCCAATAACACACACACGCGCGCGCGCGCGCACACACACACACACACACACACACACAGATTTAATCACAATGGTTCCTTAGCAGAGAACTGCTAATGTGGTGTTTGTCTAGATTGCATAAATCGTATTCACTCAACTACTGCAAATGGGAGAGTACTTAATTCTATTATTATTATTTTTTCTATTTAATTGAAACAGAACCACTTAAATAGCACAATTAGAGTGTTCTCTGGCAGCCTAAGTACAGCTAAGGTTATCAGATTTTATTTTGATTGCTTTTAGAGCCAGCATTGCTAATGCAGATGACAGGTTTAGAGTTATTTCCTTTATTCTATTGAATGTTAGTTGCATATGAAATAATTCTTTACATGTGTGAAGTGCACTTATTACAAATTCCATACGGCACTGTCTGTTATGAATTAGCCTTTCTAAGACATGTTTAATATTCTTACATAGAACAATAATTTTGCGATTGGGCAGTTTGGATAAAATGGAACTTTCCCCTTCTTCCCCTCCCTCCTCTCCACACTTGAAGGCATCTGTGGTAACTGCTGAATGAACATGCTGAGCATGTACCCCATACACATAGGTGGTGTGGTATGAAAGCTTTCACTGATCTACTTCTCTTCTTAATAGGTCTTGTTAGGGTGACCGTGGAATGACAGCTATTAATGCTTTTTCAGATAAGTCTAACGGCTAGAAAATGCAACTGTATTTTCTAATGTCATTCTTAAAAAAAAACAAACATACATCAGGTGTTGTGTTAGTGTTCAAACTTCTTAATTGTAAAGAGAAAATGATAAACAGTAACAAACCTGGTAAAATTACATTGCCAAAACCTGAAGGAGGGGCACTTCCTAGATATTATGATGGAGTAAAAATATAGAAGGCAGCATCTATCAAATACATTTCCAAGACTTCCATCAGTGTAGTATCAAGATACCAGTATGCAATTAGAATGTATATCAGTGAGACTTCAGGTTTCTTTCCCTCCTCCCTTTTTTTAAAGGTATTTACTTATCGATAACTAGGTTTAGGTTCAAAGAAACATACCATTGAGGTTATTGGGTAGCTTAGCTCTTAAGGGAGGCAAGTTTTGAACTGTGTTCTGAGGTCTGCCAGACTTTGGGCTCAACCTAACTTGTGATGGGAGTGAGTTTCTACATCAAAAGTCCTCCATCAAAGGCCCAAATTGGAGTTATTTGTTCAAGGGAACATGATTCAGAAGGCAGCTGTCTCCAGCTCTGACCCTGTCCCCATGTGCCATTAAAGTTGGTTAGAAAATGCCAGGAATGGGTACAAATGCCATAATCACAACAATTCTCATGGAATTTCATTTCCATCAAAGTATTAAAACCAGCTCTGCAGCTGGATAGAAAATGCCAGAATCACAACAATTCTCATGGAATTTCATTTCCATCAAAGTATTAAAACCAGCTCTGCATCCCAGGCTTCCCTTTGGGCCTCTGCAGACTGACTTTGGCAGACAGGATGGTGACAGCTATTCAGCGCTTTCATTTGGAAAGATATTTCCAGCAGATGCTTCGGCTTTATTTCTCCCCTTTTCTTCCAGTAACAATGAGAAGACTATATATGGTATAATGACTTGTATCTGCTCACTCCAGCTTGAGTACTGTGACTTCTGTATGTACTAGGGGATACTAACTGTGGATATAAATCCCCTTTGTGACCCTGAAAATTTGATCCTAAAATTAATAATGACAGAAAATGTAATTGCAAATCGGTCTGTGGAATTATTTATTTGTATATAAAATAAATAAAGAAAGAAATAAAATAAAACCTATGTTTAAAAGAATGTTAAGGTTGCAAACTCAAGCACTCAAAAGTTAGGAAATGTCAGAATTAAGGTTGTGTGTGCAACCCTAATTTGGCCTTTTCTGCATATATGCATGATGATTGTCTTTAATTACATAATCATATACTATTTCTATACAATGAACCTAATCATAGTCTTACTGAAGTCGAAAGCAAAATTTACAATAACTTCAACAGGAACAATGGCATAGTTTAGATATATGCAGTGATGACACAATCCCATTGACTTCACTGGGCTTTGTATTGGACCCATAAGAACCATGTTTGTATTAATTTAATTCATTGGGGTATGGTTTGTAACATTAATTTGGGAGTCGGCAGATTTTGGGTAGTAGTAACTCTTGGTGAATAAATAGTATTGTTAGATACTGTGGGTATATTTGAATGCAAAGGCCTGATCATTTCTCTGTCTCCCAATTGGTTCTCTAAAAACGTGTATACTTTATTGATCAGATAATTATCATTTTTGGAAGTTAGTCCTTTTAAAAATCTGATCTTATTAAACAATTCATCTGAGGACGGTAATTGTGGGCTAAGTAGATTGGTGCCCAGTACTTTTTAGAAAAATAAAACAAAACAAACCATTTGTCATGAAGATATTCACAAAAATACCTTGCCTGGCAATATGCATAATTAATTGTAGGTTTTCAGTGCTTAATCTGTGTTTAAACAGACCTAAAATAAACTTTATATCTTGTTTCAGTCTAATCTGGCTAATATAGTAATTTTTTTTTTTTACATTACGAGTTGTGAATTGCATCAGAAATATATTTCATCGCACAAACCAGTTTTTTTGAGTTATAAGTTTTGAAGATCACCTGACATATTGTCTCTACAGGTTGCATATTTAGGTTTTAGTTCTCGGGTCTTTTGCTGATAAATAACTGCCATGTTTCTACAACTTCTTACTTTGTAGGTGAGTGCAAACAAAGAAAACATTATTTTTTCTCTGGAACCCAATGAGTGTTAAACTACCACAGCCTGGAAATCTTCTGGTAGATGACACTTTCAGGCAGGCTTGTTGCTCTGTTTACTGGAGGTTGTGATTTTGCAAATTTAATTGAGGTCTTTTTTGCTCTTCTGTATAAAATACCCTGTCCTATTTGGGCATACTTAAAGGAATCACCTGAGACTATAATTAAGTTGAAAGAAAAGTATAATTTTAGCGAGACAAGGTGGGTGAGGCAGTACCTTTTATTGGACCAAGCTTGTCTCTCTTTTTCTCTCTAATATCATGGGAAACAACATGTCTACAACAACACTGCATACAGTAATATATAATTTTAGTAACAGATCTGTCACCATAGGCTAAGATTTAAGGATTGATTAATGTGCTAAATCTCAAGCTTTATGACAAATTAATCATATGCTAAATGATGAAGCCTTTAGACAAAAGTTTAAATTAGCCAAAGATACTAAATTAATGAATGCTCAATAAGTTAACTCATCATCTACATTAAAGGTATTGATTGGGCTTTAAGGATTCTGCTCACAGAATAAAAGAATCAGTTCTGGGTACCTGATCTTTGCCCAGTACTAGAAACAGATCAGTGACCAAAGACAATAGTTCAAGTTCTGTTACACCCAGGCCTAAAACCAGATTGAAAGTGGCCAAGGAAATCCAAGGACTCAAACAGAGCAAGACATGCCTCACCACACCTTTTTGAGTAATTGTCCCCTCTCCAGGGGGATCAGAGACAAATCAGTAACTGGCAAGACTGTGCACAAGTTGAAATGTTATTTGAGCAGTTGTCTAATTGTTATTTGTGAAACACTGACAATGCACCTGACATTGCGTAACACACAAAGAATGTTTCTGCCCCAAATAGCCTACATTTGAACAAGACCCTTAGAAAGATTGGGGAACCTCAAATGTTATGTCAACTTAGAATGCATAAATTTTAAATTATCACCTCCAGTTCCTGCTCTTGTCAACATTCTCCATAGCAGTGCCTTAAAAATCCTCACAACGCGAAACACTCATGTCTGCATCCAAGCACAGAAAGATGGTGGGACCAGTCTCTATGTACCACTTGGAATAGTGCTGATGATTGGAACTTTCTGGATGTTATGGGGAAGATAGGGGCTAAGAACTATCCATCTTAGCCCCTATAACGATCACATCCTAAAAGCCCTGATCCTGAAATGAAATGTGCACAGGTTGAGAAGTCTGCTTGTGTGCATCTCATTGCAAGTTAGAGTCCTTAATTAGGATTCAATGCCCAATAATACCATGGTGGTCCTGCTTGCAGTCCCAGAACAAATCCTTCATTGCTGTTCCAAGCAACATTAGCTTCCAAAGCTATTTTCAGCATTTCTTACATTGATGCACGAGGCAAATAAGCTCCTTCTCTCTCAGCACCAGACAGTCCTTTTGAATATATGATGCAGTCAAACTAGAAACAGTCAAACTAGAAATATGATTTTGCTATAGGTGTCCTAGGCTGCTTCCTTTCCACTTCATCTGTATGTGTCATTTGTGTACCAAGATGACCTCTGAGGATAGTATAAAAATTTTGTTTCCAGACCCACAATACTAGATAGCCAAAGACAAAAGATAAATTTGTCCCACCAAGCAATTTATATTTATCAATGATATATTTATCAATGGACCATGCTACCTGTTCCACTGATGTCAGTGGACAGGCCTTTAAAACAGGCACTGACAGAAGCAAAGGAGAGCTCCAACCTCAAAGCAGAAGTGGCTAAACATGACTCTAGAACTGTATTTCTCTCTTTCATGTGAACTGAATATTTTTTAATTGAAAATAATGTAGATTTCTTAAAACTTGTAGCTAAACATCAAAGATCATCTAAGGTATTCAAGATTTTTTGTAAGCATTCTGTGGAAAAAAATGGATTTGAACTGTTTGCAGATCCAGTCTTCTCTGCTAACAAGCAATTATATGAAAGATGTGGGTATATTTCAACTCCTGTACCCATAGGGAGAGAAGCAGATACAAAGATTAAATGCTGATCTAAAGCCACGTACTGTAGCATTCTGCATTATCTTCAAGAAATCTACTGTCTCTTTATTTTTATTTTTATTTACCCACATTAAATCCCCTGACTAAACTCTTTCCCCCTCCAGGCAACACACTGAATGATGAAAGCTGCTTGCTGTCACCTTTGGTGCATGGGGATTCTACTGATGATCAGATCAGAGCAGGGCATTAAATAAATTGCTAGATTTTAAAGTTTTATGTTCTCATTTGTTAGATCAAATTGTCTGACTGTGGTTCTCTGCTCCTTGTTGGTTAAATTAATGGAGCTACCTCTAAAATAATTCATGATGAATACTTAAAATATACAACTGTGTACCTCCTAGTTCCCACAGTTTATCTGAAAGACTCAAGATTCTGACTCAAACAGTATTTATTTTCTTTGTCTTCTAGACAAAAATTCCTGTTAAGTTCCAACGGATAACTTTCCCATTTTATGTGTTTATTGCTAGGAATTTCAAGATTTTTCACTGTTTGAACTTGAATAATATGCAATTTTATTAAAGAATGCATCTCAAAGCCTTCATCTTTACCATCAGTTGTCATCAGTTTTATTTCTGCAGACATGCAATATTTGTGTACAAATTTGCATGTATAAAAATAAGGAAACCACAGAGAAAAGAGAGACCTTTTGAGAGTGATATAAAATATGTCATGTAGCCTGTAAATACAACAGCTGATGTTGCATAGATGATGCAGGATCATAGAATCATAGAATATCAGGGTAGGAAGGGACCTCAGGAGGTCATCTAGTCCAACCCCCTGCTCAAAGCAAGACCAATCGGATTGACCAATGAGTCTGACAGCTGCTTTGTTTCTTTCTTCCTGTCCCTCAGAAACCTAGATGTGTGTTTCTGAACCTGGAAGAAGATGTCAGGTGAATTAATCAATTAAAACCCACGTATTAAAACTAGATATAATGAGAGGTCAAGGACTGAATGGGCTGGAGGCTGAACCACACTCTCAGGATCACACCTCTCAACTCTTCTGCATGAAACAAAGTTTTCTGATTGTGGCTGTGGTTTTGAAAGATATCTTCCATTCCACCGAACACATTCCCATCTTTTCATGCTCCACATTGGTCACATTTCTGTGGGCTTCCCTGGCTCTCCTTCCAAATACTACTGTTGTTGTCGTAGGATGTGGGTCCCTGCCCAGGTGGGGCTTGCAATCTAAGGAAGCCACCCATGACTTAAGGTGAGAATTCCTCTGGAGGGTAAGCAAGGCAGTGGGAAAAATCGACAAATTAAGTATTAAATCTTTCAACCTTCTCATCAGAGGAAAATATTCTAATGAAAGAAAGATTGCCATGTGAGTTGGCTCAGTCCTTTAAGAAAAGTTCTAGAATGCGCATCCTGATAGCTGCCTTGCCAACTGGCATTTGGACAAGAGAACCGGCGTAGTCTGCATCAAAGTCAGTTACATTGAATTCCATTTCTCCCATCTTGTTCATGTATTTTACTGCAATTAGTGCAGAGGAGCAATTTCCACCAGGTAGTGGAATATATATTTTATTTACAGAATCTAGCAGTAGTAAAGGCTGCATAGAAATAACAGAAAAGGCCAATTGAATTAGTCATACAAGCATAACAAAAAAATGTACTAAGAATTCCAACCACTTAAGTATAATGCATTCAGGAATACTACCCAAGAATAATGTTGTAATTTAAATAATAGCCATGTCCCTATCTAAAATCATAAAATAGATTCTCTTCTTCTCACTCCATTACCCCTTCTGGAGATACTATTCCTTCTGTCCCTTGCTCCACTCTTCTCACTCTTCTGTTCCTTTCTCACCAGCGCAGTTTCTGTCCTCATCATCCTTGCCCACTCTTGTGTGGAGCATCAATCAAACCTTACTCCTGCAAGCTGGCTCCTTATAACTGCTTGTGCATTCTGAACATGGAGCTGCTGTGGGCTGCATGCCAGATTCTCCTCCCTTGGCTGCCATCCCTTTGTGCATTGTCTCTGGGACTTCCTATCCTGTGAGGATCTAGGAAATGCAAACAAGGAGGGTTTTCAACAGCTGAAAACTTCTCCCATGAAGGGGAGAGACAACTCTCATAGCCAGAAACTAATCCTTACCACAAGACAACCCTTGCAGTTCCCCCTAAAGAATCTGGCCCTCCTTCAAAACAATTACTACTTTATTACTGGCCAATGCCATAAGGGCTCAATTTGGTTTCTCCCATCCTTAGATACTGCATTTATGCCATACTGCACCATAATCATAAAACTTTATATACCTGAATGCTAAAAAGAAGAATGTGCTTCTTCAAGTTATGCCACCATGTGATAACTTGGGTTGTACTGCGTTACATCTTAGTAGTTCTATCAGAGGGAACTAAAATGACAACACAAGCCACAGTATTGGACAATATCACTTCTAGGAGTGTTGAAATGACCCAAGGAGGCTAATCTTACGTCCATTGATCCCAGTTGAAAAGTTCCCATTGATTCCAATAAGAGTAAGATTGGGACTAAAGTAAATTGTACACATGTGGAAGCAATGTAGGTGTGGAAATAGAGCATTTTCTGTGAACCAGCAATATTCAGATCAGATTGTTTTGCCCTATCTCCATTATCTTATTTCATAAGCTCTGTGCATTGTTCCCTGCTGAATGTACTCAGGGAGTTAAATGTAGTTTACTTCAGAGATACAGCTTTCATTGTGATGGGGAAAAAAGACTAAAAAAAGAAGCCCAAAAATCAGGGTTAGCATACTAAACAAAACCCCAAAG
This sequence comes from Natator depressus, assembly GCF_965152275.1. Lineage (NCBI taxonomy): Eukaryota > Metazoa > Chordata > Testudines > Cheloniidae > Natator > Natator depressus. The sequence goes on from NC_134244.1 coordinate 54,270,938, forward strand.
CAGTCTTTCCTTGTGAAGCATTATCCTTTTCAGTCCCTGCGGGCTATTTTCAAATTTCTCACCCTTGTCCTGTACTGTATTGTAACTCAGTAACCATATTCTTAAATACTTAAGTTAACTTATGTTAACATTTTTATTAGTATTAGAGTTGTGGAAATAAATCAATAGCACTTTTGTTCAATTCTTTTGTGGATATCCATTGTTGAATTTGTACAACAAAGATTATTCTGTGTTTAAGAGTCAGTGATCTTGGGTGAATGTGTGTATTTTGTGTAGTTTTCAGTGTCTTCAAATATGTCAACAAATATATCAGCAAAAAGCATAGAAAAACATAAACAAATAGCATTACACTACACGGATTACAAATCACAGTGCTATATGCTGCTTTGATTTCCATTTTCGTCATAGGGAAGTGTTTGTAATGTGTGTGCTTGTCATGGTGGAATTTACTCTGGGAAACAGTAAAAAGGTCCTTTAAAAAGATAAGGTTTTAGTATTGTAATACAGAACCTAGGTATTATAGTAATAAGGGCTTGAGAAATGCCTCAGTAATACACCAAAGGCTTCACAATTTACCTTCTACTGGGAACGTATGAGAGGGCCGCTGCAGTCCAGAGAATGGGAGTATGGCTAACGAGGACGTCTGACCAAGATATGCTCGTTCAGCACATCCCCTAAGGAGTCTCCAATGGAGTCCATAGCAAAAAGCTAAAGTTGCCTTCCCTTAGGTTGGATTCTTAGGGTACAGAAAAATTAACTGGCAGACAGGGATGTGACTTACTTATCTCTCTCTGAGAGGCTGGGTAAAACTGGTGCAACATGTAGACATTAGTACATCCCCTATTACATGGCAAAGCTGTTACTAATGTTACTCCAGGAAGCACCTCATGTCCCTGAACGCTTTTTCTCATCTCTCGCCATTTAGTGTTTGCCATAAATATTTGCCTACTAGAGCTGTGCAAACCTATGAAATCTTGTGACCGGCATCATTTCTGAATTTGAATTCTGAATTTCCCAAGAACCCAAGTGGAAAAAGTGTGTTGTCTACACCCAGAAATATAATCAGGGCCCTTGTGTCTGTGTTTCCTTCTGGCCAAAAATCCTGAGTAAGTTTAACTCTGAACATCCTGTGTTGGCATAACATCATTCAAGACAATGGAATTATTCCAGCGGGGAATTTGGCCTCTTTTCTCCATTGAGTGCTGAGCCCTTTTGAAAATCGGGATCCAAATGTGGGCTTAGCTCCTTTGGAAATTCTGGCCTATGCCAATCTGAACTAAATAATGCTAGAATGATTGTTGTGGATAAATGTTGCTTCTCCATAAGTGTTGTATCTACAGTACTATATATTTATAGACTATAGGGCCAGAAGGCCATTGTGATCAAGTAATCTAGCCTCCTGTATAGCACACAGGCCATAGGACTTCCCTGAATTAATTCCTGTTTGAACTAGAACATATCTGTTAGAAAAACATCCAACTTTAATTTAAAAATTTCTAGCGATGGAGAATCTAAAACAACCCCTTTGGAAGCTGGTCCAATAGTTAATTATGTTCAGTGTTAATAATAGGTTTCAGAGTAGCAGCCGTCTGTATTTGCAAAAAGAAAAGGAGTACTAGTGGCACCTTAGAGACTAACCAATTTATTTGAGCCATAAGCTTTCATGAGCTACAGCTCACTTCATTGGATGCATAAAGTGGAAAATGCAGTGAGGATGTTTTATACACACAGACCATGAAAAAATGGGTGTTTATCACTTCAAAAGGTTTTCTCTCCCCCCATCCCACTCTCCTGCTGGTAATAACTTATCTAAAGTGATCACTCTCCTTACAATGTGTATGATAATCAAGGTGGGCCATTTCCAGCACAAATCCAGGGTTTAACAAGAACGTCTGAGGAACAGTGGGGGGGGCAGGGGGAGGAAAAAACAAGGGGAAATAGGTTACCTTGCATAATGACTTAGCCACTCCCAGTCTCTATTCAAGCCTAAGTTAATTGTATCCAATTTGCAAATGAATTCCACTTCAGCAGTCTCTCGCTGGAGTCTGGTTTTGAAGTTTTTCTGTTGTAATATCGCAACTTTCATGTCTGTAATCGCGTGACCAGAGAGATTGAAGTGTTCTCCGACTGGTTTATGAATGTTATAATTCTTGACATCTGATTTGTGTCCATTTATTATTTTACGTAGAGACTGTCCAGTTTGACCAGTGTACATGGCAGAGGGGCATTGCTTGCATTGACGTTTTCCAGTCTGAATTTGTCTAGCTTCAGTATCTTGTCATTGGATCCTGTTATACCTGTTGTCTGCTAGATTGAAGAGCCTTTTTTGTTGTTGATGTAGGTATTTATAAACTGTGATCAAGTTACACCTCAGCCACCTCTTTGTTCAGACTGAGATATTTATTCATTGCTCTAAAATAGCTATTTTAAGTCTATTCAAATAACCTTTGTTTCTAATAAGAGTCTTAAATATTATTTTAGTGGCTACTTTTTGAATTAATTGCTTCTTTAGCAGAAATTATCAAAGACCAAGTGCTTTGAACAATAAGGGTTTCCTTTGGCTACATCGCTGTTGATTTTGGTCCAATTTATAACATGAAGTGAAATGAAAAATTTGCTGTACTGATTCTATTGTGGCGAGAAACATACAACGAGGGATCAAGGTTTACAGATGGCAACACAATACTCATATCAGGTTTGATTGTCATTGAGTCAAGCTGTCCAATTTAAAGCATACTCTCATGCCAAGCACGGAAAAGAATGCTATGCATTAGCTCTCTTTTTCTTATTACTACAGGAATAATGTTCATATACCATACTAATCTCAGAACATGGCAATATGTTCAAATAAATCCAGAAGACTAAATGTAACTTCCCCTTTATATAAACTATAAATATATAGAAGGATGCTGCAGAAGATGTAGGTCATTGCTTTGTACAATTACCCTTGCTTTACTCTTGCCCAAGGGAGAATTTTCTTATCAGGAATAAATACATAAGTGAGATTTATTTTGTGTTCAACAGAACCCTAACCCACTTCTCTTTTATTAATGTGTATTTGATACCAGCATGTTCATGAAGTTCTTTCCCAAGTATGGAATGTCAAAACACCACTGTAAAGATCCTGTCACTCCTTTATATGTAAAGTACTAATTAAAAAAGACAACTCATCATGTAGTTAAAAAGTCATCTTTTGGAAAACATTGCTTCTTTACACTTGACATTTGTATAGGATTTAAGAATATTCACTGTTACACATTCTCTTTGGAAATGTGTTTTACCCTGTGGTATTTCCCCCCCCCCCAACAGTCACAATATGGAGCCATCTTGATTTTAGATGAATACAGATATTGATATTTTATTTTTCCTACATAAGTTAATCAATCTAAGAATGAGAAGTCTAATTTTACCTATTTTTCTCTATTGGTATGATAAGTTTTTATAAGAGTGTGTAGGCACACTTCAACATTTTTAGAATTTCCTTGATCTGAAAATCTGGGCTGGAAGAATTTTGAGAACACACTTTCTCACTAGTTTTCTAGAACATTCTAGTGTTCATTTTGGCCATATCCCAACATTGTACAACAGTGTGCCCTTCTGTAGCACAATATTTTCAAATATATGCTGTTTACACTTCACCTTGAGCATCTCCAAATGATTTATTAAGACTCACAATTCCTCTCTGAGGTCAGTTAGTATTATTATACACCCATTTTTAGAGATGGAGGAGAAGATCAAGCCATGGAGAAATGAAATGACTTTCTTTGAAAATAACAGTGAGGCAGTGGTACAACCACGAATGGACCTTAAGATTACATTTGGAGCTCGCAGTAGTTTGGAGCACGCCTCCCAGCCTGGGTCAACAGACCCAGATTAGTAGGGTGGACACTCTAAAAATAGCTATCTAGACTGTGCTTGGAAGCTGCAGCTTGGACTATGAAGGCTGGGGGAGGGTTGCAGAACCATAGTTCTAGGTAAGCCTCAACTTCCAAGTGCTGTGTGAACACTTGTTTTTAGAGAGTCAGTGTGAGCCCACTAGCCCAAATCTGTCAACCTTGCCTGGGAGACTTGCTTCAAAATAGCCTCAGAATCCTGACTCTAATCTCCCTGCCCTTACCACTGAATAAAACTATATTTTATTTTTTCTTTGTTAATTTGTATAATTATGTTAGTACAGTATATTTGAAGGGTTTTTTCCACAAGGTTTTCCTCTCTGAACTTCAGGGCTCATGTCAAGGCAAATTTGTATAATGAAGTATCTGTGGAAAAAAGAACTTATACCTTGCGCCAAATACAGAAGTACTTTAATTTACACGCTCTTCCATCTCTTCTGTATGTAAACTACAACCACTAAGGGCTTGCCTACAGTGGATCTCCAGGAAAATTCATCCAAACTAACTGAAGGTAAGAATTTTAGTAGATTTAAACCCCTGCGTGAACACTCATTCAGAATTCAGTCTGACCTTTATTCACAAACTTTGGTTTAACTAATCACTTGAAATTTTCCTGGATGTCCTTAAGATGCCATAAGATTCTACTACATGTTGGTAGACTGGGCCTAAAGGGGTTTAAAGTGTAAAGAGGTTTTTTTGCATGTTAGAGTAGTCCAGAAAATGACAATTCTGTTTTGTAGCTACTTTCAAGGTTTTTTAAAAAAATTGTTCGACAGTGGCAGAAACAAAACCTTTTGAACGTTTTCACAAAAATAGAAGACTGTTGAAATGTGCAGTGTGTTTTTTGTTGGTTCCAGGGCTCTCTGGTGAGAAAGGGAGGGTCTCTCACACTTTGAAATGTGGTGGGTAAAGCACTGACCTAGGACATGCGAGACCCAGATTCAAGTCCCTAATTTGGCAAAAATTCTGCTCTGCCACTGGTCTACTGTCCATGATATAGAATACACCACATACTTCCTCATTTTGAAAAGCTCAGGTTTCAATTAAAGGCAAACTTTGAACTCAGCTTTGTGGTGATTTATTTTGTCTGTCGTGGTAGTTGTTTTCTCTAATAAATCCCTCGTTTAATACAGACTGAGATTCCCTGTATCATCATGACATTTGTTACTTCTGAATTTCACCCAGGTGAATGAATCCAAATAAAAAAAAAACAGATTTAGTTTACATTGCTGGGTGTAGATAATCAGGAGACTAAGAAGCAATCTTATATGAATGAGTTTCAGTTTGTGTAAAAGCTAAGTAATGTGTTCTCAGAGATAAGAGAGTTGGGAATTAAGATAACCTTTGATTCTGCTCATAACACCAGTAAAAGGTAAGAGAACATTCCCTTTGATTTGTTTTTCATTGCTCACGCTGGAAGTAAAGTTCCTTTCTTTTTTATATCTGAAAGAGAAAGATATGGTATTTGGAAAGAGGTTAGGTTTAAAAATAGACACAAGACCTTAAGGAAAGGGGAGTGCTTTTCTGTAACCTAGAAACTGAAATCCCTGAAGAAGTCTATTGCAGCAAGACCTGGAAGGAGAGAGAATTTTAAAAAGCCAGGGGGGAAAAAAAAGTCTGCTGAAGGTAGAAATAATGACAAATAAAATCATAATTGTGGAGCAGTGCTCGTGCTCAATTTTTCTACTGCATTATGGTCCTTTGTAATAAGGCAATCTCTTTGAAGACAGTTATTCTATGATCCAAAACAACTTCCTGTCTCCATATACTACTGAAAATATAATAAATGTAATGAGATTTATAAACTCTTAAAGCACAACTAAATTGCTCACATATCAGAAGGGTTTGAACTCTAACTAGATGGTTCTGGGGCTTATTTCATGTTAGAAACTAGGTCATCCTAGTACTGTTCCCATTAAAATATTTCAGGATGTCTAAATCTTTAGTTACAAGTATAAGAACCAAATTCTCTTCAGATGTGAGCACATAGTTCGCATTAGTGGTCATGTGTGGAATTTTGCAATAATATTTGGCCAGAGGCTAGCTGGTGCTCACATGGCCATGTGGGAGAGTGCAAGGATCCTTCCCCTTCCCTTCCCTCAGTTTCCATAAGGTTCAGCTAAAATGGCTGTCTGTTCACTGCTCTTTCAGTGCAACTCAGTAGGAGGCAAGATACATGTTGGGGGATGGGTAAGGGTGGAGGGTGGACACCCCTTCAAACCACTCTGCAAAGCAAATTGGATATATCAAGGGAGCCAGGTTCACTATCCTAGTAAATCATCCAGTCTGCTTACTTGCAGATGCCAGGGAGGTCAGGAAGGAATTATACCGCCATGGGTTTGGCTTGGTATTGCCAGATACAACAACTTGTACTTTACTGAGTAGCAGGAAATAACCTGGCCACTAAGTTTCCATTGTCCAGCTATACCAAAAGAAGGACAGGAGACACTTGATATGGATTTAATCAGGCCATAACTTTATTATTAGATGTCTGGGACTACCCAGCAGATAGAAGTGTATAGTGCAGGCAACTCCATGTTCATTCGAATAACTACCTGGAGCTTCCACCAGCCCCCCTTCATTTTCCATCCAGGTCACCCAGCCAACCCAGGGCTTGGACCTTACCATCCACCCACCCCCATAACAGGTGGGCTATAAAAAGTGGGCTTTAATCAGCACCTTGATTTTAAGTCCTTTACCAGGCCATTTATCTGGTCACTGGAAACCTTCCCTATAGACTGCTGAATTGAATCTTTTTACGGATACAGACTAACACGGCTGCTACTCTGAAACCTTCCCTATGGAGTACCTGCACTGGACATCCGCCCCACACTTACAAAATGAGTTGCGTCTTATGGCCTACCCCCCTTTCCTCCTCACCATAAAAGGTCCTCCGACACCTGCTGTGGGGAAGGCAAAAAGAAGCAAAAAAACAACAAAAAACAAATACCACCCCCCCACACACACACACGCACACAAACACACTACATCTAAGCCAATATGGGGGTGAGGGAAAAATTCCTTCCTAGCCCTCCTAAACTAGTGCAGTGCCTACAGCAGGTCCTAACCCAACCTGATATTCCCACCTCGTGTGGAGGAAGAGTGGCGCTACCTTGCCTGCTGCCTGGAGAAAGGGTTTCTAATGCTAGGGCTTTCAGCTTTTAAAGCCTTCTATCCGTACGTTCCCAGGGGTGGAAAGTGTTGCCACGCTGACCACTACCCACCTTTTTGCAACAGTTTCTGACCTCCTTCCCTCCATCATAAAGCACTGCCACCTTCCTCAGCCAGCCAGGACAATGTCCTCCCCCCACACCCCACTTCAGGTGCAGTGCAGTCATTGACCTGCTTGTGTGCAGCACTGGACATAATAAGCAAAACCCCGATACATACAGACTGGTTGCTGTCTGGATAGAAAGAACCACAGAAGAGTTGTAAGGTTGATGGAAATGACACAGGTGTGGCCAGGGTCAGGTAACTGCAGCTCGAATAGTACACAATGTGGAATCTATCGTAGTAGTGTTTTCTGTATGAATATTTTCCCTACCCTTTGTGGTGTATTTATATACAACTTGTTTTTCTCCCAGAACGATCAGAGATATTGTCTGATGTAAAGGTTTAGTTTCCTTCATTGTTTCTCTGAAGCATTTATTATATGCACAAGTTTACTAGCAAGATGCTTTTCAGACTCTGGTTTCTTGTGAGAATGCTCATGTAGCTGAAATCTGCATTAAAATAGGCTAACAGTTACACTCAGCCAATCAAAGAACACAAACAATACCAAGTGGGGTCTGCCTCCAATCAAAATGAATCAACTGAGCAGGACTTTTAGATCTTGAATGCACACAGTGAACTGATCATGAACAAACAGACCAGCATTAATATTCATTGGAAAATCATTTCAAATGGCTATATCTTGAGAAACCCTTCCAGACAATTTATGAACACAAAAGACGACTAAATGTTTGAACAAGCTTACTAATGAACAAACCTTCTTAAGGAGCTTTGTCACTCACACAGCTTCTCACAAGGCAGTTTTTACATATTTTCAACAAAGTGTTATTCAAGCTGACTTATATACAGCAACCAAGTTAAGCTTGGAAGAGAGCGCAGTTGAACTTATGCACATGATCAAAAATAGTTGGCGAAGAAATAACAGCACCAGATTGTTAATTAATCCTGCAACTAAGTGCCAGTGTTGCCAACTCCTGCAATTTTATTGCAAGTCTTATGATATTAATTATTTGTTAAAGCTTCATCTCCTTAAACCATGTGATAAAGTCCATCTCTGAGTCATGCAATAAGGTGAAAAAAAATCTCTGCTTTCATTTAAAAAAAAAAATGGTTCTAGCCTTCATTGTTGCAGAGGAAAGCTTGAAAACCCAAAACCTCAAGGCTGCAACACCAGAAGGTAAATCATATGAAGCTTGAATTTATTAATTTTAACATACTATCTCACATACTGTTTTTAAATATGTACTGTAAATAAGCATCTCCCCTGCTACTGCAAAAGGCATGCTGAAAATTTTTAAAAATTAGCATTTCACATGGTGTGTAATCTTCAGGGAAAATATAGGCAAGTAGGTCCATATTTTGCCTTCATCATGTGTTTATGCACACACAAATCACATGTTTCTACATACATATAGCAAGTTTGGCACACTCAGTGGGTATTTGTAAACAAATTTCATACAAATACATGCACATGCTTAATTTTGAAAATCCGGTCCTATATTTATTATACTCTATTTGCATTTGCCTTATTTCGTCTAATTTTGTTACATTTGTCTGGACTAAAATTCTGGAATAAAATGAAATAAAGAATACGATCATGCCTAGTAAAAAAAAAAATCTACCCAGTAATAATACTGTAAATATTATTTAGTACAGTGTGGGTTTCCACAACAATGTATTTTTGATCTCCTAATTTACGGAAGATATGAAATTCCAGCATAGAAAGATAGGGCCATAGGCTTACTTTTTATGATCTGAACACAGAAAAAAATATTGTTGGCTATTCAATTTTAATACTATATTAAAAACCTGAAGGGTCTGGAGAGGAAATATGCAATACAATGTGTTAAACAATAACAGTCAGATAACATACCCTATAAGACTCTATTGTCTTATAGCAAATGTGACTATTAGGTGATTTGATTAATGTTTGAAAACAGGATTGCAAACTTAAGAGATTTGATACTAATAAAGCCTTGGACTGTGTTAACATTCCTCATTGTATAGTTTGAATTAGGAGTCTCAGAAGTTTTCAAATAGGTCACAGACTGTTCCAGTTAAAGAACTGGACTATTAGATTTAAAATTACTATGAGGCAAGTGGGGAGATGAAGGGTAACAATGACCTGATTCATACGTTAGCTCCTAGTAATCTGAATTTCTGTTCAGATTACTCAACTGCTATAGGCATCAGATTCAGACTGAAAATGCACCAGTGTTCTGACTGACAATAAAAATCTCATGACATGTTTACTACTGAACATGCGTTTTTACCTGAACCAGTGTGACGTTTTGAGCAGCATCAAGAAGCCGAATTAAAATGTCCATACTTAACCACATGCAATATATCTGAAGCATACATATTTTTATTAAAAGTAAGGAACCATAAAATTTGCAGTAAACACCACTGCAAATGTATTTATTCTTGACACTGAAGATTAACTTGTATATGGTGACAGATGCTACAGGAGTCCTACAAGGAAAAGTGATCAGAAAAACAGATTGACTCCTTGGGTGAAATTCTGGCCCCACAGAAACCTATGGAGAAACGCTTATTGATGTCAATGGGGGGCCAAGATTCTATCCCTTGTATCTATAGCAAATTGCCAAACTCCATGACAGAGTACCAATGGCTAAGGGAAAAATATTTGTTTCTCTATAGGATATTGTATGACAACTCAAGCAAGAAGGAAATTCCTCTCAAGCCTTTCAACGCCTTTGAAGCTTTACCATATCCCAGAAAAATCACAGGTCATGAATTGTAATAAAATGAATAACTTCTTGGGATGATTTCTGCTACAAAACTTTTGACCGACATTCAACCAAGGACACAGGTGTGCTGGAACAAATTTGGGTGGGCTGAAAGTGGAAACCATGTATTTGGTTGTTATTACTACTTCAAGCCAAGGGATGCTGTTGGATCTCCAGCATCGCTATTTCCAGCACCCTTGCAAGGATAACAGAAGGTAACAGTTGCAATGTGTGTTTATTAGATCAAGTTTTGAATAAGCTAGAACACACAATTGTTTGTTTGCACTTATCCTTATAAATGCTCATATGAATATTCCTTTATCCACAGTATGTGACTCTAGGCCGTATGTGGTACTTTATTTCCAGATAGAATCAATGAGTTCTGTGCAAGGATCAAGGACCCATGCTATAGAGAAAGATGAGGGATGAGAGATCTTCATGATGGATCCACGAGTGGAATTTTGTCCTTTCATTTCATGATCTTAATTTTATGTCTGTAAATAACTGCATAAACATTTTCTAATGCATCTATCTAATTTGGAATTAGATTTGCATAGGGAACAGGTAGGACTATGATCTTGTCTGTACTCCCACCATTTCTGCTCCCATGTGACTGGCAGACTCACTTTCTCCTCCACCTTACCATCATCAATCCTGCTTGAGGGTGAGCCCACAAAAATGAGGCCCCTTTTCAAATTAAAGTCTCTATATTGTACTGGTTTCCCCATGTTTATTTTGATTTTTTGTTTTTTGCAATGTAGATACTTGAGCCTGTATGCTATACTGCCTAGAGGAAAAAGCTGGGAGATGTCCTTTGAGACATAGTTCAATAATATCCCACAGGTGCTTCTGTACATCTCCAACCTGAATTTTATCCCATGCAACCATTGAGATTATAGCCTATATAAAACAAGATGAAAAGACCTCCAAAACTGAGCAAAACAAAGTTTTCACCACATTTCTTTTTCTATGATTCAGAAAGGGACTTGGTCCATTTAAAAAAAAATTAAACCTACCAGCATCGAAATCAATGCACAATGGATATCACTGAAGAGTGGGAACACTGGGCAATTTTTGTGTTTGTCTGTCAAAATACATGTCTGTTTAATCTCTAACAGCTAGTGCATTGGTTAGCTTGAATAGCCACCGAGCACAACTTCAGGGCCACAAAGAATAAATAGCAATCAATGTTAAAAGGAGTAAAAATACTGACTTGAATTCCTTTTTGCTTGTTGACTTAAGCATGGGTTATAAGTAGAACCCCTGTCAAACACAACCTACTAGCCTCAAGTCAATACAAATAAATAAATAAAGGCAAATAGCCTGGTAGATATGCCAAGGTAGCAGGCATCTGGATTTAGGCTCCATTTAAGTGACTTTTATCTAATAATGAAGACCGGGCAGAATGATGAATGTGCTTCACTGTGCCTGTGCAGAAATGGGTTTATAAACAAGCACCTGCCATAAATCACAAAAACAGCTTTGTCAAAATTAACTAGGGACCAGATGCATCTTTATAATTACCTGTGACACCTTTTGTCCTGCTTTCATATCCTCCTTTCTTCATTTAGATTATCTGTTTTATTTTACTTGTGGTTTGAATGATTTGCATTCTATTTTGAAACATGGGTTTATGTCTGGGAAGCTTATAGGGCAAGTCTGTAACAATTGCATTAGAGTCAGTAAAAATTCCTGAGGTTCAATGGCCAAATGCCAGAAAACATTTATTCAGGAGAGAAGACAGAGCTACCCTACCATTCCCCCCCCCCACTAACGATTGGACAAATATCTGTCCCCACCCCCATTTTCCCCCCTGACTGGTTTTGTGATGCCTTTAGTGGCTATGAAAAGTGAAAAATGGATAGTTCTGAAAACCGGGATTTGTCCACTCCAGTTCCTACATTTCCTGTTAGCTTCAGCATAGAAAGGATAGCTTCAGCTGCATGAAGCTAATTTTCATACACAAGGAGGAATCTTGTTTAGTGTAACCGTGTGAGAAGATTTGTTTTTCTTTTGAAAGGTTAGAAAATAATAACCTCACACTGCTTCTAGCCAAAAGGTGGTATCAGTTTTGGGCTGCACAAGGCTAGAGTATTAGTCCAGTGGCCCACTTAATCTCGGGTAATTTTTCTACTTTATCATCATCATCAGGCTCCAAGAAATGGCCTTAGTGCAACAAGGTTAGGCTTAAAGTAGGCAGCACACAGGAAAAGAGATTAAAATAAAAGAGAATGTAACAGCTTGGAGATAAAAACTGATTGAATTGGACTTTTTAAAACGTATTTCCTACTGCGGTTACCATCCTTAACTGATGCACAAGCACAATAGCGTGCCTTCAGATTGGCTTACAAAAGGGCTTTGCAGTCATCATGGAATAGAAAACACAGAGCTAGACAATAAATGACTCGGCACTCAGGTCAGCCCATTTAATTTCCCTTTCAAATCCAATTGTTCACCCGCTGTGCTTATTAAATACAAGCAGACTGTCTGTATTTGAATGTGCTGGCTGTGCCACTTTGGCACTGTCTACCTACTGCCTTTGCCATGACTGAAGCAAGTGGTCTCTGCTGAGGAGGACTGTAAGAATCTGAATGAAATGCACAGGCTTTTACTTATGTTTTAGACTGGTTTTTTTATAGCCACTCTCTGGAGATCAGGCCATTTCATTTGGAGGCTTTAAATTTTAACTGTGTGTTTAACCTCTTTATGCCCAGGATACTTCATCTATAACAATGTCAGTGATTAGGGGTAAATGTAGAGGGTCATTTTATGCCAAGCAGCTCCACATTTTGAAAACATATTTCGTAATTAGATTGGTGCTTCTGGTCCTGTCAAGGGCCTACCTGTAAGCCAAATAGTTCATTATCCTCTATGGCCCTTCTTGGGTGATTTAATTTTAAATGGTAATGGGATTATGGATATTTTATGCTTCCCAAATCTGACAAAAACCAGAAATAACGAGAGACAGAACCTCAAGCATTGGCAGTGGAAAACATGATCTGATATAAACAAACTCAGTCATAGGAATTGCTACAAACATATGCCACTGCCGTGGAGAAAACATAGAAGATCCTAGTTTTCTTCTGTAATGGAGACAATAAAGTCACAGAACTTTACCAGGTCATAAATTGCTTCATAACCACAGACTGTTCCTGGCTCCCAGTCCTTTGTTCAGAACACTAGAGGACACCCGTCTCTCAATACCATTTTGTACTTTTTCCTTCTGAGAAACCATGCAGCTGCCTTTCTGTACAGGAGGTGAGAAAAGTTAACTATGTTAATGCAATCAACAATCTATTAATTTTTGGAATGAACTAGATGCTGATGTAGTAAAACCACAAAGACTCACTGCTCTTTTATTTCTGCCCTTCATGAATTAATGCTTGTCTGGAATTAACTTTAACTTGAATGTCCATTACAGAGACATATGCAGAGCTCAGAGTTACCAATGATTAGCTTCTCCTGCAAGTTTCAACAGTGGACAAGGGGAATGAAAGGCTAAGTATAACAACGTAAATGGCTGTAAATTAAATGAACATAAATAGGTTGTATGGCCTAGTCAGTAACCCAATAACACATCAGGTACGATGCATCCTTTTGGTACTTCTGGCCTGGCACATGATATTGTGGACTGAAAAATGTTTAAAAATGATTTGAATCTGGTTTTCAATCTTGCAGTGGGCTTTCACCTTAAGTTTGGCTTCCTTACAGAAATGCAGCTGTGTTCCAAAGTTTGCATATATGTCAAATGCAGTGTCAAAATGACTACACATACAGTAGAAAACGTGCAATGTGCATACTCTGAACTTGCACAACAAAATGAACATGGTGGTCTCGGTCTCACTTTTGTTCAGTGCACAAGATTAGCCATGTGATGAAAGTTCCACTCTGTCAGCCCATGTTCTGTCAGATTTGATCCAGCACTACCAATAGATCATTCTACCACTAAAATACTCCACAGTCACTGAAAAATGGTTGGAAAAGTGTCTATGCACACTTAGACAAGTGACATCTCCCACACAGGTCATCATAGGAACAACCATTCAGTGTATGGAATTAACTGGAGCTGCTTTGTAATTTTCTGTTGAAATGTGGTTTCTGCAGAATCAAAAATTTTTATGGGAACAATTTGATTTTAATGTCATGGTCAGTTTAGTTCAACATTCATCTGCTCTGGGATAGATCAGTGCCCCAGGGCTCCCTCCTTGGAGACAGTGTCTTCACCCTCTTGGGGCTTCCTGGCTACAGCTCTCCAGCTGGGTCACTATAGTTCAGTTCCTCCTCTGGGGTGCCTTAATGTCCAGGCTACTTCCTCCCAGTGGCTAATGGGGAGACCCAAGCCCACCCACTACTTTGGGTCCCAGCCCAGGGACCCTGTGGATCACAGCCATCTGCTCTGTCCCTTTAACTATGTCACACAGCTTCTCTGATTCCCTGGGTCACTTCCTTATGCCGTCTTCACCCTTACCTCAAGGCCTTGTCCTAATGGAGTCCCAGCAACCAGCTCAGGACTCCTTCTCAATCTCCCCAGCTTCTGGCAGTGCTGCCTTGTCCAGGGGTTCAGGGGTTCTGTAGCCCTGCCTGCCTGCCTGCCTGCCTGCCTGCCTGCCTGCCTGCCATGCTCTTCCAGCTCCAGCAAGGAACTGAACTCCTGCTGGCCCTGCAGCTCTTCTTATACTAGGCTGCTGAACCCTGATTGGCTGTGTCCCGCATAGAAGGACCCTCTCCACTGCCCTTTTTTGGAGTGGGGTGTGGCAGGACTATGAGGCCTCCAGCCAGGGGCCTCTCAGAGGGTCTAGTATACCCCGTCACACCATAGGCTGATAAAACCTTTACACGACCCAACACTTTACTTTATTTTACTTTATTAATGTTTTAGCAGTGCAAATGTCCAGTGTGACTATTTTTCATGTTCCTCCATCTGCAATATCAGGTACTTCAACTAGTGTGAGTTCAACTGTACCAGAGATCGGAAGGACCCAAATAAAACCACTTCAAAAAAAAAAAAGTTTATCTACACTTAAAAATGTCACCATTTGAAAAGCTGATCTCCCTGGCTCTTTCAGGGCTAGAACAAGGGTTTGGTGCCACTAGGAAGCGAGGAACCTCCCCTTTCCAGTGGCATATTGCTCCCAGTTGTAACCCTGGAGGGCAGCAAGGTAGTGAATGGTGATATTTTTAGGTATAAAAAAGCTGTCACTAGCTCAGGAATGAAAACATGTCTGTCCTGGATTTCAGGAAGATGCTATTTTCGGTGGAACTAAGAAAGATTCCTCTGGGAGGTTGATTTTTTTTTAAAAGTGTCTGTTTGAAACTGTTCAGGGCGTGGGAATGTCAGAAAAAGACCGAAGGGAGATGGATTACTGGATGAAGGGTAGAGGAGGAAGGTCCAAGGTGTATGATAAATTCATTTATCACATGGATCTATAATTTATCCTATGGCATTAATCTCCATATATGTGGTCAGTATATCTAGCTATCTCTGCACATATATATCACATAAATCAAAACAAAACAAAACCACATGGAAAGAGAATGGTACTTAGGTCGTAAAGTTAGCAACTGACTTATTTACCATTGCCCATGCAGTTACTTCTGCCCTCTTTTCATTTGGTCTGTGCACTGAATGAGCAGGGATTCACTGGAAAAACTAGTATGTGATCATGTAACTAAAGATTGTATTATAATGCACAAGGGTTCCACAGGCAACCTTAATTCTGTCATTGCCTAATTTCTGAGGGCTTGGCTTTGCAACCTAAATAACATTCTTTTAATTTTTTAAATAAATATTTAATTCCCTGTTATTTTTAAAAGGAAAAAAGATTTTGAAAAAATCTATTAAGTACAGCAACAGTGACTCTCCCCACATCATGCACCAAATCATCAGGGTTTGAACCAGGAACACTGAGCGCCGATTGCTATTATGAAGCTACAGGACTAGCTACATTATAGACTGGCTGCTATCCTAGAGAGGAATAGACCATTGGTACCGTATTTTACTGTACTGAGGGGTGGTCATTGGGGAGGAGCTTGTTCCACTCTTTGGCACCATAGAAGCTGGAAAAACTCTATTGGCATTTGATGCTCTGGGAGCAGGGAGGATGATCTTCTGGGGTCGGGCGTTGGGTCCAGAGATAGGCGTGGAGCTACATGCCAGATCCAGGAGAGACAGCCCAGTGTGATTTCTCACTACTTGCTGCAGTTACACTGACTGCTCCCAGGTAGTCCAAGAAAGTGTCTTTTGATGCTGCATCATCCTCATAAGCCCAACCTTAGAATATAATGTTTAGATATATGTTTGTTCAGTTACTATTTTAGAGCTGACAAAATGTACTTGAGGAACACAAGTGAGAGAAAGGGAATGTCAATGTTTAACACTTTGTATTTCAACTAAATCTGAATGGAATCTCATAAGACAAAGAAAAGGCACTAATGTAGCCGGAGGGCTTTTTTTTCCCTGTCAAATATGAAAAGCCTCCTACAAACAATGCAGATCTCTGTTGGTCTGTTCTGGCAAGATTCTGCTCTCAATTACACTAGCATAAATCCATAAATCTTGATTTACAACACTATAAACAACTAAGTAACTGAAAGCAGAATGTAGCTCTATTTCTTTACCTTACCTCTTAGCCTTTTTGTGTAAGCAGTGTCAGGATGAGCTCCACCCTGACATCTGATGGTGAGGTGTGGCAAGTCGTGGAAAAGAACTTCGGGGCCAATCTCATTTGCATAGGCACACCCACCCCGCCTAGAATGAGGCCATAACTGCCCAAATGGTCACTTTGGCTGCTGTGGGATCCTCAGTGTCTCTGTTATTGGGGTAGGAAGAATAAATTATTACCCTGATTATGGGAACTGTGTTTGGAACTGTACTTGGCCTTTTGTTATGATGGAGGGACTCACCATCAACTAAGTAGCACTCGCTAGGCAAGGGTCATGGGTTCCAAAACTCTGTGAATTGAGAGAGGCTGGGTACAAGTATTAATACTTGGTGGCATGGGCCCCTTGGTGAGGGCCTTACATGCTAATTGCACTTTCTCCTCTCTCCACTGTGGATTATCAGAGCTAATTTTGATTTCATTAGAAGTCTAGTTACAGGCTGCTGAGCTCACTTTGGGCTAATAGTGCACCAGCACTGAGGCTCTCCTACTACAAGCTGAATTCACCAAAGAGCTGAACTGACTAAGAGCTGAAATCACTGAGCGTTGTGTTAAGTAGTGGGGGAGCCTGAAGATATATTGTGGAGCAGTTTGCGGGATGGCTGGAGTGCCTTGTGGACAGGTTGGTGGAGCAGTTCGTGGGACGGCGGGAGCTGCTGGTGGGCCGCGGAGCGGAGCGGAGTGAAGGAGTTTGTGGGGCAGCTGGCGGAGCGAAGGCCTATGGAGCTGTGGGGTGGTCAGCTTCAGATCATGTAAGGTGGTTCTTACCCCTGTCCCATCTCCACCCAGGTTGGGAGGTAAAGCTCCGCAGATAAACTTTTGAACTCTGGGGCTGCCCTGACCAGGGACAGAGACTTTTGGGTCATTGGACTTTTGGGACTTTGCGTGATTTGGGGTTGCTGGACTCAAGAACCAAAGGGAAAGGGTCATGCCCCAATTTGCTTGGGGTGGGTTTTTTTTTTTTGCTCATGGGTTGTGATATGAATCCTGTTGGTGGTGTTTCCCCAACATAATGCCACATTGTTTCTCTCTGTTATTAAAAGGCTTTTTGCTACACTCAGACTATGTGCTTGCGAGAGGGGAAGTATTGCCTCTTGGAGGCGCCCAGCGGGGGTGGTATATATTTGTCCCAGGTCACTGGGTGGGGGCTCGAGCCGGTTTGCATTGTGTTATTGGAATGGATCCCCTAGATATTGAACCCGGCCCTTGTTGCTGCCAACTCTGACAGGCAGAAGGGTTACATTTTTTTTAATATTTCTTTTGCCTTTGAAATGATTAATACCTTTAAAATGTACACCCATAAGGACTTGACAATGTTTCATTGATGAATTCATCCAAATTCAACTGGCTATCTGTATAAAATTATTCTCTCTTGTCTAATTCCAAGAATATGTCAATAAATCCACACCAAAGAAAAAAATAATCTATACATGTTTTTTTTCCCTGCAGATAATTGCAGAATAGCAAAGGCATTATATATTTATTGTAGAAGTCACTGCAATTTATTTCCTGCAGTAAATTCCAATCCGATGAAACACACGCTTAACAGAAATACAAATCATTTTTGCAATAACTAGTCTATGTGAGCATGCAGAGATAACATGTTTATATTGAGCTGGTGCACTTACTGGAAATGTTGTAACATTGACAGGCTTATGCTTCCTGGAACTTTGACTCTTCCCTGGAAAGACAGATGCATTTTAAAAATTATCTGAGATTTTTTAAAGTGATGATTGTTGGTGCTCAACAGGTGGGGAACTAGAATATACTAGCAAAGAACAGGATTTTGTACTAAAATTTAGTGCCTTTGGTAGTGAAGTGGAGGCAAGAAATTGCCATTTTGGAATATTCTTGGTCACCTGCTCATTCTCTGAAAACAATTCATATGCCAACACCTTTCCATGTGATTGTCTCAGGCAAATTCCTATGGTTATCTTTTCCATACCAAATAGTTCCTTGTAGGTCCCTTTCTAAACAGCAAAACATCTGGGCCATATATGGTAGTTATATGACTTGTTCACTGAAAATTGATGCAATTTGTTAACAATGTGTCTCAAAACTCTACTCACAACCAACATTTCTTATTGTACATGTTGCCGTGGAAATAAGCAATACAAAACTGGTTTCACACACAAGAATTGCGGGAGGGGGTGTCTGACCTGAAAAAATGTGTAAGGTATCAGAGTAAAACCAAAATACTGTATATACTAATCTAGAAATCCAACATAATTTACAACAGAAAACTGGCAGTTTTCCTAAGCAGCACATACTTGCTCTCATCACACCTCAATGTAGCAAAATATAAACATTTCAACTGAAGTCTAAGCATATGGGAAGTGATCTGCAAACAGTTGGCATGTATGATTTTTTTCAGACGGCAGAAGAGCTCATTGCATGTTTCTACAGTTGGGCCTCCTAATACATGCTGTCATGTGTGCAGTGACACAGTGTTCTTCCATCTGCCTCGGCATGTTGTCCTGAGGTTTTTAATCTCATCTGTGGGTTATGTCCTCTGCTGGATATTAAACAATTTTTCACATGGCTGGATAGATAATACATATTAAAATAAAGTGGCTAATGCACACTGAATGGAATATGAACTGTTCAGTTGCGTGACAGAAGCCCAGTACTTCTAACACCTAAACAAGAGTGCCCTATAGTTCAAGTTGTAAAGGGTGGTATATTTAGAGCACCAGGTTCTGCGTTCATCAGCTTACACGTTTGATGTACATATGCTGTGAAGTTCAGAATGACTGTGTTGTTCAGCCTATTAACCTTTCAGGTGCCCACAGATTTTTTACAATATCCTCAGACACCTTCTTTCTATAGTAAACATTGTCAGGTCTCAGATCTCTCCTCACTTTTGTAGTTGTTGTTGTTGCTGATTTTGCAAAGTGTTCAGGTTAGTAACTCCCTGAACACCACAAAATTGGTTGAAAATGATAGTAATGTGGAAATGTAATGACAGTAGTAGGTTGGTAGAATTTTTGTAAACTGAACTCTGTGAGCCACATTATGAACTAACCAACACCATGTGAAACCACGTAGAAGTCAATGGAGATTCCTGAACTGTTAGATAGAAGGGGTTTGGCCCTATGGGAACAAATTACCTGTGATTTGAGCATATAACAACATTGCAGTAGGTCATATATCGGATTCATTGTGCCAAGTGCAATGGCAATATTTTGCCATATACAAATATACTGTGTTTCAGCAGGTATTGCCTATATATACATCTGAAATAAGTTCACCAGTCCAATCATTGAAGAAACATTCTCTCCAGGGAAAAGGCTACTTTCAGATTACATGCTAGATTTCTATTATAAAGTGCCTCCTAGTTTGAACAAATATATACAGTATCTGGTATAGTTGTGATTGTAGATTGTTGTCAAGGATATTTTAGCTGGGTTAACAATTTAAAAATGATGCCTTTTAAAAAAAAAAAAAAAAAGGACGTTGGTTAACCATTGGAACAATTTACCTAGAGAGGTGGTGGATTTTCTATTGAAGTCTTTAAATAAAGACTGGGTGTCTTTCTAAAAGAGATGTTCTAGCTCATCTGCAGGTTATGGGCTCTGTACAGGATTTATGGGATGAGGTTCTATGGCCTGAGCTATACAGCAGGTTAGATTATCATAATGACCAGCTGTGGCCTTAAAAATCGATGGATCTATGAAATCTATGGATTGATGAAAAACGTCAGCATAAATCACCATTTCGGTGAGGGCCATGTGGTTCATTGGGCAGGGCCTTGCGTTGGAATTAAGGAAAATTGGGTTCTATTCCCAATCCTCACCACCTTAATGACTTTGGGCAAGACATGGATAAAGATCTCTATGACTGTTATTCCCTGGCATAAGGATAATGGTAAAATGCAGTCCCTAATCAAAAGTAAACGATAACAAGTGCAGCAGTGGAAGCATACTCTAATAGGGAACATTTTATCTTATGTCAGGGAGACAAATATATTATTTATTCAAGCTGATGAACAGCAAACTGCGTGCCACTGGGATTTGCAGCCTCTCTTCTATATCAATAACTTGTCAAAAGAATGGGCTTTTGTTGTTTGTTGTTTTTTGTCAGTTTTTCCCTTATGTAAACATTTTCATTAAGACACAGATTCATCTAAGATTTGCCTAGGCCTTTGGTACTGCTTGACTCTGTGAATGTCTGTCATAAAATAAAGCAAATTAGTATCCATATCGGGGGCTATTGAATAAAATTATATTCACTGAGCCTCTGTTATGCATCATAATTCTAGGCAGTTGTCTGTGGAATGAGTCCCCGTTAAAACTAAGGGATAGCAACAGCCACTTTTTAATTCTGTTGTACTATAGCAATCAAGAGTCTCTTCCTGATTTCTTAAGTGGTATGTTCTTTTATTTATGCAAGAGTCTGTTATATCCCAGCTATGGCATTCCTAACCCATTCTTCCCTCTCACAGCGCCCACACAAACACAAAAGGCCTGCTATTTTGGAAACTGTTACCTAGCTAACTTATTATAGTTAAAGGTATTTATTTGTCAGGCAGGAAGGATGATTCTCTGGGGGTAAATTGCAGGTTTCGATGGGTTTTTAAGAGATTCCAAGAAGTGGTTTCCATCAGCAAGTACAACACTGTAAATAGACTTTGGGATCTATTTGTGATGCTTTTTTGGGATGTCCAGAACTGTAAGTCACCCTGTTAACCTTCTGCCTCAGCAAAGGGATCTTCTGCTTCTAAAATGAGTGACCATTCCTTGCCACTCCAGGTTGTTAGCCTGTCCAACAGATTGTCAGGCTCAGCCGGTCCTGACTTTGCCTTGCAGGTTAACCATTGGTATACTTCAGTTCCCAAACTCTCCAGAAGCATCCCCTCAGCATCCAGCCCCTGACACCGGACACTCACTCCAAAGAGAGAGAATACACACCAGCCTGTCAGCTCACCAGAGGATGTACATCTCACTTTAATAAAACAGCACTGACATGGATTCATAATAAAAAGAATACATTTATTAATAAAGAACAGAGATTTACATGATCCTAAGCAGAGATAATAAAAAACAAAAGTATAATCGTATAATCACACTTTCTAGTGACTAAAACTTGATCAACAGGCTACAGTCCTTGACTAAGATATGCTTTTACTTGAAGCAACCATTCAGTGTCACACAGCCCATATGGCCGGGGATTGACCATTCATGAAATTCACAGAGTGCTGACCCTTTGTCCCCTAAGTGACGGACAACAAATGGGTTCTTTCCCCCTTCTTCTCATAAACCGGTAACCCTTTGAACTGTGTTCTTTTGAAGTGGATCCCCAGATAAAGTTCTTCTCTCCTACTGTTCCTGCTCTAGAGAGCTGATGCCATGCTGTTTTCTCACCCTCCTGGTAACTTGCTTTTTCTGTTGACTTAAAATGCAAATGAAGCATCCTTTGTGTTGGCTTCACAGTACTTGATTCAGGAGAGGTCCATGGGCAGACAGGTACAGCAACATTCTTTTGTCTGAGGAAGATTTGTTTATCAAACCTGTCTGGTTACTTGAATTTAAACACATTTTTAGTATACATAGAAAACTTTTTTAATGAACACCCACCTGTACATCATGCAACACCTATGATGACCTGTATGGCATAAGTTTCCAACTGATATCTTAAACTTCATTCTTTATAGATAAATATCATGACAACAATGTGTTAGGTGTAATGAGTTTCTCATCCGATGCAGTGAGCTGTAGCTCACGAAAGCTTATGCTCAAATAAATTGGTTAGTCTCTAAGGTGCCACAAGTCCTCCTTTTCTTTTTGCAAATACAGACTAACACGGCTGTTACTCTGAAATCAGGCTTAACAGGAATTGCTGTTACATTGCAGTGAATCCTTTGACAGTGGGCACTGAGGGGCTTTTAGGGTTACACTATTCTCCCGAATAAATAAATAGGAGGATTTGCATGATTAACTCCCATTATCGTTAATGGGCACAGTAACTACTTTCTGCCTCAGTGGGATAACAGACCCCTATTATGCCGAAATACCTGTGAACTTCTAGTGGATATCCGGCATGCCAGCTTGTTAAATTATTTTTAATTGGTACAGTACATCATTCAGTTATATTAACAACTATGATGTCTAGTTTCCCTGAAGTCCTGCTGCTGATGCTCACCTTTCTCTTCAGCAAAGTACAAGTTCATTGACAGCAGCCTTCTGTATCCTATTTATCATAAATAGCTGCAAATCAAGATAATTCCTTGGGGAAACTCTGCAATTAAATTTCACTGTTTGAATGTGAATACATTAGTTTTGCATCCATCAAAACCCAACTCTGATTAGGAACTCTTCATGGCAATTCCTTCATTTTCTGATATCATGATGAGTACTGTGAGCTTATAAAACAGTATTTATGATTACATTAACTAATCAGCAGGTATAATATATAATCTAATAAAACTCTTAAAATAGCAAAATATTAGATTAAAAATCCAAAAATTTCAAAATATAAATATCACGTTTACATATACACCGACTAAACACTGTCCAGACTGATATTTCTTAATTCTGTACAATGAATTAAGGCATCTTTGAAATATCTATTATAGACAGAAAGAAAGACAGTTGTTTGGTTTGCTTCCACCTAAAATTGCCGTGCATCCTTGCTATTTTTCCTGTGGCTGTGTTCCTGTACGATAACTCCCAATCTTGTGAAGCCAGACCATATAATTTAAAGCCTTATCTAAAAAAGGTGCTTTTTTTTTTTTTTTTTTTTACCTCCAGGTACCTGGCATGCATGAGCTATCCCAAGGCAAAACCACAGTGAAGACAGGGTACTTTAGTTTTACCTGGAGGTAAACTCAGTGAGGTCAGCCCTATAGCCCCACCATTACCTTGCCCAAAAAAGAAGGTTTCATTCAAAAAATTTCACCCAGCTCTACTTGGATGTTTTCTTCCATTTATTTCGTGTTATACAGGTATGGGTTTACTGATTAGCAAGTGGACAGCCTTCTGTATCAATGTATTGTGTGTATCAGGGAGGAGGATGATATACAGGTTTAGGTGTCATATCTTGCTGTTTCTCCACACAAATGAATCTTTCAGTGCATTGAAATCGAAATTACTTGTATTTGTGAAAGGATGATGAAGCATAGCAGAGGAGCGACTGAAAATGAATAAGAGCCACAATAAGAGAGCCAAAATACAAAATAACTATATTTTAAAAATGGAGGCCTATACGTTACCCTTTCTGATGGTTACAAGCATTGCTTCTAAAAACAGAAGTGACCCTGTATTGCTTGCTGAAGTCTCCTGAACACTCTACCAGTTTTTTACTCATATACCCAGGCTTCTCCATTTGCATCCACAAAGTCTTCACAGACTGCGAGCTTACAAGTAGTTTTACAAGTTCAGAGCTTTAATCAAGGCCCAGTGGACCTACAAGCGGAGCCCACATTCTGCAGGAAGCCCCCTGGAGTCTGCAGTGCTCTGGTTCCTCTGTTGGAAATTCTGCAGCAGCTTCCTTCTTATTAAAAAAAGGGAGATTTTGTAATGAATGATATACGAAAATTAATAATGTACTCGGCCAGTAATCCTGGTGTTATTTATTCTTCCATTGAATTTCCCACCTGGGGAGCCACGGAAGAAAGTTTGGGTTGTGGGATAAGCACATCTGTTGGACTTTTTGTTAAAATAGTCAGCAGTGGAAGAGTTGGTATTTGTGACATTTAAACTGGCATTTGTAGGTCTCACACTTAACCTATTGAGATATATGAGGCAGGTGACATCTCAGAGCATTTTTGTTCAGAAGGAGGACTGCATTGGTTTACATTCAATTCACATTTTCAAGACTATCTTTACAATCTATGAGGACTAGAAATATATATTTTAAAAAAATATGAAAGATTGTTGAGATCCAGATAAATCATGGATAATATAATATTTAACAGGTTTCAGAGTAGCAGCCGTGTTAGTCTGTATCCGCAAAAAGAAAAGGAGGACTTGTGGCACCTTAGAGACTAACCAATTTATCTGAGCATACGCTTTCGTGAGCTACAGCTCACTTCATCGGATGCATTCAGTGGAAAATACAGTGGGGAGATTGATGTTCATAGAGAACATGAAACAATGGGTGTTACCATACACACTGTAACCAGAGTGATCACTTAAGGTGAGCTATTACCAGCAGAAGGGCAGGGGGAACCTTTTGTAGTGATAATCAAGGTGGGCCATTTCCAGCAGTTGACAAGAATGTCTGAAGAACAGTAGGGGTGGGGGGTGGGGATAAACATGGGGAAATAGTTTTACTTTGTGTAATGACCCATCCACTCCCAGTCTCTATTCAAGCCTAAGTTAAATTGTATCCAGTTTGCAAATTAATTCCAATTCAACAGTCTCTCATTGGAGTCTGTTTCTGAAGTTTTTTTGTTGAAGTATTGCCACTTTTAGGTCTGTAATCAAGTAACTAAAGAGATTGAAGTGTTCTCCAACTGGTTTTTGAATGTTATAATTCTTGACGTCTGATTTGTGTCCATTTATTCTTTTATGTAGAGACTGTCCAGTTTGACCAATGTACATGGTAGAGGCCACAAATGACTAGTGTGGTGGTATGCTAAAAGGAAAATCTGTGCATGAGAAGATTGGTTTGAGTGTGGGTTTATGCTTCATATTCAGCATATATTTTAGGATATTTTCACTTGAAACAGTGTTAGGTACAAGGTGACGCCACTACGAGAAATCACACCAAATGACAAAAGAACAACATTTAGTAACTTAATTAAAAGTAAGCAATTAAAAGGAAGCAAATTTATTTTTTAAACATTTGCAACTTAAAGCTGTGAAAGTCCTTGTCACCCTATAATGACAACTTCATAAACCAGACCAAAATTAGACAATATTTTCCCAACAACAGATTGTTCCTGTTGCAGGCCACATGGTCAGTATTGTTGTTATCTTTTAACATTAATTCAAAGTAGGCCTTCGTGCAAGCATTTTTAAACAAGAGTCAACATGAGCTGCTAAAAAATTCCCATCTGACTTCATTTGCATGGCATTTTTCTACTGTATTTCCATAGGATGCATATGTATTAATTAGGGAAAAGTGTTTGGTTTTGCTTTCTTTTTAAAAGCAAAACAATGTGATGAAATACTATGCACAGTGCACTGGTTTCCCTAAATATCTTTATCTTTATGTGACTAAACTAGAACCTGATCCTGCAAGCTGTTGTACATGGTCAGACTCCTTCCTCGGCCCAAAGCTTGACATGGGATTGAACAGGGGCCAGGTGTGTGCGTGCACAGAGCAGCTGTCACGTTTGGGATTATGTTAATTGCAAGACTACAGCCAAACATATAGTAAAATGATGCCTTTGCCTATAACCCGATATTTCCCCCTTCCATTGAATACCTTGAGAAGTTATGCTGAAACTCAACATGTTTCCCTTCCAGGGGAGGAATTAGTTGCCAATGTGTTTGCAGAGAGGATTGTACTATCATGGCAAACCCAAGTTCCAGCCCTAATTACGTGCAATGTCTGCCCAATTATGCACTGTCATTGACTATTTGGCCTCCTGGTCTGTCTGTCAATGCTAATTCTGTCAGTGTCTGTCTTCACTCTATACTGCTTCCCCCTGGGGTATAGGAGCAAGATTTTAGTGGTATTAATTTCAAAGTAATTTTGAGGTATACAATCTGCATGTTCTGAGGCAAACATGACATCCACAGTCACTGGTTTCTGGCTCTGTCCCACTCTACCTTGAAACTACTCTATCTAATATTGTGCAAAGACACCGAGGTGCGGTGTTCATGCAGACAGGATTACCAATGGTTCAGGACAAGGGGCTGTATGCTTCATAGTCTCCCCTCTCATTCCCTCCTTCCTTGATTTTCTGACTCATTTCAGACAATTACTATGCTTTTGCTTCCCTTCATGTTGGACTGGAGATGGCAGCACAGGACCCTTAGTAAATGCATGTGAAAGCATTCTTTAGATGGCTGTACATGATACAGCTTAAAGATGGCGGTAGCTGAATACCTCTACTTTCATTCTTGAGGGTTAATTCTCGCACTCACAAAGAAGCCATGACTTTTTTTCTGCCATTTCCCAAGATATAAGAAGAGAATTTCATCTAAAGGGTAAACAAAGTGGCAGACTTGTTCCACAGACAGCACTAGCCCCATTACACAAGTGGTTCCTTTAAACTCTTTCATCAGTTTATTCTATGAATGTGAAGTCCAGGCCAGGACTGCATGGCGATACTACACAGCACAGGCTGTGCTAATCCATCTCAGAGCTAGAGAGTCAGGGTGAACCAAGACTGAATAGACAGTTCCTAAACTAGGTATTGTGGACTTTTCAGTGAGAAGGGGAGACACTCGTTAGCTACGATCTCTTAGTGGTCATGTAAAAGAACAATTAAATTCTTTAGAGAGGACCCCCTCTCTTGGCTCTTTGTGGGAATTTTATTGTGGGGTCATAAATCAAAGGGACTAAGCTTATGATGGAGCCTAAGTGGAAAAGATTTTGAAAGCAATGGATCACACAGCTGCTTAGCATCTACTGTTTGGTTCTGGGACTTCCACATTTTCTTCTGCCACTTCTGACAGCAGCACAACATGAAGTCTTAGAAGTGAAGCTTGCTGTTGCTTGACATTAAATCAAAGCCCTTTGTTTCTGATTCATGCTCTTATGATGAGTTAAGGAGCTGAGCTATGTCACTGTTGCACTCAATTATATGTGTGCACGTACCTACGTACAGAGGCTACTCTACTTTCGAGATTCAGATTTGTGCTCTGCTGCTGACATTGAGAGGTGACTTTATTCATTCTAACATATCACTCCTAAAAATGGCGTAACCATTCGCTAAATGGCAATGACAATAGACCCCAAACATAAAAGATAGGCTGCCTCTGATACACCTAAACTGTGCTCCTAAACTGTCTGAGTTACAGTAATGCATTCTTTTTTGTTGGGTATGTATGTAAGACTAAAATTAGGGATCGGAGAGGTTGCATGCATTTGAGAAGATTGGGGAGGGGAATTAGAGAATTACCGTTAGGAACTTTTGCTTCTTGTTCTGTTTTGACACATCTCATTTTGCTTTTATTTTATTTTTTTGAGCTATTTGCTGACAAACAGGGTGTTCCTTGTGAAGATAGTATGAACGTGCAAATGGTATTTATTAGCTATTTGTATTATTGTAGCACCTAGGAGCCCCCGTCATGGACCAGGACCCTTATGCTGGGCACTGGACAAACCAGAAGAAAAGTATTGTCCCTGCCCCAGGCAGTTTACAATCTAAGTATATATAACTAGAGACAACAGATGGGTACAGACAGATGGGAGTTAACAGGGAAACAATGAGACAATACTGGTCATCATGATAAGTAATGGTCTTAGCACTCTGGTGGCCTAGCTGTTGTCAAGTTTTTTGTAGGTTTCATGGGCAAGTTTAAAGGAGGGTTTTGAGAAGGATAATGAGGTAGCTTTGTGGATGTTTATGGGAAACAAACTCCCAAGTCTCTGGAACAGCATGGGGAAAAGCTTGTTTGAAAATTTAACAAACGAGTGACGGAGGCTGGCATCATGGGCTGATTGGAGGCATCTTGATAGCGAATGAGAGATGATAGGTAGGATAGCCCATGAAAGGCATTGGAAGTGAAGACAAACAGCTTGTGTTTGATGCTATAGAGAAGAGGGCAGTGAAAGGGGGAGCCAAGAGAGAAAAGACCTGGTCAAAGTGACAGACTAGAAAAGTTAACTTTACAGCAGCATTCTGAATGGATGTGAGCTGGGCAAGACAGCATTTGTTGAGGGGAGAGAAAAAGATGTTGGCATAATCAAAACATGAGATGATGACAGCTTGGACAAGAGTTTTAGCTGTGGGATGGATAGAAAAAGGCCATATCTTAGAGATGTGATGCAGAGAGAATTGGCAAGGTTTAGACATAGACTGGATGTAAGGATTTGAGAGAGGTTCAGATCACACGTGATGCCCAGGTTATGTGTCTTAGTGCTGGACAGGATGGTGTATTGTTCACAGTGATCGACAAAGAAAGTAGAGGGAAAACCTTGGGGAGGAAGATAAGGAGCTCTGTTTTAGCCATGTTAACTTTGAGCTGACAGCTTGACATCCAGAAGAAGTCAGACAGACACGACATGATTTAGTTTGGACAGCAGGAGGCCCAGGTCTGCAGTAAAGTGGGGATAAAGAGGCTCCTCCGAAGGACATGCTAAAGCAGCGACTTGAAAGATAGGAGGAGAAACAGGAGAGGAAAAAAATCCCATAAGCCAAGGGAGGACAAAATTTGAAGGAAAAGAGCGAGGCTGTTGGCTTGCAGGCAATGAGGAGGATGATGGAGTACTAATTCTGAGCTTTGTCTAGGACAAGTTCATTAGAGACTTTGGCAAAAGTGGTTTCAGTTAAGTGCAAGGGGTGGAAGCCATAGTGCAGAGTTATTTTTAGCTGTGCTACCACAGGTAAATCTAGCAGGTGTGTTTACCCACGCTGCACTCCCACATGCATGCAATCGGAAGTGGAACATGCTTTGCTGTGTTCCCCTTGCTGTGCTTGGAAGCCTTAAATCAAAGATACATTAAATTATCTTAGCCTAAGGTCAGGTCTACACTAGGAGCACTTTGCTGGTATTGAATACCAGTATAGCTATATGGTCAAAGTGCTCTTATGTGGATGCAGCCAAAATCTGTGCTTTTGACAGCATAGATTATTCCAGCCTCCCTAAACAAGACAAACCACCTTGCCAAAAAAGTGGAATTGTGCTGGTCTAACAGCATCCACACACTGTGATGGCTAATGTCACTATGCCGGCAGAAGTCTGTATTGCATAACTGGCCGAAGTAAAAGCTTCTTAGAACTCTGCCACTGAAACATTTATACCATTTTAACCCTCCTCCAGGAAATTAATGGTGTCTTTCAAAACTAATTTTAAAGAAATGGCTATCAGTAGCATTTAAATGCAAACTTGTCTTTTCAAAAGGCTGCATAAGAACTTGATATTGATTTTTTTCCCTTTTGATTCTAGAAGGAGTCATCCTTTTCTTCTATTTCTGTCTTTAAAAGAGATTACATTGGAAACATAGTACCCGCAGTTTGTGCAAGGGGATAACAGCAAAATATGACTATCGCTCCCATCCCAGTTTTGCATTCTTACAACATGCTTTCATCCCAAAATCTCTTCCGCTGCTCAAAGCAGAGCTGCAGAAGTTCCTTCTTGCCCTAAATGCCAGGGACCACATATAAAATATATCTAAGGAGAAAATCAGCTTTATAAACTGTTCACAAGACTTTATGCTATGAAATAATTTAAAAGAAATTCTGCCAAAGTTGCTTTCATTTTTTCTTGACCATGAAGCAGATAATTCAAATATTTGGGGATTTTTTAAAAATATATTTTATTTTTAAAGAAACACAACTTACACAGGAAAGATCAGTAGAGAGAGAACTTATCAGATTCAATAGTGTAGAGAGCCAATAAAATAGAGAATAATATAAAAAAGTGCACTCAAGAAGCATCACTGTGTTGAATACAGAACAGGCTCACTGTACAATAAAACAAATTCCAAAATAAATTCTCCTTAGTTTTCTTCTTCTTGTTCTTTTCCTCTTCATGATTTAGGGTAACCATGAGGGAGAAGTGGAGGGACTTTGTATAAATGCAGCTTATTTCAAAGGGAAATATCCAAACATTTCAGATCTCCTTGAGCTGAGCTGAGGGAATTATTTCTGGACCACTGGACAAATTTAACTTCTTTTCTGTTCACATATTATCCCCCAAAAGACTGTGAACTACATTAATTAGTTTGCGGTTAAGTTATTTGACCAATCGAGTTCAGAAGGTAACTGCAGAGTGAGCAAAATCAGAAATAATACATTTTAGAAACATATACAAATTAGCTGAAATTGTTTTGATAGTCATATAAATATTTTTGTTTTAAGGTCCAATAACTAATCTCTTCGGGGCTAGGAACTAGTGCT
This sequence comes from Natator depressus, assembly GCF_965152275.1. Taxonomy (NCBI): domain Eukaryota; kingdom Metazoa; phylum Chordata; order Testudines; family Cheloniidae; genus Natator; species Natator depressus. The sequence goes on from NC_134244.1 coordinate 54,301,431, forward strand.
CGACCCTATGGGATTCAGGGCTTGCTAAAGACATAAAGCTCCCATTTCTAATCATTGTCACAAGATGCTAGACTACATATTTGCCATCTTGTCTCTCTGGTTGTGTGGTTTGGGAAGAAATACCATATTTGGGAAAAACGAGGAAACATTTAGTTGGCTGTTTTTTGTTGTTTTTTTATATTGTTTTCTTTTTGGAAAATGGCAACTTTTTGAAGCTTCCGAGAAGTTTGGAATGTTGGAAGAAGTTCCTGGGGGAGATGGACTGTTGAGCAGAATGCAAGTGAAGTAGTCAAAGGTGCATGATAAATGCATTTTATCATGCAACTTTGAAATGTATCACCTAACTGTCACCACCTTATATAGTAAGTGCTATTAATATAGATGCAATTTTCTAGTCTGAGATTGATGTATTTGGCTTTTTACACTTTATTTGCAACAGGTAGGATATTGATCCAAACACTTGAAAAAAACCCCAAACTTCTATCTATCTAACCTCCCTTTAGGAAATGAAGGAAATTACCATGGAAAGAAATGCTGAGAGAATCCATGTGCTCATCCATTCCATATTAAATTCTATTTGATACTCTCGTTTCAACTACTTACCTTGACAACGAAGCCTGTACTCCAATAAACATTTGAATGAAAATCTAATAATAATAAAAGTAATTAGTGCCTAGCTAGTAATGTACATGATGGAATAATTATTAATTAAATATAATCTTTCCATTTACAACTTAGTCCTTTATAAGCATGCCTAATTCTAGTCTCATACTTAGCCTCCTCCTTATTTGTGTCATTCACTGGTACCCTTAGGTCCCTTTCTTCATTTGTTTCCTGTAGTTCTACTCCATTAAGTGTCATTCTGAGATATTAAATTCCATTTGTCACAGTTTTGCTCCTTTCCTCAAGCTATCTAGATCCTCTATAATATTTCTTCTGCCCTTCCAGTCTGTGTCCTCATTGAATTTTGACATTCAATAACTCATATTAGTTTCAAAATCATATGTATAAATATTAAATACAATTGGTTCCAACACACAGTCTTGTATAATTGCAGTGATTGCATCCTTCCATATTGATCAGTTTATCAGTTATACACCACCAATCCGGACTTTCTCCCAGGCATGACTCCCATCTAGCATAAATAAGTCAGTTTTGAGCTTTTTTATTAGAATAATGTTTTCTTCCTTGTAAACTTTTCTCCAAACATTTGGTATCTTAGAAAGTCACCTCCTAGCACTTTCACCTTTCTCTGGCTATTGAATTTGCCCTTTACCCAGCTCTATAAAGTTATCTACTCCTAATGAAACTCTCATATAGAGCTCTCTTTTCAAAAACATCTCCCCAGATATCTATCTTTGTGCTGGTAGACTGAGGACTAGTCTAGTATGACAGCAATAAATTTGCACTATCCTGCTTCCATGATCTACTGTTTGTAGAACACTTCTCTAGGGCTTTCTGAAAAGTCATCACATACTTTTTTGAATCCCCATTCTGAGCCAAATGATATGCAGCAAATCTGATATGCTTTAGCACATTGTTGAAGAAATAGTTCTCGTCTTGCGGATGTAAACGTAAAGCCATTGTGTGAGAGATCCATGTATAAGACTGAAACACCTAAAACATGTTACTCAATTGTTATTACTTTATTAGTAGAATTAATTGACATTTGAATTACTTTGGGCTATCTGGGCGAGAACAAAGAAAAGCATCTATCACAGTTTAATATGGTAATTTATTTTTCCCTGAAGAATCAAAATGGAGTCTACAGATACACTTTTAACCTGATCTGCATACATCAGCAGTGGCACTGAAGCCGAATGGATCTACTCTTGTAAATATGAGTAGGAAGGATCAGTCTCTTGGTATAGTACAATTTCAAGATGGTACTGGTACTAGCAATAACAATTCCCTGATGACTTTGACATGTAACATTAATCAAGAAAGAGATTTGGTCACTGAAAAGAAATCTGCATTAGATCTTTTATTTTAGTAGTGATTTGGTGGTTTTCATGTGATTTTCATTACTTGCAAAGCATTGAAGTCACAGTGATGAGCTTTCAAAGCAGGCAGTCCGTTTTCACTGTAGAGAACTTTTAAGTTTTTTTTTCTCCGAGAAACTGAGCTTCTGCCAAGGAATGCTCTCCAGATTCTGGGGTTATTGCCAGGGTGGCTCCCGAGCAATGTATCAACAGCCCAGGATGACTGTTATGTAAGGTATTCCCAGCCATTCTTACCAAGCTGTCTGAGGAGTGGTGGCTACCCTAACAGAGAGCAGGATATGGGCCAGACTTTTAGATTGTCACAAATAGTCTGGCCAATTTGACAAGTCATGATGCATCACTAAACAAAATATGCCCTTTTCCCCTTACTTTTAAATAGATTTAAACACTTATTGCATGGTTACATACCTGAGGTATACAGAAAATTCATTACGGGCTATTCCCTGAAATGAAGAGCTTCATTGTCTTTCAGAACACAATCTTTTAGTGCCTGTGTAACACATTAACAGTTGCAGTTTGCCCTTACAAGGGGCAAAGAACTGCAGACATTTTCAGATACCTTTTTTTTTTTTAAATGAGTGATAAAAATGACCTGTGTCCATAACAGCTACTGTAAATCCTTCCTCGAGGCTGGGGTACAGATGGACCTGTCATGAGGGTAGAATACAAAAAAAGAGTGCAGTTCTACAGATGGCCATATACTCTACTGTGGGTTCCACTTTCTTCAGCTCTGCAGCTCTTCTATTTGCTGAAACTGAAGTAGATGAACAAGGCGTTGCTTCTACTACACCTACCATTATCTCTACTGCTGTGTGGCCAAATTTGCCAGTGTCATTGGGGTATATCCCACCAAAACAACACACACTGAAGTACAAGATAGTACAGTCAGCACTGACTGTCATCTAATTAACGAGAGGTTTGCACACTTTGTTGCTTCTGTAGGCTGCGCTCTTGCATACACCGGGGGGGCTGGGAGAAATGCATCCTGACCACAGTCTCACTGTGTGCCACCCTCCAACCCCCTTTTCTTTCAGGGACAAATTGCAACCCCCTCCACCCCCTGCCTGGGACTCTGTGTGTCCCCCATTCCCCCTCCATGTCATAGCATGCTCAGCCAAAAAGTATATAAATAACACAAGTCATCCTGTGTTTGTCTATTCTCATCCGTTACACAACCTTGTACAATACAAAGGGCCTGTTCCTGATCTCATTTGCCTTGGTTCCCCAATGATGAAACTCCATTAATGCAGATAAAATTACTCCTAATTTACACCAATTTAATTAAGAAGAGAATTTGATCCACAGACTTGTTATACTATTAGAAAGAACTAAATAACTTTCAGGTGTGTTTATTCAGAGAAGTGCTGATTTCCTTGGCACATATACCTATCTACTTCTGTCCCAACTAATATTTCACTGTGTTTCAAAGAAGGGTAGATTAGGATTTGCAAATGCATATTGCCTCTGAGGACGAGAGCATAGAATCTGGTAAATAATGATATTGCTAGCAGAAAAAACTAGGAGATGAAACTATTGAAGAGAACAATAAAAATTGACTACTTAGCGAAAAGAAGCTACTGGTACAAGTGGATAAAGAATGTAATTAATACATTTTGTGATGAATGGGATGTCTTTTATGGCAGGTAGTTACCTAGAAATGGTGGTCTCTTGTGTTGTAGTGATTAAAATGAGTTTTGAATTTGGAAGTTTGCTGGAAGAGTCTGTGGGAAAAGATAATGGTGTAGTATGAGAAACGTGGGCAAAAAACAATAGCGTCACACTACGAAGTCACAATCAATGACCTAGAATATTTAGTCAGTAATTTCATGAAGTCACACTCATACTCATACTCATACTCAGCCTGCATAGAATATAAAAAAAAAAAATCTTTACAGAACATCTTATTTTGTTATTCCAACGAATATAATGTACGATCTGTGAAGTGATTGTCTTTGTGACTGCTGAAGTGCACCCGAATTTTTTATGAATGGAAAATTTTGTTGTTAGACACTATGGTAATCGCAATGCCACCCCCAGCCCTAATAGGTAACTAACTCTAGGGGCCCAAACTACAGCTTTTTGGCCTAAGTTTCAAGGAAGCTGGATGCATTGGCTGACTCCCGAATTAATGAATTACATGACAAAGAAGATAAAAAAAAAAAGTATCGTGCTTGTTAGCATTCTTCTCTTTCTCCACAGCTTCTTTGTGCAGGCTGACCTAGTACATTTCATAAAACAAAATGTTTTTTTCTGGATCATATCCCAGAGTATAAAAGAGACTAAGGCAACAGTAATAGTCACAGTGACGCCTCACAGCAATAGTAGAAACACGGCTATCAGCAACAAGGTGAGTTGAAAAAAAATTGAGATCTTATGAATTCAATGGAGCATATATCTTATTTGAGCCATTTTTTATTTCCCGCCTACATCAGCCCAGAGGCAGGCAATAGTGTCTAGACAAATATGATTAGCATCTATTTTAGGGGAGAATATTGCCATGATGGAAAACCCAAATGTGTCAGTGAAGAAGTGTTCATATATTGGAAACTGAGTTATTGAGTCAGATTCTCCATTTCTGTGCAACTTCAAATAGGCTGAAATTCTCCCCCACTCCCTGGGGAATAGTTTTAGTATAAAGGGGCTCCCTACTGAAACTTTGGCTGGCCCTGATTGCAGCCTGCTCATTCCATGTCTCAGAGGACATGCTACTGAGGAAATGAGGCATACTGTGGGCAGCAGGGGTGTGGCCGGATAATGCTACACAATGGCTCTTCTGGTGGCAGAGCAGTGCATGAGGATATGTGTGGAACTAAATCAGACTGCCAGCTGCTCTTGTAAATTAGGGCAAGCCCCTGGCAGAGTCCTAACTTTTGTAGGTGCAAAAGTGACTTAAAGTCAGCTGTGCCATGGAAGCAAGAAGGAACTAATGCAAAATCTCCCCCACTGGTTGTATTCAATACAGGCACCATATTGTAGTTGTCTTGAGTTGTCTACCATCCATCATGTACTTAAAGACTATCCTCCCCATTGCTAGTGACTGTGAGAACCTGAAGAGCTATACTTTGTGTAGGCACCACAGAACACTTTGTGCGATGGAAATAATTCTGGAAGACTTCAGAGTTTAGAGATAGTATTTTCAAAAGCGTCAGCATTAGCCTAAATTTGATTATTGACTTGAGTGGAAGCAAAGTTAGGCCGACGCTGAGCACTCTTACAAATTCCATGTTAAATATCTGCACATCTTACTTATGCTTTGGAAAGAGGAGGCTGAATGAATAAGCACTGAACATTGGACTCCTTTTGCCTTTCAGGCAAGCATCTCAGAATGTCTTACTTAGGTTAATGAAGCAAAGCCCCTCTGTACCACCTTTTTTTACAGATAGGGAAACTAAGATATAGAGAGACTAATTCACCTACTCAAGGTCACTCAGGCTGAAAGCTAGGAATAAAAAATAAATATACTAACTCTGTACTAAGAACATAAGAATGTTCATACTGGGCCAGACGAATGGCCCATCTAGCTATGTATCCTGTTTTCTGACAGTGGCCAGTGTCAGATGCTTTGGAGGGAATGATCAGAACAGGGTAATTTGAGTGATCCATCCCCTATTATGCAATCCCAGCTTCTGGCAGTCAGAGGTTTAGGTATACCCAGAGCACGGAGTTGCATTCCAGACCATCTTGGCTAATTGATGGACTTATCCTCCATGAACTTATTTAATTCTTTTTTTTAACCCAGTTACACTTTTAGCCTTCAAAAACATCTCTTGGCAATGAGTTCCACAGGCTGATTGTGCACTGTGTGAGGAAGTACTTCCTTGTGCTTATTTTAAACTTGCTATCAACTTAATTGGGTGACCCCTGGTTCTTGTGTTATGTGAAGGGGTAAATAACACTTCCTTATTCACTTTCTCCACAATATTCCTGATTTTACAGTCCTCTGCCACAACTCTCTTCAGTTTTCTCTTTTCCAAGCTGAAGAGTCCCAGTCTTTTTAATCTCTACTCCTATGGAAGTTGTTCCATACCCCTAATCCTTGTTACCCTTATCTGTACCTTTCCCAATTCTAATATATATTTTATGAGATGGGGTGACCAGAAGTGCGTTCAAGGTGCATTCAAGGCATTCAAGCAGTATTCAAGGTGTGGGCATACCATGTATTTATCGCTTGGCATTGTTATATTTACTGTTTTATTATCAATCCCTTTCCTAATGGTTCCTAATATTCTGTTAGCTTTTTTTCACTGCTGCTGCACATTGAGCAAATGTTTTCAGAGAACCATCCACAATGACTCCAAGATCTCTTTCTTAAGTGATAACACCTAATTTAAACCCCATCATTATGTATTACTTTGCATTTATCAATATTGAGTTTCATCTGCCTTTTTTTTTTTTGTCCAGTGACCCACTTTAGAAATCCCTTTGTAACTCTTCACAGTCTGCTTTGGACTTAACTATCATGAATAATTTTTAGGGCTGTGGAGCTATTAAAAATATTAATCATAATTAATCACAGTGTTAAACAGAATGGAATACCATTTATTTGGATGTTTTTCTACATTTTCAAATATATTGATTTCATTTACAACACAAAATACAAAGTGTACAGTGCTCACTTTATATTTATTTTTGATTACAAAGGTTTGTGCTGTAAAAAACAAAAGAAATAGTATTTTTCAATTCACCTCCTACAAGTACTGTAACGCAATCTCTTTATCAAGAAAGTTGAACTTACAAATGTAGAATTATGTACAAAAAATAATTTCATTCAAAAATAAAACAATGTAAAACTTTAGAGCTTACAAGTCCACTCAGTCCTACTTCTTGTTCAGCCAGTCACTCAGACAAACAAGTCTGTTTACATTTGCAGGAGATAATGCTACCCAATTCTTGTTTACAATATTACCTGAAAGTGAGAACAGACATTCGCATGGCAGTGTTGTAGCCATCCTTGCAAGATATTTACGTGCCAGATGCTCTAAAGATTCGTATGTCCCTTCATGCTTCAACCACTATTCCAGAGGACAAGTTCCAGAGACGGGTTCTGCTCGATAACAATCCAGAGCAGTGCAGACCGCTGCATGTTCACTTTCATCATCTGCCACCAGCAGAAGATTGATTTTCTTTTTTGATGTTTTGGGTTCTGTAGTTTCTGAATCGGAGTGTTGCTCTTTTAAGACTTCTGAAAGCGTGCTCCACACCTCGTTCCTCTCAGATTTTAGAAGGCACTTCAGATTCCTAAACCTTGGGTCAAGTGCTGTGGCTATCTTTAGAAATCTCACATTCTTTGCATTTTGTGAAATCTGCATCAAAAGTGTTGTTAAAACAAACAACATGTGCTGGGTCATCATCCAAGAGTGCTATAATATGAAATATATGGCAGAATGCAGGTAAAACAGAGCAGGAGACATACTGTTCTCCCCCAAAGAGTTCAGTCAAAATTTAATTCGCCCATTTTTTTTTTTTTAAAAAAAGCATCAGCAGCATGGAAGCATGTCCTCTGGAATGGTGGCCAAAGCATGAAGGGGCATACGAATGTTTAGCATATCTGGCATGTAAATACCTTGCAATGCCGGCTACAAAAGTGCCATGTGAATGCCTGTTCTCACTTTCAGGTGACATTGTAAATAAGAAGCCAGCAGCATTATCTTCCATAAATGTAAACAAACTTGTTTGTCTTAGCGATTGTCTGAATACGAAGTGGGACTGAGTGGACTTGTAGGCTCTAAAGTTTTACATTGGTTTGTTTTTGAGTGCACTTATGTAACAAAAAAAATCTACATTTGTAAATTTAACTTTCATGATAAAGAGTTTGCATTATGGTACTAGTATGAGGTCAATTGAAATACTATTTGTTTATCATTTTACGTGCAAATATTTGTAATAACAATAATAATATAAAGTGAGCACTGTACACTTTGTATTCCGTGTTGTAATTTAAATCAATATATTTGAAAATGTAGAAGAAATCCAAAAATAGTTAATAAATTTCAATTGATATTCTATTTTTTGACAGTGCGATTAAAACCACGATTAATTTTTTTTAGTTAATTGTGTGAGTTAACTGCGATTAATTGACAGCCCTAATAATTTTGTATCATTTGCAAACTTTGTCACCTCACTGTTTACCCCTTTTTTCCAGATAATTTATTAATATTTTGAACACCACTGCTCTCAGTACAAATTCTTGGGGACAACACAATTTATCACTCTACACTGTGAAAACTGACCATTTATTCCAACCCTTTGTTTCCTATCTTTTAACCAGTTACTGATCCATGAAAGTACCTTGCTTCTTATCCCATGGCTTCTGAGTTTGCTTCAGAGCCTTTGGTGAGAGATCATATATACTATATCGACTGGATTACTTTTGACATGTTTGTTGACCCCTTCAAAGAATTCTAATAGATTGGTGAGTCAGGATTTCCCTTTACAAAAGCCAGGTTGACTCTTCTGCAACATATTGTGTTCCTCTATGTGTCTGATAATTCTGTTCTTTAATATAGTTTAAATCAATTTGCCTGGAACTGAAGTTAGGCTTACCAGCCCATAATTGCCAGGATCTCATCTGGAGCCTTTTTAAAAAAATCAGCACTACATTTCCTTTTGTCATCCAGTTTCTTCAAAACTCTTGGGAGAATATCATCTGGTCCTAGTGACTTACTGCTGTTTAATTTACAGATTTGTTCCAAAATCTTCTAAATTGACATCTCAGCCTGGGACAGTTCCTCAGATTTGTCACCTAAAACTAATGGCTCCAATGTGGGAATATCCCTCACATCCTCTGCAGTGAAGACAGATCAAGAGTTCATTTAGTTTCTCCGCAATGGCTTCATCTTTCTTAAGTGCTCCTGTAGCACCTTGATCATCCAGTGGTCCCATTGATTTTGCCAGGTTTTCTGCTTTGATGTAGTTAAAAAATATGTTACTGTTGTTTTTTGTGTCTTTTGCTAGTTGCTCTTCAAATTCTTTTTTGGCCTGGCAAATTATACGTTAGCACTTGACCTGCCAGAATTTATGTTCCTTTCTATTTTCCTCAGTAGGACTTGACTTCCAATTTTAAAAGATGTATTTTTGTTTCTAACTGCCTCTTTGACTCTGTTTAGCCATGGTAGCATTTTTGGTCCTTTATTATATATTTTTTAAAATTTGGGATTTATGTGTTGTTTGAGCCTCTATTATCCTAATTTAATATCAGGGACTCAAACTCACCCATCTTAGTATTTAAACTTCTTGCATTTGTATACAAGCGCTTATATAATTTGTCAATATTTAGTTGTCTGCCTTCATGCGATGTAATTGAATGGGACTCTTTTGGTTGACTGTTTCTCTTTATCTTCTACCTGCACTTGATCAACTCCTACCCTCTCCTCTTTACTAGACTATAGAGCAATGATGGCTAACCTGCAACCCACACCATTTCCCACAGCTCCCATTGGCCGGGAATGGCAAACCACGGCCAGTGGGAGCTGAGGGCAGCTGTGCCTGCGGACGGTCAATGTAAAAAAACTGTCTCGTAGCCCGCCAGCGGATTACCCTGATGGGCCGCATTCAGCCCATGAGCTGCAGGTTGCCCAACACTGCTAGAGTATCCCCTTTAATAAATCTTCCCCTAAGGAATGTGTCTGTCCAAACCACGTGCTCCTTTACACCTCTCAGCTTTCCCCTAGCCCTTAGTTTAAAAAATCCTCTACAGCCTTTTCTAATTTTACATGTCAGCAATTTGATTCCATTTTGGTTTAGATGGACCCTATGCTTCCTGGATAGGCTCTTCCTTTCCCAAAAGGTATCCAGTTCCTAATAAACCTAAATCCCTCCTCCAAACACCATTGTCTCATTCACATATTGAGACCCTTCAGTTCTGCCGTTCTAATTGGCCCTGAGTGTGGAACTGGAAGAATTTCAGAGAATGATACCATGGAAGTCCTGAACTTTAATCTTTCTCCTACCAGCCTATATTTGGCCTCCAGGCCTCTTTCCTACTTTTCTCCATGTCACTGGTATCTACATGTACTAAGATACCGACTCCTCCCCAGCACTTCACATAAGTCTGTCTAGATATCTCGTGATGTCCACAACCTTCGCTCCTAATAGGCAATTCATAGTGCGATTCTCTTGCTCATCACAAACCCACCCATCTAGATTTTAATTATTGAATTCCCCAGTGCTATTATCTATTTCTTACAAATAACTGGGGTCCCCTCCACCATAGAGGTATCTTCAGTTCAATAGTATACCATTGCATCATCTGGAAGGAGGGTCCCAAATATGGGCTCCACTCCAGTGATGGGTTCAAAGGTGGACCCATGAGCAAAAAGATCCAAGCCAAAAACTGAGATAATTTCCTGATCCATGATCTCCTTTTAGCTAATCTCTTTTGGAATAATCTTTTTTTACTCTGCTATCCTATGCTATTAGTGCTGAATAGGACTCACTCACTATCAAACAGTGCTTGATAAAATCCCAAACATTTTTTATTGAATAAAGTTTTTTGCTATATGTTGTATAAATGTCTATTCTAAAATGCTGTATTTTCTCCACCTCAATATTAAACACTTGCTATTGATTTATTACAACAAATACAAATTCTGGGTTCCTTAATTCCCTCTTCTTCCTTGCGTGAAGGAACACTGCATCTATGGATATGGTTAGTGAGTGTGGAAGTGGTGGGGAGCATTATCTCCATGGCATGCTCCTCTCTTCCTCACAATTCTGCTGTCACCCCTCCATGGATGTTCTGAAGGGTTCCACCTCCATGGATGAAAGGGGTGGGATAAAGTCAACCTTCACTGGCTTCTTCCCCAAATCTACATCAAAACCCAATTAGGGGAAGTCAATATTGTCTACTTCAGGCAATGACTCCAGTAACTGACTTTGTCCCTCTCCATGGTTTGGAATGTCTCTCATCTGCCTGGATCATGGGGGATCTGCAAGAATCCTGGAATTCTAACGAAGGTTATTACTGGAGAACTGAAAGTCTTCACTGTAAATTAGTTGAGCTGTATTTAATTACTATAAATATCAGAAAAAATAAATTCTGGAGAGTATTTGTAGCTAGGAGTGTGAAAACAATCTGACACAAAGGTGACAAGATTCTTGTCTACTAACGTAAACAATTTTAGAGTATAATCTGTCTCCTTAAAATCCTTCCCTTCATTTCAAATTGAATATTGTATTCTTTTTCACTTTTTTGTCCTAAGTGTTGGGCAGGGTTTCTATAAATCATTTTACAGCTGTTGTACTGTAGTGGCTGTTGCATTTGAATGAAGAATATTATTATGTTAGATTCATCACATAGTTTAAAAAAGTGAATACTTTGTAAAATGAATTCGCTGAATTCTCTTAATTATGGTTTGTGGAATCAAATGATTTTTTTATTCATGAATATATTCATCACCACTGTGCATTCATGGAAAGATTTATTAACCCTGAAAGTCTCACTTAATTTTAGCATAGTTGTATGCCCAAATAGTTATATGCAAGCCTGGGGGCTTTTTTTGTTTGTGGTTTTTTGCGATATGTTGTTCTCTCATTTAAAAAGTTTGCCATGCAACCAGAGAGCAGAAACAATATCACATGATTTAGGTGACCAGTGACTCAGTACAAATAACTAATAATGATGGTCAAAAAGAACAGTCCCAGACAACTCAGTCTGAAAATTATTCATCAAGGGTGTTCAGCTGATACTATGAATAGTAACAACATTCACAGAAAATCAGGATCAGTCCACAAATTATTTGTTTACTAAAATAGAGGTTAAAATCATTAAAAAAATATTCTAAATGAATAGCTCAACATGCTGTGGTCGCTGGGCATTACAGCTATTGCTGCAAAGGGACAAATGTATATTTTTTGTTCTCTTCAATAAGTTTATGACAGTGGATACTGTAAAAATATATCTCAAAAAAGACAGTGTTTGGTATCCAGTGGAAGAGTTGGCAAGTTAATATGGAGAATTTTGGAAAAAGGAAGACATTCAGAAACAGAACATCCACCTGGTAAGACTGAGAAGATTCCTGGACCCGTATGAATGCTTCCTGTAGCTGATGGCATCAGTCCTCTTAAAACATAATACAAAGTGTTAGTCAAGGTTGGATTTCACTTTCTTTAAAAAAATATAAATATGAAATGGAAGTTCTGATTGCCTTACTGACAGCTTCTTTGTCATTTGACTTGAGCATCTTTTAGAATTTTTGTTTTAAGTTTCTTCAAGTAGAAATAAAAAGGATGGCTCTTTATTTAGAACATATCTTTAAAAGCTAAGAATGACTATTACCCTCTTACTAATAAGGCTGAAGTCATTAGGAACATTCAGGTGAGCAGGATATGGTCCACTCTGCGGTGACAATATTTTAAGGATTTATAATCCTGTTGCCCTTTGTGTGCACAGACCCAAAGTATGTATAGCCCTCACTAAGGGATCTAAGGGGAGTTTCTTATGCTCTTGCATAGTCCGAATCCCAGTGTAGCCCTCAGGATTTAGGAAGAACCTAAAGAAGAACTGGAATGTTTAGTGTGTATGTCACACGATATGTATGTGGTACCTAAGGGCTGAATAGAAGACAACTGTGATTTTTTTTTTTTTAAGACAGAGAGGCCAGTCACTACCCACTGGTAAGTCTGACTGGAAAAAATGGTGCAACCATTCACTAGGGATGAAATGTTATGTCACTTAGATGAAAATGAAAGTTGTAGGTACTTCCCAGCATGGGTTCATTAAGAACAGATTGTGTGAAACAAAAATGATTGATTTATTTTTTTAGACGTAAAAGAACATAGATGAAGCTAGCTTAGTGGATGTGATTTGCTTAGACTGCAGTGTCTCATAAGTTACTACACCAACAGATGGTGAAAAAGATAAAATATACTCTTAATTGCTAATGTCAGAAGAGATTACTGGGAGTTGATTGGCAAGAAGAGCCCAGAGATGATTATTAGAGCTGATTAGAAACTAGAATTTCTGTTACATGGGAAATTCTGACATTTCAAACAAAACAAAAAAACATGTTCTGAAAAATTCTGATTTGGGACCATCAAAATGTTTCATTTCAATATTGTGGTATCATATCACTTTGCTAATGTAAATATTTTGATTCCATATGGTATAAATGTGTCATTTTGATAAGGCACGTTATCATTTTAATTAAGTTCATATAGACTTTTATAGTAAAATATTAAATATAATCTATTACATAAATTTTAAGTATACTTGCTCTCATGGGGCGGCCCAGTGTGTCGAGCAGGGCCACCCCATTGGCCCAGTACTGGGTTGGTACACCCCAGCACATGATCATCAGGACTCCCTGTTGGATCAGGCAATTGCAATGAGGGGAGACACAGAGCCCCTGGCAGGGCCTGGGTAAACTCTGTCTATGCCTCCTGAGCCTCCTGGCTGGGGCAGTTGGGGCTTTGACCCTCTGGGCAGGGCAGAGCAAACAATCAGTCTATGGCTGGAGCCCTCCAGTATCCACACCTAGTGGCAAGTCAGGACATAGGGAAACCCATGCCCACCCTATTCCACCAGATTCCAACCCTGGGCCATTTGAAGCTGGGAAATTCCCAATTAATGGTTCAAGCATCAGTTTCTAATACATTCTCTGGGTCATTTTCTACCGCAAGGCTCATCTCCTCAGCTGACAGCAGCTCAGCATCCCAGTCAGACTCCATGGTCGGCTGGTTGTCCGCAGTGTAGTTTGGATCCACAGTTCCCACTACTTGGAGAGTCGCAGCTGCCTCTGCAGGAGTCTGCAGTACACATCCTTCCTCGTCCTCAGCCAGCTGGAGCTGGGCTACCTCCTTTTATCTGTCCCTTTCACCTGGAGCATGCACAGCAAGGATGAGGGGGCATGTCTCCTGGGCCCACAGTGATTGGTCAGGCCCTGTTGGCCCAGTGCAGGGTTGGTACGCTCCGTCACATTTACATATGTAATATTAAAATCAATAGTTTACTATAAAAGTAAAATGAAAATGAGCTGAAACAATAAAGTCAAAACAAAGCAAGTTGTTGAAATACAAGAAAATTGAAATGATTCATTGGGGGGGTGGGTTCCCATCAAAAATCTCATCCAAACTGACACATTCCCCAAAAAGGTTTTGATTTAGACAAAACTGTATTTTTTGACGGAAAACTATTTGTCAAAAAAAATTCGACCAGCTCTACTTACTGTACTTGCAGTGAAGAGTTGGGTCTTACAGGATTGATTGCTAAAATTGTCTTATGGATGATCTCCCTTCCCATTTGTGATCACATGAACCACTTCCCCACCCATTTGTGAGCACATAATATAAACAGGCTTAAGGGAGAAAAATATCTATTATGGACTTAGAATGAGGCATCTGATTTGGGTATGCACATTCATTACTGTGGGGTAAAGGGATGGACTAGCTAGACCTTTGCTTCTGTCCATTCATAAATGCTGTTTCTTTTTATGGATTCTACTCAGATTATTAGGAATTAGTTAAATAAATAAACAAATGATATTGGCATTACCTATTCATGTCTTTTCAGATATCACACTGCAGGTTAGTTGGTCATGTTGTCCATCATATATGCACAGTAATCCAGCAATCAAATCTGACTGCCTTTCTTTCACTTTGTTTAGCTGTAAATAAAATCTCACACAATGGCAAAGTCAACAAAATTTATGTTCCTACCGAAAGCTCCTGGCTTGTGGTGTCAGAAAGAATACTTATGCTCTTAAAATTGCTTTTGGAGGCACTGTAGAAATAAGCTTGAATGTTTCAATTTTTTTCATCAGCTCTAAGAAAAAAAAAGGTTTCGTAGTTGTGCCGTTCACATTCACCACTTACAACTTCATAAAATGCTTTATTCTTCTTCTGCATATATGTCCCCATCCTAAAACACCAAAAACGTTAGCTCAACAAAGCAAAAGATATTAACAAAGTAGTTCTAGACTTTTTTTCCCCTCCTCATGTAGGTTTTTAGCTAGTGTAAATCAGCATGGCGTCATTGATTTTAATGGGGCTATATTAACTTACACCTGCTGAGGATATGGCCCTAAATATTTCATAAGCAAATGATCCCGTTGATTACATTTTGCTGCTGTTAGGTAGAAGCATTGTTCCATTCAAACACAATCACCACCTATTGTTCTAGCTGTGTATTCCCTTTAAAGTAAGCAATCACCACATGGTTTTGAATGTTCCTTGCCTATGTAAGTCATTAAAAAGGCACGTATTAAATCACTGATATTTAATAAGGCTTGAAGAGATACAAACGATATAAATAAATCTGAAGACTGCATAAAAACGGCTCCAGATTTTTCAAAACTTCTAAACTGTGATAAGACTCTACAAGGGTAAATTAAACTCAACGGTATTTATGAATATAGACTCCAGCCATATCTGGAGCAAGAATTGGTGCTGGGCCTTCCACAGAATTATAGATACACTCTGTTGAAGCTAGTTATAATTGAAGAAGTAATAATGATACTGAAAATAGAATTGCAATGAATTGCTTTGCAGTGTTACAAATCAGTCTTTCTGAGCTTGCATTACTACTCATTAGCAATATTTGGCACTCATTACGGTAGCAACCAGCATTGATCTACAATAGGATGGATAAAATAAAGAAAAAAGTGAAACCTTGTCACTGACAGATGAGAAAAATCTCCAAGTTCAGGAGCCACCAAGGAGAAGGAGATCACTCCCTTGTCATCTTGTTCATCTTATTAAAATACTACCTAGAGGTCCTAGCTGAGAATGGGGCTCCATTGTGTTAGGCACTGTTCAGACACATAGTAAGATATGGTACCTTCCCCAAAGACTTGAAATCTAAATATACAAGGGATGGGGAAAGGAAGAATGACTATCCCCACTTTACAGATCGGGACCTAAGAGAGATGAAGTGACTTCCCCTTGTAACTCAGGAAGTCTGTAGAGGAGTCAGGAACTGACCCAAAATATCTTGGTTCCCAGTTGTGAGCCTTAACCACAAGACCATCCTTCCTCCTCTTATCTGTCAATCAGGGTGACACATTGGGTAACCAGATGTCCCAATTTTATATTTTTGCTTGGGCATGTAGGAATGAAATCAGGAGGGCCAAATCACACCTGGAGCTGCAGCTAGCAAGAGATGTTAAGAGTAACAAGAAGGGTTTCTTCAGGTAGGTTGGCAACAAGAAGAAAGCCAAGGAAAGTGTGGGCCCCTTACTGAATGAGGGAGGCAACCTAGTGACAGAGGATGTGGAAAAAGCTAATGTACTCAATGCTCTTTTTGCCTCTGTCTTCACGAACAAGGTCAGCTCCCAGACTGCTGCACTGGGCATCACAGCATGGGGAGTAGGTGGCCAGCCCTCTGTGGAGAAAGAGGTGGTTAAGGACTATTTAGAAAAGCTGGACGTGCACAAGTCCATGGGGCCGGATGCGTTGCATCCAAGAGTGTGCTAAAGGAATTGGCGGCTGTGATTGCAGAGCCATTGGCCATTATCTTTGAAAACTCATGGCGAACGGGGGAAGTCCCGGATGACTGGAAAAAGGCTAATATAGTGCCAATCTTTAAAAAAGGGAAGAAGGAGGATCCTGGGAACTACAGGCCAGTCAGCCTCACCTCAGTCCCTGGAAAAATCATGGAGCAGGTCCTCAAGGAGTCAATCCTGAAGCACTTACACGAGAGGAAAGTGATCAGGAACAGTCAGTATGGATTCACCAAGGGAAGGTCATGCCTGACTAATCTAATCGCCTTCTGTGATGAGATTACTGGTTCTGTGGATGAAGGGAAAGCAGTGGATGTATTGTTTCTTGACTTTAGCAAAGCTTTTGACACGGTCTCCCACAGTATTCTTGTCAGCAAGTTAAAGAGGTATGGGCTGGATGAATGCACTATAAGGTGGGTAGAAAGTTGGCTAGATTGTCGGGCTCAACGGGTAGTGATCAATGGCTCCATGTCTAGTTGGCAGCCGGTATCAAGTGGAGTGCCCCAAGGGTCAGTCCTGGGGCCAGTTTTGTTCAATATCTTGATAAATGATCTGGAGGATGGTGTGGATTGCACTCTCAGCCAATTTGCGGATGATACTAAACTAGGAGGAGTGGTAGATACACTGGAGGGCAGGGATAGGATACAGAGGGACCTAGACAAATTGGAGGATTGGGCCAAAAGAAATCTGATGAGGTTCAACAAGGATAAGTGCAGGGTCCTGCACTTAGGACAGAAGAACCCAATGCACCGCTACAGACTAGGGACCGAATGGCTAGGCAGCAGTTCTGCAGAGAAGGGCCTACGGGTGACAGTGGACGAGAAGCTGGATATGAGTCAACAGTGTGCCCTTGTTGCCAAGAAGGCCAATGGCATTTTGGGGTGTATAAGTAGGGGCATTGCCAGCAGATCGAGGGACGTGATCGTTCCCCTCTATTCGACATTGGTGAGGCCTCATCTGGAGTACTGTGTCCAGTTTTGGGCCCCACACTACAAGAAGGATGTGGATAAATTGGAGAGAGTCCAGCGAAGGGCAACAAAAATGATTAGGGGTCTGGAACACATGATTTATGAGGAGAGGCTGAGGGAACTGGGATTGTTTAATGTGCAGAAGAGAAGAATGAGGAGGGATTTGATAGCTGCTTTCAACTACCTGAGAGGTGGTTCCAAAGAGGATGGTTCTAGACTATTCTCAGTGGTAGAAGAGGACAGGACAAGGAGTAATGGTCTCAAGTTGCAGTGGGGGAGGTTTAGGTTGGATATTAGGAAAAACTTTTTCACTAGGAGGGTGGTGAAACACTGGAATGCGTTACCTAGGGAGGTGGTAGAATCTCCTTCCTTAGAAGTTTTTAAGGTCAGGCTTGACAAAGCCCTGGCTGGGATGATTTAATTGGGGATTGGTCCTGCTTTGAGCAGGGGGTTGGACTAGATGACCTCCTGAGGTCCCTTCCAACCCTGATATTCTATGATTCTATAGGGACAGTCCCGATTTTAGGGTCTTTTTCTTATATAGGATCCTATTACCCCCCCCCAACCCCTGTCCCAATTTTTCACATTTGCTGTCTGGTCACCCTATGTGTCACCCTGATTGACAGATTCTCCGCAGTGCCCAATCTGTGCTTTAACCACCAATTTCCCTGATGTTGAGGCAGCTAGAGGCTCATTTTCTCAGAGAAACAGAGGAGAAAACAAGGTGAAGGTACATTCTAGTACATAACCCAACATTTAAAATAAAATTCCATAAATATCTGCAAGGCAGAGAAAAAGGAAAGCAGTACAGAGAAAGCCTCTATAGGACTTGTAAGGCATATATTTTTAATAGGGGTCAGAAAGACTAAGAGGCAGAACAAACACTTTCATGAAATATCAGGGGGGGTGTCCCTAACATTATCCAGTCAGTAGTTGGCTTCAGAAGTTTTTATGTTTTTAAGCTTCCTCCCTAGATAAAACAGTAGGCAAAGTTTGCATCAGCAGCTTTTATCTGTTATGTGCATTGCACAAAAGACTAACAAGAACTAAAAACTTACCATTATAATAATAAAATACACTTATAATTCCAAAGATCTCTAAAGTCTTTACATTCAGGAATTACCTCACCCACCACTGAAAAGAAACCATGGGAAATTAATGACACTGTATCAAATTGAAACAGCGGCGAGTTTAGGCAGCTGTAATTACCTACAGTGAAAGTTGGCCAGGACACTAATAACCCCTAATTTCATGAGTTTCTATGGGATTGCTATTGACTGAAGGATCTGGTTTTTTGCTTCTTCCAAATGATGGCACCTCTTATAGACCAATGACTCAATGATTTTTGTTTTCATATTTAAATAATGACCTGGCTTGACTTTTCTTCATGTGTGAGATCTGATAGGATTACAGCCACAGGTGAAGTGGTATGGCTGCAGGCTTGTAGCCAGAGAAGGGGATACAATACATTGTAGAGAAATCTAGCTTGAATAATTGGAAGCCCAGTTCCCTTACTGAAGAGAATCCTTAGTGTCTAGTTAATGCTTTATAGGATTTTTCCCTGCATTTGTGTGATTTTGTATGACCAGAGTTCCCACAAGAGTAAACCAATGGGAAAAGCAGTCCTGCTCTTACTAGTTCGGTCATTGCACAGAATTGCAGGAAGGATTTTGCCTACAGGAGACAACAGTTTACACTCTACATGCCCTACAATCTATAAAAATGTATGTTCTGTTAGCTGTCTTACAGACAACTGTGGGATTTTAAGATTTGATGTACTCTGGAATTCAGCTGGTTTTTGGAGGATCTGCATTTTCCCATGAAATCTCCTTCCCTCTCTTTCAGAACTTGACTAACTAGCAAATACTCAAGGTAAGTTTCAAGCTCAGGCTCTAGTATGTCATTAGTCAGTGAAAATTATCTATTGACCTTCTTATCTATCCCTTCAATTTAGTGTGGGATTGCTCCCTTCTCTACCTTCCCAAGTACTTTTTTTAGTCCAGTGTTAAATGAATCAAGTGTTGAGGCTTTTTCTCTATCCCTTAGGATGCTATTCTACAATATAATGCACTTTTCTGTCATAACATTTTCTGATATTCAGCCTAAATGATCTCTTGTTCATTTTTATCCCTTGATTCCTAGTCAGAGCCTTGGGGGACACTCTAAACAATTCTGGTCCCGTCTTTTTATTTCAACTCTTCAAATGTCAATAGGTAATCATCATATTCCCTTATCCATTTTGTTTGGCCCTGATAAATACAAGGTGGTTTTCTTAGTCTTTTCTTCTAAATCCAGCCCTCCGGCTTTTTAATAATTTTGTTGCTGTCCTCTGAATGTACTTCAGCTTGTCAATATTCTTTTGGCACTGAAGAGTGCAGATTGTATGATGTATTCTCCCCACCAGACTCATCAGGTTGATGCTTGAGACTCTCTGACTCTCATAGCTAGTTTTGGTCCCGATACCACTTGTGCTGGGCAGCTCTAAGTTACATCATTGGTGTGTGATCTTTCAGTGGAGGATATGGAAAATAGAGCTCCCTACGTGCCCACCTGTATTTGTGGAAATTTATGCGAGACATTTGTGGTCACCTGCACAGAAGAATTTATTGGATTAGGGATTTGGTGTTTGCACGTAAATATTGATAGACTACATTATCCCACACTTGGTCATTGCTTAGCCCAGCTAAAATAAAATACCATTCCTTTTTCAGTACAATGAAGTACTGTTTGTGTCATAAATATAAAGGGAAGGGTAAACCACTTTAAAATCCCTCCTGGCCAGAGGAAATCTCCTCTCACCTGTAAAGGGTTAAGAAGCTAAAGGTAACCTCGCTGGCACCTGACCAAAATGACCAATGAGGAGACAAGATACTTTCAAAAGCTGGGAGGAGGGAGAGAAACAAAGGGTCTTTGTGTCTGTCTATATTCTGTCTTTGCCGGGGATAGACCAGGAATGGAGTCTTAGAACTTTTAGTAAGTAATCTAGATAGGTACGTGTTAGATTATGATTTCTTTAAATGGCTGAAAAAAGAATTGTGCTGAATAGAATAACTATTTCTGTCTGTGTATCTTTTTTGTAACTTAAGGTTTTGCCCAGAGGGGTTCTCTATGTTTTGAATCTAATTACCCTGTAAGGTAGCTACCATCCTGATTTTACAGGGGGGATTTCTTATTTCTAATTACTTCTATTTTTATTAAAAGTCTTCTTGTAAGAAAACTGAATGTTTTTTCATTGTTCTCAGATCCAAGGGTTTGGGTCTGTGGTCACCTATGCAAATTGGTGAGGCTTTTTATCCAACATTTCCCAGGAAAGGGGGGTGCAAGTGTTGGGAGGATTGTTCATTGTTCTTAGGATCCAAGGGTCTGGGTCTGTAGTCACCTAGGCAAATTGGTGAGGCTTTTTACCAAACCTTGTCCAGAAAGTGGGGTGCAAGGTTTGGGGAAGTATTTTGGGGGGAAAGACATGTCCAAACAGCTCTTCCCCAGTAACCAGTATTTGTTTGGTGGTGGTAGCGGCCAATCCAAGGACAAAGGGTGGAATATTTTGTGCCTTGGGGAAGTTTTGACCTAAGCTGGTAAAGATAAGCTTAGGAGGTTTTTCATGCAGGTCCCCACATCTGTACCCTAGAGTTCAGAGTGGGGGAGGAACCTTGACAGTTTGTTAACAGAGAAAAGAGGAAAAACAAGTACTTCAGAGTTAGGAGAGCAATCCGCGGGCTGCAAAGCAACGGTGCTCAGGTAATCTGTTTTACCCAGCTAATACTTGGACTGTGACCAAGGGCATTAGGAAAGAGTGTTGTGTGTGTGAAATCCCCCACACCAAACACAAAGGAAAAAGAAAGACTGTGAATACACAAATCCACAGTTACATGGAGATTGTTTAGCAACAGAGACACCATTGCCCTGCTAAAGCATGATGCATGGGGAAGATCCTTTGAGCTTATAATTACTTCAAGATAAAGAAGATCTAGGAATTGAGGAGAAAATAATAAAGCTGCTTTTTGAAAATCATAATTTTAAGTGTACTCTTATTCATAATCACTGGCTCTTAACAATCCATTTTGGCCCCCTTTATAATGATAATATGTAGAATTTACATTAAATTAACATCAGTCCGGTAAAGCACTTCAGTGGGTTCTTATTTTTAAACATGCGAGACACCCCTTTGAAGTTAATGGATTAATCTGACTCTTAAGATTGTACACATATTTAAATGTTTTGCTTGATCAGGGCCATAATGAGTTAAGATTAATCCCAGAGAACCCAGCAGTGCTTTAAAGGGCTACAATATATATAGGGGTCATTCACTCCTCTGAAATGAAGGAATCCCTGGGATTAGAATACAGAAGCCAATCTGTGCCAGTAATAGTGGCGAGCAAATATGAGTGATTTAAATCTTCTTTGATCTTATGTACATATAATGTTACCCATGCTGGAATTTGGCTGGCATGCATGGCTTAAACAGCTCTACTCTGGAAATAGAGGTTAATAGATCTTTTAATGCCCATGAGAAGACTTAATAGTCATTTAGACTGTAAACTCTTTGGAGCAAGGACTATCTGTTCATTGCATGTGAATACAGTGCCTAGCACTATGGGACTTTGATCCCTGATTGTACCCTCTCAGTGCTACTTCGATACAAATAATTGTCAGGAGTCAGGACCTTCAGTTTTATTTCTCATTGAATGACAGCACTTTCAACAGCCCAGAGCCCCTTAGATCTATGTTAGAGATTTTGTTCAGTATTGACCCAGTAGAGAAAAACACCATATTTTCAATCACCTCACTTAACAAAAAGTAGTTTTTTTTCTAAATGGTAATAGCTACATTTTAGGCTTAAGTTTAAACATAGTGGACTGCATTTGATTTCGCTACAGGAGACTGTTAATTATTAATTATTATTATTATTATTACTAATATAGCAATAATAGCCATTTAAATATAAACAGTATGGTTAGACTGCCTATTTCCTTGTAAGAGAAAAATGTAAGATATCTTACGTGAAAAATCTTGTATTCAATCACTTCTGAGAAATAAGCAGGACAACATTGCCTTTCAGCTCTCCAATATGTGCCTGGAATGCTCATGAGAGCTGGAGAGTTTCCTAAAATAAATAAATAAAGTGAAATATCAAAATCACTGCTATCCTTTCTTGAAAGCCTCTGAGGTATTTTAAATATACTTTCAAAAAACTCTACCTCCCAGCAGGTGAGAGCGCTGGAATACAAGATTTCAGCACAGCATAAAGCAGAAGAATTATTTGTAAGTGTATACCATGAAACAGAAATAACAACCCTAACAGTCAAGGCTGTGAATTTATCATGATTCTGTTGCTTTCATTGTTTATAAAACCATCTATGAGTTTTGACCTTTGAGGATTTTTTGCATGGTTGTGAGCAGTTGTCTGGGCAAATGAATCTATAGTTGAAAGTCTAGGTAAACATAACAGTGACGTTTGAACTGATTTGTATAAAATAAGAACCAACCCAAACTTTTGCCTGGCTATCAAAGTGAATTCTAACCTTCTAACCTTTCTTAGGTTTGAAAAAGTTCTTTTTTAAACTTTTCTCCTTTCCCACTCTGATCAGATGCAAAAGCACATGTGCCAAAATCCGGTGAGAAAAGCTGTCTTTGCGGTATTTCCAACCTAATCAGAGAAAGGAAGTATTAGAAACCTTGCCTTCCACTCCCTCAAACCTTCTCTCACAAAATTTGGAGTCCACTTTTGCAGACCAAAGAGATGTGGATCCAAATTGTAAGTGCTAATTTGAAATCTGAACTATGCCCATCACTAAGGATTTTACCAGTAGTACATGGCTATCCACAACCATTAAGTCCACACAGGGGCTGTGCCAGGTGTCTGCTGTTGGCTGCAGATCTGGTGTCCACGCTGGCCTAGGTGGGGTCAGTGAAGAAAATTGAGTTGCAGGGTGGACCAGGGATACACAAATCCATTGAGACAGCAACCTGCACAATTGATGCAGAGGAGATGTGGCTGATCTTCCAGCCTGTGCTGCTGCAGTAGTGCGCCCTAGTCCTGGATTGTGGTATGAATGTCACCTCCCTAATCTCTCCACAACTTATCCATACAGAGCAAAACGCTTGAGTTTAAGCAGGTGGACTGTATTACAGCCTCAGATGAATATTTGGAGTCAAAGAAAAGAGCTCAAACAGCTGTGTGGGATACTATTAGAGGACAGGGAATCAGAAGCTACATTACCAGTGACACAAATTACTAGTCTGCCAGGCTTCTGTGGGCTCCAAGTACAAAGACTGTTCAGGACAACCAGTCAAAGAAGTGGCCTTTTCTGAAAATGGAAAAGCAATAGGGCTTGAAGGATATAGTGGTTGAAAAGAGGCAATTGATAAGTACTCATCTATGATTTTTTTAAAACAGTTTTGCCTTGATTTGCATCTCACATGATGCTGTGGTACCATAACTTATCCCCAAAGTGATTACTTTACCAACCCAATATATTATTCCATTAATAGCAGAGGGTATTTAAACTCTTTGGTATTGGCAGGACCATGTACTCATCAAAATTAAGCTGTCGGACAATTTCCGTCCTTAGTTGCACTGTAATAACAGATTAGATTTAAAAATGCATGCATTATAAATGTTGTATGATACCCAGATTCTTCAACAATGGGCACAAAAATATATACTCAAAAAGGAATCAAAAACTTATACTCGAAGATAAATCACAGGATTTCTTAATAGCCTCATCCAAAGAACATGCAAATCAGTTAAAGTAATTCTAACAAGCATACTAAAATGATAAAAGAAACATTAATAAAAATAAAGCAGTCACTGATGTTGATCAAAGGAGAGGAGGGGCAGCAAAATATATTTAACATTTAGGTAAATACAACTGAAGGCAAAAATGAACATGAAAGCAATAGTCAAGGACAGCAGAGTGTAAACATAATGTGATGAATGCTGAACGATAAGAACGCCAAGTTTATATGCTGTTAATTATAGATATAGATATATCTCAGATGATTACTAGATACACTGATAAACCTCAAAAAGCATATTTTAAACCATCCTTCAGGTAATTAAATCACAATATGTGTTCCTATTAAGTGCCTGAATCCATGTAAATTTCCATCAGTCTCCTAGGACAGGAGGATTGAGCCCTCTATATATGTCTTCATAATTAATAAAACATTTAGTGGGTGCCAAATCCTCACCACTCCCCAGTGATCATGGAGGCCTTCACCCAATGAAACCGCTATGGTTCTGCTGCAGAAAAAGGTGTGTGTGATTTGGAGAACTCCATGTAACCATGTGGATACCCATAGCCAATCTCTCCTCAAGGGGGGATGCATGCCAGTCACAGAGACAATTGTAGCTGGAGACTGTAACTACCACTGTTTAATGGCTCTGTTGCTGGTAGGGCATCCTGAGAAATATTTTCTCTTGTAGCCTTCACTGATATTACCAGTATGTAGTCCTGACACTCAAGCTATGCACTGGGGTCCACCATAAGACCCTTCAGTGATAATGCCCAGATTAAAAAAAAACCCACCACAACAACAGTGGGCTGAAAATTATTGTGTGATGAGTCAGGAAATCTTCGCTTACTAGAGCTGGTTGGAAAATCCTAACAAAATATTTTTTGTTGGGATTTCCCTATTCGTCGAAACCAAAACTTTTTGCAGGAATGTTTTGATTTTGATTGAACTTTCAATGGACCCCAGGTGGGGTTTTGATGAAAACTTCCTTGGTTTCCTGCCAGCTTACTTGCTCAGTACCTCAGCAGTCTTGGAGTCAGCAGGGCAGGGGCCCTTGTTTGTGTTTGTATAACACCAAGAACTGTGGGGTTCTGATATCGGTTGAGGTCTACAGTTGCCACTGTAACACCAAGAGTAAATAATAAGTGGTCCTCAGATCCCCCACTTGGGTCTCTGAGGGATCCATGAATGGTGATACGGAGGTGTTTTCACCTCTTTCACACAAGTGGGCAACAAACCAGTATCTATTCTATTCAAGTTCACATTCTGTGCTTATTACATTGTAGAATCTGATCTCCTATGTAAAGTTATAGAGTACAATTCAGCCATATGTCTTTAGTGAATACATCGATATATGCTGCTAAATTTTTCATCCAAAATTCAGCTGATTTCCAGTCTATGTACACATACATGCACAAATATGTGTAATTTTGAGATGAAAGGCACTTCTTAATCATAAGGTGTGATTTTATTGTTCAACGTATTTCATGTCTGCAAATACTGTGTTGGTATTACTTCCATGCCTTCCTGCTGAAAAGTCATCACAATTAAAGGACTTTTATATTTAACCCCCTTTCATACCCCATAGCTTACTTGCATTATTGTTACTTAATGGGAATTTTTCATTTTCTGAATTGCTCCGCATTACAAATGTAATGAGTAGTTCTAAGCTATTATGTGAAAGCAACAGTGAGGTTAACAATTATTGTTATGTGATTACATGTTTGTTAAACCACTAAGTCTTCACATCAAAATATTTTACTTAACTTTTGAGAAGAACTGTGAATTAAATTAAAGTTATAATGGGCAAGTTGCAATGAATTTCAGGTTAATTTTCTACCTAATAATGCCATCTCTTTTTTAATGTTTGAGCTCAGGTGGCCTCACTTTTGGTTACTGAGAGTAATTGCGTTCAAAATGGATTTGATTAAAATATATAGTGGGGATTATTTTAGTCAATATACCACTTAATTCTATGTCTCTACATCGTAACATTTGTTCATGTATTTCTATCTGAGTTGATTCACCAGGATAGTTTGATTTAGTTTGCTGAATAAAAGCAGCTGATACTAAGAAGGTATGTCCACTTTCTATTGTAGTTAAGAGGTAGAGATGATACCTTTTCAAAAAAAAATATTTTTTTGATTTTGTTGAGGTGACAATGTTTTAACTTGTCTAAAATATCAGGAAGGTTAAACATGAATATAACCTTGAGATAGTGGCCCTGATTTAGCGAGGTACTCAAATACCTGCCAAATGTAAAGAAGCACCATTGAAACATTGTGGAATCAAGGCCTAAGACTGCATGATGAGAACGAAAAGCCATATAATATCAGAGTGAAAGTGTTGCAGAAAAATCTGAACGGTCCCCTCATTGAATGCTCATTCTTGTAAAACCACCAACTGGGTTATGGTGATGAGTGTAGTATTTTTGCATTAAAAATCTGTTTGTAAAATAAAAGGTAGCGCAGAAGAATTCTTAAAAAAGAAAATATGAACCTAGGCTATATACACCTCTTAGAGCAGGCAGTTTGATTCATGCAAACATCAAAATTTCTGCTCTGAGCAGTACATAGTGTTTTCATACTGAACAGCGTTGGCATTGTGATATCGCATAAGAATTTATTCCTGATATAACAAAGACATCCACCGAATAAACAAAGATATATATCTGCATACATACCACACTGGCGCACCCTTGATAAGAGGAAACAAATCTGCGCGGAGGACTATTATGCTGCATTTCTCAATTTGAAGTTACATTATGAACTAATAGAAAGATGATGAGTAAATTTGATTTTAATTCTTAAATTCAATTTAAATCCATAAACTCTTTAAATGAACTGGACAGATTTATAAAAAAAAATTCAGATTTTAAATTTCTTTTTTTAAAAGAAATATGAATTATCACTTTAAAAAGTATCACAGATATTTTTTATGATGCTGTTTGTTTAGATTTTGCAGGATATTTATTGGATGATCAAATGGTTCATAATTATCAAATTGAATTTAACATATTTTCTCAACCCCAATTATATATTCTGCTTATCTTTTAAGCAGATAAACATTAATAACTATATGTTCTTAATTAACAAGGTATTTAAATTATCACACTGTCTGGAGTGGCTCACAACTGGGAGTGCCTACCTCTGGCAGACTGCGGTGTCTGCCCTGTTTCTGACTAACTTGTGGTATGTTCTATAATTAGATTTCACCAACCCATGAACAAATGTGAATTCCTGTATCACTCTATGATTTTTTTAACTTTTGGAGTCACAGACCATGGAGTCACAGACATTCCCTTAGGCTCTCCAGTTTATCTTGCCACCCAGCCAAGCTGCAGTTAGTGATAAACGGTCATTTACACCAAATATCACAAAATATTCAGGTTGCTTCCAGTCCCAAGAGACCAGTCACATACCCCAGATCAATTGGTACCCTAGATCTTACACCAAAGGCAATGCCTGTAGCCAATCCTGTATTAAACTATCTTAAAGTTTATTAACTAGGAAAAGAAATAAGAGTCATGTACAGGCTAAAACAAGCAAACATACACACAAATGAGTTATCATCTATGGTTTATAAAGGTAACAGAGATGTGGTAATCTGTCAATTCAAAATGTCTTTCAGGGTAGAACCAAGTTGACTCTGGGGTTCTCTGGTTTGGTTTACTGCAATGGTTACCAACGGGTGTCTCGTGATCCTGGTTGATCCTGGAGACTCTCCCAGTTGATCATGATCCCTGGGTGCTCCCATGCCACTCCCGGAAGTAAACAGCATGCCCCTGCAGCTCCTATTGGCTGGGAATGGGGAACTGTGGCCAATGGGAGCTGTGGGGGCGGTGCTTTCAGGCAGGAGCAGCACACAGAGACTTCTGCTCCCCCCTCCGCCGGGGCCATGGGGGACATGCTGGTTGCTTCTGGGAGTGGCATGGGGCTAGGACAGGCAGTGAACCTGCCTTAGCCCCGCTGCGCTGCCACTGACCAGGAGCCGCCCCAGGTAAGTGCCGCCTGGCAGGAGCCCACACCCTAGCCCTGAGCCCCCTCCCAGAGACCACATCCCGCACCCCCTCCTGCACTCCAACACTCTGCCCTAGCCCGGAGCCCCCTCCTGCACCCAAACTGCCTCCCAGACCTTGCACTCCTCACCCCCTCTTTCACCCCAACCCCATATCCCAGGCTCAGCCCAGAGGGCCCCCCCCCACATTCTAAACCCCTTGGCCTGAGCCCAGAGCCTTCCCCCCCTTCCAAAACCAACCCCCTACCCCAGCCCGGTGAAAGTGAGTGAGGGTGGGGAAGAGCGAGCGACGGGGGGGGGGGGGAACAGAGTGAGTGGGGTGGGGCTTCAGGAAAGGGGTGGGGCCTTGGGGAAGGGCAGGGTAGATCCTGGGTTGCACTTAAATTGAAAAAGTGATCTTGTGCATAAAAAGGTTGGAGATCACTGCTTTGCTGTCTCTATCCCTGTCTAACAAAGTGATGAAAAATTTACTTGTGACCCTGTTTTATCTTTTATATTTGGCCTTCCAGTGTATGGGATGAGCTCCCTTGCACACAGCATTTCCAAGGTGTAATAGGGCCATTCATCAATCCTTTGTAGTGTGATGTTTTTTAAAGGCCAGT
The DNA here is from genome assembly GCF_965152275.1 of Natator depressus. Taxonomy (NCBI): domain Eukaryota; kingdom Metazoa; phylum Chordata; order Testudines; family Cheloniidae; genus Natator; species Natator depressus. Next base: position 54,330,194 of record NC_134244.1, read on the forward strand.
TTAATCTGCGTTGTGCAGGAGGTCAGACTAGATGATCATAATGGTCCCTTCTGACCTAAATATGTATGAATCTATGAATCTATAATCTTGATATGGCCTCTTTAATGGGCAGCGAGAGGGGAGATCGCTGTGCCTTGGTTCACAAGTTCAGAGCAAACATTTTCAAAGTTATAAAGCAAAATGTCCATATTTCCTTATAGCCTGGAATACAGACATGACAAGTGAGATTAATGTTTGCAGCAACTTACAAGTATTTCATAGAATCTAAACACTGAATACATTCTTATAAGACTAATACCTAGTGTGAACAAAACTAACATACAAGTGAGCTGGTTTGGTTTCCAGGTATGAGTTAGTCAGTTCTTAGCTAATGCCTATAGCCTTGGCCAGAGCTGGTGCTTGGGTTAGCAGCTCACTAAATAATATATAGTTGTCTTAAAACAGTATGTTCTTAGAAGCACTAGTAAATAGTCACTCTATACATTAGCTAATTATTAAGAACGTTTTTCTTTGGGTAATGAACTGTTTAATAACTATGCAACATTAGTTTATAGACATACAGATATTTTACAAATAATTAATTGGTATGTAATTAACCTGAGGAATTGAATTTGTAACTTCTATTTGAATTAGAGACACTTTACATGTATTTTAACATTCACCATCTGAAATTTCACTGAAAATATTTCAAAGGGAAAAAGTCTCATCTCAGTTATACTGATGCAAGCCTACTTGTCACGAAGAGGCTGTCCCAATCTACTTGGGAAGGAAAACAGGTTATAAGATCTTGACCTACAGAATCACTGAAGTCACTGGGAGTCTCTCCACTGACTTCCATGGGCTTGGAACAGGCCCATAGGGTTTGACTAATAGCTACAAAATCAAGGAAATGCTCAATTATGCGTGGGCTTGAGTCTGCTCTCACACTGTCTCTGCAAGCATGCAATTACATTGATGCTATGATGACGTGAAGTGACTTACCCGAGGTCACATAAGAAGTCAGTGGAAGAACCAGGAAAATAACCCAAAAGTCAAGACTCCCAGTCCAGAGCCCTGTCCACTGGAACTTGCTGGTGCAAATGAAATCAAGATCAGACTCTGGGATGCCATCTTAGGCTTTTTTTTTTTTTTTCAAAGTACCCAAACAAGTTCGGCATTCCCACTGAAAGTCCTGTTAAATGAGTCAGAGGGACAGTATTGGAGATTATTGGCCACTGTTTTTCTACAGCAGGGGCACAGCATGGACAATGGACTGCAACATAAACTTTCCTCTACCAAGCTGCCTGTGTGCCTCTACCCTGACCACAGAGACAGGGGAAAATTCAGATCTTGTGCCTCCAAATAGACCATCAATAAGGATGCCAGTGTCAATTGAGATAGTGTTTTTGTTGTTTGTTTAAGTGATATGGAAAAATTTCCACTAGGGACTGGATTGAGATTATCAATTCATTTCATTCAGGCTATTGTAGAAGCATCAAGATAATATGGGCCGGATTTGAATTGATGACCTAGCTGTGCAAGGCGCTATATCCTGTCACTGAGTCTGACCAGCCCTATGAATGTCCTTACATTTGTGAAATTCAACCAGTCTTAAACTATGATTTCAATAGCTGTTGTTTGCTGAATTCTGAAGAATTATGAATAGTAGATGCCATCCTTGAAGAACTGAGACTCTGGTGTCAGGTCGTCTCAAGTGTTATAAATACGAGTTTACTTTTCCCACAAGGAAACATTAAATTTTTGTCTCCTCTTTTCAGAAAACTACAACAAAGTGGATAGCTCTTCATGAAAGATGAATGGAAATATATTTATAGGGCACTCAAGCTTAACCGTTCCCAAGCTCAGCAGTTAATAGAGAGGGTAAAATCTGATCAGGATGAATGGGAGTGTCATGAGACGGGGTCTGAAATGATTCCTATTATATGTCAGTAGCAACACTCCCACTGGCTTCCATAACAGCCTGACTGGGCCCATAAGAAGATTCAAAAGTGTAGTGTTTATAGTTGCTTTCTGATTTCTATCTTTTCCTTATGCTCTCCAAGGGCCTGATCCAATACTCTCTGAAATCAATGTAAAAACTGCTATTGACTTTGCTGAACTTTGGATCATGCCCCTCGTGATTTTCTCCAAACTGAACTCCAAGCCCACAATGAATCCCATACATTCAGTGAATAATGGGGACTTTTCTTCATTTATAAGCTTTTTTTAAAGCCTTTATATATGCAAGAGCAGTTTGCAAGCATCTCCTTCAATAAAAAATCCATAATTCTTCTCAACTTGTCATGGAATATTTAATCATCACTCCTGGTCAAGGCTTAAGTTGTATGTCTTATTCAAAAGAGGGATTAATGTGATTAAATTAATGTGACTTGACTGAGTTATCAATATTCTATGAATGAGGATTCATGGGCATATTGCAGTCTTCAAATGGATTGTCAAAGAAGGCCACTTCTAGATATAAATGAACTTTATTTTTTTTAACATGGCTTTGAAAATGTTACATCATTATCTTCTTTATCTCTCATCTTCCCAACACCAGCGTGTTCGTGAAGACATGCATGCTGCAATCAGAGTACTTTATCATGGCTTTCAACAGGAAATTACCTTCAAATTATGCAAATTACCTCAATCAAGTAGATAAATGTAAGCATGAACAACTACTAAGTGTTGTTTGGGACTCATTGATATGCAAGTTATCATATTTATCATTCCCACTGCTGGTCTATAGCCCATTTGAGCTCCCAGTGGTATTAGTGTTATCTGCTTTAGTTTCTGTCCTCTGTTATTTATCTTTGCTTTGTTGTTTTATCTTTGTTACTGTCAATCAGAGTGACAATAATATACATAAAAGCATTAAAGAAACAAATAGTTGTAAAGGCATCTGGTGACTGATAACTAGAGACAGAGAGGTGGTATCTTTCTTCAATAATTTAGAGCTTTACTGACAATATAATTCAGTGTAAGTTCCTGATCTCTAATCTATGAAAGGAATAAGAATAACAGAAGTGAACAAGAATACTAAAGAAGGCCAAAGTTACTGAGAGAGAAACAATAAAAGAAAATTGTATAAAAATATAAATTCTTATAGTGCCACATGCACTATAGGCCGGATCCTCAGATGATATGAATTGATGTAGCTCTCCTGTCTTCAGCAGAGGTGTGCTAAATTACATAAACACAGCATAAATGACGTGTATAGAAGATGTTATACAATAGACATGAGACAACTGAGACTTCTAATTTATGCAAACAATGATCTCCATTGTTTTGCCCCATTTTTTCAATTTAGTCACCTATTGCATATTGTCTAAAACCTAAATTGTGAATAGGATTGGGTGAAATTTTTCAACCAATTTTTTAAAAAAAAAATGTAGATTTAGTACTTAGATAAAGTGGAAGGGGAAATTTGAAAGGAAACATGCTTTATAAGGGCTCATTAAATAGTTATTGAAATTACACAGTAGTTGGTAATATGATACACATGTAGAGAGATGCAGTTTGTTCATTGGTTGGTATTGGAAATGTGGAGTAAAGAGAAAATGTTCCACAAAAGCAAAGCTACATCTATAGGGATGATCAATGTTGTTCAAAGAATTATTCTCACTTAATACTAAGTGGTGATGGTAAAGTGCTATTTACACCTGTGCCTTACTTTGTGCATTCTCTTGGTCTGATAGAGTCTTCCTGGAAGATGGAATACAACAGGTCTGACACTGTGTACACACAACACTTTGCCATTGATAGGTATCTCTGGGCTTTCAAACTACTGTTTGAGTTACAGAAAATAGATGGAGAACAATCTGAAGAGAAGGAAATTGATCCAAGATGTGGCTATCATTTGGAATTTCAATTAGTACCTGTCATATGAAAAAAGGCAGTGTATGAATCCCGTTTAGAAAATAGCTATTGATCCTAATGTACTGTAAAGACAAATACTGAATATTAACTGTAGTTGACACTATTTGCACCTTATTCCTTAAAATATGTTTGTTTATGTGCCAGGATCTCTCTCACTTCAGCTGTATGATTTATTTTATTGATTCTGTTCTTTGTATTATGCTAGTCTATCTTTGCTTTACACATGACACAACTTCTTGTTGATGCTTACAGCTTGTTAATAATCTTAGCAATTCTGATTATTTTAACTGTTGGAAAGAATAAAGAAGAGTAGGATACAAAATCTTAAATGAGTAGAAACCTTACACAAATAAAAAAAAATGAAGACATCAGTGATGAGATTAATGCTGTATTATATATTTGTTTCAGAGTAGCAGCCGTGTTAGTCTGTATTCGCAAAAAGAAAAGGAGGACTTGTGGCACCTTAGAGACGAACAAATGTATTTGAGCATAAGCTTTCGTGAGCTACAGCTCACTTCTTCGGAGCTTATGCTCAAATACATTCGTTAGTCTCTAAGGTGCCACAAATACTCCTTTTCTTTTTATATATTTGTGTTACAGTGGTGCTTAGAAGGCCCAACGTCACACAGCAGGTCATTAGGATAGTTGGGAATCCAACCCAGATCTAACCCAGTGCCTAGGGTACCCCACTGCCTCTTTTCCCACTAACGGCATTTGATGGGTGTCTTCTTTCCCCAAATCTAAGTTGCAAGAAGAAACGCCTAAGTCAATGACTTTCACCCGACCCCCTGCACCGCTTGCATGAGTAGTTCCACTGACTCAGTGAGACTTCTCACACAGGAAAGGTCATCAGGCTCAAGCCATGAATCCAGTGAAAGAGAGAATGCTATGATTTGACATCTCCAACAGCACCTGGGTCTTCTGTGTGAATTTGTAGTGAAATTAAGTGACACAGATAGCAAAATGGCTCATGGCCACAGCAGCAGCGTTTTTCTTAAATAATGGTCGACTGTTTGCACTGCAGTGAGGAACTAAACAGGATACTTTCAGACCAGATATTACATCATTGCAACGTTCCTGGCTCCTCAGTGAAGGTTCTTGAGGTTTTCTGAAGATTGAGACACTGGCTAAAGGGGAATCATAGTTCAGAGAAGATAAGTTACATATGCAGACTACAGTCATAGCAGGCGCGTCTTCCACAAGAACAAATGGCACTGCATCTTCAAAAATCTCTCCTCAGCAAGTCAAGTAGTTCATATTTCAGAATTGGAAATATCAATTCCTGGACAACTTCTTTCACTTATTCTTAACAGACTCAGTCAAAACCATTTTTAACAAGGAAACAGGTTGTCCGATGGTCTGTAGCTTTGGAAAGGCAAATGTAGTAAACAATGCATGTACTAATACATGTTTATCACCGTAGGAAATGTAACTGCACCAATGTTAGAAAATGAAAAATAGCTGTCCTTTTTTAAAAGTCTGAGTCCATATCACTGCCATAATTGTAACAGTCCTCCTGAGGTTGTCACTGGAAATCATAGAATCATAGAATATTAGGATTGGAAGAGACCTCAGGAGGTCATCTAGTCCAATCCCCTGCTCAAAGCAGGACCAACACCAAATAAATCATCCCAGCCAGGGCTTTGTCAAGCCGGGCCTTAAAAACCGCTAAGGATGGAGATTCCACCACCTTCCTAGGTAACCCATTCCAGTGCTTCACCATCCTCCCAGTGAAATAGTGTTTCCTAATATCCAACCTAGACTTCCCCCACTGCAACCTAAGATCATTGCTTCTTGTTCTGTCATCTGCCACCACTGAGAACAGCTTAGCTCCATCCTCTTTGTAACCCCCCTTCAGGTAGTTGAAGGCTGCTATCAAATCCCCCCTCACTCTTCTCTTTTGCAGACTGACTAGTCCCAGTTCCCTCAGCCTCGCCTCGTAAATCACGTGCCCCAGCCCCCTAATCATTCTCATTGCCCTCCGCTGGACTCTCTCTAATGTCCACATCCCTTCTGTAATGGGGGGACCAAAACCAGACGCAGTACTCCAGGTGTTGAGGGACAGAATGAACTACAGAATCAGGGGAGCATAGACAACTGGTGCCTCCCCATATTGAGGGTCACAATCTAAAAGAGTGGATACATAACCGCCCCAAGTGTCTCCCCTGCCCAGTGACCCCCTCGCTTCTCTGTGCCCAGCTTGGGGCTGCCACATTCCCCCCGTGTCATGTTACCTGTGGAGGGGTTGGGGGGGGGGGCTCTGTCCTTTTCCCACTGCATCTCCCCACCACATGTTTGGCCAATGTCCCTGGCAGCTAGAGAGTCTGAGAGTCTCTTATGCCTGAGAGAGCCTGGCCGGGAGACAGTGGCAGCCCACTCCTGGTTCAGGCTCAGTTGCTGGGGACAGGGGCCAAGCATGCCAGGGTGGGAAGGGGGATCGGGCTCACTCAGCCCCTGTCCCTGGCAGCAAGGCCTGGGCAGGGGAGGGCCCACTGCCACCCTAGCTCCCAGGGACAGGTGCACGGTGAGCTCGAGCCCACCCTTCCTCCCCCCCCCCCCCCCCAGCAGCTGAGCCCAGGCAGGGAGCGGACTGCGGTTGCCTCCCAGCTAGGCTCTCTCAGGCAGAAGCAGCTCCATCCAGGGAGACCGAAGGTGCTAGGGGAAAGGTGCAGGGACACAAGGTCAGAGCCCCTCTCCCTCACCGCCCCCGCCAAGCCAATCTGCGGTTGGGGGACTTGACCCCACATGCCCCCCTGATGTATCACTTCTGCAGGGGAGGAATATATAGTAAAGGTTGGTTACACAGGAGTACTGATAAGAGAATGATCTTAATTTCCTGACTTCAGTCCTCTGGCATAGTTCAAGGTTACAGGACTCCTGTCACATGATGAGGGACAGTATCCTGGGCCTCCGGTTGCTATTACTGTAGGATGTCTTGGGGGAGGGAGGAGAATACTGGTGAAGGGACTATTATATCCTTATTTATGGTTTTGGCAATAAAAATATCCATGTATTATGGAGGAGCAGTAGCAGCCTCATAACTGAGGTTAAAGCTAACTCATCATTATAAGCCCAATTTTCAATCCTTTCTGAAAGTCATGACAATTAAGCCTACTGTGATGCTGTATGATTGAAACATGACCATTTGTATAATTAATATTGCCACTGTTAGACAATTGCAAGAAATCATGTACAAAGTATATCATGTAAGGTGTCAATGGAAAAGTTATGATTTGCTAAGATGATTATCCTGTTTATATGCATGCATCACTCTATGTGAAGTTATGGATATTGGCTAGATAGATCTATATTTCAAATGTTTGCTCCAGGGATAACACCCACAAGGTAATTTACACCCAGTTTGATGAGTACATTGTGAATGAACTATTCAAGTTGTGACGGCCCATTAAAGAACACTTAAATCTCACAATGGGCCATAGAAGAGCCTTGTACCTGCTCCCTGAGCCTTCTTGTGGATGTTTTAGCCAGAATACGGATAATAGCTTCTCCTGTGAGTCATCAAAGCATGTAGGGACATGTGACTTGCTCATGTGCCCCTGGACTCTATCTTGTGCCTGTACTTTTCCACAAACTGTGCTTGAGGCTTTGTCTGGAACAGTAAAATTCCATCCACATGGGAGAGGATATAAAAGACCCTGGAAACATCTCCATTTGGTCTTCATGTCCTACTTAATTTCTCTGGACTGGATCTCGAAAAAGGAATCTCTAAACAAGGATTGATGACCCCTTGTTTGGGGTAAATTACCCTGTTTGGGTAATTTTCAGAGAGAGATTTGCAAACTAGCAGTTTATTCCACCACTGCTACAAACCTGAAATAAGAACTATGCAATGATTGTTTATATATGAAGTATTAACCATTTTAATTCATTTCTATTTCTTTTCTCTTATAAATAAACCTTAGATATTAAATACTAAGGGATTGGCAACAGTGTGATTATTGGGTAAGATCTGAGTTATATATTGACCTGGGTATATGACTGATTTTTTGAAATCAGAAGACACTTTGTTTGATGATATTGGTTTTCAATAGCAACTTATCATAAAGTCTAATGTTTGGGTGGTGAAACAAGAACTGAGATGCCTAAGGACACTGCATTTTGGACTTCTTGTTTACCAGTGTGATGAGACAGATGTTTACTTTTGTTTCTGGCTTGGTATATCTAATAATAGCATAACCATCAGTTTAGAGTACGTCTGCCCTATTTCTCAGCAGTTTGTCCAGAATCTGGCATCCTCGACTGTGGCTCAGTGACACCTACCTTCCAGAAATTTTGCATGCTACATCTTGGGATGGGTTAGAGTTAATCTTAATTCAATGTATACATATATAGTATTTTTAGCTAACTGGAACAAGCTATTAAAATGAATGTCCATTTGCTATCCTTATAATTGACTCCCTCAGTTGCCTATAGCTAGAGTGGGGACACACTGCTGTGGAAACATCACTCCTCTAGCCTCCATAATCTCATATCTATGACTTGTCTCTGCTCATGGAAGCAGAAGGGACGATTTGTGATTTGTTTTTAGCTGTCAAATCTTTTCATTTTTTAAAGGTTGAATCAAGACTAAATAATTATTTAGAAGCAACAGAATATTTAAAGGAATGTAAGGAAAACAACAAGACAATAATGAAAGTGTCTTTTAAGGTAGGCACAACATATCAGGTTTCAAGTTTGGATGCTATAATGCTGTCTGAATGTAATGGGCTAAATTTACCCCTGAGACCGGGCCTTTGGCTTTGATGGAGTTAATCCAGGGATGAATTTGGACCAATGTAGTAGCATTTGAGAGAGAGAGAGAGAATGTTAATACATTGGTCCAATAACATGCACCCTAACCTATAAATGTATTAACATTCATATTAACCGATATATGTATTAACAGGTGCATGCTATTTTCATGCTAGCTTTATATATATAAAGCTAGCATGAAAAGATATATATATTAACTAGGATGACAGTAGCATGCACGCTATCCCCAAATAGTATCTTTCAGAATGATGAACCAGTGAACTACTTCGGTGCATGGTCCACAGGAGCATTCAAAACAGTTCAAATAAGTTAGTCACATTAATTAGCAGTCTTCTATTCAGTAATCTTTTCCCATGAACATTGTCATACTTCAGCCCTCCACAAAACTTTAATTGGAGCCCCAGGTGATCTTAGCATTATCTTTCATGACTTCAACAACGTAATTAGGCAGCACAATAAAAACCTGTTAAAAGAAACTAGTCAAATAAATTCATGGAATTGCAATATAATCTGCCTCTAATGGAATCAGTAAATCAAACTGAAGAAAATCATTGGAATGCACTCAGAATTCAGAGTACATTCCCACATAGAAGGGAATATTTGAGTTGCAGTGTAACTCGAGCCACAAAGTTGCCCCCATAATTACTTGATTTGAAGCCACAATTGAATGATGAGTCCAAAAATGCAGGCACATGTTTGGAGGGGTACAAATTGGACCTGCTATATGAAAGACATCTGGCGGAAAAACATACCCTGTTATGTCTGATCTCTTGTATCAGAAGAACAAAAGTGACATGACTGACTTGCTTAGCTTACCAAGCAGACCTCTAGGGAAAGCTTTACTCTGTGTTGGGAACACCTGCAGGAGAAGCTCGTTCTGTTATTTATTATGACAGATTTGAAGATATATTAGCTCAGTGGCTCTCAACCTTTCCAGACTACTGTACCCTTATTTGTCTTGCGTACCCCCAAGTTTCACCTCACTTAAAAACTACTTGCTTACAAAATCAGCCATAAAAATACAAAAGTTTCACAGAACACAATTACTGAAAAATTGCTTACTTTCTCATTTTTACCGTATTATAAAATAAATCAATTGGAATATAAATATTGTATTTACATTTCAGTGTATAGTATATAGACCTGTATAAAACAAGTCATTGTCTGTATGAAATTTTAGTTTGTACTGACTCCGCCAGTGCTTTTTATATAGCCTGTTGTAAAAGTAGGCAAATATCTGGATGAGTTGAATGTACCCCCCTGGAAAACTGCTGTGCAGCCCCAGGGATACACTTACCCCTGGTTGAGAACCACTGTATTCGACCGTGCAAAGATAGGTGCTGATATTCTGAAATTATTGGTATGTTTCTGCATTAAGTGTGACCGTAAAAGCTGAAATACACCACTCAAGAGACAAACAGGATACATTTTATGTTTTTCCCAGTGTGCAAAACAGAGTAAACAAGACAAAATGTTCTAAATTCTATACATTCTGCTTAATTTTGCTACACCAGTTTACAGTAGCTGAGGATCTGCCCCTGAGCTTTTAATGCAGGCAAAAATTTTTGGCCTATTATATTCATGTATGTAGTTGTATGTGTCTGTGTGTGTGTATGTGTATTCACACACACACACAAACACACATATATATACATACCCCACACACATGCTTTAGATAGATATAGACAGATACTTCATAAATGTGATGAAGATCCATAGATTCTAAGGCTAGAAGGGACCATTGTGATCATCTAGTCTCACCTCTTGTATAGCACAGGCCATAGAACTTCCCCAAAATAATTCTTAGAGCAGAGCTTTTCGAAAAAACATCTAATCTAGATTTTAAAATTGTCAGTGATGGAGAATCCACCACAACCCTTGGTAGACTGTTCCAGAGTTTAGTTACTGAAAATAATGGTTCTGCAATGCTATCACTAGTGTAGGCAGATGATTCTGAGTTTGATGCATTCAGCACTTACATTTCACAAGTCCAATGACTACACAATTCAGTGGAAAATCAGGCCCTAGAGCAGTGGTGGGCAACCTGCGTCCATCAGGGTAATCTGATTGCGGGTTGCGAGACATTTTGCTGATGTTGACTGTCCAGAGGCACAGCACCCCGCAGCTCCCAGTGGCTGCGGTTCTCCATTCCCAGCCAATGGGAACTGGGGGAAGCAGCAGGCCGAGGGATGTGCTGGCCGCCACTTCCCACAGCTTCCATTGGCCGGGAACGGTGAACCATGGCCACTGGGAGCTGTGGGGGACCATGCCTGCGGACAGTCAACATCAGCAAAATGTCTCAAGGCCTGCAATCAGATTACCCTGATGGGCTGCATGTTGCCCACCACTGCCCTAGAGCTTTAATAATTCTTTTCTGATTTTTGCCAAACTTCTTAGAAAAACCCTACCTTAGGCTGAAACGTGTCATGAGAAATTTCAGGATTTCACATATGTGATTTAGGTGACCAGTTAAATAGTTTGATATTTTGCTGTACTCATTTACCTGAACATTCAAATTTGCCATTCAAAGGATTAAACATGTTTCCACTAAGTATCCATTGAACAGTTTTAAATAATTGATAAAGGTTTAATCCATGAAACAATTTACGAGTAACTTAAGCCTCTGAGTAGTCCTTTTGATTTCGGTGGGGGACAGTGTCTTGACCCAGCAAAGTCTGCTTGGTGTCTCGAGATAATTTAAGTAGCAGTTGCCTCTGTACCACTACAGTGAAACTACTTATGTGCTGAGTGTTACTCAGGCCTGGGCTATACTGCTGCTTAAGTTGATGTAAGTTACATTGCTCAGAGGTGTGAAAAAATCACACTCATGAGCGACGTAGCTTAACTTGACCTAATACGGTGTGCACACCGCACTATGTCAGCGGGAGACGCTCTCCCGCCAACATGCCTTCCTTCCACCTCTTGGGGAGGTGGAGTACTGAAGTCACCAGGAAAACACTCTGCCATTGACTTTATGTATCTTCACCTGACCTGCTAAATCGACGCTGCTGCATCGATCGCAGCAATGCCAATTTAGCATGCAAGTGTAGACAAGCCCTCAGATAACGTGATTTGCTAGATTGCAGACATAGATTCTTATAAAGTTAGTGGGTGAAATCAATGGGAGTCAATGGGAATTTTGCCTTTAACTTCAATGGGGCCAGGAAATAAGGGCTAAATTCAGTCAGTATATATTGTTCATGATGTATAATTTAATCACATCTTGTCACTAGTAATTACTCCCATTACTTTTGAGGGTAAGCACGGGTTGGTAGGAAGAGGAGGGTGGCTTAAGTCTACTTATCTTCAGTGGAGCTATATCAATTTACATCAGCTGGTGATTTGGTCTTATGTTTCTATAATACACAAATATCACTTTAACATTCCGCAACAGCTGTTCAGAATCAAACAGAGCAGCCTCTTTTCTGTTTCAAAGCGTCTGCCTTTTTTTTTTTTCATTCTTAACTTTATTTTACAGTTGAGTGTATTTACTTTACAATAATGAAAAACTGATAACCCTGGACAATGAAAGCCTTGACTTATCAGCAACCCAATACGGCTGTAATGATAGTCTCTACGGGCCGATGATCTATAACAGAGATCCTCCTCCAAGGGTACATGAACTTAAAGGAAACTCAGTGGTCCCTATCTCAGAAATTCAGATCAAAGCATGGATTAGGAATGGCTCTTGGTTCAGAAACTTTAAGGATTAAAAGAAATACAAGAGTATGTTGAGGAAAAAAAGTGGTACTGAGCTAACGACAATACTGAGACACTGAACAGATTTTGCCTGTATTGTCCTCCACTTTGATCAAGAGGGATTATTTTTTCTAAGGATTAACAGTATCATTTGTTTGAGCCAACACTGTTTCCAGACCTATAGTGACACATTGTATTGGTTAATATGAAATACTTTCTATTCAGCAGACATTGGTTGTGCACTGGACTGGGCAGATTAGATTTCAACACTGATTAAAACAAATGCAACAAAAACTTGTGAAAATAGACATAAAAACATCCTGAAAATCCTCCCAGGCTATATGCCAGGAGGGCTCATTACTCTACAAACAGGGAAAGTGGTTAGAAGCCTCGGTACAAAGCAGGGAATAAAGCACTTTAATAAAATACATTCCATTGAGTCAGCATTTTTTATTTGTGATCTGGAGCTACACTACCCAGGGATTATTTCTAGTTCTTGGCATACTGGAAAGGTAGGTTATTCTCCAGAGTGTGTGTATAATAGAGTCAGGGGAAAAGAACGAAAGAACCGGTATCATTTTACTGTTTGTATAACTGCTGGCTCATTTGGGCAACTTTAAATTTTGTTGTGACTGAGGAGCTTTTAGCCAGATTGCAGTAATACCGTTACCTGCCAATACCATGCCTTTGATTTCACCCTGAGAGTGGCTGTTGATGCTACTTACCTACTCAGTTGATCCTATTATATGTGTATGTAATGCCATAGCTTAGAAATCCAGGTTCAGCAGCAGGTGTTGCATTTAGATGCACAGAGCTTTCAACATCTGCTGCTCACTGATTCATAAAGGGAGCTTTGACAGCATCCAGAGCTGTTTGCTTGCCTTTTTACTTAGAGGAAAGCTGCTGTTAGAGATGGAGGGAGGAGGTAGGGGCAGAAGACAGAGGGAGGGTGCAGGAAGGTTCAAGCACATCCTCAGCCCCTCAAAGACCCATTTAATTTATGTCCTCCATGTTATTCAGTTCCAGTGATAAGGCAGGGGTGGCAACCAGGCTGATGCGTGAAGCAAAGACACACCAGCATTCTAGCAGGCAGTGTCTGAGGGTCCTTGAAGCAGCCTACAGTCTGGAGGAATGGGCAGCATCCTATCCAGGCTTTAGGTGGTAGTGACTGAGGGCAGATGCCAGCTGGGGCAGTGGCAGCAGTGGTTAACTGCTTTAGACTGGCTCCAACCATAGAAGCAGCAGTAAAAGCAGAGAAGAGACACTCCTAACAAAATGCGAGGTGTTCAGGCATTAGGTGGGTCTCTCCAGTTTCCCTGAGGCACAGCTTTGTCACACATTCTATATGTGGTCTGTAGGAGGAGAAAAGTCACACAAGTTTCCCATCAAGCGCTCATCCCCACCGAGAGCCCCCTGCTATTGAAAGTTTCACAATCAGAAGCAGTCACTGGTGCTAAGTCAGGCTTAGCATTTTTTTGAACTAGCATTTCAGGTAGACCCTTCCCCCACCCGAAGTGACCATCTCACAGTGTTCCTACTAGTATGCGCAGGATTGCTGTATGGTTTTGAGCTGATCATTTGAGATGTCCCCGAACATTACTGAATCATTTTATGTAGAGAGGAGAGGCATGGTTTTGAGCCACTCCCTGCCTCCTCTTGCAGATGAAATGGAGCCAATTTGCTTCTGTTGGGGTCCATGTATAATTGCTAACGTTTACCAAAAAATAAGCCAAAGATCTGGAGGAATTGCATTGTCCTGTGTGTACTTGGGTGAATTCTAGCACTTCACAAACATTAAACAAATAATCCTCAGAACAGCTCTAAGAGGTAGGTGAATATTGGCAACATTTTAGAGATAGAGGGGAAAAATCCATAGGATTTAGACCAATATTTCCAAAGTTGGGTGACCAGAGAGAGAGACACTTAATTCCATATTCATGCATTTAAGCAAATGGCCTGATTTTCAGAGGTGCTGAGCACCTACAGCTTTGTGCATCTTCATTTGATTAAATACGGTCTAAAGTGCCTAGAGTTATGCAACCAAGTTTGTAACTTCTGGTTAATCCCTTGTGACTTTCCTATGGCCACAGAGGGTGGGTGAAAAAGCCAGGAATAGAATACAGGAGTATTTTGCTTTCAGTGTCATGCTCTGTTTGTTTAGACCATGCTATACTAATTGTTGCACCCCTTGTATGTAGAGGCAACAATGGCCACTTAGCAGAGGAACCAGCTCTTCTGAAGGTAGCCAGCTGGGAGTGGCATAAGCAGCACCATCCCTACAACTATCAGGCTGAGTTCCACCAAACGCCTGAGGAATTCATGGCCATGTGTCTCAGAAGTCCACAAAGGCTGAGACTATATGCTAAATCATGAATAGCTTGTGGTCTGTTGGGGGAAAATCTCAGTGATGAACTCTCAACCCTAATGATGAGTTTCTATTTTCCAGTCTATCTCCACAGCACAAAGAGCTAGAAACTTCCTTTATTCAAAAATAAAAGGTGGGGATTACTACTTTGCATTTGTAGGGTCCCCAGAATCAGAACAAGGGCATTACCATGGGGCCAAAGGATTATTCTATTAGGAAGGTAAGGGTTACAACATACACTTGGTTACCAAGGTAAGTTAGTAAGAGGATTATCTTTCCTTTAGCCACATCAACAATATACCATACATAATGTAATGATAGTAATGAACTAAATTATAGCTAAACAGAGGGAGCTACAGAAGTTCACACATCTGTTCTCAGACAGTGATTTTCCTACAGGAAGTGACCTTCCTGTTTTTTTCTAAGCTGTACACAGTTCGAATAAACTTCCTTCCTCTAGCGATTTCCAGCAATTCCGAAAGGAATGGTGGAAATTACTCCAATACTTTAGACTTTCACACTCTGGATGTGCTAATATTTAGGAGCCTCACTACAGAGCAGAGAATAAAATATTCTCATTTAAAAAGTTGTGCCCAAAATATTGTCCAAATAAACTCAGTTATAGTAACAGGAAGAAGAAGCACATTAAACCCTGATTTTGCATGTGATTCCACCTCAAAACAGATGATGACCCAACATCTGGCACCTGAGAATGGCTGTGCTTGAAAAGACCAGGAGGGTTCAGAGGCAGTTAGCCTACAAACTGTGACAATGATATAACAGAAAGAAATTTCAAAAAAAGAAATAGACAAAGTTCATCCCATTAAATGCTTTATTTGGTTTGGGCATTGGCAGGGTAGAAAGGAACTTTGATACACAACATGGTTGCCCTCCTATTACAGAGAGGGGAAGTATTGTTAAAAAAAGAGAAAAAAATCACAAAAACAAGACTCCAGGGCCCATCCACAAAGCAAGCCAAGAAATCTGAGCAGTGAAATGGGTGGGATGGAGATCAGAGTTTGGTAGATTGCGAATGTATTTTAAAACAGAAAAAAATACTCAGATTATTAAACACTCAGTGCTAAGAAAACCTTTGGAAAAGGGAAAGGAGAGTATGGGATGGGAGTAACAGTGTACAGGAGATGTGGTATATATTCTAGGCTGACATAAAAGCATCTTAAAGAGGAAAATGAAAAGTCTTGGGGTTTGGTGAATTGGAATGAAAATAGTAGGGGAGAAAAATGAACATCACACAAACCACACCGGTTTGCTAATGAAGGACAGATTGTTGCTGACCCATATGTGAATTTACAAGATACAAGAAAGTTTACCTATCCCTTTGTCCACTGTGAAATGTTTAGTCACAATCCCCTAAGCACACAGGGACTACTCTCTAATACTGTAGCACCTTATGGGGCAAAAGCGACCTCAGAGGCAGGTTGGGACGGGGAGGAGTTATAACCCTGTCCCCTCCCCTATCACTTACT
Source organism: Natator depressus (assembly GCF_965152275.1). Taxonomy (NCBI): domain Eukaryota; kingdom Metazoa; phylum Chordata; order Testudines; family Cheloniidae; genus Natator; species Natator depressus. Next base: position 54,346,376 of record NC_134244.1, read on the forward strand.
GCACCCCCTTAAGGGTACTCATAGTTCCTCCTGTGCACTTGGGAGTGTGACCATTTGCTTCCACTAGCAGAACTTCAGACCACCAAGCCACAATACAGACCGAAGGGACCTAGCGGGGACAGGTAATACTGCACCTGTGTGATTGGCTCTGGCTTTTCTTTCAGTCCTCAGGCTCTGCATGATTATGAATGTTCACCCTCACACACCCTTCTACAACACTACTAATCCATTCCCAGAAGCAATTTATACATCCTATTTCCACAAGCAGAAACTGGGTTTTCATATTTTTCCCCTTCTGTGTATTTTTACTCAAAGGGTGTGATATGGCCCTAAACCCTTCAGATAATAAGACACTACTAAGACCGCCTCAGAAATAAAATACTTACGATCAAAATGTTCTCAGAACCGCTTCATTTGGATGAACAGAGCTTTCTTCATATCTCTTGGGTGGCTGCTGGCTGTGAATGAATATTATATCAGTCTTCTGGATGGGCACTGCCTGTGAACCATCTCTCTTGTGCTCCCGCTCCCTTAGCATTTCTTTCCTTAGGTTGCTACTACCTCTGCTTAATACTGAATAAGAGATGTGTCAGCCATAAGTATCTTTTTCCTGATCCCTCTCTGTTAATGAATTGTCTGGTTTTGATGAGAATTGTTATGTATATTAATTGTGTCTTCTTACATAGGCTTGTTGCTAATGCTGTTTTGCTGTGGTTTGGTTGTAAAGCTTGTTTTTTTTTAAAAAAAGGACATTTTTCCCCTGGAAAAAAATCAAGTTTTCTGCTAAAAATTGAAAATGTAAATATTTTGATTTAGAAATACCAGTGTGGTGCCTCAGTGGAGTCGCAATTCAGTTGCCTCGTACTCCTCTATCGACTAGGATCACTGGTCAGCCTTCTTCTACCATGATACATCACAGTCCCCCCTCCAGCCCCATAATGCACCATGGACAATTTTGCTGTTTTACTTGCTCACAATCCCCCCTAAGAAGTCAGCAGTACTACTACTAAGCAACTCATTAAAACATGTGGCCCCCTCAGCTGTAACTGGTACTAACTTCTGTCATTATTAATGGCTGCTCTCTACAAGACAGAAAGGGCCAAAATTCACAAGTGGCATAATTACATTGGGATTCATTTGCAAAACACCAAGAAAAATAAATTATTAATCAATTAGCTCTCTATGGAGACACACACACACACGATGTGCTCACTTTATTGGGGAGTCCACAGCAGTCTTGATGATTTTCTTTTACTAGTCAGTTGCCATTCACTTTCCCACACCTTCCCTTTTCATCCCCTCGTGAGGTGGGATACATTTCTCATGGGTCCCACTGCATTAGGTTTGGAGAGGTGAGATGCTGGAATTGACTTGGCTTCATGGAGAAGCCCAGAACCATCTTGAAAATCCTAGAGGGAAACATTAGCGAAAAGGAAGCCATTAGCTCAGCTACAGGGTAGAACACAAAACAAGGAAAGGAAAAAGAAATTACAACATGAAAAAATTTAGACTAAAACCAATCTGAATAGAAATGTGAGAATAATCTCAAGCTCCTTTATCCCCATGGGCACATTCAGCTGGGTCAGTAATGTAACCCAAGCCTCCAGACCCACAGTCTGCCAGCAGCTTGGGGAGGTACTAGTGGCTCTCTGCAACATATTTACAAGTGTAAGGGCACAGCAGGGCATGGTCCCTGGGCCTCATGCCACCTGAACATTTCCAGAACAATTTGACTTATCTCCAACGTGCATCTGAGTCACGGACTTTAGAACAAGGCATCACTCAGTATCTAGCCCTAGGCAACATGTTTTTGCAGTTAGACGCTTTGTCTTTGTTGCAAAAAAGATGCGTTCTGTTGATTGAAATAGCTGTCTAAATGTAAAATTGTAGTGGAGACAAGGTACAGGAAACTTTTACCTTGATGTAGTTAGTCAAAGCCAACCCAGTATCTCCTGTCTGGGGTTTTCCTCAACTAGATACATTGAGGTAAAAACTACAGTGGCTTATTTCACTAGCCATCTTGAGTTAGCTACCCCAATGTAGAAACACACCTTTTGTTACAGTGAAGACATAGCCTTAGAATAGCTAGATACGAGGATCCACAGATGTGTGCTAATCCCTGAGCAACTGCTGCATCCGGCAGAGAAGCAATTGACAGGCTGTGAGCCTTGTGGGGCCAAGCAACCCAGGATGTGCAACTCACAGACGGCCTTACTGGAAGCGCTTCCAGAGTCCCTGGTTGGTCCAGGAGCAATATTATAGCCTGGAGAAGTTGACTATGCAATTAGGTGGATCCCCAAGCAGCTGCTGTGATGGCCCCTGCCTCTTTGCCTTGCTTTAGTTCCTGGCTTCTGACTCTGGCTCTGACAATTGTTCCTGGCTTTTGACTCTAGCTCCACCCATGAGGTCTGACTGCTGACACCCTGGCTGTAGCAATATGTCTCTTTAGCCTCCTCTGTCTTCGTAAATGTGGGGTATTTTAGCCACTTAAAAGCAAAATCTATCCTTTATCTTTTTTTTTTACGACCACTCTCAAACCTTCAGTCCCACACAGTGTTCCCTCTCCCCTTCCCTTCCTTTTCAGACTCTATCTGTCTTTAGCGCTGACTCCGATATTTAACAATAGTTTTCAGTGGGATTTGGCTGCTCTCCAGCTGCCAGATTTTCCCCAGGTACCGTAGGTGCTTTGCTTTTCCCTGCTGCTCTTCATGCTTCACAGAGGAACACCAATTTTGAGTGAAGCCTGTGGGTTAATGGCTATATTCAAAACCGTCCCTCTGTGAAGCATGAAAGACAATAGAAAACATGAAAGCAGTCTGTGGGGACAAATAAAAAGGAAGATGACTTTCTGGGAATCAGCGGTCTGATTAAAAGATGGGAAGTCAGTTGGCTTAAATTATTTAATGAATTAATTAAATGAGGCTCCTGTACATGCTGGCCAGGAAGCAGTAGCCAAGATGAGTCCAAAGGCTTTTTAAGATAACTATTAAGATAACTATGTTCAGACAGAGTTATCCATCAGAGCTGATGACCTGCAGCCTTATGCTCCCATTGAAGTCAATTCAAAGTTCCCACTGACTGTAATGGGAGCAGAATCAGCCCCCAGGACTGTGGCAAACAGGGTTTTGTAACCCAGTTATAATTGTGTTTCACTCCAAGCTCACAGGCCATGCCTACAGTGGCATTTTTTTTGAGAAATCTGCCACTATGCCAGTACCATCAGTGTAGCTCCACTAGGGGGAGCCCTAGAGGAGACACAGCACAGGTGTTTTTGTCACCATGTTGTCTGACTCTATCAGAAATGTCTAGATGACACAGAGGTGAAAACATCTGTGCCCTGCCTATTCTAGTGCTACCCCTATTGTGGAGATGCATCAGTAGTAGCACAATGATGAGGGATTTCCCCCAGAAAGGCTTGTGTAGGCAAGGTCAGAGGGAGGGCCAACAGCAGTTTGAAATGGTTGGACTCTCTACCAAGTCAAATGAATATGTTTAACCATAAGAGTAGTGTAAGTGGGACATATGAGGGCATTGTTCATACAGGGTAAACATACTGGATATGGTTAGTCTATGCATGAACTGTTACATAAATGGTATTATTTAAAAGATAGGAAGAGTTTATCATTATTTCCTAAACTGTAAAGAACATAGGGCCCTATTCTCATTTGGGAATAAGGAGTAATTCCACTGAGTAAGTAAGAGGAGAACCTGGCCCTGAATGTATCCTTCACTCTACAGAGTTTTAGTTTAATAGTCTGATTAAATGGTACTTTACCTTGCTGATGACAAAACCATGTAAACAATTTGTTGTTGTTGTTTAATCTTCTACCTTCAGTAAAAATAACTCAAAGACACTGTGACTATTTTTATACTCCTGATTTCACACATTCATTCTTTGTTGAAATGTTACATTTAAGGATTTTAATGTCCAGAGTATGACTGTTAATGTATATTTGTAATGGGGTCAGGATCAGGATGTCAGCTACTATAGGTCCAAAGACTGCCATTGGATGGAATCAAAGGAAGGTCACGTCAGTGTAGTCCCAGATAAAACATAGTACACTCATCATGGACAAATTTGAATTGACCAAAAGTAGAGAAAATATTCTGTATCCAGTGAAGTCTTAGCCTCCTGGAATATGAGCAAACTGAATCCACACAAAGAGATAAAAGAACAACTCATTTTGAAATCTTACTATCGATGTGCAGTTCCATAGCTACAGTTATGCAGCTACCATGCTATAATGTGTTTCCTTCTGCACCAATTATGATTGCCATTATCATGATCCCCTCTGTTTCTTTCTTTTTTCATGTGTTTACTTTTTGACAATGAACACTAACCCGTTTCTTTCTCTCTCTCTCTCTCTCTCTCTCTCTCTCTTTTTTTTTTTTTTGTTCCTCCTAAAGGAAGGTTGAGAGCTGCATAATAGATGCATTTTAAAAATGGAGTCTCGGAGAGATGAGGTCAATCGGAAGGCATTAACATCCTATGAAAGTGGTGAATTGTGTGTCTAGTCCTCATTAACTGAGATGAAGAAAACTGCTTTTATGGCACCCAGAGACATGACAATGAGGCTGGCTGATCTGCTGGTCTTCCAGCCAATTGATTGGCAGGCTCCAGCTTATTGAAAATTCAGTATTCAGGTTATTAACCAGCACCTTTCTCCATTAATAAGAAAATCCTATCCTGGTAGAAAGGAGAGTCATTTATATTATTATAGTCTGAAAGTAGGGAACTATGTGCCAGTCAAGGGAAAAGGACGAGAAGTGGCAACCTTAACAACTGGAGTTACACAACTGTGCTAGGAACAATGGATTAAACTACAACATAGAATTGAAATTATTCGGTTAATCAGCTCTGTGTGACCTTTTCTAATGCTTACAGCAGCTAATATAACATTTTATTGAAAAATAAGCTTTGTCTTGTTTCTGCAAGAATTTCTATGTGAGAGAAAAAAAGTAAATTCTCAAAAATTCTCAAAAAATCCTGTCTTTAACATACTGAGCAACACAACAGGGGAAGGAGCTGGACTTGCTCTGCAAAATTACCCTGAGTAATTGGTTTGTGGCTGGTTAATGGGAAGTGGAGGAATTCATGTTGTTGTGCAACTTACTGCTCCATTAGAAGGAGCACTACATGCTCCCCTTGGGAGAACATATGCACAAGGGATTAAGGGAATAACCAACCCCCCAAAATAGGAAATCAGGCCACAATATGCCACTAGGTGTGTTAGGACTCAATCCAGCAAATGCACTGAAGCATCTGAGTTGTCCTGTTGAATGGAGGGAACTACTCATGTACGTAAAGCAAGATATGGGTAAATGCTTTGCTGGATCAGGGTCTTAGTTATTTATTCATATTAACACTCAAGCACGATAGACTAAAACAATGCCTGGCTTCTGTGCTACAGTGCTGGGTGAGGAGGAAACTGCACCCTCTTCCTCCTGTACATAAGCAATCAGCAATTTGCTCTGTTTGTTCAGATGCAGTTCATAAACCTCCTCTCATTTGTTCCCTAAATCTGACCACATTTATGAATCAGGAAGGACACATATCTAACAGTGGAAACAAAGGGTGGGATTTTCAACAGCACTCTGAGCTGACCTAAATTTGCTCTCATTGAAATCAATGGTAAAACTCCTTTACTTAAATGGGAACAGAGGGAGGCCAATTCTGAGTGCTTTTGAAAATCCCCTCCAGATTGCTCTTGCACAAAGGGGCTCTGATTAACATTTTCTACTCTCAAGAATTTTTATTTATTTGAAAGAGATGCTGTGACAATGGTGATTGCATAATACACCAGGCTTGGTTATTGTAATTCTTTATATCTAGGAATGTAACCACTTGCCCCATCAAAGCTCCAACTGACACAAAATACAGCAGCCTGTCTGCTTAACAATGCAGGTTGCCATGAACACTTCATGTTAGTGGTCCACTCTCTGCACTGGTGCCCCACTGAATACAGTGTCCAGTCCAAAGTGTGTATGTGTCCAGATGTTCAGCTGCCTCCCTGATGCTGTTCCTTGCTACTTGTGTAGTCACCCCTTCTTCAGTGATCACAACATCCCATGACAACTGTGCAGCTTAGAGTTTAATGCCAGAAGGTACCACCAAATCCTCTAGTTTGACCTCCTGTATATCACAGGTCACTACACCCTATCCAGCCACCTCCACAGCAAGCTCAACACCAGAGTTAGACCAAAGTATTTTTGCCCTCAGGGACACAACTATTGTCTGCCACCGGCAGAGAACAGAAGGGACTGAGGTGTACCACTAGTGACCAAAAGGAAGAGGCTTGTGAGTACAGATGACAGAACTCTCACAAGGTATGCCTACACTAAAAGACCTGCGTGGCCCAGGTCTAGGGTTGCCAGGTGTCCGGTTTTCAACCAGAACGCCCGGCAAAAAGGGACCCTCCCCAGCCCGGTGCAAATGAGCGAGTGGGGGAGAGTGGGGGACAGCACATAACGAAGAGAGATGGGGGATGGAGTGAGCAGAGTGGGGCCTTGGAGAAGGGGCGGGGCAAGGCTGTTAAGTTTTGTGCGATTAGAAAGTTGGGGGTCAGCTGACTTGGGCTCACAGGGCTCAGGGCTATAAAACTGCAGTGCAGATGTTCATGCTTAGGCTGGACTTTGGCATCTGAGACTCAGCAAGGGAGGAGGGTTTCAGAGCCTGAGTCCTGCCCAAATGTCTACACTGCAAGTTTTAGACCTGCAGTCCAAGCCTCACAAACTCGAGTCAGCTGACCCAGGCACTGAGACTCAGTGCTGTGAGATTTTTATCACAGTGTAGAAGTACCCAGAGGGGCTGGACCTAAACTTTGAGCTGACTCCCACAGAGACAAGAATGACCCTGGAACTTACCACTTTTGGAACTGCTGGCAAGACTTATTTCTTCAATTTAGCTTTCTCTCAGTAATTTCTTCACACACCTGTACGCTCAAAACCACACCCAGTCTTTCTCTCACTCACACCTACAATTATCAAAGAAACAAACAACCCCCCACAACTACACACTAATCAAGCTATTTCACTTGCAGACTCAGAAAAAAGGAGAGAGAAATTGCTATTTCTATTTTTAAATGCTGGTGAGGCATTCAGATCCTATGGGTTCAGACCTAGAAAGAAAGATGTCACATTTTTGTCTAATTTCTGTAGTAGATCATACTAGTCCTATCTGTATTTCTTCTGCAGACTGACTGACTAGTAATATTCTATACCTCAGAGGGTGTCATATCATATTATGTGCAGAGACGATTAGAATGTTATTTGAATCCCAGTGGTGCTGAGAAATAATGTTTCATTTGTGAAAGTGTGTTTGATTGAGTTGTCAGTTTTGAGAGTTTAATGCCAGTTTGCTTCTTATGTTGATCACAAACTCAGGCAAACATAAATATTACACAGATTTTTTTTCTGTGTATGTGTTTGTGTGTGACAGCTTAAAAAAGTAAAATAAACCTTTACTCCAAATATGATTATGTAATATTGATTCCATAAAAGAGGAACATAGGATCTGCTGGACACAGAATCTGCTGCAGAGATACACCTGCTTTCCCTACATTACTCTACCTACAAAACTCCCAGAAGAATCTGGAGGGATTGATTTCTGAGTAAACATTAATATATGCATCACTTAGCTAAATAACAAATGCAGGAGGATACAATTGTCCTCAGGCATTTGAAGGATGAATGACCCAGAAGGGCTACAGTGTACTTAGAGTAGTCTAAGGGCTTGTCTACACTACAAAATACAGTCAACTTTATCTAATTTGACCTCGAGCCCCCAAATTAATGAAGTTTGTGCATGGCCACACCATGCTCATTATCTCAATGGAGTGCGTCCTCACTAGCAGTGCCTGCATGATGGACAAAACAGTGCATCATGGGTAGCTATCCCAAAGTGCAACTTGCCGCAGTGTGTTTTGGGAAGTTTGTGCAATGCCTCATGGGAACAAAAATCATCGCAGGGGAGAATGGGAACATTGCGTTGGCATCCCATGATGCACTGTGCTCCCTCCCTCACATCAACGGCAAACAACCCAGGTTTTCGCACCTTAAAACCACCATGTGTACACCATAACCCCAGAAGCATGGCGCCTGCTCAGTTGTGCAATCTTGCTGTGAGCCTCTCAAACACCTCGCACCTTCTTCTGCAGTATTTCCAGAGCCGAAGTAGGGTCTGCCGCATGGAATATAGTGATGTCCTGCAAGCAGCCCTGCTGCAAGCCATTGAAAAAAACAATTCACAGTTGCTGCTGGCAGTCACAGAGCAGCTGCACTCTCCTGAGTGCCATTTCTGGTCCCATGAAACAAGCACTGATGGGTGGGACCGTATCATTTTGCAGGTATGGGATGGTGGGCAGTGGCTGCAGAACTTTCGAATGCGGAAGGCCACCTTCCAGGAACTTTGTGCAAAGCTTTCGCCTGCCCTGCAGTTCAGCAACACAAAAATGAGAGCTGCTCCTGACAGTGAAGAAGTGAGTGGCGATCGCTATTTGGAAGCTTGCAATGCCAGACAGTTACCAGTCAGCGGGGAATTAATTTGGAGTAGGTAAATCAACTGTGGGAGCTGCTGTGCTCCAAGTGTGCAAGGCCATTAATTGATTTATGCTACGGAGGGTAGTGAGTCTGGGAAATGTGCAGGACATTGTGGATGGTTTTGCTGCAATGGAGTTCCCTAATTGTGGTGGGGCGATAGATGTCACGCATATCCCCATCTTGGCAGCAGACCACCTTGCCAAAGAGTACATAAACCTCAAGGGATACTTTTCAATGGTCTTGCAAGTGCTGGTGGATCACAGGGGGCATTTCACCGACATCAGCGTAGGATGGTCAGGAAAGGTTTATGACACATGTATCTTTAGGAACTCAGGTTTGTTCAAAAAGCTGCAATCTGGGACTTTCTTCCCAGACCACAAAATTAACATTGACACATTGAGATGTCTATAGTTCTCCTGGGGGACGCAGCCTACCCCTTGTTCCATGGCTCATGAAGCCATACACCGGCCATCTGGACAGCAGTAAGGAACGGTTCAACTGTAGGCTCAGCAAGTGCAGAATGGTGGTTGAATGTGCCTTTGGTCATTTGAAAGGGCGCTGGCGAAGTCTACTAACAAGGTTGGACCTTAGTGAGGAGAACATCCCCATGGTTATAGCTGTCTGCTGTGTGCTCCGTAATATCTGTGGAAAAAAGGGGGGAAATATTCCTCAGGGGTGGGCAGTTGAGACAGATCTCATGGCCATTTTTGAGCAGCCAGACACCAGGGCAATAAGAAGAGCACAGCAAGGGGCGCTGTGTATCTGTGAGGCTTTGAAAAGCTGTTTCAATAATGAGTCACAGTAATGTGAGCTGCTTGTCTGCATTGTGCTTTCCCAAACCTTCACCTGGCTTGTATCACTGTCCCTGTAAAGTCAACCCCTCACCCAAGCCCACTGCTTCTACTCAATACAGAACATTTATTTCTCAAATCCATTTACTTTATTTGACAAACATAAGTAAAGAGGAAGAACAGAAATAAAAGGTAACCTTGGGGAAAAGGGGTTGTAAAGTTGGAACGGGAGAAACATTTTCAGCTGTGCAACATAACACCACATTCCAGAACATCAAAGGTCTGTGAATGGGCACCTTCTGTTCCTTGTACCCACCCCCTGAGTTAAGTGAAACGGATAATGGACTTTACGCCCATGCCTCATGGAACACTTAGGGGAGGGTGATTCTGCACCAGGCAATGCTGGCTGGCTGTCTACCAGGGTCTGCAGAGGGACTCTACCCACCTGCTTCTGTTCTGCAGTTCAACCAGACGCCTCAACATGTCTGAATGGTCCCTCATAATCCAAAGCATCTCATCCTGCACTGCACGCTCTTGCTCATTGGAAGCTTTCCTGCTTTCAATGTCCATGTCTAACTTCTCAAACAGTGAAATCCTCCATGCTCTCCGCTCTGTGTCAGCTGTCCTGGAGGCATTCATTATCTCAGTGAACATGTCCTCCCGCGTTCTCTTTCTCCTCCTTCTAATCAGCGAAAGTCTGCTTTCAGGTGTTGACGACACGCTGAAGGACACAATCCCAGCTGTCAGTCATGGGGAAAAATAAAGGAGCCATTGTACATGAATGAAATGTTTCCATAGCAAGGCCATTTTCATTTAAAAAAAAAAAAACTATTACATTAGGTGCAAGCCATAATGTAATCAGAATCCACAACCATTTTGCCGTTTTGCTGTCCCAGCCATGGTGAGTATGCCCTCCCGCCCCCCAGGGTCATGGGTGACCACACTTTTAATGACGTTTATGGGAGGCTCATGTCGGGAGCAGAGGTGGCTAGTCAAACAATGGCCCTTCCCCATAGCACCATGGGAAACTGTTTACAAATGGGGTGGGGGAGGGAACATTTTCACTCCCAAATTGTGGAATCTCTCATGTGGGGTCCCAGCCCCCTATCAGCCACTTTAAACTTCTTGCCGACCCATGCTGAGCACGGTAAAGGCATATTAGTGGCTGCGTTTTTTGGCGATGTGGAATGTGAGGGGGTGGGGTGGGTCTACATGCACTTTTAATGAGAACTTCCCCCGTTTCCCCTAGGCGACCATATGTGATATCAGTCTCCTGAGGGTAACAGAGGCAGAAAGGAAGGAGATGCTGCAACCGTCTGGGTATAGACTCAGTCCGTATGCTACTATGCTGTGTACCACAATGCCAGCAGAATTAATTCAGGAGTTGCGTGGGAAAGTGTCTTATCATGGTGGAAGAAATAAGAATGCCCTGCCCAGAAACCTTCTGCAAAGGATTGCAGAGTACCTTCATGAAAGTTTCCTAGAGATATCCATGGAGGATTCCTGGGCTATCCCAGTCCACATAAACAGTCTTTTCCAGAGGCCACCCTCTGCGTAGCTGGAGTGGCCTCTTGTAAGCAGAAAACCACAGCACCTCGCTTTTTCTTCACAGTAAACATGCAATACCACCGAATGTGTGTGCATGCTAAAGTTTAACTGGACTTTGATTGTAACTGTATATTCACCAGTGACCATGATGTCCTGCGATGCACAGGGCTCCAGGGTTCAAAATATTTCCTGGCTCTTGGGGAGAATGGATCTACTGTTCGCCTGTCTCCCACTATCCTCCTCCTCATCTTCCTCATCCACCATATAATCCTCCTTGTTGTCCCTAGACTCACACACCTGTGGTGTGTCCACATTGCGTGTGGAGGTGCTGGTAGAGTCACCCCCGAGAATCGCATGCAGCTCATTGTAGAATCGGCATTTGTCGGGTTCAGCTCCAGAACGACTGTTCACCTCCCTTGCCTTTTGGTACGCTTGGCGAAATTTTATTTTCACATGGCACTGCTGTGTGTCCCTTGTGTAGCCCTTCTCCCCCATTCCACGAGCGATCTTTGCATAGATGTCAGCCTTTCTTCTGCTGGATTGGAGCTCTGCCTGCACAGACTCTTCTCCCCACACAGCGATGCGATCCACCACCTCCCGTGCAGACCAGGCTGGAGCACGTTTGGGATGTGTAGTCTCCATGATCAGCTGTGCTCAAGCTGGCACACTCCCAATGCTGATCAAACAGGAAATGGAAAATCAAAATTTTCTGGGGCTTTAGCAAGGGAGGGGCTGTTTCCTGTGTACCTGGCTGCAGTGCAGCAGAGTTAAAAATGATCTCCAGAGTGGTCACAGATGAGCATTTTGGGACACCACCTGGAGGCCAATTAAGTTGAATTACACAATGCTGCATCTGCACTACCTCGCAGTCAGCCCATGAAAATCGAAGTGCTACGCTTCTCGCAGGGGTGGATTACAGAAGCGACATCAGAGGTGATTTAGGTTGACATAAAGGACCCAGTAGTGTAGATACATACATTAACAGGTCGACTTAAGGTGGCTTCCTTCGACCTAACTCTGTAATGTAGACCAGGCCTGAGAAGGGTTGGGGAACGGGGGAGGAGCCACAAGCAACTCAATATAATTGACCAAAAGAGGCTGAATACCGGGGGGTGGGAAATCATGTCAGTGACTATTAAATAGTCTCTCAAGGGAAACAGTGAAAGTCAAATTGTTTGAGTCATTTAAAACTGGCCTAGAGAAAGCTCTCAGGAATATACTGGGTGCCTTATCATGGCCCCAATTCAGGAAACACTTAAGCACCTGATAAAATTTAACATCACTAGGATTGAAGCATATAGTTTGCTGATTAAGGATAAGTTTACTTACATGCTTGAAATTAAGCACATACTGAAGTTTGCTGAATCAGGTCCTATATGAGCCCAAACATCATTACACCATCTAGCCTAGAAATTAGACAGGTAACAGACCCTACAATATTAGACCAGCCTGTCTAACTTCCTTTCAGTACATGATTATTCTCTAGACAATAAATTTAATATCTCTCCCATTTCTGTCTAACCATACGTGTCCCAGTTTTGACACAGGAGAGTGTAACAAAATGGTCTGCTCCGTTCAGGGCCAGGTGGCCTGGGGTCATCCATCCCTGTTCTGAGGCAGAGTCACTTTAAGAAAAGGTATTTGAGCCTAGTAGAGGGGATTAGCAGACCCAGCTGGGAAGGGGTCAGGTGACTGCCTGATGAGCATCTGCTCTCTATAAGGCTGAAAGGTCTCAGTTTCAGAGGGAGAGTTATAGGAAGTGGATTGGGTTCTGTGGCAAGCCCTAGAGCAGTGGGACTCCCAGGCAGATGGTCAGTTGGAGGACTGGGGAAGACCTAGCTCAAGAAAAATTAGCTGTTGAATTTATGTTGAACTGTTTTACTTTACTGAAGATTATTGGTGTTACTAATAAATGGTGCTCTGAAGGAAGGGTCTCTGGGCATGGTGTTTAATCCTTTCTGGGCTGGGGACATAAGCTATCACCTTACATAGAGATTTTTATGCTTGGGGGTGTTTTGTGAGACACAAAAGCCCTATGATAAGGAAATTTTTTCTGTTTAAGAGAATGGGGTGGAAAAGGAAGATCTGGATAGAAGGAATTTCCCTTCAGTAGGAAGGTAGTGCAATTTATATAAATATTAAACTGCTTTAAAAAGACTCCTTAGTAAGTATCATGAAAATCTAACAGTCAGTGTAATTCAGAATTGACAAACTCAAGGTAAGAGGCAAGATCCCTAACCTCAAATGAGACAATTGAGCAACAAAATGTCTGAAGGTAACCAAATGGCAAGTGATAATGAAACATCAGGTTGGTCATCTTTCAAATCCTGGTGGGTTTTTTTTTGGGGGGGGGGGGCGGGGGTTTGAGGGGGTTGGCAGAATACCATCACATCACTTATATACACTGATGGAGTTAAGGAGAAATATATTCACCCCTTTAACACTGACTATAGTGCACATTTGGCTTATGTGCTATAAGCTGATGAGATAGCAATGTCAGTGGTATCTACACCTGCGATTTTGGATCTCTATTTTGCCATTTTATTAATTTTTTTAAAGAGAAGACTTTCCTGAAATGCAAGAACACTACTACTACCTGGGATTTATTTAAACCAGTCATGTTTGCTTCGCCCATTACCTGCAAGCCCCCTTGGCTATCCTAGGAAAAATGTGGCTTCAGAAATTATTTACTTTCTTAGATATTCCTGTTATGATCAAAATATTTGTCCTACAGAAACAACTATAAAAGGACAAGCACATATGGTGTCAAAAATGTATTCTCAGGAAACAGACTGATGTCTATACTGTAGTATTTAATAAAACTGTGGGAGAGGTAGTTAGGAGCAGGGCGGGCTCTAGGATTTTTGCTGCCCCAAGCAAAAAATTTTTTGGCTGCCCCCGGTTTTTTTTGTGCCCACCCCGGCTCTGCCCCAACTCCGCCCCTTCCCCACCCCTTCCCCAAATCCCCAGCCCCGCTTCCTCCCCCGGGCATGCCACATTTCCCCCCCCCCATTGCTTCCTGCAGCTCCCCCTCCTGCAACCCTCCGCTCTAGCTCCCCTCCGCTCTGCGTGCTCCCCTGAACACGCCGCCGCTCTGCTTCTCACCCCTCCCTCTCAGGCGAGGGAGAGGCAGCGCATTCGGGGAGCAGGCGGAGTGGAGCGGAGCGAGCGCAGGAAGTAACGGGGGGGGGGGGGTAGAGGAACTGCTCCCCGCCCCAGTTCGCCTCCGGTCCACCACCGCCACCTCCCCCGAGCGCACCGCCGCTCGGCTTCTCCTCCCTCCCCCCAAGGTGTTTGGCGCACAGCCAGCCTGGGAGTGAGGGGGGAGAAGCGGAGCAGCGGCGACACGCTCAGGGGAGCAGGCGGAGGCGGAGCGGAGGCGAGCTGGGGCGGCATGGCCGGCGCCGGAATGCCGCCCCTACGACTGGGCCGCCCCAAGCACCTGCTTGTTTTGCTGGTGCCTAGAGCCGGCCCTGGTTAGGAGAAATTAATTCAGCAACTAAATGTAAGACTGTTTCAATAGTGCACACAATCAGAGTCTTAACTTGCCCTGTGTTCATACTCAGAATTCTCACTGACATCCATCATCACTCTCATTGGAACCAAAGTCCTAGATCATTAAAATCAGGCAAAGATTACAGTATAGCCCATCTAAAATACACAAGCTTAACCTAAATAATCCAAGCAGAGGAGTTTTTAAAAAGGCAGTTTTTTCAGGGGAGAAGAAGTGTTATTTCATGTGGAAAGCTAATGTTGCCATGGAAATGATGAACTTCTGAGTCAAACTCAGAACACTTCATTATTTTAACCAAGGGTAGAATTTTGCAATTTTCATCACTAAAGTATGCAAAAACTTCTCATGAAATGAAAGCTGGTATTTTACACTAGCTCTAAAAATGAGGGATCATTAAAATAAGGGTCTGATGCTCTCTCAGTTTACAGTGGTTTTAGACAAAATATTTAGTAGCTATTGACAAAATGTATCAAAGATTGGAGCAATACATCCATTCTTTAGAATCTGGGAAGCTCATGCAGCTGCATAGGGATGAATAAAATTAATATACAAGTAATCAAATGTAACCAAAAAGTGCATGCAGATAAATTAAAAAGGATTCAAGCTTCATTTCACTAAATAGTAATTGACTAACTGCATTCATTACTACTGATTTATATTTTGAGCTATTGATGTTAGGTTCTCTATGATAGTATGACTTGCTATCATTCAGAATAAAAAATATCAATGCTCTCAATTTATAGTATCTTTGCTCCAAGACACACACAAAGGATAATGCCAAAGATTTTCTAGATAAAGGCTGTAGTTTTATTAAAGCATCATTTACTTATATCCATAATACAAACAAAGAATAAGTTTCCTATACAATAAAGGCCTCATTAAAACCATCTCCCTTGCACTAATAATGGATAAAAAAAGAAAGAAAAAAGCTGTCCATTGTTGGGGTATACCAGACTTCTCAGCCAGCAAAACAAGCAGTCAGCAGGTGGTCTAGGAGGAGCCATACTCTACATTCAAACCAGGGCTGTCCAGCCTGCTAGCCAGTCATGGCCCACAGACTTCAGTAGAGAAGCTGTATTCTACTTCTGTCAGCAGTGGTGTTAGCAAGCAAGCTTCAGCACTGTTGTACAGCCCAGGTGCTGGGCTATGGTCACTCTGGCCTTCAGTATGTTCTGCATGAAATTGTCGCCATTGTTTCACCTGTACCTCACAGAGTGCTGCATCTTTTATTTTTTATCAGACCAACCTGTGCAACCTTCTGCACCAGCAGACAAAATGTTCAACAAGGAAGAAAGAGTTTGACTAGTCATGCAAAGCCTAATACCACTTTAAACATCTCCCTGTGCAGGTCTACAGTCCTTATGCCTTTCAATCTCTTCACTTGTTCTGTTCTTTGAAAGTCCTATGGCGATGGGAGAAAAGTGACGGGAACAGGGAGAGGATGCTGCCGAGGGTCTTTAGCCACAAACCTGCAAAGAGGCAGGGTGAGAAGGGAAAAATAAAGCTGAGCAGCTTCAATCAGCAGCAGACCAAAAGGACTCCAAACCTTTTTGTGTTGGACAAGTTGAACTCTGCATACAGCACACAATTTAATGGTACCACCCATGTCTGGAATGCAGGTGAGACACTGGTAGTGATCAGTCCTGGACAAATACTGAAAAGATGGGCTGAACTCTTCAATAAGATTCTGAACTGCTCATATACCATGTCAGCTTCAGCACTGGATAAGAACTATCTGAGAACTAAGGAAAGTTGTCAGGCAAATGTCAAAAGGCAAAAGAGTGGGTGCAGATGGTATTCCGGTTGAGATATTCACTGCATTGACATTTTTGGGGAGTGGGGGAGCTTAGAAATATATACTTTTAAAAATTACTTTTTTGACTAGTCCTTCCATTACAGTGGGGACATATCAAGGCAGGCATTGAAAGCTTATGTTAGCCATGGGGCTGAAGTAGCCTTTACTGAGCAGTTTCACAGCCTGGATGGAATTCCTTGCCTTCACCCCAAACAAAGATACCCAGAATATCTAATTGGCATGATCTTTGGGTCTGAGTTTGGACCACAGTGCAAATTACTTCACCATTATTCTGTGGTATCTTATTTGTTCCCCTGTTAAACGGGAAATAACAGATGCTTTTATAGACCTGAAGTTTCTCTTCCTGTGTATAGAATGAGGGTTTCTGAGACAAAACTATTTTGGTATTTTATCAAGAGCTGACAAACAGTGATTTACTGAAACCTAGACAGTTGCACTGTATGGGGACAACACTGAATGTTCATGCCATCCACTGAAAATAGGTTAGGGACAGCTTCCAGCTGTTAGTCTATATTGCACTGTATGCTACCAGCAAGCACACATCATGAAATGATGGGTTTCATGATTCTAAAGAAGGGAAGTAGGGAGAGCACTGGAATATGAACAGTGGACGTCAAAAAAGCAGACTTTAACAAACTCAAAGAAATGGAAGGTAAGGTCCCATGAGAAAAAGCATAGATCCTCTATTTAGTGGAGAAAGAAAGTTAATAACTGGTGATATCAAGAAGGCTGAGGTGTTAATGCCTATTTTGCTTCTAAATAGGTTAATAGCGTGGAGATACTCAACACAATTAATATTAACAACAAGGGGGAAGGAACACGAGCCAAAATAGGGAAAGAACAAGATAAAGAATATTTATATAAGTCAGAAGTATACAAGTCAGCAGGGACTAATGACATTCATTTTACGGTATTTAAGGAACTAGCTGAAGTAATCTCAGAACCACTAGCAATTATCTTGGAGAACTCATGGAGGACAGGTGAGGTCCCAGAGAACTGAAGAAGAGCAAACTTTGTACCTATCTTTAAAAAGGGCAACAAAGAGGCTACAATGAATGATAGACCAGTAAGCTTAACTTCGATACCTAGAAAGATACTGGAACAAATTATTAAACAATCAATTTGTAAGCTCCTATAGTACAACAGGGTTATAAGAAATAGCCAGCATGGATCTGTCACAAACAAATTGTGCCAAACTAACTAATTTCCCTCTTTGACAGGGAACTGACCTACTGGATAGGGAGAATCTGTAGATGTAGTTCCATGTGACATCCTCATAAGCAGAAATGTGGTCTAGATTAAATCACTATAAGGTGGGTGCCCAGCTAGTTGAAAGGGTAGTTATCAATGGTTCACCATCAAACTGGGAATGTGTATCTGGTTGCCACCTCCTGGGGGTCTTTCCTGGGTACAGTACTATTCAATATTTTAATTAATCATCTGGATAATGGAATGGAGAGTATGCTTATCAGATTTGCAGGTGACATTAAGCTGGGAGCAATTACAAGAACTTTGGAGGACAGGGTTAGAATTCACAGCAACCTTGACAAATTGGAGAATTGGTATAAAATCAATAAGATGAAATTGACAATTGATAAGACAATTGCAAAGTACTACACTTAGGAAGATAAAATCAAATGCATAACTAAAAACTGGGGAATAACTGGTTGGCTGGGAGTACTGCAGAAAAGGATCTGGGGGTTATAGTGAATCACAAATTGAATAAGAGTCAGCAATGTGATGCAGTTGTGGAAACGGCTAATATAATTCAAGGGTGTAATAACAGGAGTGTTGTATGTAAGACACAGGAGGTAAATGTCCTGCTCTACTTGACATTGGTGAGGATTTGGTTGGAGAATTGTCTAATTCGGGGCACCACACTTAAGAAAGGTATGGATAAATTGGAGAAAGTCCAGAGGAGAGCAACAAAATGATAAAAGGTTTAGTGAACCTCATCTATAAGGAAAGGTGAAAGAAAATGGGCATGCTTAGTCTTGAGAAAAGAAGTGATCATGGACTCCCTTCCCTTTTAATGATGTTTTATCCAACATATTTTTCTGTGTATTCCAATGCTTATCAGTAACATTGGGCCTGCTTAGTACTGACATATGAAACCCTTAGGGAAAATTCAGGTGTTGTAAGAAGTAGAACTAGCCAGAAAACTAAAAAATATATATTAAAAAAAAAGTTTGTTGAAGAATGGCAAAAAAATATTCCCCACAATTTATCATATAACTTTTTCTCCATGTTTTGCAAAATGTAGTAGGAAGTGAGTAGTGGGTCAGTAACTTTCTTTTTAGTTAGTATACAATAAATATGCAAACTTGGCATTTGTTTCAATAAATGTTTCCCCCCTCCCCAATGAGACATAAAACAGATATCCTAGCATATGAGTTCACTAAAGCAGCTTTTTTTTATAAGAGTAGGAGTATAAATCCTAGTAATAAAGAAAATTTCAACTTGGGAAATTACTGTGACCTACCCATATTTTCCTTCTACTTTCAACAGACAAAAAAATATTGTTCACTTTCTCTCCTAAAATGCTGCTATATATGCCGCTATTAATATAACTACACTTTTTCTCTGATGCATTAACAGAAACTGAGGGTTATAGCAATAAACTAAGCAACCTCTTCCCATGTGAACTGGAAAGATGACAACTAGTAGATATAATGCCTGAAGTCACAGGTTAAGTGCCAAGAAGATTGAGTTGGGCCTCTCTCCCTCCATTACGATCTTTGATCTCTTCTAGGGGTCTAGCATTTGAAAATGGGTGCTTTTCAGGGCTGGCCCACAACATTTTGGCACCTGAGGTGGGGAGCTCAAATGACGCCCCCTTGCTTGGGCCAAAACTTTGAAAGGTCTCAGTTCTGTCTTCTTCCTGTTCTACTCTTCTCATGGATACTGCTCTGCTACCTACCCCAATAAAGGAGACCTAACAACTTAAAATGCCTTGTTCAAAAATTTTAAGTAATACTTAACTTTCAAACGCCTGAACAGCAAATGTAACTTTCCTTGTCTGCATAGTAAACACGGGCATTTTTATCTGTTTGAATAATCAAAGTGGTGCTTTCCGTGCCTTCTTGGTTGCAAAGATTTGAACTGCTTCCTGCTGAAGGCCCACAGTCTGGGCCAGCTCATGCTCTATTGAGATGGTTGCAAGGCTGATCAGCCTCTCCTGTGTCATTGTGGAGCGTAGATGTGTTTTTATAAACTTCAGCTTGGAGAAGCTGCGTTCTCCACTGGCAACTGTTACAGGAAGTGTTAGAAGTATGCGCAGAGCAACAAAAGCATTTGGAAAGAGGGTGGTCATTTTATTTGTGCACATATATTCCAGAACAGCCTTTGGAGTTGATCCTGCTGAAATGCATCTTGAAAGGGCTTTCAGTTCATCACCTAAATCACTCGCATCAATATCACGCATGTCATCATGTGTCAACGCTGTCTCTAGTGCCCTGCATTGCTGGTGTAGGTCTTCTTCAGGTATAGTGAGGAGTTTGGGAATATCATACAACATCCCAAATATACTGCTGTGTTCCTTGAGCTGCATGAAACGTTCTTCAACTGACTGTATTGCACAATCTAGCACCTGGTTAAAGAATTCAACTTTGAATTGTTGTTTTGGGTCTCTTATGGGATTCTACTGTGCCTTGTAGTCAAAATGTCTTCTTTTTCGGTGACTCTTGTATTCTTGAATGGGTAGGAAAATAGCTTCAGTGTGAAGTTCCTCTGCCAACTTCTGTGCACTCTACAAAACGTTTTGAAATCCCTCATCTGACCGGTAAGACTGTAGGTATGACTTTGCTTTGTCCAGTTGTTCCATTGCTCCAGATATATCAAGGTCAACACCTTGGAGTCTCTTGTTTACAACATTTATTTCAAGCGGTATGTCATGCCACAACACTAAGCCACACAGAAATTTGAAGTTATGTATGTTTCTGGTGATTCCATTTCCCTCTGCCACTGTTCTCCCACGAACAGTTCCTGTCATAGCGTTATCCTCCATAACTGCAACTATGGCATCATCTATCTTCCCAGTTTGGTGTTTGATAGGCTTTATGGCCTCCACTTGACTTTCCCATCATGTGGCACTCAGTGGTTTCAGTGTGAGAGAGGATGTTCCCAGATGTTGCTTCAAAATTTTGCCCATCAATGAGCTGATGCAGAGAAAAATACAGATGCTTTGAATTACATTAAAAAATTCAGCAGTCTCACTAGAAGCTGATGCTGCATCACTGACCACCAAGTTCAATGAATGAGAACTGCATGGAACAAAAAAAGCTCGAGGGTTTAACTCTCGGATCCGTGTCTGCACTCCTCTGTTCTTTCCTCTCATGTTGGCACCATTAACGTAGCCCTGACCTCTCATGTCAGCTATCGCAATTCCCGTTATCTTCCAGCTTTTTAAGAAGCACATTTGTCATACCAGCTCCTGTAGTATCATCACTGTCAATAAATTCTAGAAAATGCTCTCTGACTGTCACCATTGCAGGGACACTGTCACTAGGTTCTGTTGTTGTTACGAAATGCATCATTAAAGTCATTTGTTCCATATGGCTGATGTCAGATGTGCAGACCAGAATAACAGAGTAATAACTTTCTGACTTCAGATCTGCCACACTCTTCTCTTTGACTTTTGTTGCCAGTAACTGTATGATCTCATTTTGAATTGTTTTTCCAAGGTAGTGGTGTGTGTACATTTCTTGGGTGGTGATTCTTCTTAGATGCTCCCGGAGTACAGCATCAAACTCAGCCACCAGCTCCACAATTTTAAGGAAGTTTCCATTGTTTGGCACATACAGCTGTTCTGAAGTGCCATGCAGTGCTAGGTTTTGGGTAGCAAGCATCTCAACATGGCAATGAGCCTTTTCAGAACATTTTGCCAGTAAAGAGACTCTGATGCAATCTTCTCTTGATGCTGATCATCTATGGTGGCCTTTAACCTTAGTCTCATCTCAAGCTCTTTCCACCTATGGAATGCTCTCTGGTGATTTGCTGCCTTCTCATGGCATGCCAGATTTCTAGCCAGATTTTTCCAGTCCTTTGTTCCTGTAGGCCTCAATGTGGCTGGAACAATAGACTAGAAGAGTTTGCAATAAAAACAGTATGCAGCATTCTGGGTTTTTGAGTAAATAAGCCATGGCCTCTCCACTTTGTCACCATTGGGGATTTCATGCCAGTGATGTGTTGGATGGGAACTTCTATTTTCATTGTCTTTGGGGAACATGAAGTTTTTCACCTGCTGTGGCCCATGCAGTACAAGGAAGTCCCTTAGGCTACTGCTCAAGTGGATCCACAGTCCTGGATCATCTAGACTTAAGGAACTAAACTCAATAGCAGCTGTTTCTTGCACCTCCACCACAGTCTTCTCTGATCTACAGTTTTCTTCAGGAATGTGCACGGTTACATCCATCTGAGATGGAGATATGGATGCTGCAGTAGCTGCCAGGTCACCTGCACTCCGACTAACTGGAAGATCAGGCATCTCCTCACCACTCACATCCTCACTGGGGCCGGAAGGCTCACCGTGAACATTTGTGTCTATGTAGCTCAGGAGAGCTCCTTCCTGCTTAGATAGAAAAGCTTCTGTTGCGTTCTTTCTTTTTCTGAATGCTGCCCCAGAGGGGTGTTTTCTTCTTTCACTCATGACTGCTGTTCTGTGCAAGCTATAGTGGCTCTCCCCACTCAGTTGAAGGGGACAAATAAGCAGGCTGGTAGAAGGGCCTGAGTGAGGGAAAATATCAGCTTCTTAAGGGCCTAACTGGCTCCTACTACTTCACTTGACTGCCTGTTCTCCTTAAGTGGGTTCAGGGAAGCAGCAGGAAACAGGAAGCTCCCTGAGAAGCTAGTGTTAATCAGTTCAGGCTCCTGGGAGTGCTAGAGAAGTATATAAGAGGCTCTTCCTCCTCTCTCTCCCTGCAGCTCCTGCTGCTTTCTGTTATTCCCTCTCACCTCTTCTCCTACCTGCCTTTTATGTCTCTTGTGCCCTCCTTCCTCCAGCGCAGCACTCCACCATCTCTGTGCATCTAGAGCAGAGACAATACATGTGCACCAGGAGCAGACACAATTTTCTACACTCTGGGTCCTAGTGGCACCCCCGGCCCCCGGTCCCCCTCCCCCCCAGTCTGCACCTGAGGCAGCTGCCTCATGGTAAGGCCAGCCTTGGTGCTTGTTTTGTAACAACAAAGAAGTCCTATTGGAATTTTGCTACATATACTATAGAGCACAGTTGTTTTGATTTGTTCTGTTCTGTCTTGTTTAATAAAGGAAGTTTTTACATTGAAGGGTGATTCTATTCACCTTGTTTATTGATAGGTTTTTATGTTTGGGGTTTTTTTTACATCAATATAGAAACTGTACTTGTATTTCTAAGGCTCTAATGGACACAGGTCTTCGTGTTGTCTCTTCCCTTTCATATTTTATAGTTAAATTTTCATTTTCCTATCTGAAGCACTCATGCCTCGGTGTTTGCTTTGTTCTGAATGTCACTTTGTACCAATAACATTCAGAGAGCATTTCTCTGTAGAGGTCATATACCCAGACTGCAGGTGGCAGCGGTAAATCCATAGAAGGTTGCAGAATCCTATCTGTAAATGGATCAAAATAAACCAATGTGCAATTGTTTCCCTTGACTGGAAATTGCTTTATATTGATTGACACACTCGTCCCCTGCTATGACATCCACAATGACATTAGGGTTGATGCCAATCAGTATTGTGCGCCCTATTCCTAGTGTAATTATTTTGTTTATCTTTGCGTATGTAACAAGATTTTATAAACTTTAATACTTCATTGTAAATTCACACATTCATAATGAGAAAAAAAAACAGTTTTAAAAAGTCCCTTTGTATGTTAGCCCAAACCATAAGCCTCACTTTGGCTATATCTGAAATATGCAATTTTAAATATATTTTAGAGAATAAGGAGGAGCTTTATGCAACCTGAGTTTTTGGTCATCTTCAGATACGTTATGGTTTGAATCTCAGACCCATAGGTTCAGATTCTGACCTCAGTTACAGCAGTATAAATTAGAGCTGGTCTGGATTTTTTTTTTTTTCTGTGCAGAAATGTTCAATGGAAATGTTCACATTTTTGACAAATACTTAACAAAACGTTTTCATCTGAAAAACCGCAAACCAAAAGAATTTTCCATGGAAACCAGATGCTTTTCATGAAAAAATCATTTTGTCAAACCTAATTTTCAGCTGAAAACCAATTTTGACAAAAAAAATTCAAGCAGGCCTAGTATAAATCCACAGATGCCAGTGTAAATGAGACTGGAATCTGGCCATCATATGTATCGTTGTATGGATTATGCTCTGAAAGCTTCGTACATGCTGGTGGTGGTGGTGCGTAGCAATAACTCACATTATAAATCTAATAATGAACCAATGGTAATACCCTTTCACTTTCTGTACAGTATATAATGTGGTTTTTTGGTGAAGATTTGGAAATGCTTTATAAACATCAATTGAGTCACACAATAGTGTGGTGAGATAGGTCATTATTATTATTATCCCCATCCTATGGATGGAAGAAACTGAGAAACACTTCAGAGTGAATCAATGGCAAACAAGTTCACACTACATTTCAGAAGTAGAACCTAGCATCCCTGGTTCCCCAATGCATATACAATAAGTGAATAGTATTAGTATTGTTCTTGTATTTAGATTTAAAGTAAACTATTTCTTCAAAACAAGTAAATATTCTAGGTGAAATCCTAGTACCACTAAAGTCATTAACAAAACTTCCATTGACTTCAACAGAGACAGGACCTCACCCTCCTCGTCCAGAGCTGTCCAAAAACATACACAGTCTACACAGTATCCACATGCACAGAAAGATACAGTCCCTGCTTAAAGAGTGTACAACCTCACTTGCAGCCAATTCTCTTTTAATCTTTAAAGGCAGCAAGGTTGACTCCTCAGTAAAATAACTTAGTGGTACAGATATATAACTCATAGAGAGACAAATTCTGGTACATTTGAATACAATGAGAGACAATAACCCCTCACCAAACTCTGAAGGTTAAAAAAGCAGTTAGCTACAATCATCTAGCAATGGCAATAGGTATATGAAATACCTATGGGGGGAAGGTAATTCTGCTGCTTTGATAAAATAAGAACAATCTGAATTTCAGGCTCCACTTCTTCCTGCTGCCTCAAGCTTTGTTGCAGGGGTTCTCTGTTGAAGTGAACAGTGTTTTCCAAGAACCAGATGTAGCTCTGGGAAGTACGTATGCAGTGATGCAGAAGCAATCTTATGCTCTACTTCCATAGTTATCTCAGTTAACTATAAAAATACATCATTGCAGAAGAGAGTTGGTATTTCACCTCTGCAAGTGTGGTTCACCCACAATAGTAATGTATGACAGCACATCTGGAAAATACTGATCATTTCAACACAGAGGCGCTGCAATGAAGTGAAAAGTCCAGACTTTCAGTCCAGATTTTCCAAGATTTCTAAAGGGCTTAGGCCCGCTCATAGTATCTGTGCAATTTTTCCTTTTAAAGAAAATCACCACTAATGGCAACTTACCACCGTGAGAGCTCTTCGCATGCAGTTACGTTTTAGACAAGTTATTGTTACCACTGTTTGACCTGGGCCACACGAATAGGTATTACACACACAACATTAATAATGTACACATTATATCATATATGAAGATTAGGGAGTGATGCTAAATTGTATAACTGTGGATTGTATTATGCTTTTCCCAGAATGCTATCCGCTCTTGTTCACTCCCACTAAACTAGGGTATATGCCATAACACTTTCTAACAGTTGAACTCAGCTCTTGGCACAGATAAACACAAAACCTCTCAGAAACAAGATTCATGAATAGTATGTTTTGGTGCAGTTACAAGGTGCCTCCACGTCCCATTGACACCTGGAATGTAGTATACAAATAATAATAATAATAATTAATAATTAATAATAATAAGGAAGGGACAGGACAGAAAAACTAGATAAGGAATTTGTATGAATTGATAGCTTGAATTCTGGGTGACATGTAAGCGGATTACTAGCTTGTAAACAAGCCTATTATAAATGCAGGTAGTCTTAAATGCATATTTTTGAAGCAGACCTTCTATGCAAGGTGAATGCTATGAGGTTGCTTCCTGGAAAGCGTGGTACATAGGTCTCCTTTTTGTGTTATACTATTTTATCTTTGACTAATACACTAACAAAGCTTCACTATTTGGTCTCTCAAATATTTTTAATATTGAACCATAAGTGTAGTCAAGTACTTGTCTATACCTAGTTGACAATGGTTTCTGAACACAGTTGTAACTGTGTTGGGCATGAACATGACCTGTAACACAACCATGTGAGGCTGCAGCAGTATGAATTCAGTTATGATATTCTGGTAATACTTAATCAGTTATTTTCTGTAGGCCCTTTTATGATTCAGACTTTTGTGTTTATATAAGAACATGTTCTCTCTCCCAGTTCAGCTTTTCTTTTTTATTTGAACCTCCAACATGGTTCCCTCTGCCTGTGATGATCTTTTTTGATGAAAATGATTATGATGTCCCAAAGTTAATGTTTTATGTAATCCATGTAGGATCAAGTAGTAGGAGAAGGTGTACTAAGTAGGTACAAGTTCAAATATATAATATTATATATATATAAGTGTTTTATAACAAAGAAAAACAAAAAACCTACCAGGCAGAACAATACTACAAACATTTTCCCCTCAATTCGTGTGTGTCTGGGCAGGGGAGGGGCATGAAGAGCCTTCTCTTCCTACTTGCCATTACAGGCTGGGGAGGAGGTTTGGAACTGCACAGACACTTCTGGAGCCGGCTGACCATGAAAAGGGAAGTATTACACTCTTATCTGCCAAGCCCTGGTGAATCACCTGGGGCTCTGAGGCCTTGTCTACATGGGATTAAAAACCCTCAGATGGCCCAGGTCATCTTATTTGGGCTCGCGGGGCTGAAAAACCACTGTGTAATGTTCAGGGTTGGGGTGGAGCTTGAGCTCTGGGACCTGTGAGGGTGGGACTTGTGAAGGAAGAAGTGGTTTGGGACTATTTAGAACAACTGGACGTGCACAAGTCCATGGGGCCGGATGCGTTGCATCCAAGAGTGCTAAAGGAATTGGCGGATGTGATTGCAGAGCCATTGGCCATTATCTTTGAAAACTCATGGCGATCGGGGGAAGTCCCGGAAGACTGGAAAAAGGCTAATGTAGTGCCAATCTTTAAAAAAAGGGAAGGAGGAGGATCCTGGGAACTACAGGCCGGTCAGCCTCACCTCAGTCCCCGGAAAAATCATGGAGCATGTCCTCAAGGAATCAATCCTGAAGCACTTACATGAGAAGAAAGTGATCAGGAACAGTCAGCATGGATTCACCAAGGGAAAGTCATGCCTGACTAATCTAATTGCCTTCTATGATGAGATAACTGGCTCTGTGGATGAAGGGAAAGCAGTGGACGTGTTATTCCTTGACTTTAGCAAAGCTTTTGACACGGTCTCCCACAGTGTTCTTGTCAACAAGTTAAAGAAGTATGGCCTGGATGGATGCACTATAAGGTGGGTAGAAAGTTGGCTAGATTGTCGGGCTCAACGGGTAGTGATCAATGGCTCCATGTCTAGTTGGCAGCCGGTATCTAGCGGAGTGCCCCAAGGGTCGGTTCTGGGGCTGGTTTTGTTCAGTATCTTCATTAATGATCTGGAGGATGGTGTGGATCGCACCCTCAGCAAGTTTGCGGATGACACTAAACTGGGAGGAGTGGTAGATATGCTGGAGGGTAGGGATAGGATACAGAGGGACCTAGACAAATTGGAGGATTGGGCCAAAAGAAATCTGATGAGGTTCAACAAGGATAAGTGCAGAGTCCTGAACTTAGGATGGAAGAATCCAATGCACCGCTACAGACTAGGGACCGAATGGCTAGGCAGCAGTTCTGCAGAGAAGGACCTCGGGGTGACAGTGGACGAGAAGCTGGATATGAGTCAACAGTGTGCCCTTGTTGCCAAGAAGGCCAATGGCATTTTGGGATGTATATGTAGGGGCATTGCCAGCAGATCGAGGGACATGATCGTTCCCCTGTATTCGACATTGGTGAGGCCTCATCTGGAGTACTGTGTCCAGTTTTGGGCCCCACACTACAAGAAGGATGTGGATAAATTGGAGAGAGTCCAGCGAAGGGCAACAAAAATGATTAGGGGTCTGGAACACATGACTTATGAGGAGAGGCTGAGGGAACTGGGATTGTTTAGTCTACGGAAGAGAAGAATGAGGGGGGATTTGATAGCTGCTTTCAACTACCTGAAAGGTGGATCCAAAGAGGATGGATCTAGACTATTCTCAGTGATAGCAGATGACAGAACAAGGAGTAATGGTCTCAAGTTGCAGTGGGGGAGATTTAGGTTGGATATTAGGAAAAACTTTTTCACTATGAGGGTGGTGAAACACTGGAATGCGTTACCTAGGGAGATGGTGGAATCCCCTTCCTTAGAAGTTTTTAAGGTCAAGCTTGACAAAGCTCTGGCTGGGATGATTTAGTTGGGATTGGTCCTGCTCTGGGCAGGGGGTTGGACTAGATGGCCTCCAGAGGTCCCTTCCAACTCTGATATTCCATGATTCTATGATTCTAATCCCAGAGCGTGGGCTAATCCCAAGCCCAAATGTCTAGACAGTGATTTTTAGCCCCTCAGCCCAAGCCCAGCAAGCCTGAGCCAGTTGACCCAGGCCAGCTGTGGCCATGCCTACGGAACTTTTATCCCTGTATAGGAAGAACGGGAGTACTTGTGGCACCTTAGAGACTAACAAATTTATTAGAGCATTAGCTTTCGTGAGCTACAGCCCACTTTATCAGATGCATAGAATGGAACATATAGTAAGAAGATATGCTACCAGCATAAACACCACCCTATACCAGAAACCTACTGACCGCTGTACTTACCTACATGCCTCCAGCTTCCATCCAGGACACACCACACGATCCATTGTCTACAGCCAAGCTCTAAGAGACAACCGCATTTGCTCCAATCCCTCAGACAGAGACAAACACCAACAAGATCTCTATCAAGCATTCTTAAAACTACAATACCCACCTGATGAAGTGAAGAAACAGATTGACAGAGCCAGAAGAGTACCCAGAAGTCATCTACTACAGGACAGGCCCAACAAAGAAAATAACAGAACGCCACTAGCCATCACCTTCAGCCCCCAACTAAAACCTCTCCAACGCATCATCAAGGATCTACAACCTATCCTGAAAAATGATGCCTCACTCTCACAGATCTTGGGAGACAGGCCAGTCCTCGCTTACTAACAGCCCCCCAACCTGAAGCAAATACTCACCAGCAACTACACACCACACAACAAAAACACTAACCCAGGAACCTATCCTTGCAACAAAGCCCGTTGCCAACTCTGTCCACATATTTATTCAAGTGACACCATCATAGGACCTAATCGCATCAGCCACGCCATCAGGGGCTCGTTCACCTGCACATCTACCAATGTGATATATGCCATCATGTGCGAGCAATGCCCCTCTGCCATGTACATTGGCCAAACTGGACAGTCTCTACACAAAAGAATAAATGAACACAAATCTGACATCAGGAATCAAAACATTCAAAAACCGGTAGGAGAACACTTCCCCTCTCTGGCCACTCAGTAAAAGATTTAAGGGTGGCAATTTTGCAACAGAAAAGCTTCAAAAACAGACTCAAATGAGAAACTGCTGAGCTTGAATTAATATGCAAACTAGTTACCATTAACTTGGGTTTGAAAAGAGACAGGGAGTGGCTGGGTCATTACAAATATTGAGTCTATTTCCCTAAGTTAAGTATCCTCACACCTTCTTGTCAACTGTCTAAATGGGCCATCTTGATTATCACTTCAAGACTTTTTTTTCTCCTGCTGATAATAGCTCATCTTAACTAATTAACCTCTGACAGTTTGTATGGCAACTTCCAACTTATCTTTATGTATATAGATATCTATATCTATATCTTCTTACTATATGTTCCATTCTATGCATCCGATGAAGTGGGCTGTAGCCCAGGAAAGCTTATGCTCTAAGAAATTTGTTCGTCTCTAAGGTGCCACAAGTACTCCTGTTCTTTTTGTGGATACAGACTAACGTGGCTGCTACTCTGATCCCTGTGTAGATGTACCCTGAGAGTCAGGCTGGGTTCTTTTCATCTTTTGCATATAACTAATGATAAAGGTTCTGTAAGTCTAAACAGGTCTTTATTTATAACCATGCAAACCCATCATTTTCACATTATGTCCTGTGTGACTCCTGTGCAAGGCCATTGACTCCAGTAACTTAGTAAACAATTCTATGGATGATGCAAAGCAAACAAATACCAATGGAATCCTTAGCTCGCTCAGTTGTAGTTTCATTCTATTGTACTAACAGGAATGACTAACACTAAGCAGATATGATCCTAATATTCATAGGATGAAATTCACCCAGCTGCAGAGAGCCAGCACAAGGGTTGAAGCGGGATTGAACTGAAGCATAATCCTGTGTTAACACCCTGCACTGGAGAGAACTTCATCAAGAGAAAATAGATCAGTTGAGTTAAGCAGATGCCATGTTTATGTTATCACTTTTCAGAATAGAACTACACATGTAAATCTGCCTTTCATCTTTTTTCATTACCAAAATGCCGGTTAGGTCCCATAATTAGGAACCCCCCACCCCTCCCCGCCACACACACACCACCTCTAATTGACTTTCCTACAAGATATTAGCTATGTCACTCAACAAAATGGAAAAAGCTTACATTCATATATTGCCACAATGGCTTGAGACTCATGAGAAAAATTCACAGCGAAAGAAAATTGTTGTGTTTGCCAGCAAACCCTTCTCGTTTTTAAAGTGAACTGCAGTCCCTTCAGAAGTCAGCCACATGGCTGCTTTTAAGATACAGAGCAGCCTAACTGCACAGCAAGATATTCTTTTTGATAATTCACAGTAAAAATATATGCCAAAGTACCTGGGTGGCATGTGGCAAAGAGGCTGACATTGGAAGGAGGGAATGGGGGGTTGTTTACGAGGGAAAGAAATGCTCAAATCAGGTGCAAAACTTATCTAACAGTAGGAATACTTGTTACATTAACAAGATTTACTGACAGATTCCATCTGTGCCTTCCCACCAAACAAGGTCACTCAGTCAGATCCTAAGGAGCCTAATGAGCAAAGTGCCAAGTCTCTGGAGTGATAATGG
Source organism: Natator depressus (assembly GCF_965152275.1). Taxonomy (NCBI): domain Eukaryota; kingdom Metazoa; phylum Chordata; order Testudines; family Cheloniidae; genus Natator; species Natator depressus. The sequence continues at coordinate 54,376,786 of NC_134244.1, forward strand.
AGGTTTACTCTGACTTACACCTCAGGCACTGGCAATATTTTTAGTAGTGAAAAATAAAATAAGGTAGAGAAAAAGGTCACACTTTTTATTGAGCCAATCCACCTTGAGAAATAGCAGGGTATATGTGCATGCCTGGATTTTTTTTTTCCCTTCCTGGTGATTCACATCTCATTCTCCTCTCTTTCTTTAACGTGGTCCTTAAGGAATTTCAATGCCTTTACCTTGGTCATTCATTTCTCAGCTGCATCTTGGCTAAAGGATCTCCTGTTGAGTGGCATCACACCCATTCATTTCTAAGGGCAGCAACGTCAATGGCATGTGCTGTGGCTTTTCATCTGGCGACAGAGAAGCTTTTTCCATGAACAGGTTGCCATCCATGGAAACACTGTTTTGGGAACTCTAGTCTGTCATACTCCTAGCAAGCTTTTGGAATTATTAACCTAGAGTAAAGGTACAAAGGACACAGGCAGTGATTAGAAATGTGCACACACTCTGCCAAACCATCAACAACCTTGCCTTCTATATTTGCATAATCTCCCAATACAGATATTCCATTACAGACTATCTGATCATTAACGTAATGAGTACATTTAGATCTAGTAATGTTTATCTAGCATTTTGTTAACACAAGATCTGACAGACAGCCACTACTAAATGTTAATGTACACTGTGAAACGCTACCGCCAGGAAACCTAACATACTTAATAGCACAATAAATATAGGATAGGCATGCCTCTAATGCAGCCCTAATGCAGCGTGTCAGGAAGGCCAAGCTCGGAAGCATTGTACAAAATGAAAGATGTGATTAGTGTCTCACCAGCAGGAAAATGACAAGCAAAGAAAAATTATGAAAAAGACAAATTAAAAACAATGGATCTGAACAGGTTCAGTGAAACGTATGTCAAAGCCAGATGCTTCTGAGACGTATAGAGTGTCTGTACCTTCTGAAAACAACGTTCCATATGATGTTGAACATATTGGATATTCCTACATTTTCATATGCAACAGTGAGGTGGGCAAGATGTTTGTCAGAAATTTAAGTTCTTCCACTACTCTGCAGATAGATGGTTGAAACCTATTTCACCTTATAGTATCTCACATCACTGTACAACAGTTTGAGTCCTGGTGTATAACACAAAATCCATGCACTTAAGATGGGAATCTGGTATTTTCATTCATCTGGGAAGACTGCTTTCATGCTTAGTCCAATATAAAATGGGAAGTGACATTCACAAGTCTCGTCAGCTTGGAAATCTGAATGGAACAATATTTAAAAGATCTTGGGGAAAACGTTCCCAGTAAAATGCACATATACAGTGGGAAGTTTCAGCACTTTGAAGGCACAATATCTGTACAATTATGCACGGTGAGGATCACTTCTGTGTGTGCATAGGCACAGTCAGACACTTTCCATGCAGGTGTAGTTCTAAAAGCAAGGGTGCCTGAGTCTGATTCCACTTATGCTAATGTAACTCCATTGCCTTCAGCAGTTGCATGTGATTTATACATGTAAATGGCACAAAAGCATCAGAATTCTGTAATGGCATCAAAATTCTGATACTCATTGTGGAATCCACAATGTCTTGGGAGACAGGCCAGTCCTTGCTTACAGACAGCCCCCCAACCTGAAGCAAATATTCTCCAGCAATCAGACACCACACAACAAAAACACTAACCCAGGAACCTATCCTTGCAACAAAGCAAGTTGCCAACTGTGTCCACATATCTATTCAGGGGACACCATCATAGGACCTAATCACGTCAGCCACACTATCAGAGGCTCATTCACCTGCACATCTACCAATGTGATATATACATTCATGTGTCAGCAATGCCCCTCTGCCATGTACATTGGTCAAACTGGACAGTCTCTACATAAAATAATAAATGGACACAAATCAGATGTCAAGAATTATAACATTCAAAAACCAGTCGGAGAACACTTCAATCTCCCTGGTCACTCGATTACAGACCTAAATGTCTCAATATTACAACAAAAAAACTTCAAAACCAAACTCCAACTAGACACTGCTGAATTGGAATTAATTTGTAAACTGGACACCATTAAATTTGGCTTGAATAAAGACTGGGAGTGGATGGGTCATTACACAAAGTAAAACTATTTCCCCATATTATTTTTCCCCACTACCATTACTCACACCTTCTTGTCAACTGTTGGAAATGGGCCATCCTGATTATCACTACAAAAGTTTTTTTTTCTCCTGCTGATAATAGCTCACCTTAAGTGATCGCTCTCATTATAGTGTGTATGGCAACATCCATTTTTTTGTGTTCTCTGTGTATATATATATCTTCCTACTGTATTTTCCACTGCATGCATCCAGTTTTAGCCCACAAAAGCTTATGCTTAAATAAATTTGTTAGTCTCTAAGGTGCCACAAGTACTCCTCGTTCTTTTTGCTGATACAGACTAACATGGCTACCACTCTGAAACTTGCCACCAAGAAAGTAATTCTCAAGAAAAGCATGATTTTCTTTTATAAAATACCATTGATCGGAGTCTGGAATCATGGACTGCTATCAGAAGCACATGAATACCGGGAATGCAGAAGTTGATGAGCAAGTTAGATGTCTACTCAGATGACCACGTCCCACAACTCTCATCAGTACCTGTAGTTTTGCAACCAAGTTCATAGAGATCCCTCTGTTTCAGCCATCACCACCAACCTGCACTTGCATTAAAAAAAACCATTATATTTTTGCATTGACCAGGCATACCTGACTTGATTTGAATTGTCAGATCCCCCATCCACAAGGAAAGGTACATAATAGGAAGGGGTAATTTCTTTGCATGAAAATCGCTATTTCCAATTTTATAAAATATCCCTATCAATCATAGCCTCCTTATGTTTCAAGTTCTTGTTAGGAAGAGTCAGAAGCTCTCTAGATTCTCCAGTCACAAATGGCAGGTCATTAATTCAGCAATATGAATTATACTGACACAGAAATCAGTTTTTCTCACATGCACTGCACAGTTGTGTAGCCTCCTGTCATTTGGTCGAATATGTTTACAAAATTGAAACATGCCCACCTATCAATATATTACCTCGGAAATCCATTTCTTGTTAGTGGGTGACTGACATGATTAGACATCCAGAAAAATGAAGAATGAATACTGTAAAACTTCAAAATTAAAAAAGGGAGGATTTCCATCTTGTAGATGATTCATTGACATTACATCATTAGAATATTTTACAGCTACACATCACATTACATATAAATGCAAGGGGAAAAGAAAGGTTTTAATTGATTTAATGTGTTTTTATGTCATAGTTCTTATATTAAAAATCTGATACTTATTTACTGAAATCTCAATTCCTCCAATCTCTAATTAACTCAAGCAGATTGCACTGTATTTCACAGTTGATTTCAAAGCAGTCTAAGTCCCAGTTAATAATCACATCATTACATACACTAAGGATTTTGCCCTTAGGTCAAAGGAGTCAAAATTTGCAAGTATCAAGGGCAATTTGTTTTTTCTCCAGTCATTTTCCATGTGTGTCAGTAATGATTTTTTTTCTTCGAACATTCCCCATGGTCACAATTTCCTGAAGACTAGATACTTTATTCCTTTCCAGGAGGTCTATCTATCTGTGTCCCCATGCCCTTAACATTGGCCTTGGCCATCCATAACCCTTGCTCCAGGTGTTCCTGCAGAGTCTGACAGAAATGTAAACAGTAATCATATCCCTAATATTGTCTTCAGGATATTCACCAGTTACCACTGATATCTCACTAGATCCTGCTGTTTCCTCTCCTGAGAACACCTGTTTCTCTTTTGGTCCCTTAAAATGATAGGCTTCAAACAACACAGAGTGTTTTCATGCTCTGATTAATCACTTGAACACTGCTGGATTTCCTTCTAACTTCTCAGCCTTCTTTGTCTTTTTTTGAGTTTTGTGTCACTTTTTAGCACAAAAATAATCTTTATATACAGTAACAATCTTAGTGCTGGATAAAAGAAATAAAATTATGGTAATAAATATTTTGGCTTTCCACCATTTTGAGTTCCAGCAGCTCTGAGTTCTGAAATACAGTGGTACATCCTTATTATGACTTATTATGACCATCCACACCCTTTTACCCACAACTATCATCAGCTAGGTTTTATTACAATAGTGGAAGACCTACCTGGCAAATTGAATCTCATAATCTGCATTCAGGAATTGAGTTTTGGAGCACTTTTCCTACACACTAGCTGTCTGTCTGTCTGTCTGTGTGATTGTGATGAGGATGGGAAGATGGCTCTTGAAAGTCTATCTGAATTTTTTTTATCTAAACTACAGCATGGCTATATTTTTTTATTAAATTCTGTAGACTGGTTTAAATGTGAGAATCCTATTGATTACATCACTATTGAATTCTATATGGCACTTCCTATAAGGAATAACCAAACAAGCAACTCTCCATAGCCTTCTAGTGTAGAGTCTTATATCTTAGATGTCCTCTGTAGTGGGAGCATATCTTGTACTTGTATAAAGGATGGTTGAACAATCTAACAGGTTCTTCTATCTCTATTATGCTTTTGTGATCCTAATGATCTCGGAGGAGTTCAAAGCTGACCGTTCATTCATGTATGATATATAAGTCTGAAATTCCTGTATGAAACTTTGTCATCCATAGACTTATTATTTGTATTAATTTCAATAGCACTTAGAAACCTGAACTGAGATTGGGGACCTAGTGTCCATAGTCTTTCCTGACTGCCAGCACACTGTTATGAACACCTGACAATCCTCCTTTATGCCAGATTTTTTTATTTTTTTACGATTTAGCACCCTCTGGTTTCATCTGTTGTGCTTCTCACTGATCTAATTTTTCCTCCCACTTTCCCAGTTTTAAGATGGCTTTTGGCTCCTGAGGCCTCCAGCTTGAGAACCTTATTTTATTAAATAATTAATGTAATACATACAATTTTGTATTTGAAATTATTTACTACAAAAAGAAGAAAGAAATCCTTCTTACACACACAGCAGCTGTTTTCTAAATTCTGTCAGCTCTAACTATGAAACATGAGCTAAAATAACATAATTTAATAAATGGCATTAGTTGACATAGGCTGAAAGTGAAAAACAATGGCTAAAATATTTTTTTAAATGACACGGGACCATATTACAACCTTCACTTCGTTGCAGGTCCTTTCAAAACAGTTCATTTAAAGTGAAGGCACTCATGCTCATGGCTAATGACACATTCGACAATTACTGTATGTTTCCTACCGTGTTCACATAATTACTATTCTGAAGCAGCAGCATAGAAAACTAGGGTATTTACACAGATGGCTGTTAGAAAAATACATATGAAAAAGTGATGTCTCTCAAACCTTTCTGTACTTGCCTATGACAAAACACACTAAAAAAGACTCATGAGTGGATAACATACATTCATGTAGCAGATATATATCTTGACAATTTCTTGAGATCCTCCATGTCACTCATTCTCTCTTTCAATAAAAGGTGTCCTAAGCTTGGGCAGTTTGGGATCAAACTTTAACATATAAAAGTCAAACAAAGGAAACATTTTAAACTTCTAGTGGAGAGAGCAATTTATTGGTTGTCTGCTTCTTCTCAGACCTTCACGGTATAATGCCCAGGTAGGTAGACTATCTCTGCCATGCTCACTGACTGATGGATTTTCATCAAGTTTTATCACTGGCTAGGTTCAGCTGCAATTCTAGATAAGTTTCAGCTGGAGATGGGCCAAATAAATGAAGAAAAGTATGTGTGTGATCTGGAAGGGAGCAAGGAACGGGAAAACAGTAAACTTTTTAACACATAAGTCTTAAGCCTCTCAGAGACATATGGGGCTACATCCTCAGCTTAGTATAAATTGTCATAGCTCCATTGACTTCATTTACATCAGCTGAGGAACTGCCCTCTGATCATTTTTTTACACAGACATTCCCTAGCAGTTAAGGACCTCCAAGCACAGCCCCTGGAATTCACATTTCCATTAAGGAGACTGGAACATTTTAAAAGATGCTCTCTGCTTGATACATCTTTAAGTGAAATATCACCTTCAGGAAAAGGTCCTGTTATATCTGCCAGATGGTGGTCATATATATACATTATAGAGGACTTAACTGATTTACAGAGTTCCTCATCTAGTGACTTTGACTCATTTATGCATTCTGTCCTTTACCATGACTCAAACCGATGCCTTTGTGATCTATAGGCAGACACATTATCACGTCCTTTTAAAAGTCACTGATTGACAAGTCACATGTTGGGAGGTATGCTTGATACCATGTTCATGTTATTCTTTTTGCACAAAGGAAAGCTGGAAGATAATGTTTGTAAGAGGAAGTGTTTGTAGGAATGGTTATATAAGTAAAATATTTTGTGTGTGAATTGTGTAATAACCCCCTTTTTGGAAGACTTCTTTAAATGGTGGCATTTACAGTTGCACTGATTTGAGTAAAGCACTAACTACTTCAAATTTCACTTAATGACTTAAAGAGTGACATGTTTTGATGCAGGATTTACCACCTGATCATATGGTACAATTAATAAGCCAAGCACAGCTCAAGATGGGTGTGTTCAAAAGCAGCTTTAAGCCATTTTTGTATTCCCCTCCTCCCCAGTCCTGGGCCCACCAGAACAGACCCCTGAAGAAATTAGAGTATCTGAGGATCTGCTCTATTTTACTTCAGCTGCACATGGCCATAAGGGTCATTCTACAATTGGAAATCATTGGTGTGTAAGGAAATCATTACCACATTCCATTTTTCTAGAACATGCTCACTGTGCTGGTGACCAGCAGAGAAATAGCATAATTGCTATGGCAGCTCTACACCAGCTAAAGATTCACCTGCTCAAGGGAAAATCCTTAAATGGCTAGATAAGCAAATGAACCTACAGCTCCAGCATCTGGTCCCAGAATCCTTTACAATATATGATAAATCAGAGAGATTTGGCAGAATGTACAAAAGAAAACTGACAAATATTTTCTTTTATTTTGCCGTCATTGCGCTTACCTTCTTTTTTACTCAATATATATTTCTACCTATATTGTATTTTTGAGGAAATATACCAAATTTTAAAATAAAAGATAATATCAGAAGAGAGGGACTGTTGAAATTTTAAATGCATGAACTAAGCGCAAAATATTATACCCTAGGGTACCTTCATGTAAATTACAATGATCCTCCTGGTTTTTATGGCTACATGGGACCAGAAGGGTCATGAAACGTTTGGTTTGGTTTGGTTTGTTTTTTTGTAGCATGGAGACACAGTATGGAAAAGATGGAAAATTGCAATGCTCCAAATCCTCACCTGATGTAATTTGGTATAGTTCCGCTGATGTAAAAGAAGAAATACTGATTTACACAAGCTGAGGATCTGACCCAGTACAGCTAACTATGAGACTAGAAGATGAGTAGCAAATACACAGGTACCTTGAAATAAACTTTCAGAGACTTGAGGAACCATCTGGGATTTTTTTTTTTAAGGTGCCAAGACTTCAAAGCAATAAATGTTCATTTGGAAAAGAAACAAACAATAGCACCAATGTCCTTACAATCTGTAACTTACAAATGTGAACATATCTTCATGCAAATCAGTCACTTCATCAGCATGGCAGAGAAGTGTCAAGGTAATCTGGGTATTACAGCATGAAGGGCTATCAAGATGCAGACAGCCAATAAATTGCAGTCTACATTCTATGTGGAAGTGCTTCATTCTTTAGCTTTTACGTGTTAATGCTCGAGCCAAAGATAGTCACACCTGAGAAATTTCTTGACTTATATGCCTGATAATATGACTTACATGGCTATTCCTATTAAATACAGGAGAGCAGTCCACATTTTTATTATGACATTAATACTTTAAGGGAAAAATCTGTGAACAGGCCTCTCTGATGCATTCTGAATGACTATCCAACAAAGCCTGCAAGAGTCCTAGTTGACAGTAGATTTAAATCTTAAGTAGAAGTCCAACTATATCTATCTGGATTGCTTACAACTTCAAGACTGTTTTCCACTTTGCTTCTGACAATTTAAGACAGTTGAAAGTTTTCTGGCAATCACAAATCATTTCAATTTTAGTACAGCTGTCAAGTGAACACAGATCCACCACTGTCAAAGCATTATTTGGGGGTGGGGAGAAGAGAATAAAGTGATTGCACAGCTATTGCACACACTACTAGACATTTATTTTGGGGCAATGGAAATATTAAAAGCTCTTTGCAAACCAGTCCTTGCAAAGCTACCGATGTTGAAAAATATGTAAGTCAAATATTCATTGGATATGTCCTGTGGTAAAAATACATTGCAACAATGGCAAGTCAAGCTTCAGGGAGGTCAAGATTTTTTCAACTGTTTGAAACATTTGAGTCACAAACCTAGGTTGATAGAAACATATATGAAAACATATTTCCCTTTTTCTTTCAAGAGTAATTAAAAACAGCTGTATTTTTTCTACATTTCATCCATTTTACTCAGGTTTTTCTTGTGACCCTTCCTCTGTCTTCCAATCAAATGCAGTAAGTAGCCCATTTTGATCAAAGACAATATATTATAATTTATCCAGGAGAAGCACTATTTGATGCTTGCATAATGTACGAAGGGCTATATTTTAAGTTATTGAAATATAGAATAGGCTAAGGAACAACTGTTGAGGATTTTACCTTTTTCTAATATGTAGGCTACTTTGTCTGCGTTGGGAAATAAACCAGTTCTTGTTTTATAAACTTATTAAAACATTAAGAAGACAATTGTAACTCAAATATAAGTTTAAGCAAAAAATGTTACTATCTAGGAGAATTTAATTCTCCTGACTTAATTTACAAGAAAAATATTACAATGGTCAAATTGCTACTGTATGTACTGAAATACAACAAATAAGTCAATGGTTCAATTTATTTAGTTTGCCAGTTATGACAATTAGTAATTAAATCATGCTGAGTAAGTTAAGAAAACAATCATTAAAGTTTTACAAAAAGGTTGATAGAAGAATCCCTTTTCCTTTAACTTGATAAATTTAACTCAAGGTCTGCTAAAAGCAACAGCTGTTACTTTGCATTGATTTTAAGAAAGTAAAATTCTGAATGATTTCCTAGTAGCTTTCTTTTGATTACCTCTCTCCCATTAAGCTTTGTAGTTCACAAAGATTATATTAAACTTGGTTTGTCTAATACATTTCCCTCCCCACTTTAAATAAAGCCTATAGTTTTCTGACATTCTGGCACAAACAAAAAATGATTTCTAAAATTCAAAATTTCTACCAGCTTTAGAAGAATACTGGTTTAATCCAGGGATACCTCACTGTTTCAGTGATAGACTTAAGGGGTTAGTAGTGTCTACTCTGGGGAACAGTTAGTAACACAAAGGGATACACACTTGCATGCACTCAAATTCCTCTACGGAAGGATCTTCACACCTTCTTCTCTTTAAAGTCTGTAAGTCATGTGACTGGTCATTGCTTAGATATCTTTGTTGATGAAAGGCCATAATCTGCATCTTTGCACAAAGTGGGGCTTTGATCTTTACCACTCTCTTCATTACATCTCAGATGCGGCTTACTCAGTGTTTGCATTCTTCACTTCTCCTTCTCTAGGTGGGCACTCCAGAGGAATGGAGCAGGATACAGCTTCAGGTATCTTGTTGTTGCAGGATAGTCCCACCCTCCCAATTTTTCCACATGGTTGACATCTTTTGAAGGGATCCGTAATTCCTCTACTCCTCACTAAGGGATACTCTTTCCCAGTTAAGGATTCTAGCATGTTGGTATAGGTCATCTGGGACCAATGACTTGACACCTTCATCTTGGAATTACATTGAAGGTTCCAGTTTAGAGTGTTATATGTGTTGTAACCCAATTTGTTATTAATCGCAAACAGGTTTTTCTTGACAACAGGAAGCAAGAAGTTGCCATGTGATAAGGAAATGTAAGCCAAACTTCGGCTTTGGATCGCAGACTCAAATGTCTTGGTTGTTTAACTACATGTCATGGCTTATGCAAGCACGTGCATTTGCTCATTTCCACACATTTTCATGACAATGAGTTAACTATGACCCTGGGGAAATAGCCTAAAAGTGGGGTAGCAGCTAAGACAAGTAGATAGACTGTATCCTGATGACCCTTTGCCTACATACAAAAAACTGCTTTAAGCATCTCTTAGCAATGCTAACATTTGTTAGACATTTGGTTGACCAAAGTCACTCAGGCCTGAATCCAAATATGGCCTATGTTCCTTACAATAATCTGAGTCTAAATTTATTGTTGTTATTATTATTTGTTATTTACTTGGATGTAACAAATGTCTGTTACATGTTACATGTTAAATGACAAGACCATCCTGGTTCAATGTTCCTGTGAAAAAATAAAGAAATAAAGAGCTTTTCCCGTTAAACCAGAGATCCATTCTGATCATTCTGTTCTTAAGCAGAGATAACTTTAGCTATACATCAGGTTTAATGAGTCCTTTGTATTCTGCCTTACAGCCAATTATTGGTACCTTTTCTTGTATTTAGTTGTATTTGAAACCAAGTGTCCAAAATTACAGGGAATAAAATTAGATGGTCAAATCTTTGATTATTAACCTATATGCCATTATTAGATTTAAGTGCAGATGATTTGTTGTTTACAGGATAACTACTGATTTGACTTTGTGAGAAAAAGGGTTTGCACATTGTTCTGCTTCAATTAACAGCTCATAAATAACTGGTATGCATAAATATTTTACCGCTGAAAATTGTAGCATGGGACATTTTTTGATTATGCTCTCAAAACAAGTCTAATACAAAATAAAACATAAAGAAGAAATCTGTCTGCAGGGAGGAAAACATCTGTCTCAAAACCTAGGAGAAATGGTGCTGGGACCTAGAACCTGTTAAAGCTTTCAGGCAAGTAACAATTTGTATAAACACACATAATGTTGGTAGTGACAGACCACAGACACTCCTGCTTCCTATATCTCTACAATGGGCCACTCCAAACCCAGGGGCCAGATCCTCAGCATGGCTCTGGAAAAGTGAATGGAGTTTTCCTGATTTACATCAGCTAAAGATTTGGCTGCACATCTCAACACCCTCAGATTTATGGGGGTCTCAAACCCAGACCTGCAAGTTGCATCTCTAAGTGCAGGCGGTGTTTTCAGATACTCATTTCTTTTAGGTTTTACAGACACTGGTGTAAAAAGACTAGGAGGGCCTGGGACTAGCGTTACCTCAGAAAATGCTTTCAGGATACATCCCATATTGATCAATACAGTGAATTCTAAGGGCAAATTTAAGTATGTTTATTATTACATCAGAAATCGCATTTGGTGAGTCCCGAAAGGTTTGAAGATTAGCCTTGAACATGTTTGCCTCTCTCAGACATGGCAAACATGTTCAAGGCTGATCTTCAAACCTTTCAGGACTCATGGATGGCACCTGCTAGATTGTTTGCTTCAACAGACCAACAAAATAGTAGGCAATCACCCACACTTACCCCCTCACCTCTCCTTTTCACTCACCTGAATGATACCTAGATCTGTGTGTTTCTAGAATTCAGAAACAAAGAGGGGCTCTTGTTAGTCTGTCTGACTTCACTGGAGTTGCATTCATTTAAACAGGATCTCAGTTTGGTCCATTGGGGTTTATACTGTATTTACTCATTAGAAGAAACTGACACATGTATCATGTGTATGAGCATAAATCAGGATAAGATTTGAAAGTTCAACTAGCCTTCCTGTCATGTTTTACCTGGTTAACATCATCATAATGATTTTAAGTTTTTTGTAGGCATCAAGGCAAAGAGTTTTGAGGAGAGATTTGAAGGTAGATAACGAGGTGGTTTTGAGGATGTTTACAGAGAACTCCTCCCAAGCCTGTGAGGCAACATGGCACTAAGGTATTATGGTATAGATCATGTAAGTGGATGGCTGGCTGAGGGAAGCAATATTCATGAAGCTGAGCCTGGCATGCCAAATGACTTGTAGAGCATGTATATGCTTTTGAAAGCTATCTATAACCAGAATTTGAGTCCCTGAATTAATCTTTCACTTGTCCCAGCAAGAGGAGGTAGCAATACAAACTGATGAAGGAATGGTGACCTTCTGGGCTAGTCGACATGGAGCCTACATGGGAAAATTAAAGAGAGAAAACCCCCAAAGAGTTTTCTCACCTTTTCCTTGTAAAAATTAATTCTGCATTTGTAAATATGACAGAATTATACACCACATGTAAATACAGTGATATTTACCTCCATCTCTTCTCTTGCTCAAAGATTTTAACTTTAATTTATTTGTAGTGAGTTTTGTATAATGGTTAGCATTCATCATTTACACTTCAGGTAATTTGCACTTATATATACCATAACTATTTCAATAGCCCAAGCTCTCTGACGCTACACATTTCCCATTTTAATGAGACTCTCACAATCACTGCGAGTTGAATATCATCTACCCAGTAGTGACAATTGCTTTAAATGGAAATATCCAAGACTGTGATGCAATCACAACTACCAGCAGAAAACATAAAACCCCGGAAACAACATTTTGAATGTGTCCTTCTAATAATTAATGAACGTTCAGAAGCAGAAATCAGTGATGCACAAGAGAATATGTTGCAAATTCATATCAAATTTCTGAGCTACAATTAGGATCAGGTCTGAATAATCAGTAGTTTATCTGCCTTAGATGTAATGTCAGCAAAACAGGTTACAGGCTAACGCTATTACAAGTTTAGCTAAATAAACAGTAGACATGAGAATGTTTACCCTTCAAGCCAATAGCCTATCTAAACATTTCCAGGAAAGCTAAGCTGTCAAACCTAACTTTGTCTGCTAATAATCCTGTAGCACAAAGATCAGGAGTTTACATTACAGTTCATTATCTCTGGAGAGTCCAGAAGCAGATGAATACCTGCAGAAATGAAACAAGTTTGGTATTTGTTTCTTCATAAACACAGTCCAAACTGACGTTTGCAGTTATAACGCTTTTTTTAAAAAAAATTGATTATGAGAACAAAACAAGAAAGAACAGAAGTAAAGTCATCTTGAGAAAGCAGCATCTGTGTGTGTGTGTTTCCCCTAGTTCTCTGCATAGAACTGAACAGAAAAATGTCTGTCTCTGCAGAATCCTTAGATAAAGGTGAAGTACACAGGAAACAAAGGTATAAAAGTTGCATAGATAAATGCATCACAGTATTTTATTTCTCTGTATCAACATAATATTAAGTATTGGCAAAGGGAACCAACAGGGTTTTGTTCCAATTTGGATAAACAGTCATAACTCTGAGTGCTGATCCAAATATTTGTGCCTCTTTGGTTTATTAAACTTAGCTGGAAATCTCAGCAGAAAGGAACAGTATTATTGTCAGTGCTTTTCTGCTTTTCTGGTAAGGATGGAAATACTTTGAGGACTACCTTTCATGTTTTATCTGAGGTATTGGAGTTGGGGTCAGAACCAGATCCAGGAAGTACCGAGCTTTATGGAAATGTAAAGCAAAATGAACTGAACTTTTTTGACCCTCATGCCCCTCTTCCAAAAAATGTACCTGGGTAAATTCTGACAGACAGGAAGCGTCGTCTTCTTCCTAGCTCGGTTGGTCCTAGCTAGCTTGGTCATTTCTAAAATCAAGGGAAGCAGATTTCTGCACTTTATAACCAGAGTTTCTTAGGGTATGTCTACACTATGAAATTAGGTCGAATTTATAGAAGTCGGTTTTTTAGAAATCGGTTTTATATATTCGAGTGTGTGTCCCCACAGAAAATGCTCTATGTGCATTAAGTGCATTAACTCGGAGGAGTGCTTCCAAAGTACCGAGGCAAGCGTCGACTTCCGGAGCGTTGCACTGTGGGTAGCTATCCCACAATTCCCGCAGTCTCCGCTGCCCATTGGAATTCTGGGTTGAGATCCCAATGCCTGATGGGGCTAAAACATTGTCGCGGGTGGTTCTGGGTACATATCGTCAGGCCCCCGTTCCCTCCCTCCCTCCATGAAAGCAGCAGCAGACAATCGTTTCGCGCCTTTTTTCTTGAGTTACCTGTGCAGACTCCATACCACGGCAAGCATGGAGCCCGTTCAGGTAACCGTCACCGTATGTCTCCTGGGTGCTGGCAGACGTGGTACTGCATTGCTACACAGCAGCATCAACCCATTGCCTTGTGGCAGCAGACGGTACAATAGGACTGGTAGCCATCATTGTCATGTCCGAGGTGCTCCAGGAGCGCCTGGGCAGACATGGGTGCAGGGACTACATTAGAAGTGACTTGACCAGATTATTCTCTTTAGTCCTGCAGTCAGTCCTATTGAACCATCTTATGGTGAGCAGGCAGGCGATACGGATTGCTAGCAGTCCTATTGTACCATCTTCTGCCGGGCAGGCAAGAGATGAGGATGGCTACCAGTCCTATTGTACCATCTTCTGCTGAGCAGCCGTGAGATGTGGATGGCTTGCAGTCCTTCTGCACCATCTGCTGCCAGCCAAAGATGTAAAAGATAGATGGAGTGGATCAAAACAAGAAATAGACCAGCTTTGTTTTGTACTCATTTGCTTTCCTCCCCTCCCCCGTCTAGGGGACTCCTTCCTCTGGGTCACACTGCAGTCACTCACAGAGAAGGTGCAGCGAGGTAAAGCTAGCCATGTATCAATCAGAGGCCAGACTAACCTGCTTGTTCAAATAAGAACAATTACTTAGGTGCACCATTTCTTATTGGAACCCTCTGTGAAGTCCTGCCTGAAATACTCCTTGATGTAAAGCCACCCCCTTTGTTGATTTTGTTGATTGGCCTGTAAGCCAACCCTGTAAGCCATGTCGTCAGTCGCCCCTCAGTCCGTCAGAGCAAAAGCAGACAATCGTTCCGCGCCTTTTTACCAAGGCAAGCATGGAGGCCGCTCAGCTCACTTTGGCAATTAGGAGCACATTAAACACCATATGCGTTATCCAGCAGTATATGCAGCACCAGAACCTGGCAGAGCGATACCGGGCGAGGAGGCGACGTCAGCGCGGTCACGTGAATGATCAGGACATGGACGCAGATTTCTCTGAAAGCGTGGGCCCTGCGAATGCATGCATCATGGTGCTAATGGGGCAGGTTCATGCTGTGGAATGCCAATTCTGGGCTCGGGAAACAAGCACAGACTGGTGGGACCGCATAGTGTTGCAGGTCTGGGATGATTCCCAGTGGCTGCGAAACTTTCGCATGCGTAAGGGCACTTTCATGGAACTTTGTGACTTGCTTTCCCCTGCCCTGAAGCGCATGAATACCAAGATAAGAGCAGCCCTCACAGTTGAGAAGCGAGTGGCGATAGCCCTGTGGAAGCTTGCAACACCAGACAGCTACCGGTCAGTTGGGAATCAATTTGGAGTGGGCAAATCTACTGTGGGGGCTGCTGTGATGCAAGTAGCCCACACAATCAAAGATCTGCTGATATCAAGGGTAGTGACCCTGGGAAATGTGCAGGTCATAGTGGATGGCTTTGCTGCAATGGGATTCCCTAACTGTGGTGGGGCCATAGACGGAACCCATATCCCTATCTTGGCACCGGAGCACCAAGCCGCCGAGTACATAAACTGCAAGGGGTACTTTTCAATAGTGCTGCAAGCTCTGGTGGATCACAAGGGACGTTTCACCAACATCAACGTGGGATGGCCGGGAAAGGTACATGATGCTCGCATCTTCAGGAACTCTGGTCTGTTTCAAAAGCTGCAGGAAGGGACTTTATTCCCAGACCAGAAAATAACTGTTGGGGATGTTGAAATGCCTATAGTTATCCTTGGGGACCCAGCCTACCCCTTAATGCCATGGCTCATGAAGCCGTACACAGGCAGCCTGGACAGTAGTCAGGAGCTGTTCAACTACAGGCTGAGCAAGTGCAGAATGGTGGTAGAATGTGCATTTGGACGTTTAAAGGCACGCTGGCGCAGTTTACTGACTCACTTAGACCTCAGCGAAACCAATATTCCCACTGTTATTACTGCTTGCTGTGCGCTCCACAATATCTGTGAGAGTAAGGGGGAGATGTTTATGGCGGGGTGGGAGGTTGAGGCAAATCGTCTGGCTGCTGGTTACGCACAGCCAGACACCAGGGCAGTTAGAAGAGCACAGGAGGGCGCGGTACATATCAGAGAAGCTTTGAAAACCAGTTTCATGACTGGTCAGGCTACGGTGTGAAAGTTCTGTTTGTTTCTCCTTGATGAAACCCCCCGCCCCTTAGTTCACTCTACTTCCCTGTAAGCTAACCACCCTCCCCTTCTCCCTTCGATCACCGCTTGCAGAGGCAATAAAGTCATTGTTTCTTCACATTCATGCATTCTTTATTCATTCATCACACAAATAGGGGGATGACTACCAAGGTAGCCCAGGAGGGGTGGTGGAGGAGGGAAGGAAAATGCCACACAGCACTTGAAAGTTTACAACTTTAAAATTTATTGAATGCCAGCCTTCTGTTTTTTGGGCAATCCTCTGTGGTGGTGTGGCTGGTTGGCCGGAGGCCCCCCACCGCGTTCTTGGGCATCTGGGTATGGAGGCTATGGAACTTGGGGAGGAGGGCGGCTGGTTACACAGGGGCTGTAGTGGCAGTCTGTGCTCCAGCTGCCTTTGCTGCAGCTCAACCATACACTGGAGCATACTGGTTTGATCCTCCAGCAGCCTCAGCATTGAATCCTGCCTCCTCTCATCACGCTGCCGCCACATTTGAGCTTCAGCCCTCTCTTCAGCCCGCCACTTACTCTCTTCAGCCCGCCATCTCTCCTCCCGGTCATTTTGTGCTTTCCTGCAATCTGACATTATTTGCCTCCACGCATTCGTCTGTGCTCTGTCAGTGTGGGAGGACAGCATGAGCTCAGAGAACATTTCATCACAAGTGTGTTTTTTTTCTTTCTAATCTTCACTAGCCTCTGGGAAGGAGAAGATCCTGTGATCATTGAAACACATGCAGCTGGTGGAGGAAAAAAAAGGGACAGCGGTATTTAAAAAGACACATTTTATAAAACAGTGGCTACACTCTTTCAGGGTAAACATTGCTGTTAACATTACATACATAGCACATGTGCTTTCATTACAAGGTTCCATTTTGCCTCCCCCCACCGCGTGGCTACCCCCTCAATCCTCCCCCCTCCCCGTGGCTAACAGCGGGGAACATTTCTGTTCAGCCATAGGCAAACAGCCCAGCAGGAACAGGCTCCTCTGAGTGTCCCCTGAAGAAAAGCACCCTATTTCAACCAGGTGACCATGAATGATATCTCACTCTCCTGAGGATAACACAGAGAGATAGAGAACGGATGTTGTTTGAACGCCAGCAAACATACACTGCAATGCTTTGTTGTACAATGATTCCCGAGTACGTGTTACTGGCCTGGAGTGGTAAAGTGTCCTACCATGGAGGATGCAATAAGGCTGCCCTCCCCAGAAACCTTTTGCAAAGGCTTTGGGAGTACATCCAGGAGAGCCGCGAATGCCAGGGAAAATTAATCCTTTCACATGCTTGCTTTTAAACCATGGATAGTATTTTAAAAGGTACACTCACCGGAGGTCCCTTCTCCGCCTGCCGGGTCCAGGAGGCAGCCTTGGGTGGGTTCGGGGGGTACTGGCTCCAGGTCCAGGGTGAGAAACTGTTCCTGGCTGTCAGGAAAACCGGTTTCTCCGCTTGCTTGCTGTGAGCTATCTACAACCTCATCATCATCATCATCTTCTTCGTCGTCCCCAAAACCTGCTTCCGTGTTGCCTCCATCTCCATTGAAGGAGTCAAACAACACGGCTGGGGTAGTGGTGGCTGAACCCCCTAAAATGGCATGCAGCTCATCATAGAAGCGGCATGTTTGGGGCTCTGACCCGGAGCGGCCATTCGCCTCTATGGTTTTCTGGTAGGCTTGCCTCAGCTCCTTAAGTTTCACGCGGCACTGCTTCGGGTCCGTTATGGCCTTTGTCCTTCATGCCCTGGGAGATTTTGACAAAGGTTTTGGCATTTCGAAAACTGGAACGGAGTTCTGATAGCACGGATTCCTCTCCCCATACAGCGATCAGATCCCGTACCTCCCGTTCAGTCCATGCTGGAGTTCTTTTGCGATTCTGGGACTCCATCATGGTCACCTCTGCTGATAAGCTCTGCCTGGTCACCTGCAGCTTGCCACGCTGGCCAAACAGGAAATGAGATTCAAAAGTTCACGGTTCTTTTCCTGTCTACCTGGCCAGTGCATCTGAGTTGAGAGTGCTGTCCAGAGCGGTCACAATGGAGCACTCTGGGATAGCTCCCGGAGGCCAATACCGTGGAATTGTGTCCACAGTACCCCAAATTCGACCCAGCAAAGCCAATTTAAGCGCTAATCCACTTGTCAGGGGTGGAGTAAGGAAATCGATTTTAAGAGCCCTTTAAGTCGAAATAAAGGGCTTCATCATGTGGACGGGTGCAGGTTTACATCGATTTAACGCTGCTAAATTCGACCTAAAGTCCTAGTGTAGACCTGGGCTTAGTTGCCAGGTGTTTATGATGGCCACAGACCCACAAATATCATTCTTATTGACTGAATGGGCCTGATCATGCAACTTGCTGTCCACAGGGGGGAAGTCGCTTGAATTCAGTAAGTCTGAATGTGGGTGAAGGATTCTGCCCCATGTGCAACAAGCTTCAAGATCAGGAGCACCATCCAGAAAACGTTAAAGTCAAGTTTTTGAAAGTCTTTTTCTTCATTTTAAGTTATGTTTTAAAAAAAAGAATATAAAAGGTAAAGATGAAATTGTTTGTTTCCCTTTTACTGCAGACAGTTGGAAGATTTACCTGCAGGGCCCTGTTGGCACAAAACAGGCCTCAGACATTTCCAGGAACTAGTGGGGTACTGAGTCCTTTTCTACGGAAATTAGTCCATCACTGTTCACTTTTTTTGCCAGTACTCAATTTACTCTCTGAGCACTTTTGAAATACTAATTGTTTTTCTATATCACTATTAAATATGACAGGTTTCAGAGTAGCAGCCGTGTTAGTCTGTATTCGCAAAAAGAAAAGGAGTACTTGTGGCACCTTAGAGACTAACCAATTTATTTGAGCATAAGCTTTTGTGAGCTACAGCTCACTTCATCGGATGCAGTGAGCTGTAGCTCATGAAAGCTTATACTCAAATAAATTGGTTAGTCTCTAAGGTGCCACTAGTACTCCTTTTCTTTTTACTGTTAAATATATTCATTTAGATACACCTACCCCCATGAGGTTCAGTAAGGAAGATTAGTATTGAGGAGTCAGACCTCAGTCCTTTTCCTGCCCGGGATACAGTCTCGTTGAGGCACTTTAAGTAAGTCAATGAATAGCTTTGTTGCTCATGTGCTTAATGAGAATAATAATACTTGCTGACCTCATACCGATGTTCTGACAGTCCAGATGACTTGAGAGCTCTAAGATTTTCTCACTAGACTTCTGAAAATTTTGCCTTTTTTTAAAACTCCCACTTTTGGCTCTAACACATCATTAGATATTGGACCTTAAATCTGTGGCTGGTAGAAGATTCAGTATTGTCCACCTCTGCACTGAATCAATTTAATTTCAGGGTGAAATTAATTTAGCATCTTCTGGTGAGGAATTATACTGAATGTTAGCACTGGGACACTGATCTTTAGACAAGAGGATTATTTTTTAAAAAAGTAGGAAATTCTTCAAAAAGACCTGAGAGCAAAAAATAAGGATATTAACGCCTTTAAACTCAACATGCAGGCTATGTATGCTATCATAACAGAGTCACAGAAGGTGCACATACCTCAAATAAAAAAGAGAAGAGAAAAAAACTAAAGTAGTTCAATGGCAAGACACAGAAAAGATATCTGAGCCAAACTGGTGTCCTTTGGGAAAGAAAATCCAACTTAAGTAATGCTAATAGAAAGTCACATAAGCTACTGCAGATCAAATGTAAAGTGAGAATTAGGAAGACTAAGAGGGAGCATGAAGAACAAATAATAAACTATTTAGGTATATCAGAAAGAGGAAACCTGCAAGAGAATTGCTAAATTCACCAGGGAGTGAAGGATAAATAAAAGATTTCTTGGCATCAGTCTTCTCCAGAGACAAAACCGGGGAGATATCTCATGCAGAATGCACCTCCGCTTTTTAAGAAATGTAGTTGAAATACTGTCAGAGACTGATGTGTCAAATGAAAAAGTGCCAACACAAATTAATAAATCGAACAGGACTAAGTCACCGGGAGCAGATATTATTCATCTAAGAGTTCTGAAGGAAGTTGTGAGTGATGTGGCTGAGGTGAGTATGGAGGGTAGCAAATGTTGTACCTATCTTTAGAAAAAGTCTGAAGGGTGATCCTTGGAATAATAGCCCTGCAAGCACGGAAAATGGATGGAAATGATAACCAAAAATAGAATGATAAAACATCTAGATCAACATAATGTGATAGGAAGAAACCAGCATGGCTCTATAAAGGGAAGTCAAGCCTCTCTAATCCATTAGAACTCCTCCAGCATGTCAGCAAAAGAGTAGGTAAAGGAAAGCTAATTCATACCAATCATTTGGAAATTCAAAAAGTCTTTGACAAGGTCTCTTTCAAGAAGCTGGTACGGAAACAAAGTAATCATGGGTGGGAGGCAAAGAACTGCCATGAATTAGAACCCAGAAAAGTAGAGAAAAGAGAGAACAGGAATAAATGGTCAATTTTCAGCACAGGAAAGAGTTAACAGTGAACTGCCCAGCATGCAGCACTAGGACCATCTTTTCATACACTGAATATCTGGAAAAAGCTGGTCAATGTTAAGGTGACAGAACTTGCAGGTGACACAGAATTATGCAGGTTTAGTCAAAAGTAGACAAGACTGTGAGGAATTTTAGAGGAACCAAACTAAGCTAGGTGAATGGGCAGCAAGATGGCACCTTAACTTCAACTTTGACAAACCCAGACAATTTACATTGGAAGAAATCATTTGAATTGCCTATACCCAGCATGAGCTTCTACATTTACTACAGCTTCTCAGAAAATAAGACCTGGTTTTCATTATAGATAGCTCCATGAAAACATCTGAATATTACAGACTAGCACTCCTGTTTACATTTGCTCCTAATACAAGAACAAGGAAAAGAGATAATGGATTTAAAATCTATTACAGACAATACTTTTTATACAGCACATAATTAACCTACGGAACTCATTGCCACAAGAGGCCAAGAGTTTAGTAGGATTTTAAAAGATTGGACATTTATATGGATCATGAGAACTACCACCATTACATTAGACAGTGTAATATATTTTTAGAAGGGATATACACCCTCATGCCTCAAGACATAAGCCAACCACTTACTCATAAGGGATGGGAAGAAACTTTCCCTATCAGCAAGTTATTTCATAATTATCCTTACGTGGTTCCTTACTGCTGCAAGTAGTTCTGGCTACTTCCAAAACAAGGATTCTGGACTAGACAGGCCACTTGTCTGATGTGATATAGTAGCTCCTATGTTCCTATATTTAATCCAACCATCCCACCAACCTCCCTATTCTCAGCAGTTCATTTTATTCTAAGTAGTAGTATTTTATTCAGAACACAAATTTATTACAGGAAATGATCACCAGGAAATCTGATACCTTTCTCTTAAATAAAATCAAAGAATTGTGAGGTTTCCCTTGCTAAAATACATCCAGCATTGTTCTTGTTTTCAGAGCAAATAGGCATGATTGATATAAGGGAAATGTTACAGTGTTTGTTCTGCTCAGCACAAAAGCAGCAAAAACATTTATTTTGAGGGAAATATCTTGAAATCACCTCATTCTTCTATTAATTCAACATACCTGATTATAAGAACTCTGTTAGTAAAATTAATATATTAGAATGGTGCCAGGAGGGATATTTTTAAATGTGGTTCCATAGATTCTGTCTCTTGTCACCTGTGTCATCCTGTCACCATATATGCCTTCAGATATAGACAGGATGATAATAATGAGCTTGCAACTCTATGGTTCTCTCCCATGAAGTTCAGTGCTAATGAGAAAAATTCCCAGACAGCACCGGCACTCTAAATCAATTTGGCAAGATTGATCAAAATAACAGTCATTAGAACTGTTTGTTCTTCAACTCAGCCTGAACCCTGCAGGCAGTGTGTGTGTGTGTGTATGTGTGAAAGAGAGAGATGGGGTTTGCAGAGGGAGATTAATAAAAAATCAGGGTTGTTTTTTCCCCCCCCAAGAGCTACTTTCTGCAAAAATAAAGACCAAGGCTGCATTCTCCTAATTGTAAGATACTTTCTCACTAGAACGTGCCTATGAGTTTGAAAATGCTAACCAAAATATTCTGCACAGCTCTTCTCAAGAGTCTGTCAGCAGAGGGCCTGAGAATGACTGATATAAAGCAAAAAATTACTATCAAAAGGGCAACAAGCAGAACAACAAATGGGAAACTGTCAGGGAAAGAGAGACATCACTGGCTATGTAACCCTGGGAATTTAATAAATCTTTTGTCTGTTATCTGCATACTAAATTTCCATATCCTCCTTCGACAGACATTCCTCTTACCAGCTCTGATAAGTATAAGTTAGCACACACTGTCTACTTTTTTCACACTTATTTCAAGCTAAAACACAGTGCACAGAGCCAGGAGTGACATTAGCTGACTAATGTTCAACCAGCTGCACTCTGTGCTCTGAAGGATCTAGACACCCTTAGTCAGATGAGAGCAAATTGCCCTGAGGGATGAGCAGGAAAGAGATTTACAAATCTCAGCTATAATGTTATCTGCTCCTCTAAAGGGACACAAATTAATTCATGATGCTACCAGCATAAAAGTTAGAAACCCTGACTAGACATATATTATGTCTTGTTGGTTAAGTTTAGCAACAGAGGAGACTGCTCTTGATCATCTGACTTCACCATTAGTCACATAGACACTGGGTTATTTTAAAGAGGCTTTCAATGGATATGAGGATAATTCAGTCAAATCAAAACCAGACATGGTTTTAAAACACTTTTTTTCCTTTATGGGCTATAATTTTGGTTTACAACATTGCAGATCCACTTTACTCTACAATATTATATACATAAAGTACATTCATAATAGCCTATATCTTAGATATATGGTCTAATATAAAAAGAACACAATATTATTCTAGAAAGTTTGCAACGTGGTTATGAGCTCAATCAATTAGGAACTCCAGAGGTAACACCAAGGTCAATATCCCGCTCCAGCTCACCAAAGGCATGCCAATGGGGAAATTGTCAAAGGGCAGTCCTGGCTCAGTGCACAGTTCACTGGTCCTGGAAAGATCATGCTTATAGCATATGTCACTGGTACTTTAAAATATTGGCAGTGGGAGCTCTCTCCCAGAAGGGAATAGGGGCCTGACCACATTTTATTGTGTCTGTGCTAATCCAGTGGGTATGTTAGCCATTCCTCTAACCTAGCATTGAAGAGGGAGCTAGGCTGGAATATTGCCCACTGCTGAATCCGTGCACTACAAAAAGAAGAGGTTCTCCTTTGCCCCTTAGCAAACATATAACGCGGGGCAAGCTTTTCTCCATTTCAGTATTACAGGGATATATATAAAAAATTAATCAAATTAAGCTAGGGAACCACTTTCAAAAGCACTGAAGGACACAAAGCTCTTGATGGGCTACTGTCTGTTAATTCTAAGGACTGCCTTTCTCTTCACACAGCACAGACAGGGCTGCTATGGAACAATACAACTGATGATGTCCAGGATGAGGTTTTCTAGAACTGAGATAAGGCATTATCATTCAATGGTAAATCTACCCCAGAAATGCAGGAGCCGTTCATTTATTGCAACAGAGGCAGCAATACACTGACTAGTGAGTTTTCTTCCTCTAGCAGGAATCTCCCTCCAAAGAAGACTGATTACATAAAAGAACCAGCAGAACTGATGGTCCCACCTGGATGATACTGAGGCTGTTTAACTCTTGTAACTGGGGACTAGAATCCATTGAGGTTGCTTCTCTAGCTCACCTACTACAATTTTCCCATTTTTGTTTAAAGAAAAACATTCAGGGAAAAGAAACAGTCACACTTTTGTGTGATTTTCCACAAATAAATGTTCATGGCACATATTTTTTCCTCCACGCATTTGTTATAATTTCACCAGTTTCACTCTTTCATGGTAAAAATTTCTTTAAAAGTAGTGATTAGCTGAATAATTCAAAGCAAAGAAATGTCATTCTTGGTTTGTAGCATAGTGAGACAGTAATGCGATCTAAGAACTGGTCTCTGTTTCAGGTACATATCCGCAGCTTTTTTTCCTCTACAGTGCAAAGCTGATAGCACAGCATGCAGAGAAAGCCATGATACACATGGAGCAAAGTGTTTTCCTTGTTTGATCTTAATACACTCACTTATTGATTGTAAAGTCTTGTAGAAAAAGCAGTCATCGTCATCCGTTCAAAAGAGCCAGACCTTTGATTTATAAGAAGCTTCTGAAATCCTCCACGGTCCCTTTGTAGTTTGCTTTATATTATCATATTTCTCAGGTTCTCAGAATCTCACTCTCATATTTTCAGAATCAGCTGAAGATTCATTAAGTTTACTGAAGGATTTCATTTATGACTTATGTTCCTAGGAATTATAGACAGTAGGAACAGAAAAGACCTACAAATATTTGGTCAAACAAAGGCTGAGTCAATGGAACTTAGACTTTTAAGTCACATTTGAAAATTCAACTTAGGCTCCCAAGTCACTTCGACACTTTTGAAGTTTTACCTGCCATCTATTCCTTACCCCGTCAATGCACGACTGTTCCACTGGAAGACTTACATGTATGGGGGAAGTCATATTTCCCCTCAGCTCAGTCTCTGAAGTTTTTTGAGAAAGAAGAAGAAAAGGGGGGGGAGGGAAAGAAAGGTGGTATGATGCATTCTCCAGCTCTGAGTTGTTGGACTGAAAACCTGCTTTAGTAACAAAAATAAGACAGCTGCTGCCATCATATTTCCTGGTGGATATCTATCCAAAATGCACCATCCTTACAAAATACAGCATAAGCTGAAGTCTATGTTTATGGGCTGGGATAGCAAGTATGTTGCAGGTCAGAGTTGAGATACAATGCAGGTGTGGAAAGTGTTGCATGATATTTTGCTGCACTGTGCCTTCTTTCAAGGACAGTCAGACACAGCTACAGAAGAGCCAGAGGTTTCCAAACATAGGACTGGTAGCCAGGAAACCTCTCCTGAGTATCATTGGACAAGTCACTTAGGCCCTGATCCTCAAAGATCACGTACTGTGACAAAGTCAGACCAGATAGCTTCAAGAGGGTCAGGAAGGCGGATACATTAGCCCTAGAATGTTAAAGCCCCGTTTTCCTAAAAGCTGAGAAGGGGTTGCCTCAGATCAGTTAGGGACACCTGAATCCAATTAAGGGCTGCCTGAGACCTTTAAAAAACCCTCCTCTGAGGAGAGCAAAGGAGAAGAGAGAGAGACAAGGGCAAGGGCAAGCGCAAGCTGGTGCCAGGCTAATGGCAGCAGGGAAATAGGCTGTTCCAGGGTGAGAGGCTGTGCTCCTTCCCATAGGGGAAACAGCCAAACCTGAGTGCCTGCTAGGGGGAGAACTGACATCCCAGGGCAATCAACTGGACAACACCTTGCCCCAGCAAGGGAAAAAACAAAAGATACCCCCTGGGTTTTTGTTTGAGACTATTTCCTTTTGTTTGGTGGAGGATCACCCCTTAGGCCGACCCTCAGGCCTACCCTGAAAATACAACCAATGGAGCACAGAAGGGGGAAGACAAATCCTGCCTGAGTGGGGCTGATTACCCCAGGCCCGCCATTACCGGAGTGGGAAACACTAAGTCTGGCGAGAGAAAAAGAGGTGCCTTGACACAGCACCTAAATACCTTTGATGATCAGGGACTATGTGCATATTTCTATGTCTGTCTCCACATATCTAAAATGAGGATAATAATACTTCCTATCACACATGGGCTTTAGGATGCTTAATTCATTAACATTTGTAAAATTCACTAGGATGTTAAGACAGGAGATGTTATAGAAGTGCATGAATGCTGAATTCACCAAATTAAACATTTTCAAAACCTATGGGTGGTGTTTTAAAGGCACACTGTATGCTTCCTTCCTCTCCTCTCTGTCTTTGTACTACAGTCATTAGGCCAGTCTTTGACAGACATCTCACATGCCAAAGGGAAACATAATTACAATTTGAACAAGGCTGCAAAGTGGTGATCACATCTGAACATTACTGTAGGTCACAGCAGCCACCATTTGTGCCCATCTCAAACTAAGAGTATATCATTGTCCAGCAAAAATAAAGATGGGAAAATACCAAAATAATCCTACTGTTGCTGATAAAACATATAATTTGGTCAGAATAGAAGTAATGAGTAGATCTTAATTCATTAGGTGACAATTAATTTGGTGGCCTTCTTCCCGCTGGTTATTATTGTGCCTGTGTCTCCGGGTGAGTGTTGGGGAGCTTTGTGCTGGTGGAGACTCATGGTTTGGATGAGATGTAAATTCCAAGAACTCGGTATGTTTAAAGATTCCCCTGTACATTTCATCATGGTACTGAATTCACCCTAGTTCACTGACCCAATGCCCAGTGAGAGAATTATATTCTGCATCCCTTCATTTCAATGGGATACCCTTTTTTACTCCATGAGCTATTCGCTAGCGTGTGCTGACACATTTTTCAAAGGAAGACAAAGTGATTATTGCATGAGACGATCATGCTTCTGAAGCACTGATCCATGTTCAGGGCGGTATGGAGGTCCTCTGTGTTTCACATAATCCCTGGGGGAAGCTCAGATGCTATGTTATTTTATAGCATACACTTTGCTTCCTGGTTGGCAGCTGGTAGGCAAATACTCCTCATCCTCACTGACCCCTCTGTAGTATACTTAAACCCTGAACATACCTTTTGCACCACTGAGCAAGAGGACTACATTTGTGACTGGCTCTTCGATGGGGGCGGGACGATGCTTTCTCTTTCCTTCTGCTCCCCTGTATGAAGCAATCAGAATCTGGATCTTAGTTTGTTACATTGACAAGGAAATTTGGGATCTCACAAGGTGAATGATGCTGTACAAGGTAAGGCATTAATATTATGTGAACTCTAAAACAGTGCAGATTTGTGCCATTGGTTAGCATTCTCTCAGTGCCTCTTTTTCCATTGGTGTGATCGTGGACTTGCTTAACCTTCACCCTGATAATTACCAAGACATATTTCATTTATCACAGATAAACTGGCCTGTTAATTAAACACAGAGCTTTAAATTAGATGTTCTTTTGATATAAAAACATAATGGTGCTTTAGAGAAGATGATTGCATTTGAATGACAATGATGGATAATGTTAATACTTCTATACTATTGGCATCTAGAGATGTTTCAGATAAGGTACAGAATGCTTAAAACCTCAGAGTAGGGCTAGAAACACACTGTGTTTTTTTGAAATTCAAACTCAGATTCTGATATATCTTCAGGTGTCCAAACAAAAAATACTGAGAGACTCACAAGAAAGTAATGAGAGGTGGCAACCAGGCCTGAAAATCACAGACTGCAGACAGTATTGCTGGGATGGTATAATGGGTGTCAGCAGTGTAATGAAGACTCCAGTAGAATAGTTATACATTAATCCCACTTTGTTATACCCTGTCATACAGTGAATTGTGGCTAAATATTAATGCAGTGGATTATGCTGACTAATCCAATTTTTCCACCGAAACTCGCACTTCTTTCACACCTCTAATCTTCTACCAAGGCCTGATACTGGCACATTGAAATCAATGGCAGATCTCCTATATATTTCAATGAGAGTAGGCTCAAGCTGTTATGTAGAAAAAGTGACGCTAGCAATTAATGATAATTGAAATCATTTGGAAAAAAAATTAATTTTCTCCTTCCCTTGGAACACTTAAATTTGCAGCATTCCAGTGCTGCAGATCAGATATAGAGCATTAGTGGCAGTTTAAGAATCAGTTGAAATGAAGTTCTCTCTTTCTGGATACATGAAAGAACGCAAACATAAATTTAACACATCAGTATGTTTTTGGACGCCCAGCATTTACGACTCTGCATTTGAAATCTGTACACAATAATCTGATTTGAATCTGTACAAATATTCCTAATTCTGTGAGAGTAAATACTTTGAAAGTTCATACTTATGACTATATATTTTTCCATCTGGCTTTTCTGCAAGAGCTAATGACATGGAAATAGCATGCCATTAGCAATTCACTATTGCACATGAATATGTACACAGTAAAAATTACTAAGCATCATAGTTTTTCAGCCTGAAGACTTCTCGGAGGCTCAGGATTTATAAACCTTGTCAGTACCAATAATGTCTACCATCTAAACTCATGTAGTTCAAGATTTTCAAAAGTGACTAGTGACTGTAGCTGCCTCGTACTTTAGGTGCTCAGCTTAATAATACCTTAAAGGGGCAGGATTTTCAAAAAGTGCTGAGCACCCACTCTCTGAAAATAAGACCCCTTTTTGGTGACTCAAGTGGGGAACCCCAACATTTTGTCACCCCAAATCACTAGTCACATTTGAAACTTTTGGCTGTAGTTCCTAATTACTTTTCAGAGAGAGAAATAATTACAGTTATTGCAGTGATGCCAAAGATTCCAATAAAAGTAAAGATTTTCCTTTAAGAAAATAGGGGTGCCATGATCCGGAGAGACTTCTGGTGATGATGTGAGTGTATGGATTAAAGTTAATTTGTATAGGGAAAGATTGTGCCGTGGAGTGTTACTGAGAGGGCTGTTATACCAGTCCCCTCTAGATGTCTGATGGCATGCTGACTGCACCACAAGCTCAGAGACAACAATGTAGGTGCTCCATGCACTAAACTGTTCAAGCTCTAGTCCTCAGTGGGTTCTTACAAACTTATGTTGTGTGGAGACAATAACAGACATCAGGGCTTTACTTGGGACACTGGGGAAAAAAAGATGCAATTACCCAAATCACAATAGCTTTAATGGTTACAACAAAAGATCAACCAAGAGTTCCTAACTCACTCAATGCTCTCTTTCTAATCTAGGAAGCATATCACTACAGTTCTTGACCTTCCCAATCATGCCTGATCAGCTCTTGTGACCAGCCAGTGTGAGACTGGAGCCGAGCCTCTCCCCATGCTCCAAAAGTGTCTAATGCTTACAATGAGGAGTACCCAGAGAACAAGGATGACATTCTTCACCAAATCCATGCCCAAGATCTGAATAGGCTGAGCAAGGGGCAGTGTAGTGTTTTACTCCCCAGCTCAGCCAAATAAGAAAAGAGTACATTTTAGCCCTACAAATATGTTTATAATATTTGTGGATGGCACCAAGCTGTGAGGGGGTTGCAAGCACTTTGGAGGATAGGGTTAGAATTAGGATAACCTTGACAATTTAGAGAATTGGTCTGAAATAAACAAATGAAATTCAGTAAAGGCAAGTGCAAGGCACTACACTTAGGAAGGAAAAAAATCAAATGCAAGGCTGCAAAATGGGAACTAACTGGCTAGGCTAGTACTGCTAAAAAGGACATGGATCACAAATTGAATTTACATCAACAATGTGATGCAGCTGTAATAAAGGATAATATAATTCTGGGGTGAATTAAAAGGAGTGTAAGACATGGGAGTAATTGTTCTATTCTCCTTGGCACTTGTGAGGCCCCAGCTGGAGTAACGTGTCCAGTTCTGGGTACCACACTTTAGGAAAGATATAGATAAATTGGAGAAAGTCCAGAGGAGATCAACAAAAATGATAAAATATTTTTAAAAACTGCCCTATGGGGAAAATTTAAAGAAAACATGGAAGTTTAGTCTTGAGACAAGAAGACTGATGGGGGACCTGATAACAGTCTTCAAATATGTTAAATTCTGTTATAAAGAGGATGGTGAACAATTGTTCCTCATGTTCACTGAAGTTAGGACAAGAAATAATTAACTTAATCTGCAGCAAGGGAGATTTAGATTAAATTTTAGGAAAAATGTGCCAACTATAATGATAGCTTAATTCTGGAATAGGCTTGCAAGGGAGGTTGTGGCATCCCCATCATTGGAGGTTCTTAAAAACAGACAAATAGTTGTAAGGGATAGTCTGAGTTTATTGATCCAGCCTCAGTGCAGGAGGCTGGACCTGATGACCTCTCGAGGTCCCTTGCAGCCCTACATTTCTATGATTCTATGAAAAAGATGACTCTTTCACAAGGTTTCTGCCAAAAAGCTAAATTGAAATCCTACCAACACTGCAGCAAAAGTAACTTGTTTAGCCCTGATTGTACAGCAAATACTGTTGTTAAATCTCAGTGTTCTAATTAAGACTTTAGAATGATTATATCTCCTATTTTATTAATATTATGATTATGCCATAATTTATTTTCACTGCATATCTTAAATAACACTTTATTATGTTACTTTGCAGAGTTTAATAGGGCTATTACAATACCAGAAACCTTAAACTCATGCTTAACTGTGCCAGTTCTAAGCTGGAAATGATTTGCCATCTTTCAGTTAAATTGAGAGTAGGAGAGGAACAAAAGAAAGGGGAATGGGAACCTACAATTTATTTGCCCTACTCTAGTGTGGCCTTAGCTTTTTTTTTTTTTTTAAATCAGTGAATGGAAGGCAGCAGTTTGCAATTACAAGTATGGATGTATGCTCTGTAAATCAAAGCCATGTACTTACAGTCAGTGAATATATCCTAAATCTTTCGCCATTGTCTCCACTACCATGAGTAATTGATCCAGTTATGCCACATCTCCAACATGCAAAAAAAAAAAAATAAATCAGTGATTTGTTTTAATACAGCAATACTTCTTAACAAAAGGGTTTGATTATGATATCCTTGCCCATTCTGAATAACTCCCTACTCCAAAAGCAGCCTCAGTAACTTCAGTGGGGCTACTTGTAGATTAAAGTACTAATCAGCGTGAGTCAGGATATTGGAAACTAGCCCAGAGCTGATTGTAAATTGTTGATAAAAATGGCAACCTTTGTGTAAGGGGACTGTTGCCCCCTTACTAACATTCAGTGGGGGTGTTTTAGTTGCTAGCTCCCAGTACTCAAAGGGAAAGGGTCGATGGGAAATCAGGACCCTATGACTGACAGTCCCCAGGAACAATGGGGAGAGGCCAATGCTCCAGGTCAGCCTGATTGACAGGGCGAGCAGGCTAATCAGGGAGTCAGGAGGCCAGGGAGGTCCCGTCCTCCGTGTGAGCTGGATTTGCCTGGGTCAGACAGAGTGGGGCCGAGCTAAGGAGAAAGCAGGGGCCCAAGCTGAGCTGGGGAGCAGAGCTGTGCCTGATCCAGAGGGACCAGAAGAGCAGACCCTGTCCTTGGAGCTGAGCTGCAGCCCCAAAGCCAGAGGCACAGCCCAGAGAGAGCAGACTTGCCCTGGGAGCAGAGCTGCAGCAACCAGAACCAGAGGGGCCAGGAAAGCAGCCCACGAAGCAGGTCAGTGCTGGGAGCAGAGTCACAGAAGCAGCCTGCAGAGCAGACCTGTCCTGGGAGCAGAGCTGCAGCAACCAGAGCCAGAGGGGCCAGAGAAGCAGCCCAGGGAGCTGGAGGCAGAGCAGCAGCAGTGCAGAGACAGAGTGGTGGAGCTGGGGCTGGAGCAGTCCGGAGCTGGGTGTGGTGAGCAGCTGGAGAGAGCGAGGGGGACCCTGGGCAGTGGGCCCAGCACAGGGAGATGCCTCAGCCAAGAGGCTCTGCAGGCCAGGCTTGGATCATAACCCCGACAGGGCGGGGGCGACCCTGGGAAGAAGGGTCCTACCACCTAGAGCCTGAGAGCGTGTGGCCCCCACCAGAGCAAGTGTCCAACCCACAGCATCCCTGCAGCACAGCCAGAGCCTGAGAAGAAGGCCTGGGACTTACAAGGAACAGACTGTGAACTGCCCTGACATTCCAGAGACTCTGTTTGTGATGTTCCCTGCCACAGAGTGGGCTGATGTGTTTCCTTTAACCTTTCCCATTTTCCCTTATTCTTTTTAAAATTAATTGTTGATTAAATAACTTGCATTTGCTTTAACTTGTATGTAATGGTCAGTGGGTCAGAGAAGTGCCCAGTGCAGAGAGAGTACCCCGGAGTGGGGACACCCTAGCCCCTATCCTAGGTGACCGCAGCAGGGTTGGGGGTCAAGCCCCCCCAGGAACCCTGGGCCCAGCCTTGTTGGGGTTAGGAGGACTCTGCCAGACAGGAGAGTGGAAGGGGAGTCCTCAAGGGCAGGGAGGCCACTGGGTAAAGGAAGTGGGAGCAAGGACTCAGATCCTTTCGCTAGCCCACTTCACCAGGGTCGTGCAGAAGCCAGGAAAGTTCCCCACAATAGCGGGACTATTCCCCCGCTTACATAATTGGTGTAATGAACAGGATCCTATTCACAGTGTCCACCCCATTGGTTTACTGGTTGAGTTCTGGTAGCACTGTCCAGGCCTGGTCCAGAACCCTACCGTGGCTGGAATTGAAGAACTACGAGCCCAGTTTGCTGAACTTCAGCGCAGATTGTCAGACCAAGCGGAGGCATTACAACAAGCTAGAACAGAACAGAGAGACGTCTTATCACTAGCTAAGGCGGTAATAAACCAACAGGCAGCAGAAGCTAAGAAACCCTCTACTATTTATGTCCCGCGGGAGCAGAAGGTCACGGAGTTTGGTGGCTTCCCAGCTAGACCAGGAGACATTATGGTAGAGGAGTGGGTCAAGTCAGTGAAGGTGGCTCTGCGTGTGCTAAGAGTACCTGAAGAAGATCATGTGGACTTCACAGAGGAGCACCTCAAGGGCCAGGCCAAGGCCACAGTAAAGTTCATGGCAATGGGAGACAAGAAAGATGTGGAAAAGGTGTTTGAACTCCTCTTTGAAGTGTATGGAGATAAGGAACCTATTGAAACCAGACTAAAGGAGTTCTTTGAGCTAAAGCCGGAGCCCGGTGAAACTATCTGGGCATATGTATATGACCTCCAGGAGAGAATGAGCAAAGTGGAGCGGCGAGACCCTCAACGAGTTCCAGACCCAGATATGGTTCTGAAAGAGCAGTTAGTGCTGGGGCTCCAGGATGATTCCCTCTGCCGTGAAATGAAAAGGAGGTTTAAGGAAGAGCCCAGTAAGAAGTTTCATGAACTCATGCAGGCTGCCATTATGTGGTCAGAAGAAGAGGAAGTTCCTGTGACAGAGACAGCCAAGCCTAACCCCCATACACGAAGTGGGGGCCTAGTGAATGCAGCTGCTGGGGAAAAGGCCCTGCCCCAAACACAGTTAACCCTGGAAAGTTTAAGTGAGGCTGTCCAAAAACTGGCGGTCCAACAGGAGGAGATGATAAAAGTGATGACTGAGTTAATGAAAGAAAAAAATCCCATTAGTTTGTCAAAGTATCCAAGGACACCGGGATCCCAAAGAGCCCCACTAAAGGATGAGCTGAGAAGGTACATCTGTTACACTTGTGAAAAGCCAGGACATACTAGCCGGCAATGTCCACTGAGAAGGAGAACAGAGTCCCAGGCACTCAAAACCAATGGGGCACCAGGAGCGAGTGGTCCATCTACAGTAGAAGGGCAAGCAGTGGCAGAAGGATTCCTAGGCCTCTCCTTGGTGGAAAATCACTCTGCATACAGTGTTGAAAGGAATGTGGGCAATGCCAGTGTATGTAGTGACTTCTGTAAGTGAGCATTTGGAAACTGTCTAACTGCTGAAGTATGTATAGCAGGGGTGAAGACCAGATGTTTGTTAGATACTGGCTCAGAAGTCACCACCATTACTGAGTCGCATTTTCAAAAATATTTGAAAGACAAGGAACTGACCATGCACAGCACACAGTTTGTACGTCTAACAGCAGTTAATGGACTGGCAATCCCAGTGGTGGGATGCCTCGAAGCAGACATAGACTACATGGGCCAGACACTGCCAGGGAAATGCATCTTCATCCTGAAAGACAAAGACTCTGAAGGGAGCCATATGGGAGAAGGAGTCCCAGGGATTCTAGGGATGAACATCATTAGTGAGCTGAAGGAGCTACAATTGCCAGAAGAAGCAACCAGGAGGATGAACCATCATGGGCACTGTAAGAAGAATGCTGTGCTGAGTAGAGTACTGGCTCGAGCACAGAGACAAAACCATTCATTGGGCCCTGCGGGGCAGATTGGAAACGTTAAAGTGGGCAGAAAACAGAAGACTGTTATTCCTCCTCGGAGAGGGAAGATCCTTGACAAACATTGCTGTGTATCAGAAAATACCAATAGATATCGAGCTATTGTAGAGCCTACATCTGGGGTAAATCTACCTAATGGACTTCAGTCAGCCAATGTACTGACTAGTGCCATCAAAGGAAAAGTGCCAGTGAGGGTCCACAGAATGGGCCATGGCTACTGTGTAGACAGGTTCCTGAGCCGGAACATGTAATAGATGGTGGGTCCAGATATCCTTGCCAGCCACTGAGGGAGTGGCACTGTGAGGGCAGTGAAGTTGAAGACTGCCTGAGACTGCTGGAGGGCAGGAACTTTGATACACACACACCCACCCTCAACTCTACCCCAAAGGGGAAACCACAATAGCAACCTTGCTGGAGAGCTGAGTCACGAAGAGGACAGCTACGCCTCCTGAGAGCGAGTGAGAGGCTGCAGAGGAGAAACTGCCAGGGTGAAACTGGTGGAAGGGGTATCAGCCTGACCGAGCTAATCCCCAGAACTGCCAGGAGGCGGTGCTGTCCAGAGATGGGTAGAGCACCCCACGTCAAGGTTCTCCTTTCATCAATTAATCTTTTTGATTATATAAATGAGAGACAAGGTGGGTGAGGTAATATCTCTTATTGGACCATCTTCTGTTGGTGAGAGAGACAAGCTTTGGGGCTTACACAGAGCTCTTTTGCATTTACAATGGACCCCACTCTGGAGTATGAATCAAAACCTTTGCATCTAAAACCAAGAACTCTACTACTGGAAGTAAAGGGAAATCTCCTGTAGTTTAGTAACAGTAACATAGTAATGGTGCCTCTAGCATCTTTTCATAGAACTATATGTTGCTAATTAACGTGTTAAATCTGAGCAATGTAATTTCAGTCTCCTGTTAGCATGAGACTTCTCTTTTCAGGTTGTCTAGAATTAAGAAAATCATAACAACTCTTCAGTTGCTCATAACACTTATTAATAGATGTTTTCCAGTCAGATCATATTCCAAAAAAAATCATAAGAATTTCAGGATAAATTATGTTATATCTGAACATCAGGCACATGCATGTTATTGGCCAAGACCTTACCAAACACTGAGTCATGGTTGCATCTTTTGGATATTCTTGTTGATCACAGTGTTATAAAGCTAACATTTATGTGCTATACACCTATCTTCCAAACCCGCAATAAACCCCACGTATCAAATTTTTCAATGCTGGGTGCCTAAACATTCTGGTCATAATATATATGACTTCCTTTTTTTGTATCAAGTGGTCCTGCTGCTTTCTGTAGTTTTCTTTAGAAATTATTTTACTCTGGCCTTATTTTTATGTTGATATACCTATTGTTCTGTGCATATTTCTTATATATTCTATTTTTCATTCTGAGTAATTTGAACAACCACAAAACATACATGCTAATATAATATCCATAATAAAATTGCCTCAAGATTTTTTACAATGAAAAATCAATAACAAGTGGCATTGTACATGCATTAAATGTATTCCTTTTTATTTTAAATTTAAGAGAGTTCCAACTTCTGATTGAGGTAGAAAACTGTTTCCATCCTGTAGAGCAGACTCGATAAAATCTCTTGCCCTGAGCATTTCCAATTTATGTTTACCACATTTTACACAGCAAAAAGCTAGCATGTTATGCTATATATCTATATGCACTTCCTGCTACTTCCAGAAGAGGATTCTTGCTGGAAAGACATATGAACTGTACGCGGAATCTCATTATTTGCTCTTTTGTTGCCAAATAATTATTTTGATCAGAATTCATGTTTACCAGATTCAGCCCATCAATTCTGAGGATTAATATTTTGTTGTTTATTTAGGTGATGTATACATTATATACTCTGAGGATGGGTGAATGCTTTTATAATGGGTGTATTCCACTGTGATGACCTTGTCCTTTTCTCTTCAATTATAATTTTAACACTAACAGCTGTCTTTATTTTTTTAACACCGCTTTTCCTTGAAATTTTCTAGGGAACCGGTCAGAAGCCCATTAGAATCAATTGATCGGGCCCTAAATGCAGCAATTGCATATACTATACTCATAATCTTTCTCAAGGTAATTTTGGATTCCTCCATACAAATTATGTAAACTCCACTCATTCTTCATAGGGGCTGAGTTCCTTATGTGGAAACCACAGCTACAAGTATGACACTACTTACCTTACAACCTTACATTATAATCATTATTCCCTAGAAGGAAGAAATGGCACAGAGGCATTCTTACACTTTATCATAGATTCATGTATTTCCTAAATGTCTATTAACATATAATGTACAACATTCTTATAGGTTGGTCATAGCATATATCTTCATAGAAGTGATTGAGTAACTCTTTCTCACCCCTCCTCACCACCTCCTCATATATATTTTGCCTTACGCTTAGCAGACTTTTAAAAATTCATTTAACTCAGATTCATTATTCATTTCCTTGGTCTTATCAGGCATGTATTTAAAAGGAACTCGCTGTGAAAACAAGATCCATGTAGATCGGTGCATTCTAAATTAGTTTTCAAGAATCCCATTATAATATATCTATTCACTGAAATGGACACTGATAAATGTCCACTTTGAACTTCAAGACTTGTGTGACGTGCTAAATGGAAAGAGGAATCCACAGGAAGGAGAATGATTTTCTTTGTCAACTAATCTTACATCTGTTGTTGCAAAGAGATAGGAGAATGTTTCTTACAATAGCTTCATTTTTATGTATGACAAGAAGTAATTGCCACACTGACGAACTTGTCGATTCATGTCACAACAGGGTCATTCTTTACAAATCCTTTCCTGTTTTGGAAGAGGAAATCTGTTTGTATTCGTTTCCACTTCATCTATATCCCAGAAAGTTATACATATATTGTTTTTATTCAAATTCAAAAAAGTCTTTTCCATACATTTGTCAGAGATCAAAACTCCTCTAGTCTTCAGTGGGGCCAGATTTCACCTCTGGTGTTTTTTACTGAACATTTGTAGAAAAAGGTGCTCTCTATAAAATTGTCACATTGCATATGACAAAGCTATGAATTATGAAATTTGATACCTTTTCAATATATTGTATGAAACTAGTTTGAATTTAGGGTCTAATCCAACAAGATGAAGAGAATCTCATGCAAGATGCTAATCATCTTTAATACCCTTTCTTTTCCATGGTAGTTAAGAACACTCAACACAGTGCAGTAGATTGTCTATAAGTACTAGTAATTTGTTTAACATGAGTACAATAAAGTAACTGTAAAGCTTGATCCTGTGCCCATTGACGTCAATAAGCGTTTTGTCATTGATCCTCCTTCCATTTAAAATAATCTCCTAATGAACATCAGCCCCTCCCATCAATCTAAAGGGAAAGAACCATAATAAAACCATTAAAAGAGAGAATGAACAGATCAAGAAACACAGGGCATCAGGTGTTCAGCACCTTGTGGGCCCAGGCCATTTTAGTGGTCTTAAGGTCAAGCCTGTTCATAATTTAATTGGGTCCTTGGCTTTTGATTTGTAAACAGCGTATGCTTCATGATGGTCAGTATCTCAAAACAAAATACATGAATCCAATAAAGCTGAACAGTCAAACTGTGTGAAGATTGTTACGTAGGGTATTTATAATACATACGTTCACCATACCAAGCACACTGCCAGGACTTAACAAACAATAAACAGCAAGAATGCATTGGTTCACTACAATTTGAACCTTTTTCAGTATCACAAAGAATCTATTTGCATGGAAAAACTCATGGGATTAAATTCTCAAGAGCTGTCTTTGACAGAAGTACAATTACATTGTTAGGAATCTCTAGGCTCGATTATGGTCAGCTCTGGAAGCATATAGAGTGGGCATGAAACTAACTCTGCTCCCATTTAAATGAATGGAATACTCCCATTGACTTCAATACTGATTTAGACCAATGCTAAATACTTCTAAAAATCCCACCTATACAATAAGACTTCTGTTGAAGAAGATATACAGAAGTTATAAGGAAATCCCACTATTCATTCAGCTTAAGATGTAATGAAATTACTATAAAAATCTAAGCATATTGCCTCAAACTTTGATAAATTGCTGAATAAGCAAAAGAAATCCCAACATGGGTTTTAGGATTATTTGGGAACGTGAAATTGGTAAAAGCATTACACCTAAGCCATAGAAGATAATCCTGTGAAATATATAGAAAACTTTTTAGGACCTTGCAGTACAAGATCTTACATAGAATTTATTGGACACTTACCCGGCTTAAAAGAATGAAGCTGAAGATAATGGATCAGAGTTGCAAATATAACAAAAAGCACGCAAAAGAAGGTCCTTGACACATATATAAATAAACATTTATATTCAGAAAAAAACCGGAGGATAAAGACTGAAAATAAGAAGATCAATGGGAATAATGTTCTTACGTTAATAAGAAAGTTCCAGAGAAAAGTTTGATTTACAAGAGAATAATTTCCTCAGGTTAATTGTTTTGTGAGGGGTATTTGCTTTCTTCCTCCCCATTTAAGAAGAAGTGTATTCTTACAAATATTTTCATGTTGATTTTTTTTTAACTGAACAGAATTGAAACCAATATGTCACATGAATAATTAAGCTTTCAAACTGTGGCTAAGAGAAGATGTATGGCCTCCTCAGTCTCTGTTACTTGCAGAAGCTCAGTGGAAAAAATAAACACATTGGCTGGGATACTCCAAAGTGACTTAAGAGCATGTGTTCCATTGGCAGCCAATGAGACTTATGCTCTCAGGTCATTTAGGCTCTTTTGAAAATCCCATATATTGAGAATCTGACTGTGGAGCCCTGGGAGAGAGCTTACACACAGGAACAGCCCCATAGAATTCAAGTGACCCATCACCAGCCCCCCTCATGGTAGACAGAGCTTCCACTTGACACACCTTATACTGTCTCCTGGAGGAGACAGCTTTAAGCTTCATCCACAATTTTATAGGAGCCACAAAAGCAGAATGTGCTGTGAGTTTCACTGAATCAGTGAATCCCTGGCTCCCTTGCCACCCACTTTTTGGGTTCTGCTGGCTGGCTCTGGGGAAAGGGATATAGTGGGTGTCATCGCAAACATCTCCCAGTAGACTGTCTGCTACTGGGGGCCTGGGGAAGACCCTTTGTGTATTTGGACCATAGTGTATTGTAAATTCTAAAGGTTAGAGACCCAAACTTCCAAACATAAGTTTACACACATGAGTAATGGTCTTAATTAAAGTCTAAGCATGATGTTTTTGAGGGGGGAGGGTTGACAGAAAATGGCTTTTCAAGGAAATGCAAATTTTCAGAAAAAAATGTCCATTTCTTTCAAACATTTTAGGGTTTTGTCGGAAAACCAGGAAACCATGTTTTGTTTGTTTTCAGAAATCAAAAACCTAAAAACTTTCAAAGAAAAAAGTGGACAAAAACAGGAAAAAAAAATTCCCTGGCAAATATAACGAGTAGCCTATTAAATTCAGTGTTTGCATAATTGGGGCCTAACACAGTGATAATATTTGCATGTATAGTTAAGCAATAATATATGTATTAATAATACATATAGGACCAAAGCTTTTTAATGCTGTGATTTACTGTGTATTGTAACTGTATTTGAAAAAGTAAACATAAAATTCATTCCTTGGAGAATTCAGCATTAGAAAGCTGTGGGTTGTATCTTGGAAGATAATTTCTAAAGATTATCATATTTTCTAGAACCAAAATATATATTTTATTTTAGGATATATGAAAAATATAGAAGTACATGTACAGATATTATCTAAAAAAATCAGCAACTCTCTATAGAAATAAATCATCTACATAAAACCAATGCAAAGAATAAGCATGCAATTTAAATTACAAAGTTAATTACTTAATAGTTGTTAGTTGTGTTAGTAAGGGGGAAGAAACTCCATAATTATCTTTCCTTTGGAATATGAATTTGATTAAATGTTAAGTACCATCTAATCTGATTGCATATAAAATGTTATCAGACCTCCCAATGAAAAGCCATCCAAAAAGTCTGTCAATTTCAAGAAACTTCCTTATGACCATTACTTATTTTTGGACAGTCATCAGTTGACATAAGCCCTGGAGAGGAATGAATGAAGGTAATCATTATCTAATATTTCTTTCTTAGAAAGCTCTCCAATTATAATTGGTAAAACAGAAATTATTGTCACTGAGACTGAAATGTCCATTGTGAGGACATCTTTTTAATTTAGAAGGTAATTGGGGTCTTCTGCCTTTTTGCCTTCAAAAGCATTAATTTCTATTTAACTGGTTTGAATATTCTGATGTTGATGCTATAAGACAGCATCATAAGAAACAGTACAAAATAGTCTAGGATATTGATATTAGAGATAAGTGAAACCAATGGTATTTAAGGTTTTGTGAGTTCATGTGAATCCTTATTTTTTATAGGAACACATTTTCACTCAAGAAAACCAGTGCTATGCCAGTAGTGGGGAAAATAATAGGAAATGACTCACTATGCAGCTTTTCTACAGAGACAGAAACATGAAAACCCATCCAGACTGCATAATAGATGGCAGGTTTTTAAATGGCATGGGAGAATGATGAACCAAGAAGACTGAGATCTCCCCCTCTGTTTATGCATTAATAGCACATTTATGAACCTAGTACTATTAAGATTATCTCAGGTACTTATATAGCCCCTTCTACCATAGTATTGACACCTCACAAATGTTAACGTACTTAATCTTATAACTCTCTTTGGTGGTTCGTGGGGTACCCATGACTGTGATTTACCTTGTTATCCCCCTGCCTCCATCAGAAGGGAGTCTTTCCTGTGGTAGCTGGGTATCAGCTCCCTGACATTGACAGCCCTTCAGCAACTCAAACACTCTCCTCTGGGTTTATGCCAGCCGTAACTTCACTTTGCAGGTTAACAATAGGTGCACCCCAATATCTTCAACCCTTTGAATCATTCCCCTCTGATATTCAGCCCAGCACACTAGCTACTCACAGATATACCAGATCTTCTGCCCCCAAAGGTGCAGGGTACCCTCAATTTACCAGTGTTACCTTAAACCACAGTACTTGTGAGCACTTGTAATAAAACAAAATTAAGTTTATTAAAGTAAGAATAAAGATTGTACTAGACATAAGAGGAAGTCGTGGAAATAACACAAAACAAAAATGTGATCCTGGGTCTACACTTATTAATAGTTACTTTTCTAATAAAGTAGATTTATCCCCCAAAAAGTTCAGTGAGGGAAAGTCCCAAGTAAAGTGTATGACGTGCACTTGCTTAAATATGTTACTAATTCAGAGCTCAAATATTGATATATTGTAATTCTGTAAGCCCATGAATTCAGGTAGCTCATGGCCACTGAATTTTGACTTCAGAGGGCATTTTGCCTGTCCACACATTACCTTGTTACAGCAAGCATCACAAAGGACTCTTGCACGTAGTGTTCCAAGTTTTTTGTGCATCGTTGCAGGAAGAAAGACGAGAAACCAGGAATGTGGTTTAACTAGGCCATAACTTTGTTTAACTAAGACATTTGAGAATTATGTAGCAATACCGTGTTCAGTGAAGGTCCTCTTTCCTTTGTACTCATTCCCCCCAGTTGTAATACTGCCATTAGCATCCCATCTCATTAACCTGCTCCCAGCTTTGTTGCTGGGACTCCATATTAGAGTTAACGAAGTGGGGAAAGGGAAATTTTCTCCTCACTGTACCAGACATTAGGAGCCCCAACCTCATTCCTGAACTTCTTTCGGAGATGTTTTTTTCCTAATTGGCTTCCAATTCTCATTTATCAGGGAGCCAGACCAACCTACTAAAGGAATGCCTGGACACTGACCAAGTTTGACAACTTGAATTTTACAACCTAACTTACCCCCCAATTCGTAGGCTGCTGAGAAGGAAGCAAAAACCACACTCAAGCCCAGCTGACAGTGAGGGAAAATTTTCTTCCCGGCCCCCAAAAAGTTACTAGCAGGATGTTCATAGTAAGGTCCAAAACAAAAACAAAAAATAAAAAAAACCCAAAACAGTTCTGCTCAAATCATGAATGGGGAGGAATTTTCTTCCTGGAACAGAAGGCACCACTGTGCAGGGGAAAGGGCTTATAAACCCACCCTGTGAAGGGAGCTATGGGCTTGTGCAGCACCCTTCTGTTCAACAAAATCAGCCACATAGGCCCCCCATCTCAAGTCCATGAGGAAGGATAGGGATTGCACAATCCTTAAAAGAGCCAAGGGTTTTTTTTCCCCTGCTGGCCCAGAAAAAAAAAAACACACCTCACCTCTGTCCCATTTTTATCATGTGAGAGTTTTTAGACCTAAAAGACATGTTTGTTGTTAGTCATTCAAGGTTCTGGATAGAGGGAGTTATGTGATCAGTAGGAGAGTTTGCTCCCTGCCTTGGGGTCTAATTTGTCAATCCTTGAGACTCTGGATCTTGGGCTGGAGTTCCCAGGAAAGGGGAACTTGTATATTTGTAAATAAAGTATGTTACACTTAGAATATACCAGACTCTGCTGTGTCACTGATTTCCTCCCTACAGGGAAGCCAACCTGCAAGGCTTCACCAGCATCTCCTGACACTCTGCAGAAGGGCAGCACTGGTGTCAGAATGTGACACTGGTTTAAAAAAAACCTCAATAATATATTTTCTCCACTTTCCCTCTGCCCTGGTATTCCATCCTATGTGTCTCATCCTATCAAGCTATCATCCTAAATATCATCCTATGAGTTTTCTATTCTATTCAAATATTGAATAGTCTCCATCAATAAATAATGTTTTAGCTCTTTGTTTGTTTCACAATACTCTTGACATTTATGCACAGACATTTTATTCCACCCTCAGCAACACCCTCTACAAATCACATAAAAGAGGGAAAGAATTATGTTTGACAAAGATGTGTTGCTATTCTGGGAGAAAATCAACAAACTGGGCTTAGTGCTGCTATTGTGAAACTCATTTGATTATATAGCCATCAAAATTCCAAAATGTATCCCAACTGACTGCACTTTTTATGGATGTAAGAAGATATCTTCCCAGTGTCCATTGTGACAGGGTCAGGCCAGATGGCTACAGAAAAGTGATAGAAGGCAGATATATTAGCCCCAGGTTAAGTAGGTCCCTTTTCCCAGGGTAAGGTAACAGGGAAGGTTTTTTTTGAAACAGAAAAGAAATTTATTTGTAACAGTTACAGAGATTACAAAAAGATAAAGAAAAACTTAGCAACAAAACAACGCAATCAGAAGGTATAACACAACAGCTTCCAGGAGGGAGAGGTGTTCAGGCTAGCCCAGGCCCAGAGCGGGGGGGCTTCCTCGACACTCGTGGTCTTCCACCCTCCTGAGTTACCTGGTGGCCTAGAGCGGGGGGGCTTCCTCGACACTCGTGGTCTTCCACCCCCTCGAGTTACCTAGTGCCGCGCCCAGGGTCACCGACCCTCCCTCTCCTGAGAGTGCCCGACAAGATGGGCACGGCTGCGGGGTGGGTGGTTGGGAGGGAGGGGGGCACACCCATGCATTATAAACCCCTACTAAATAACAATAATGATGGTATTCACAGCAGCTAGCGGCTGTGGCTGGCATCTCTCGCTCCGTCCC
The DNA here is from genome assembly GCF_965152275.1 of Natator depressus. Lineage (NCBI taxonomy): Eukaryota > Metazoa > Chordata > Testudines > Cheloniidae > Natator > Natator depressus. The sequence goes on from NC_134244.1 coordinate 54,420,378, forward strand.
TCAATCAGAGGGTCAGACGGAGGGAGCCGGACGGGGTCACCGAGCAGAGAACCCCGGACAGCGCCCACCGTTCTTCGAAGGTGTCAAGGGAATCGGTGGACGCCGCCCAGAGGAACTCCGCCCGAATGCGTGAATGTACTGAAGATCGGAAAACGGCCCTACAATCGCAGGACGCCTCATGAGCCAACCTCCGCTCTCTGGTCTTATAAATGGCTGTCTTAGCCAAGGCTAGGAGGAGGCTAACCAGGAGATCCCGCGACTTGGTGGGGCCACGGATGGGGAGTGTATAGATAAAGAGGTGAGGGGAGAAATGAAGCCAAAAGCGCAAGAGAATATTTGTGAGGAGCCGAAAAAGAGGCTGCAATCTGGCACACTCTAAATAGACGTGCGCCAGGGTTTCCCTCACATTACAAAAGGGGCAAGTCTCCGGAACGGAGGTGAAACGTGTCAAAAACACGCCCGTGCTCACGGCCCCGTGAAGGAGCCGCCAACTAATGTCCCCGACGGGCCTCGGGACCAAGGTGGAGTACAGGCTGGCCCACCGAGGTTGCTCCCCCTCCAAGGGTGGCAGGAGATCTCGCCACTTTGTGTCGGGGCGGGACACCAGGGTGCGGGCGTGAAGGGTATGGAGCGTGAGTGTATATAGATATTGCCGCGATGCAACTTGAAAACCGACCGGTTGCAATTCATGCAGCCGGCTTGCAGTGAAAGGATGAGGGGTGTGTTGGGATCGGCAGGGCAGGGGCCCGATGGAAAGGTCCGGCGGGCCTGGGGTATAGGATGGGCGGGGTGCGCCCTCGCGCAAGGCTCGGCTGACATAAGCCCGAGCAGCGGGGGTCAAAGCGGCCTCCACCTCCTGAAGCACGCGCCGGGGGGTGCGAAGGCTGGAGAGCCCCATGCGTCGAGCGAGCGTCAGGGGATCCAGCCAGTCCCCCCGGTCGTAGTCCAGGAGGTCCCCGACCCTCGTAACTCCCGCCAGGACCAACCTCTGGCGCACCGTGCGGGACTCCGCCGCCTGCACACGAAGTTGGGGGTTGTGTAGCAGGGGCTCCGTGAGGAGATCTGCCCCCACGATGGCCGCCACAGACCTGGTGGTTGAAAACAGTTTCCAGGTCCGGAGGAGGTCCTGGTAGAAATCCGGCAGCCCGGAGAGGTCTCGCGGAAAACCTCTCGGACAAAGATAAAAGAGCTGCCGGTCATATCGGAGCCCATGGAAGCGGCGTAGGAAGGCGTGCGCCAATATGCTCCACGTCGAACTACCTGCACTATAAAGGAGCCTCTGCAGGGCCTGGAGGCGGAAAACGCGGACCTGAGTGTACAGACACTTCAGGCCCTGCCCTCCTTCCTTCAGGGGCAAATGAAGAACTCCAACAGGGGCCCAGTGCAATCCTGACCAAAAGAACTCCAGAATCAATCTCCGGAGGTGGGACAGGAAACCCGGGGCCGGGGCTAGGGTGTTGAGCCGGTACCAGAGCGTGGACAGGACTAGTTGGTTAAGCACCAGTGCTCTCCCCCGAAGGGAGAGACAGCGGAGTAGCCTCGTCCATTTCCTGATCCGCTCAATCACGCCGCCTTCCAAATTTTGCCAGTTCTCCGGCGGAGAAGGGTGCGTGGCAGAAAGGTAAACGCCGAGATAGAGCAGAGGGCCGGCACTCCACCGGATGGTCTGAAGCGCGGGTGGGAGGGAGCTTACCTGCCGCCAGCCCCCCACCGCCAAGCCAGAGCTCTTGACCCAGTTGACTCGGGCGGAGGAGGCTGCTGAATAGATGGCTTGGCATGCCTCCACTCGCGCCAAGTCGCCCGGGTCCTGGACCACGAGGAGGACGTCATCGGCGTACGCCGACAGGACCAGCCGCAGCTCCGGCTCCCGCAGCACCAACCCCGTCAACCTCCTGCGGAGGAGACAGAGGAAAGGCTCGATCGCCAGAGCGTACAGCTGGCCTGAGAGGGGGCACCCCTGCCGCACCCCTCGCCCGAAGCTGACCGGTTCGGTCAGGGTCCAGTTGAGCCTAACCAAACACTCCGCGGAGGCGTACAGCACCCGGAGAAAACTCACAAACTGAGGTCCGAATCCAAACGCCCGCAGGGTGCTCAGGAGGTACCCATGATCCACTCTATCGAACGCCTTCTCCTGATCGAGAGACAGGAGGGCGAACGACAGACCGTCTCTCCGCCCGAGTTCCAAAAGGTCTCGGACTAGAAAGAGGTTGTCAAAAATGCTGCGACCCGGGACAGTATAGGTCTGGTCTGGGTGGATCACGTCCGCCATCACGGACCCTAGCCGCAGCGAAATTGCTTTCGCTACGATTTTGTAATCCGTGCTAAGGAGTGAGAGGGGACGCCAGTTTCGTAAGTCGCGGAGGTCCCCCTTCTTCGGCAGCAAGGCAAGCACCGCTCGCCTGCACGACAGAGGGAGGACCCCGCCCTGCAAAGACTCAGCCCAGACAGTGACTAGGTCTGGGCCGAGGATGTCCCAGAACGCGCGGTAAAACTCCACGGTCAGCCCGTCCATGCCCGGAGATTTATTGGTGGGCATGCGGCGGAGGGCTTCCGAGAACTCGGCCAGGGTGAGAGGCAGCTCTAGCCGGTCTCGGTCGCCCACGCTGACCGTGGGGAGTTCCTCCCAGAGCACCCCGCGAGCGCCAGGATCGGTCGGATCCGGGGAGAAAAGGCTTGCGTAGAAGTCACGGGCCCTCCCACACATCTCCTCCGGATCCGTGAGGGGGGTGCCGTCTTCCGCTAGAAGGCAGGTGACGTGTTTTTTGGCCCCCCTCGTTTTCTCCAAGGCATAGAAGAAGCGGGAGCCGCGATCCATCTCCCGAAGGAGGCGGATGCGGGACCGGACAAAGGCACCTCGGGCCCGGTGGTCCTCAAGGGCTCGAAGTTCCTCCCGCTTCTCCCGGCACGCTCCGCAGAGGGACGGGTCCCCGGGGCTGGCGGCCAGGCGCCTCTCCAGCTCTAAGACCTCCCGTTCCAACTGCTCTATCGCTGCATTTCTCCGTCGGCTGGCGCCCCGAGTGTAGTTGCGGCAGAAGAGCTTGGCGCGCACCTTCCCCAGATCCCACCAGCGCCGCACCGAGGGAAAGGCACGCCACTGCTCCCGCCAGGCCAGCCAGAACTCCCGGAAGGACATCACAAAGCTCTCGTCCTCCAGCAGGCTGTTATTAAAGTGCCAGTAGGCCGGCCCCGGTCCCTCCGCACGGAGGGAGACCGTGACGGTAACTAAATGATGGTCGGAAAAAGGGGCCGGCCGCACGGTGGAGGAGTGGGCCTGTGAAAGATGGAAACGGGATAGGTAAATACGGTCTAACCGAGAGCGGTGTGACCGATGGGCCTCCACCCGGACAAAGGTAAACGTGGAAGTGTCATCTGGGTGATGGTCACGCCAGACGTCCACTAGGGAGTGATAATCGACTATGTCTCGGAGAATGGTCGCGGCGGCCGGGCTCGGCTCGGCCCCCGAGCGGTCCCGCTCCTCGAGGGTAGTGTTAAAGTCCCCTCCCAGGATCAGGCACTCGTGCGAGTCTAGGGTGCCGAGAAAATCGGACACCTGCTGGTAGAATTGTGGCCGCTGTGAACTCACTTGCGGGGCATAGATATTAACAAGATTGACCACGAGCCCCTCCAGACGAACTCGGAGGTGCAACAAGTGGCCCGGTACGACCTCAGTGACCCCTAGCACCTCGGGCCGCAGGGCGGGGGAGAACAGGGTCGCCACTCCAGCTTGCCAGGTCGTGCAATGGCTGAAGTATACCCCGTCCCCCCACTCCAGCCGCCACCTATCCTCGGCGGTTGGGTCCGTGTGGGTCTCCTGCAGGAAAACCACAGAGTACCCCCCCTCCCGAAGGTAGGAGAGCACCTGGGACCTGCGGAGAGCCATCCTACAGCCCCTGGTATTCAGGGTTACAATAATGAGAGGTGTCATGCGGAGGGCCGGGGGGGTGGGGAGTTCTCATTGGTGGGGGTGCTCATGGCCCCCGGCGGGTCGCGTAGCAACCCGTGTCCCATCCCATAAGTAAGTAGCTCCTTCCGGAAGCCGCGGGCCCGCTCGTAGGCCGCAGCACCGCGCCTCCCTTGCCCTCTGCCCTCCTTCATAAGGGCCCTTGCGGCCTGAACAAGTCGATCGAAGTCCCCCCATCGCTGGAGAGCCAGCTGTGCCCTATTGCGGGCACCACGGGTGTGCTCTAAGAACTGCCGTAGTGCATGCCGCAGCTCATGGGGGGATGGGGTTACGGTTTCCGGGGTACTCCCCGATGGGGTTCTTAATACAGCCTCGAGGTCCGCTAAGGCGGGTAGGCAGGGTGCGGACCGCCGACGGGGCGTCTGACAGGCTGGGGTTATTAAATCCATCTCGTGCCTTGGAGTGGAAGGGGATGGCAGGGGGAAAAGCGCAACTCCTAATGAGTCGCAACTAGAAAACGTAAAGACTGCTCCCTGGGGGGGGTCTGCAAAAGGCGGAAAAGAAATAACCCCAGGGGCGGCAGTAGCCTTGCAGGAGGAGGGAAATTGAACCGGGACAGGGGTGGGGACAGGGGCAGAGGTAAGGCCCTGGGCTTCAGGAGGCGAGCAGCAAAAAGAAGATGCCTCCTGAGCAGGGTCGGGGGTTAAGGGGCAAGGGAGGGGGCTCCGAGCAATGCTAGATGCTGGCTTCGGGGTGGTCGTGGCAGCCATGGCATCAGGTGATAAACCACTTTCCGTGGGGTGCTCACCCGGAAAGGCAGTCAGGGGGAGAGAACATGGGGAAAGGGGGCCTGGGGTAAGATTGCCTAAAACGAGGCTGGCCGGCAGTAAATCATCCCCTCCCTGGGTGACCGGGGTCAAATCTAGGGCCTCAATCTCTGCGTACACAGAGGAGAGGCCGACTCCTACTACCCTGGGGGCCTCTCCGCTAGGGCCCGCCTCAACGGTCACGTCGGGGTTCGTAGGGAGTTCAGGTGGTGTCCGGTTAGAAGGGGCTTCCTCCGGGGCTTCGGAGGGGAGGGTCCCTCGCGGAGGGGGGATTCCTCCCTCCAATGCCAGTCTATCTTCACCTCCCAACACCAGCGAATGGATCTCACTCGTGGCCGAGGCGGGAGGCTCAAGGTCAGTACCTCCCTTCCTGGTCTTCCGGGGGGCTTCCGCGTCAGATGGATGCAGCGGGGCTCGAGCCCTCCGCTTGCCTCGCTTCCCCTGGACTACAGTCCAGCCCTCCATAGCATCATCTGGGGGTTGAGTAGCAGGGGGCGGAGCGGGGCGCGGAGGCAAAGGTTCAGGGGTTCGGGGGGATAGCGGTGAGGCAGTAGGAGGGGCGGGGGGTTCTCCTTGGGGCGAGCCCTCTCCTGCACCTGGTAATAGCTGTGCCACACTCTCCTCCGGAGGCTCTGCCGAGGTGGTTACAGCAAGAGCGGGACTCCCGTGGTCGCCCGGGCGTTGTTGGAAAGATACCTCTTGGGCCCGGACGGGGGCAGCGTTGGATCGGGTGGGAGGAGGGGTGGTTTCAGATGCCGGGTGGCCAGGGGTGTCGGCAACGACAGGGCCGATATCCTGCCGGGTCTCGGGGGTCTCAGGTGCCTCTCTCCCCCGGGCCAAAGGGCAGTCCCTACGGACATGCCCCGCCGAGCGGCAGAGGTAGCACCGGGCCTCTCCGGTGGAATAAAAGACCCTATAGCGGGCTCCCTGGTAGGGAACTAGGAAGGACCCCTCAAGCGCCTCTCCGTCACGCACCCCCGCCGGCAGTGAAATCTGCACTTGCCGGCGGAACGAGAGGACGTGACGGAGGGCGGGGTCCTTGCAGCCTAACGGGAGAGGGCTAATAGCAGAAACAAGTTTTCCCAGGGCAGAAAGAGCGGGTAACAGGGCAACATTAGGTAAAAAGGGAGGAACGGAGGTGAGGACGAGGCGAACGCCCAGATCTTCTAGCGGTTCTAGGGGGATAAACACCCCTCCTACCACTAGGCCCTTCTCCACCGCCTCCTGGGCGGCAGTCTCCGAAGCCAGAAAGAAAACGACCTTCCCATACATCTTGGAGGCCGCCACAATGGCCATGGGTCCTACCACCTTCGCCAACGCCTGCACGTATGCTTCCACGTGGGGCGAGGCGGGCACCAGGAGGCAACGGACACCGTGCTTCCTGGTCAGGGCGGGAAGAGGGCCCCGGGCGCTAATGATGGTAGCGGAGGTAGTGGGTGGGCGAGATGAGGAGGCGGCAGGCGAGGGGGAGCCTGCCGCCGCCCGGGCATACGTCCTGGGGGCCAGGGGAGGGACGGTCGCAGAGCTGGTGGAGGGAACAGCTGGGAGGGGTGCCACGATCGATGATGAGGCCACAGTGGTGGGGGCGGCCTCTGCCATGGAGGGCCCAGCGGCTTTAGCGGGGCCCTTTCCTTTCGGCCCGCCCCGACCTTTCCGTCGAACTGGGGGGGGGTTCCTAGAATCTAATGGGGCAAAAACCAAAGCAGCAGTAGTAATTGCCCCGGTGCCTCCCACTGCCGAGGCCCCAGCGGGGGCGGGGGCAGGGGTTCTAACAATGGAGGCGGTGGGAAAATCTTGAGGGGTGGGCAAGGGGGTAGATGGGGAAGGGACAACCAATTTCATTGGAGGGGCCTTGCGTCTCTCCATCTCTGCCATTGTAAGCAGGGAGAGACAGGGAGACACCGGAAGAAGGGGGGGGGCAAAAATCAGGGTCCGGTAGTAGGGGTAAACTATGGGATAAACAATCCGGGGGGTGGGGGTGGAGGGAGGGCGACCCACCACAATTGTCCAAAGAGTCTCGTTTGGTTGGTTGTTATGTCCGGTCCGAAAGGCAAAGTCCAAAGCAAACAGCTGGATCCGAAGGCAGATGGCAGATCGCCAGCAGGGACGAGGCAGCGGGGGCCGTGATAGTCGTAGTAGTGGTGGGGGGGGGGGGGGTTGGGGGCACCGGTGGATCTGGGGGTAGCTCCCTGCTACACCCCTGTGCCGCCACAGACGCAGCTGGAACGCAGTCAACTCCCCCCCCCGAGGGTATAATTCAAAGGAAATCCCTCAGTCTTACGGCTTCTCTCCACGATGATTTATAACTGCTCGGGCGAGTTCTCCGGCCTCTGGCATCTGTTGCAGCTGTTGGCTCTGTCCCAAGGCTCTCGGCAACTAGGAATGTTGTAGTGATAAGAAAAAAGTCCAGGCAAAAAACAAAACGGCTGGGTCTGGGGGCGTCCACTCCCCTCTCTGGACAGCGGGTCGGCAGTCCTCCCCCCCTCTTCTGGGGGTTTCAATTAAGCAAAAAGCAAAGTCCAAAAGCAGGCATCTGGGGGGGGGTGCTGGCAACCGGCCAGCACACTGACGCAGCTCAGAAAAGCGGGAGAAAACGAAACCAAAAAAACAAAGCGTCCGGCCCAAACGCGGGGGGGGAAACTAAGCAAAAGGAAAAGTGTGAAAAATCTGGGCCAGGGGGCTTCAGGAAAGAAAGGAAAGCAGATAGCACAGGAGCGAGCAAAGAAACGATTCCGTCTCCTAACAGGGAAGGTTTTTTTTTTTTTTTTTTTTTTTTTTTTTTTTTTGAAACAGAAAAGAAATTTATTTGTAACAATTACAGAGATTACAAAAAGATAAAGAAAAACTTAGCAACAAAACAACGCAATCAGAAGGTATAACACAACAGCTTTCAGGAGGGAGAGGTGGTCAGGCTAGCCCAGGCCCAGAGCGGGGGGGCTTCCTCGACACTCGTGGTCTTCCACCCTCCTGAGTTACCTGGTGGCCTAGAGCGGGGGGGCTTCCTCGACACTCGTGGTCTTCCACCCCCTCGAGTTACCTAGTGCCGCGCCCAGGGTCACCGACCCTCCCTCTCCTGAGAGTGCCCGACAAGATGGGCACGGCTGCGGGGTGGGTGGCTGGGAGGGAGGGGGGCACATCCATGTATTATAAGACCCCTCCTAAATAACAATAATGATGGTATTCACAGCAGCTAACGGCTGTGGCTGGCGTCTCTCGCTCTGTCCCTCAATCAGAGGGTCAGACGGAGGGAACCGGACGGGGTCACCGAGCAGAGAACCCCGGACAGCGCCCACCGTTCCTCGAAGGTGTCAAGGGAGTCGGTGGACGCCGCCCAGAGGAACTCCGCCCGGATGCGTGAATGTACTGAGGATCGGAAAACGGCCCTACAATCGCAGGACGCCTCATGAGCCAACCTCCGCTCTCTGGTCTTATAAATGGCTGTCTTAGCCAAGGCTAGGAGGAGGCTAACCAGGAGATCCCGCGACTTGGTGGGGCCACGGATGGGGAGTGTATAGATAAAGAGGTGAGGGGAAAAATGAAGCCAAAAGCGCAAAAGAATGTTTGTGAGGAGCCGAAAAAGAGGCTGCAATCTGGCACACTCTAAATAGACGTGCGCCAGGGTTTCCCTCACATTACAGAAGGGGCAAGTCTCTGGAACGGAGGTAAAACGTGTCAAAAACACGCCCGTGCTCACGGCCCCGTGAAGGAGCCGCCAACTGATGTCCCCGACGGGCCTCGGGACCAAGGTGGAGTACAGGCTGGCCCACCGAGGTTGCTCCCCCTCCAAGGGTGGTAGGAGGTCTCGCCACTTTGTGTCGGGGCGGGACACCAGGGTGCGGGCGTGAAGGGTATGGAGCGTGAGTGTATATAAATATTGCCGTGATGCAACTTGAAAACCGACCGGTTGCAATTCATGCAGCCGGCTTGCAGTGAAAGGATGAGGGGTGTGTTGGGATCGGCAGGGTAGGGGCCCGATGGAAAGGTCCGGTGGGCCTGGGGTAAAGGATGGGCGGGGTGCGCCATCGCGCAAGGCTCGGCTGACATAAGCCCGAGCAGCGGGGGTCAAAGCGGCCTCCACCTCCTGAAGCACGCGCCGGGGGGTGCGAAGGCTGGAGAGCCCCATGCGTCGAGCGAGCGTCAGGGGATCCAGCCAGTCCCCCCGGTCGTAGTCCAGGAGGTCCCCGACCCTCGTAACTCCCGCCAGGACCAACCTCTGGCGCACCGTGCGGGACTCCGCCGCCTGCACACGAAGTTGGGGGTTGTGTAGCAGGGGCTCCGTGAGGAGATCTGCCCCCACGATGGCCGCCACAGACCTGGTGGTTGAAAACAGTTTCCAGGTCCGGAGGAGGTCCTGGTAGAAATCCGGCAGCCCGGAGAGGTCTCGCGGAAAACCTCTCGGACAAAGATAAAAGAGCTGCCGGTCATATCGGAGCCCATGGAAGCGGCGTAGGAAGGCGTGCGCCAATATGCTCCACGTCGAACTACCTGCACCATAAAGGAGCCTCTGCAGGGCCTGGAGGCGGAAAACGCGGACCTGAGTGTACAGACACTTCAGGCCCTGCCCTCCTTCCTTCAGGGGCAAATGAAGAACTCCAACAGGGGCCCAGTGCAATCCTGACCAAAAGAACTCCAGAATCAATCTCCGGAGGTGGGACAGGAAACCCGGGGCCGGGGCTAGGGTGTTGAGCCGGTACCAGAGCGTGGACAGGACTAGTTGGTTAAGCACCAGTGCTCTCCCCCGAAGGGAGAGACATCGGAGTAGCCTCGTCCATTTCCTGATCCGCTCAATCACGCCGCCTTCCAAATTTTGCCAGTTCTCCGGCGGAGAAGGGTGCGTGGCAGAAAGGTAAACGCCGAGATAGAGCAGAGGGCCGGCACTCCACCGGATGGTCTGAAGCGCGGGTGGGAGGGAGCTTACCTGCCGCCAGCCCCCCACCGCCAAGCCAGAGCTCTTGACCCAGTTGACTCGGGCGGAGGAGGCTGCTGAATAAATGGCTTGGCATGCCTCCACTCGCGCCAAGTCGCCCGGGTCCTGGACCACGAGGAGGACGTCATCGGCGTACGCCGACAGGACCAGCCGCAGCTCCGGCTCCCGCAGCACCAACCCCGTCAACCTCCTGCGGAGGAGACAGAGGAAAGGCTCGATCGCCAGAGCGTACAGCTGGCCTGAGAGGGGGCACCCCTGCCGCACCCCTCGCCCGAAGCTGACCGGTTCGGTCAGGGTCCAGTTGAGCCTAACCAAACACTCCGCGGAGGCGTACAGCACCCGGAGAAAACTCACAAACTGAGGTCCGAATCCAAACGCCCGCAGGGTGCTCAGGAGGTACCCATGATCCACTCTATCGAACGCCTTCTCCTGATCGAGAGACAGGAGGGCGAACGACAGACCGTCTCTCCGCCCGAGTTCCAAAAGGTCTCGGACTAGAAAGAGGTTGTCAAAAATGCTGCGACCCGGGACAGTATAGGTCTGGTCTGGGTGGATCACGTCCGCCATCACGGACCCTAGCCGCAGCGAAATTGCTTTCGCTACGATTTTGTAATCCGTGCTAAGGAGTGAGAGGGGACGCCAGTTTCGTAAGTCGCGGAGGTCCCCCTTCTTCGGCAGCAAGGCAAGCACCGCTCGCCTGCACGACAGAGGGAGGACCCCGCCCTGCAAAGACTCAGCCCAGACAGTGACTAGGTCTGGGCCGAGGATGTCCCAGAACGCGCGGTAAAACTCCACGGTCAGCCCGTCCATGCCCGGAGATTTATTGGTGGGCATGCGGCGGAGGGCTTCCGAGAACTCGGCCAGGGTGAGAGGCAGCTCTAGCCGGTCTCGGTCGCCCACGCTGACCGTGGGGAGTTCCTCCCAGAGCACCCCGCGAGCGCCAGGATCGGTCGGATCCGGGGAGAAAAGGCTTGCGTAGAAGTCACGGGCCCTCCCACACATCTCCTCCGGATCCGTGAGGGGGGTGCCGTCTTCCGCTAGAAGGCAGGTGACATGTTTTTTGGCCCCCCTCGTTTTCTCCAAGGCATAGAAAAGGCGGGAGCCGCGATCCATCTCCCGAAGGAGGCGGATGCGGGACCGGACAAAGGCACCTCGGGCCCGGTGGTCCTCGAGGGCTCGAAGTTCCTCCCGCTTCTCCCGGCACGCTCCGCAGAGGGACGGGTCCCCGGGGCTGGCGGCCAGGCGCCTCTCCAGCTCTAAGACCTCCCGTTCCAACTGCTCTATCGTTGCATTTCTCCGTCGGCTGGCGCCCCGAGTGTAGTTGCGGCAGAAGAGCTTGGCGCGCACCTTCCCTAGATCCCACCAGCGCCGCACCGAGGGAAAGGCACGCCACTGCTCCCGCCAGGCCAGCCAAAACTCCCGGAAGGACATCACAAAGCTCTCGTCCTCCAGCAGGCTGTTATTAAAGTGCCAGTAGGCCGGCCCCGGTCCCTCCGCACGGAGGGAGACCGTGACGGTAACTAAATGATGGTCGGAAAAAGGGGCCGGCCGCACGGTGGAGGAGTGGGCCTGTGAAAGATGGAAACGGGATAGGTAAATACGGTCTAACCGAGAGCGGTGTGACCGATGGGCCTCCACCCGGACAAAGGTAAACGTGGAAGTGTCATCTGGGTGATGGTCACGCCAGACGTCCACTAGGGAGTGATAATCGACTATGTCTCGGAGAATGGTCGCGGCGGCCGGGCTCGGCTCGGCCCCCGAGCGGTCCCGCTCCTCGAGGGTAGTGTTAAAGTCCCCTCCCAGGATCAGGCACTCGTGCGAGTCTAGGGTGCCGAGAAAATCGGACACCTGCTGGTAGAATTGTGGCCGCTGTGAACTCACTTGCGGGGCATAGATATTAACAAGATTGACCACGAGCCCCTCCAGACGAACTCGGAGGTGCAACAAGTGGCCCGGTACGACCTCAGTGACCCCTAGCACCTCGGGCCGCAGGGCGGGGGAGAACAGGGTCGCCACTCCAGCTTGCCAGGTCGTGCAATGGCTGAAGTATACCCCGTCCCCCCACTCCAGCCGCCACCTATCCTCGGCGGTTGGGTCCGTGTGGGTCTCCTGCAGGAAAACCACAGAGTACCCCCCCTCCCGAAGGTAGGAGAGCACCTGGGACCTGCGGAGAGCCATCCTACAGCCCCTGGTATTCAGGGTTACAATAATGAGAGGTGTCATGCGGAGGGCCGGGGGGGTGGGGAGTTCTCATTGGTGGGGGTGCTCATGGCCCCCGGCGGGTCGCGTAGCAACCCGTGTCCCATCCCATAAGTAAGTAGCTCTTTCCGGAAGCCGCGGGCCCGCTCGTAGGCCGCAGCACCGCGCCTCCCTTGCCCTCTGCCCTCCTTCATAAGGGCCCTTGCGGCCTGAACAAGTCGATCGAAGTCCCCCCATCGTTGGAGAGCCAGCTGTGCCCTATTGCGGGCACCACGGGTGTGCTCTAAGAACTGCCGTAGTGCATGCCGCAGCTCATGGGGGGATGGGGTTACGGTTTCCGGGGTACTTCCGGATGGGGTTCTTAATACAGCCTCGAGGTCCGCTAAGGCGGGTAGGCAGGGTGCGGACCGCCGACGGGGCGTCTGACAGGCTGGGGTTATTAAATCCATCTCGTGCCTTGGAGTGGAAGGGGATGGCAGGGGGAAAAGCGCAACTCCTAATGAGTCGCAACTAGAAAACGTAAAGACTGCTCCCTGGGGGGGGTCTGCAAAAGGCGGAAAAGAAATAACCCCAGGGGCGGCAGTAGCCTTGCAGGAGGAGGGAAATTGAACCGGGACAGGGGTGGGGACAGGGGCAGAGGTAAGGCCCTGGGCTTCAGGAGGCGAGCAGCAAAAAGAAGATGCCTCCTGAGCAGGGTCGGGGGTTAAGGGGCAAGGGAGGGGGCTCCGAGCAATGCTAGATGCTGGCTTCGGGGTGGTCGTGGCAGCCATGGCATCAGGTGATAAACCACTTTCCGTGGGGTGCTCACCCGGAAAGGCAGTCAGGGGGAGAGAACATGGGGAAAGGGGGCCTGGGGTGAGATTGCCTAAAACGAGGCTGGCCGGCAGTAAATCATCCCCTCCCTGGGTGACCGGGGTCAAATCTAGGGCCTCAATTTCTGCATACACAGAGGAGAGGCCGACTCCTACTACCCTGGGGGCCTCTCCGCTAGGGCCCGCCTCAACGGTCACGTCGGGGTTCGTAGGGAGTTCAGGTGGTGTCCGGTTAGAAGGGGCTTCCTCCGGGGCTTCGGAGGGGAGGGTCCCTCGCGGAGGGGGGATTCCTCCCTCCAATGCCAATCTATCTTCACCTCCCAACACCAACGAATGGATCTCACTCGTGGCCGAGGCGGGAGGCTCAAGGTCAGTACCTCCCTTCCTGGTCTTCCGGGGGGCTTCCGCGTCAGATGGATGCAGCGGGGCTCGAGCCCTCCGCTTGCCTCGCTTCCCCTGGACTACAGTCCAGCCCTCCATAGCATCATCTGGGGGTTGAGTAGCAGGGGGCGGAGCGGGGCGCGGAGGCAAAGGTTCAGGGGTTCGGGGGGATAGCGGTGAGGCAGCAGGAGGGGCGGGGGGTTCTCCTTGGGGCGAGCCCTCTCCTGCACCTGGTAATAGCTGTGCCACACTCTCCTCCGGAGGCTCTGCCGAGGTGGTTACAGCAAGAGCGGGACTCCCGTGGTCGCCCGGGCGTTGTTGGAAAGATACCTCTTGGGCCCGGACGGGGGCAGCGTTGGATCGGGTGGGAGGAGGGGTGGTTTCAGGTGCCGGGTGGCCAGGGGTGTCGGCAACGACAGGGCCGATATCCTGCCGGGTCTCGGGGGTCTCAGGTGCCTCTCTCCCCCGGGCCAAAGGGCAGTCCCTACGGACATGCCCCGCCGAGCGGCAGAGGTAGCACCGGGCCTCTCCGGTGGAATAAAAGACCCTATAGCGGGCTCCCTGGTAGGGAACTAGGAAGGACCCCTCAAGCGCCTCTCCGTCACGCACCCCCGCCGGCAGTGAAATCTGCACTTGCCGGCGGAACGAGAGGACGTGACGGAGGGCGGGGTCCTTGCAGCCTAACGGGAGAGGGCTAATAGCAGAAACAAGTTTTCCCAGGGCAGAAAGAGCGGGTAACAGGGCAACATTAGGTAAAAAGGGAGGAACGGAGGTGAGGACGAGGCGAACGCCCAGATCTTCTAGCGGTTCTAGGGGGATAAACACCCCTCCTACCACTAGGCCCTTCTCCACCGCCTCCTGGGCGGCAGTCTCCGAAGCCAGAAAGAAAACGACCTTCCCATACATCTTGGAGGCCGCCACAATGGCCATGGGTCCTACCACCTTCGCCAACGCCTGCACGTATGCTTCCACGTGGGGCGAGGCGGGCACCAGGAGGCAACGGACACCGTGCTTCCTGGTCAGGGCGGGAAGAGGGCCCCGGGCGCTAATGATGGTAGCGGAGGTAGTGGGTGGGCGAGATGAGGAGGCGGCAGGCGAGGGGGAGCCTGCCGCCGCCCGGGCATACGTCCTGGGGGCCAGGGGAGGGACGGTCGCAGAGCTGGTGGAGGGAACAGCTGGGAGGGGTGCCACGATCGATGATGAGGCCACAGTGGTGGGGGCGGCCTCTGCCATGGAGGGCCCAGCGGCTTTAGCGGGGCCCTTTCCTTTCGGCCCGCCCCGACCTTTCCGTCGAACTGGGGGGGGGTTCCTAGAATCTAATGGGGCAAAAACCAAAGCAGCAGTAGTAATTGCCCCGGTGCCTCCCACTGCCGAGGCCCCAGCGGGGGCGGGGGCAGGGGTTCTAACAATGGAGGCGGTGGGAAAATCTTGAGGGGTGGGCAAGGGGGTAGATGGGGAAGGGACAACCAATTTCATTGGAGGGGCCTTGCGTCTCTCCATCTCTGCCATTGTAAGCAGGGAGAGACAGGGAGACACCGGAAGAAGGGGGGGGGCAAAAATCAGGGTCCGGTAGTAGGGGTAAACTATGGGATAAACAATCCGGGGGGTGGGGGTGGAGGGAGGGCGACCCACCACAATTGTCCAAAGAGTCTCGTTTGGTTGGTTGTTATGTCCGGTCCGAAAGGCAAAGTCCAAAGCAAACAGCTGGATCCGAAGGCAGATGGCAGATCGCCAGCAGGGACGAGGCAGCGGGGGCCGTGATAGTCGTAGTAGTGGTGGGGGGGGGGGGGGTTGGGGGCACCGGTGGATCTGGGGGTAGCTCCCTGCTACACCCCTGTGCCGCCACAGACGCAGCTGGAACGCAGTCAACTCCCCCCCCCGAGGGTATAATTCAAAGGAAATCCCTCAGTCTTACGGCTTCTCTCCACGATGATTTATAACTGCTCGGGCGAGTTCTCCGGCCTCTGGCATCTGTTGCAGCTGTTGGCTCTGTCCCAAGGCTCTCGGCAGCTAGGAATGTTGTAGTGATAAGAAAAAAGTCCAGGCAAAAAACAAAACGGCTGGGTCTGGGGGCGTCCACTCCCCTCTCTGGACAGCGGGTCGGCAGTCCTCCCCCCCTCCTCTGGGGGTTTCAATTAAGCAAAGAGCAAAATCCAAAAGCAGGCGTCTGGGGGGGGGTGCTGGCAACCGGCCAGCACACTGACGCAGCTCAGAAAAGCGGGAGAAAACGAAACCAAAAAAACAAAGCGTCCGGCCCAAACGCGGGGGGGGAAACTAAGCAAAAGGAAAAGTGTGAAAAATCTGGGCCAGGGGGCTGCAGGAAAGAAAGGAAAGCAGATAGCTCAGGAGCGAGCAAAGAAACGATTCCGTCTCCTAACAGGGAAGGTTCCAGAACAACCAGGAACCTTCTGGAAACAATTAAGACAGACAGGCTGATTAGAACACCTGCAGCCAATCAGAAGCTGCTAGAATCAATTAAGGCAGGCTAATCAAGGCACCTGGGTTTAAAAAGGAGCTCACTTCAGTTTGTGGTGCGTGTGTGAGGAGCTGGGAGCAAGAGGCATTAGGAGCTGAGAGTGAGAATGCATACTGTTGGAGGACTGAGGAGTACAAGCATTATAGGAGGAAGGTCCTATGGTGAGAATAAAGAAGGTGTTGGGAGGAGAAACACCTTCTCCTGGGAAGAAGTAGCCCATGGAGTTGTAGCTGTTGCACAGCTGTTCCAGGAAGCACTCTAGACAGCTGCATTCCACAGGGCCCTGGGCTGGAACCTGGAGTAGAGGGCAGTCCCAGGTTCCCCCCAAACCTCCCAACTCCTGGTCAGACACAGGAGGAGTTGACCTGGACTGTGGGGTCACGAAAACGGCCAAACTGAGGGCTGCCGTGAAGCTCCGAGGCAAGCAAATCCGCCAATAAGCACAAGACCCACCAAGGTAAAGGAGGAACTTTGTCACACCATATCGTATTTGATTCCTAAATAGAAATCTTCACCTACTTACATTTTCATCCCTACAGGTTTATGTTCACAGAAATAAAACATTTATCTTTGTAAATCACATTCACTGTGTGAATCATATGGATTACAGTGAATCATGGAAGGAAAATCACCCAAAACCTTAGGGTTTGTTTTGTTTTTATTACTCAATCTTTCTGCTGGGGATCTTTGTGATTGAAGCAAATTAAAATAAAAGCATTCTTTTGTTTCAGTTTCTCAATCTCCTTTATTCCATGTCCACTCCTGCCTCTAGTGTATGTGGATTTGCATTAGCTAAAAGACAAATAAATAAATAGTTTAATTACCTTATTGTGTTTCTGCTGCTCCTCTGCTGTCTTCATAGAATCATAGAATATCAGGGTTGGAAGGGACCTCAAGAGGTCATCTAGTCCAAGCCCCTGCTCAAAGCAGGACCAATCGCCAACTAAATCATCCCAGTCAGGGCTTTATCAAGCCTGACCTTAAAAACCTCAAAGGAAGGAGATTCCGCCACCTCCCTAGGTAACGCATTCCAGTGCTGCACCACCCTCCTAGTGAAAAAGTTTTTCCTAATATCCAACCTGAACCTCCCTGTCGTGGAAAAATTAACCACGCGTTGTGTTTGGATCAGAACAAAGCCTGACATCCGTTTATTCAAGCATGCGCATACAGGGAGAGTGAGCCGAAGCTGTTCTGCTGTGAACAGAAAATACAGGAGCTTATATAGCTGAAAACCACAATCTGTTAAGTACACTTCCTTCAACAGCATTTTCCTTATTTGGCATATAGTGCAAGCTTCAACAGTAGCTTTGCCTTATTTGGAATATAGCAAAACAAGTTTTACCTGTTTTTGACAGGTGCTTCCTTTGTGGTTAACGATCTTTTCTAACTTCTAGCGGTTGTCGTTACATTTTTAAGCTGAGCTGTTGCTATTTGCCTCTTAATGGAATTTTCCTCACCCTCTTCTTATGCTTTATACACACAGTTAGCTTGACCAAAGTTTTAGGCCTATTAGTTTAGGCCTACTAGATTTTTCTTCCACATTCCTCCCTTTGGTGCCTTTTTTGGCACCACTAATTGGGCCCAAACTTCCATAGCCATGAGCCTGTTAATTTTCTCCTTTTAGTTTTCCTGCTTTTCTGCCCAAACTGTGTCATACATCTCATTTACAATCATTAGTGCCACCTGCTTTCTTGCACCAAGGCTGGCAGGTTTAGGGCTGGATAGGCAATGGTAAATACATTTTTATAGCAAAAATAACACAATCCTATGCTAAACAGCAGTAAGAGCAACAACATTCCCATGGTGATAATATGATGTGGTTGGGATTGTCGAAAACTTTAGTCACAAAACACAATACATCAGCTTTGGTACACAAAGTAGACATTCTATAGGCAGTATAAAAGGCATTTTTTTCGGCTTGATATATATTTTGGAGCATGTGAATTTTTCCCTGTAATTCAGAAATTTTCTGAACCTTAGGTAGGATTGAAAGCAAATTTTGGAATCGGTCAGGTACTAAAGCAGTCCAGTTAAAGGGTATCTGGAACCTGAGGGCTAATTGTAGAGTTTTATCCACAGGCCAGTAAATGATATGATTGCCTGTGGCTGTGGTGAGATTAAAATGTACGTCATTCAAGGTGGTGGTCTCAACATGCACACAGCTATTATTCGCAAAAAGAAAAGGAGTACTTGTGGCACCTTAGAGACTAACCAATTTATTTGAGCATAAGCTTTCGTGAGCTACAGCTCACTTCATGCTCAAATAAATTGGTTAGTCTCTAAGGTGCCACAAGTACTCCTTTTCTTTTTGCGAATACAGACTAACACGGCTGTTACTCTGAAACAGCTATTATTAGTTTGGAAAAGTAAGCATCCTGTCAGGGTAGTCCTGTGTCTCATACCCTCCCAACAAATGTTGTCATTTTTACTGGTTTTAGTTTACGCACACACTGAAGTTGAGGCTGGTTCTAATGGCCAAAGCATCCATTGGCTTCCAACCCCTTGCCAAATGTCGGGTGTTACTCCAGGAACACTGACTACGAATTGGTTGGGCAGACCAGGTAGTTTAAGTTCCCAAATGTCTTGGTGAATTACCCAATCCCACATGCATCCTCCCGACGGACCAGCAGGATCTGGTAGGTGGGAGTCCATACCCCTCCGACTGGCCCGTATGCTTGGAAGGAGCACTGTGAATGTCGGCATCTCCACTCAGAAAATCTCCAAGTATGTCTCCACGGCCACAGATTAGATGGAACTCCGGAGTTATTTGTAAGGGCAGTCAGCCATGCCTGATGTTCAAGATCCCTCTGAATGGCCGTAAGCTGGCCATTCAGAAAATCCTGAACCTCCAAACAAGCCAAATCCCACTGCAATACCTTTCCAGCACTGATGATACCCAGTACCATTTCTGTTGACAGCTTTTGGGTCATTGAACTAAGGGTGGAGATAACGTGTAATTCACCAACACCAACCTGAACCTGGGCTAGCTGTGCTCCAGTAATAAGGCCTGTGGCTTTTTCCAACTGTCCCAATTTTTCCTCATGTTGCTGACCTTTATAGATATTCCAGTTTGCAGCTACGCTATTTGCCCCATCCCATAGGTGTCCAGCTAAGTCCCTCTTCTTTCTATCAGAAATCCAGGTCCGTTGCTGTGCCAACCAAATGGCAGCTCCTTTTGAACAATTAGGATATATAGATGTAATCTGAAAACTAGATAAGGGTACTGTAAATTTTACAGTCCCTAGTGTAGCATTAATTACAGTCCATCGAAACTCCAATCCATCTCCTTTTGATGAAGTATTATACCACATTTGATGGCTGAACACCCTTATATACTTTTGAGAGGCCTCAACAGCAATATTATAGGACGGGGTGTACTGCAATATGATGCAGTTTAAATTATTAGTTATTGGGACATTTTCAGTACAGGTAATTTTTTCAGCAGCGGAGCAAACTTTTTGGGTATTTGTTGGTTATTTACTAGTTGGGTAACCAAATAACAATAAGGGCCTTTTTGATTTATCATGCTACAAACTCCAAGAATGGCCATCATATCTGTCCCACCATGGGCCCCATTAATTTCAGTTTCTGACTCTTGGGGCTCAGTGGTGATATCATATATTTCTATTTCCACCACCCCATCTGTTCTCCACTCAATCATTTGCTCATATGAACAGTCCTGAACCTTAAAAAATAATTTCTCCAGCCAAAATTTCCATAAATCACTTAAATGTGAAGGTTTTGGCCATTGGGCTTCATTTGAATATATGGTATCGTCTACATTTGGGTAGGTTGTGGAGGCTGTGGTGAGGTTAATGGAGGAAGGGATGGTGGGTTTGTTGGTTGTGGTAGTAAGATATTTTTGATATTCATTGTCTGGAAGCCAATTAGGGAGGGCAGTGCAAGGTGAAGGCTCTTGTCCAAAAACACAGGGCACAGCCCGTGGAATAAACCTCAATACCCAATTAATACCACATTCCCAAGAATGGGACCCACAAGTTCCTCCTTGCCAGTTTACAACACTCCGTCTTTTCCACCAGGGCCAGTTCTTAATGTCTTTTGTGGTCAGGAATTCTTGTACCTTGGCTTCAGCAGAGTGGGTGTTCCTCTTCCTTACTTGGAGCATCCCTGGTTTAACATCATACAAGGGAGAGGTTACTGGCACTGCATCCAGTTCCTCAAAGGGTTTTTTTATTGGCAAACTGCTGGTGGCTTTGTGCATCCAAAACAACATAACAGTATCATGAAAATTCAGCAATAGTAGCAAGAACATAGTTACACGTACAAACCAGATAGAAGGCATCAGCTATTTTTGCACCATGGCTGACTCCTGTATTCTGACCGTGGGATTGGTCATGGCAGTTGGGTGCCAGTGGGCACTAGGCTCTCCACTGGACTTCTAAAGGCTTTATTCTGGCCTTTGATCTCTGGTGTTCCCTTTCCCAGGGAGCCTGAAGCCTTAACTGGCTATAAGGGCAAATCACTGGAGGTATCACTGTCTCTTCCTGAGGTCGTACCTAGGTTTCCTTTTGGGGCCTGAAGTGGGGTTGTCATCACGACCACTTTGGTTGCTTTCGGGAACTGGACCTGGTGGTTGGAAGGGTGGCATTATTTTCTTGCAGTGGGAGGCATGGATCCAGCTGACGAGTCCCTTGCATTTGACCACTGTATGGGTGGTCAGTAGGACCTGGTAGGGGCCTTTCCAGCGAGGTTCCAAAGAAGTTTTCCTCTGATAGACTTTAATATAAACCCAGTCCCCAGGCTGAAGAGGATGGCACGGTGTGTCAGCTGGTTCCACCAGCACACTTTGGACTTGTGAGTGGATAGACCTAATGCAATGAATTAACATCTGACAGTATGTCATACCAGTATCATCGTTTAGTTGCAGGTCCAACTCGCAAGGGTCTGGGGGAGGGGATGCTGGCCATAAGGATTTCATATGGGGACAGGCCATGTTTGCGTGCAGGTGTGCTTCTCATATACATGAGAGCAAGGGCATCAGGCCATTTAAGGCTGGTTTTGGCACAGATCTTAGAGATTTTGCTCTTTAGTTCCCCATTTTTGCGCTCAACCACCCCTGCACTTTGGGGGTGATGAGCACAATGCAAGTGTTGGCTGATGTTAAGAGCCTTGCAAATCTGTTGCATGATTTGGCCTGTAAAATGGGTACTTCTGTCACTGTTAATAGAGAGAGGTAGACCAAACCAAGGAATAAAATCTCTTAATAATTTTTTTGCTATGGTGAGGGAATCGGCCTTGGCGCAAGGGTAGGCCTCTATCCAGAATACATGCAGATACAAACAAGAACATATTCATAAGAACAACATTTCAGCATATTGATAAAATCAATTTGGATATTTACAAAAGGTCCCCACGGAGTGGGGTGAGCAGCGGGTTTTGTCCAAACTGGTCTGCCACTATTGTGGGCTAGGCAGATAGGACATGAATTGCAGTACTGCTGTGCCATAATGGAGAAATTTGGGGCATACCAATGATGCAGTACTGAAGCGATCTCCCCTTTGCTCACATGCGCCAATCCATGGAACATGCGAGCGAGATAGGGGAGCACAGCTTTGGGCGCCACCAAGCAGCCGTCTGGGGAGCGCCACAAGGCATCCAGATGCAGAGTATATCCATCCCGCCTCCATCTGTCCTTCTCTGGTTCTGGGGATGAATTTTGCATAAGAGCTAAATCGTGGAGAGAGGCAGGCATGGAGGGGAAACTGTGAACTGAGGAAAATAAAATCAAATGGAGCTGAAGACCTGGAAAGGACTGCCTGTCTGGCAGTACCATCTGCCAGTGCATTTCCTCTGGTAACATCATCATAAGGTTTTTGGTGAGCAGTACATTTTACAATGGCAATGGCAGAAGGGAGTTGAAGGGCAGAGAGAAGGGCATCAACAAAGGGCCCATTACTAATTCCTCCCCCCCGCCCCGAAGTGAGAAATCCTCAGTGTTTCCATAGTTGCCTATAATCATGAACCACCTAAAGGCATATCAAGAGTCTATGTAGATGGTAACAGACTTGTCCTTGGCTAAAGTACAAGCACGGGTAAGGGCAACAAGTTCTGCGACTTGGGCTGAGTGTGCTCCTGGAAGGGAGTGGGCCTCCACAGGCTCGTGTTGGGAACAAACAGCATAGCCAGCCACGAGTAGGCCCACAAGATTTCTGAGGCAGGACCCATCTATATAGAATAATAGATCAGGATTATGAAGCGGGGTATCCTTCAAATCAATTCTAGGAGTGGAGAGTTCTGCTGTCTCGAGGTTCCCCCTCAGCTGCCGTGGGAAGTAGGGAAGTGGGGTTAAGAACAGGGCAGCGAGTAAGAGTTACATTTGAGGCATTTAAAAGCAGCATTTCATACTTAGTTAGTCTGGAGATAGAGAGATGCTGGGTTTTGCTTTTTAGAAGCAAGGTGGTCACAGCATGCGGGCTGGCAACACATAAGGGGGAACCCAAAATGAGAGTAGCAGAAGCCTCCACAAGGGAGGGAGCTACCGCTCAAAGACAAGGAGGGAGTCCAGCTGATACAGGATCCAAAGGTGAGCTATAATATGTTATGGGGTGTCGTTTGTCACTATGACTTTGAGTAAGGACCCCCAAGGCTATTCCGTCCTTCTCATGGCAGTAGAGGGTGAAGGGTTTCTGGTAGTCAGGTAAACCCAAGGCAGGGGATTTAATTTTAGTAAATGCTTCCTCGGCTTTTGGGGTCCATGGAAGGGGTTCAGGGACCTTGCAAAGGGTTAATTCTTGCAGGGGCCTAACAATAGCTATATACTCAAGGATCCACTGTTGGCAATACCCGGCCATACCTAGGAAGCCGCGCATTTGTTTCTTAGTGGTTGGTTTAGGGACCTGGAGGATGGCTTGTATTTGTGCAGAGGACAAGTGTCTCTCTCCAGCTGAAATATTATGTCCCAAATAATGGACCTTAGACAGACAGAGCTGTAGTTTAGACTTGGAGACTTTATGACCCTTTTCGGCTAGAGCTTGCAATAGAGTAAGGGAATCAGTTTTAGAGGCCTCTAAAGATGGCGATGCCAACAGTAGGTCATCTATGTATTGGACTAGAGTGAACCCCATTTTGAATTCAATATCCTCCAGATCCCTTTTGAGGATCTGCAAGAAAAAGGTGGGTGATTCGGTGTAACCCTGGGGTAACCTGGTCCAAGTGTACTGACACCTTTGGTAGGTGAAAGCGAACAGATATTGACTATCTTTGAGGACAGGGACAGAGAAGAAATCTGAGCAGAGGTCAACAACTGTGAAATAAACGGCAGAGGGAGGAATATAGGAGAGAATAATAGCAGGGTTCGGGTAGGTAGGGAGAACAGCAGCATTGACAGCACAGAGATCCTGGACAAAGCACCAAGTCTGCTTGCCAGGTTTCCTTACAGGTAGAATGGGGGTGTTACATTCACTAACTGTAGGAATAATGACTCCTTGTTGAATTAGGGAGGTAATTACTGGGTGGATTCCCTCCTCGGCCTCTCTTGAAAGAGGATACTGCTGAACTCTAGGAAGGGGCTTTGTCAGGTCTAGGTGAATTTGAACTGGTCGGGCAATCCTGATGCACCCTACCTGGTTGGTGTGCTCAGCCCACAAACAGGGAGGAACCTTGGCCAGCAATTCCTGTTGCAACAAGAAAGGCCTGGGGTCAGTCTTCTCTTCTGGAGCACCCAATTGCAGGACTGCCAGGACCTCATTTTGACTGGGATCAAGGACATCCAAATACACACCGTCTGGGGTGCAATAAATTGTACAATTTAACTGTAAGTCTCTTCCCAAAAAGTTAAGTCTCTTCCCAAAAGGTTAGCAGGTGAGCAGGGGCTGAGGAGGAAAGCGTTGTGCTCAGACAGAGGACCGATAGAGACAGTCAGAGGTGAGGAGATGGGATGGGGAATAGGAGTGTTGCATTTACTATTCCTGAGGTTACTGGAAGGGAAGAAAAGTCGCCTGCGCGGAAGGTGGACCGCGAGGCACCAGTATCTAGCAGGCAAGAGGTAGGGGTGCCATTAATTATACAGTTTACATGCGGTCCTGTTTGGTTTAAAGGGACAAGCGGAGCGATGACGTTGCCCATCTCCTGGCTATCCTAACGGTTTTGAGGGCACAAGGGAACGGGGAAGAATCATTAATGAAGATATTGAACAAAACCAGCCCCAGGACCGACCCTTGGGGCACTCTGCTTGATACCGGTTGCCAACTAGACATGGAGCCATTGATCTACCCATTGAGCCCAACAATCTAGCCAGCTTTCTATCTACCTTAGAGTCCATTTATCCAGCCCATACTTCTTTAACTTGCTGGCAAGAATACTGTGGGAGACCGTATCAAAAGCTCTGCTAAAGTCAAGGAATAACACGTCCACTGCTTTCCCCTCATCCACAGAGCCAGTTCTCTCATCATAGAAGGCATGCTGACTGTTCCTGATCACTTTCGTCTCCTATAAGTGCTTCAAATTGATTCCTTGAGGACCTGCTTCATGATTTTTCCAGGGACTTAGGTGAGGCTGTGTGGCCTGTAGTTCCCTGGATCCTCTTCCTTCCCTTTTTTAAAGATGGGTACTACATTAGTCTTTTTCCAGTCATCCGGGACTTCCCCCGATCGCCATAAGTTTTCAAAGATAATGGCTAATGGCTCTGTAATCACATCCGCCAACTCCTTTAGCACCCTCGGATGCAGTGCATCTGGCCCCATGGACTTGTGCTCGTCCAGCTTTTCTAAATAGTCCTGAACCACTTTTCTCCACGGAGAGCTGGTCACCTCCTCCCCATGCTGTGCTGCCCAGAGCAGTAGTCTTGGAGCTGACCTTGTTCGTGAAGACAGAGGCAAAAAAAGCATTGAGTACATTAGCTTTTTCTGCATCCTCTGTCACTAGGTTGCCTCCCTCATTCAGTAAGGGGCCCACACTTTCCTTGACTTACCTAACATACTTGAAGAAACCCTTCTTGAACGGCTCTTGCCTGGTTTTACTTTGTGTTCAACTTTCTTGCTTTTGTTGTCTTTTTTCCCCATTTTTCTAACCATCTGTATTTCATAGGAGTAATAACAATGGAGTAAATGCAAGATAAAGACAGCCATTAGTATGATAACAGAACTTGCTGAGTTCCCACCTTTTCCTATCACTGCCTGTGACGGGTGTCGGTCCTCCGAGCCCCTAGGGGCGATGGAGAACAGTGGTCTTTGTAGCAGGCCTCGGCCCCACCTCCCGGGTGTTGGGGAATTAGCGGGAAGGTGGGCTGGCCGGAGTCAGTAGCGCGCCCCGCAGGCAGGGGAGCGCCGGCAAGAGTCAATAGCGCGCCCCGCAGGCAGGGGAGCGCCGGCAAGAGTCAATAGCGCGCCCCGCAGGCAGGGGAGCGCCGGCAAGAGTCAATAGCGCGCCCCGCAGGCTGGGGAGCGACAGGGTAGGGGAACGCAGGCCCACCCAACTCCACTGCGTTCCAGCCCAGGGCCCTGACAGTGGCGGGAGGCGAAGGTCCTGCCGCTGGGTCAGCGGGCAATCCGCACCCGCTGACAAAACACACCCACCCCACGGTGTAGTTGGGCCCCTGGGCTACTTCCTACCCGGTCTCTCTCAGGCGGGTCGCTCCGGTCCCTCCATCTCCTCCGGGTATTCCACGGCGGGCAGCTCTTGAATCTCCATCTCCTCTGGGTAATCCACTGCGGGCAGCTCTGGTTCTTCCAGATAATCCGCTGTGGGCAGCCCCGGTTCCTCCGGATAATCTGCTGCAGGCAGCCCCGGGTCCTCCAGATATTCAGCAGCCGGCAGCCCTGGTTGCCACAGGCCTTCCCCCCGGTAAGGCTCCTCCTTACCCAGGGGTTCGCCTGGGTCAGCAGTGGGCTTGCGAGGGAGCAGCCGGCAGCCTGTGTCTGTCTCCCTCCCTGGTGCTCTCCTCACTCGGCAGAGGACCCCGCCCTTTCTACTTCCTGTCTCACCCTTCCCCTTCCGGGGATTGGCGGAACTCGGCCTGGCCCCGCCCACTCAGGCCCAGAGGGTGGCTCCTTACCCTCTGGTTCGGTGGGGAGCCACACTGGCTCCCTACACTGCCACTAATGAAAACCAGTGCCGTAGTTAAGTTTTAGAAACTGCCTCTTATTTACCAAACTAAGATAAAAAAGAAAACTGATTCACTTTTTTTTCCCACACACTTGCAACACATGAATGTACGCTGGTTTTATTAGCTGTGAGCTTTTTAACTATAATGTTTTGTTCCTCCATATCACTTTTAGTACAATCACCTCACAATGCTTTAGAAATATTAAGGGTCAGAATGTGGTGGGCTCTTATTCAGGTGTCTGGACTGTGTGGACAGGAAAGGAATGGAGGGGAAAAGGAGGTAAGATTGACTTCCCCCATGCACTCAAAACCTATATAAGGGTCAGCCACAGCTGCAGATCCTGTGGTTGGTGGAGTGAAGGTACTGGTCCCTCTCATACCCATTGTCCCCCTCCCCCCCATCCCACCATGAAAGAAGATATTTAGATAAGGCTATGAAAATGATACACAGAGAGCCCTTAGCCATGCAGTTTACAAGGAGTGAAGTGGGGAACAGAAGGAAGCAAGAGCTAAATAGCATCAGGAATGGCTGGCAAAGTCAAGGAACTTGACTGATACTGGAAAAGCCAATGAAGGCATTTGATGTTGGTCAAAGTGTTCATATGAGCTTTTTGTGAACTTTTGTGCTCTGTATCTATATCTGTATACTCTAGCAGGCTGTTTTTCATTATGTATTTTGCCTTTTTTCCTTAGGATAGGTCGCATGATGCAAACTATATGGTGTTTCTCTTGTCTGTCTGACTGGTTAAGATCACACCGTAACTATACAGTCAGTGGAAGTCAGCACAAATCACTTTCCCTTAGTTCCCCCGGGCAGGAGGCTGGATTTCATTTGAGCTTTCAAATCCAGCTGGAAAGAGATAAAATCTTTCCCAGTCCCTGAACTAAACCCTGGCAGACAGTAGTCTGGTACATTAATACTCTCTGGAATCTCACCAGCCTTACCATTTGACATTTTAATTCATATAATAATGTCTTAGTTTTCGAAAGGTAAACTATTTCCCCAAGGTCAGAGCTCTATCATTACTTCACAGCTCAGGCCTAGTCTCTCTTCTTGTTCCACAAAACCAGTGTAAATGGACATGAATCTATTGAATCTGCATCCTGCTTATGGCTTCACAATAATATTGGACCATAGTCAAAACACAAACCTGTTTGAATTTAAGGCTTGGGAACTCAAATGGAATACTTTTCCCAAAAAAACTTGGTGATCACTTTTTTTGTGAACCTAAAAGGATACATACAAGTTCTGGCTGGGATCAACTTTGGATAAACATCCACCTACTTTGATATGTTTCTGAACAAACCTGAAACGTCAAACTTTTTCAGGTTCACCCATCCCTGCTCCCTCCTGACTCCCCTTCACTCTTATAATTCATTCAGTAAGAGACTTACAAGCTAATAGAAAAGAACATCTCATTTTAGGGTAATTTCTTTCTTAGATGATATTTATAAAAAAAAATGTCATAGTTCTGACTTTCAGAACTGTGAGGATAGTGCTGTGGTTATTTTTTAAACTGAGATTGGTGAGTGATGGACATGACATGATCACAACGACTTCCCAGGTCCCATGATTGGTCTCTCAGCATTCTAAAGCAGCCAGTCAAACAGACTTTGGCATGAAGGCCTAGAGCATTTTGTGTGTGTTTGGAAAACTCTTGTGAACTAAACACAAATATACTGTCTCAAATGCAGGAAAGCATATAAGCAAAGGAGTAGTTTCACTGAAGTCAGTCGGTCTACACACATGCTAAAAGTGAACCATGTGCTGAAGTGTATTTCTAGATTGAGGCCTACATCCCCAGAATTATACTAATTTGTTTCTGTTTCATGTCTATTACATTTTTTAAAAATCCCTTGTCCTGTGGGGTGCCTTGAATGGAATGAAACCTTTCAATCCCTTCCAATTTTGCTCTACAATTTATTCATTTTGTAAAACTTGATTAAGTGGAAAACTTTGGCATCAAATGAAATAAAGAAATAGAGTACATGGCAAGCTAAAATATGCATATATTAGAGATTTGTCTCCGGTAATTACAAATCACAGTTTAAGAAAATCCATTTCACTTTCTCATGTAATCAGGTTAATTAGGACATGTTTGTAGTTCGTCATGAAAGTCATTATGATATCGCATGAACAATGGTGCATTTTTTGCTCTGTTTTGGAAGACCTTGGCAATGATTTTATTTGTAAAATAACAAAACAATTAGCTTATATTATGAGCTATTACTACTTGCTCTTTGTATTGCAATATCACAGAAGTGCCTTACTTGAGAAGATGGCCCCACTGTGATAGGCATTGAACAAACAAAGAGTAAAACAATATCTACTTCAAGGAGTTTACAGTCTAAACAGATAAGAGAGACCAAGGAATTATCCTGATTTACCATGAGAAACTGAGGAACAGAGAGTTTATGGCTCCAATTCAGTGAAGCTTTTAAGTATGGAAGTAATTGTATCCCTATTCAACAAAGAAGTTAGGCATATGCTTAAGCCCCATTGACATCAGTGAAACTTAAGAACATGTTAAAGAGCTTTGCTGAACAAGTGTGGGATTATTCATATGCTTAATGCCTTTCTGATTCAGTGCAAAAGTGACTTGTCTAGAGTCACACAAGAAATCTGTGGCAAACAGTGGCATCCAGAAATTAAACCCAGATCTCTTGAGTCACAGAGACTCACACAGCCTGAGCCACAAGAATAACATTCTTTTGACAAGGCCGCCCTTTCTTACAGATGGTAAATACTGGGAAAATATTCGCTCATGACTTCTCGTGTTATATTAACTAAAGCTTTTGATATCTAATGCCAGCCCAGTCACCTTACTTGTTTTCTCCAGATATGAATTGTTTTCCTGAGACTAAACAGATCCAAAAATATATAGCTGGATAGGTTACTGCATTCTGATGACTTTATGAGAGGGCACATAAAGATGAGAACCATACAGCTTGACTGGGACCTGAAAGGGGTCAGCTAAGGCAGACGGTAACAGATGAAAAGACTGTGTTTGTTTGTAGGCTGATAATAAGAACATGAGTTTTCTAAAGCTCACACAAAATTCTACAGTATCTCACAATAACTGTCTTTTATAGCAACACAATAACACATTTGATATAAAAGTTACAATCTGGCAATCTCTTACTTTGTGTCTACCCCCATTTCATTGCACAATATCATAATAGGGTCCCTTTGAAAGTGTGAGACATGACTGAAAAAAAAAAGTGGGTGACAAAAAAGAAAATAAAGTGTTTCTGCTCCAGGACTTAAAGTTATTGATCAAAAAGGATTCATCATAGTTAAAAAGTCTAGGCATAACTGGCTTTTATTCTTCTCCTTGATTCATATACAGTCCGTATCCTATTATACTGCTACTCAGAAAAGATGTCTAGGGGAATAATATGTTTGAACAATACATGCCAGTTGCTCTGTAGATTGCTGCTCTGAATTAACCTATCAGAAGGTAACTAAAGGATTCACTTTGTTCCAGATGTCATAGCAATAGAAAGCATCTCTAACAAATACAAATAGCTTAGGTGCCCCATAACAATTAGACCGGCAATATGTAGTTGGTATAGGTTAAAGCTGTACTCTCTTCCAGCTTCATTCAAGTGATAAAGAATGTGGGTTTGTGATATTGCTGGAGTCAATACTTCTATGTCTTATTTATTCCACAGCAGAGAATAGCGTCTGAGTACCACAAGCCAGAATTTAACACATTGTGTAACTTCATGCACCATCTCATGCTATAATTATCAGTAGGCTTCTATAGCTCAGATGCAGCCATGTTATGAGCTGTGTATATTATACATGTAGGCACATCCCAAAACAATAGTATACTTGTTTTTAACCAAAGGACAATTTTTAAGATGTATACTATATGTGCATATGTATAGTGCCTAACACAATGAGGCACTAATCTTGTTTGAATTCTCTAGGTCAGTGCTTCTCAACCTGCGACCTGCAGGCCACTTGCAGCCCAATCAGCACACAGCTGCGACCAATGTGACATCCTCAGCCATATTGATAGTATATATGTTGTGTGGATGTGGCCCACACAGCACATAGAGAACTGCATATGTGGCCCACAATGGTAAATAGGCTGAGAACCACTGCTCCAGGTGTTACTGTAATATCAATATGTTAAAGCATAAGCAATTCTTAATTTTTAAAGGTTTTTTTGACTGAATAAAATGTTACACATTACTGTCCTTTTTCTCTCAAAGTGAGGGTGGCACTATATCTATCTAATAATATCAAATGCATTCAAAACCAACCAGTATGAGTAAGCTGATAAATGGCATTTATTTGGAAGTAGTTGACCATTGTTTTCCTTTTCATTCTGAAGCAGTCTGAGTGAAGTATTGCTCTTACTGACCCTTGCTCCATTTATAAGCTTTATTCTAATCAGGGTTGGCCAAAAATGTGTTGTGGCCCCACTGTGTTTGTCCAGGCGATCACCATTGCTTTTTAGCCCAGCATTACTAATACTGTAATAACACAGCTTTTAGATCAGTTTTATGAAGCTTTAACGTATCGTTTAGTTGTGTAGCCGCAACATTACTGAGGACATCAGGGCCACATAGCCAGCCCTATACTAGCTCTCTCCTGGCCCCTCGATGGAGCATTCCACCATGCTCAGGGACAGGAGAAAATAGGATCAGATTGTGATGGCAATAATGCTGGTGAAGTGCTCCCTAGAAAGTTGTTATCTGTAAGACAGAGCAACCTCAGGGCTGCTCTACAATGGGTGGGGATTGGTGCAGCCTACAGCAGCCTCCAGGATTGGAGGGGAGAAAGGTGGCAGAAAGCATTGTTCTGATTCATCTGAGGATCTTTCCCAGATCTTTTGCAGTGTCAGTATTTATTCCACATTCATCACTGTAGTATCAAGCGCCATGCCTGTTCTAAAGAACACAGTCAGTGAGAGTTCTTCAGGCAGAATGCTTCCAGGATTTATCACTAAGTATTGACTGTAAATAATGCACTAGTGATCATGTTATGTGAAGTACACGGAGAAAACTGGGAGTGTGAGGTTGTTTCAGTCAATTTCTTCTTGAAATGGACAACCAATGAGTGTGGATAATGGAGCAAAACAGTAAATAAATTACTCATATATATTATTTAGTTGTCTACTTAAATATTTTTTTTCATAAAATGATAATCTTGTAATCTTGAAAGTCTTTATCAGGGATATCACTGGCTCATGAGATGAGCTCATCTAGTTTATAATAGTCCAACAAATGTCTTACTCAGCTTGGCCTGTCTGGGCCTCATACTTACACAAAATTAATAAAAAAGGAATCTTAGTGACCTAAATACAAAGTGTGGTCAACAATAGGCCCTGGGTTCCTGGGTTATGGTAGAGGGAAAATCCTTCCTCCTTATCCTGGCCAGCTGGGCTGCTGCCTGCTGCAGCTGACCCAAGGAGGCCTTTGCAGGCAACCCCAGAGGTACAAACTTGCTGCCCTTCTCTTCTTAAAGGTCTGCTTCCAGCACCAAGGCAGCAGGGTCTCCGGCATGGGGCAGAAAATGCCTGGTACACAGAGGGCCTCTGGCTTGTTAACTAAGTATTAAGCAAACTGTTTAATTTTCTATGTGTGTGTTTTGTTTTCTTTGTGCTGTTTAAAAAAAGTTTCAACATTGTATCCAGAACGGGGGGCAGGGGTGGGGGTGGGGAGCTTTAGAATTGTGCAGCAACTTCTGCTAAAGCGTTTCCTGCCTAGCGCTACAATGGAAATACTCAGAATAACACCAATCTTTTTTTTACAGGAGCAAGAAGCAGAAGGGTATTTCTGGTAGAATTACCTCATCAACACACTCAGGCAACATTCCCGTTCACTTTTCATTCTCAGTAGGAGCCATGAAGTTTTGCTACCTAATGACTACCTGGAGGTCAAAACACCTGTCAATACAATACTATAATTAAAACTGAGTACGGAGACCATCCTTGTTAACACAAAAAATTCAGAGGTGGGCTGAAGAGAAGGAAAAGCTGCTCATGATTCTCATTTATGCTGTTTGTGTGTTTACTGTTAATCAGTGGGTTTTTTTTTTTGTTGGAATGTAGTATCCTGCTGTTGATCTTAGCAAGGGGAGGTTCTGAAAGTCTTCATTCTCCATATACTCAGTCTGGAACTGCTGAGGTGATTGTTTGTATTTTCTTGATTGCCACATAAATTATTCCTTCATGATGGGCAGTGCATCATTACATGGAGTAGCTTTCTGCTTCCAATGCCAAAGTCAGACCAAAAAGTCCCAAAGGGGCTTCCCCTCATCTCAGCCTCTATATCCTGCCACTGTGGTGAGTGTGAGTGTGTCAGAAGACTTTTGGCAACTAACTCCCTTGAGCTCTTTTGAAAATCACAGCCCATGTTCTCAGCAAATTTTAAAGCATTCAGTTTTGATCTGATTTAGTGGCTCTTGTTCATGGTCATGTACATGCAATAAGTCAAACGAAGATGATACGCAGGCTTTAAACTTTCCCACCACAGGAAGTTCTGTTACAGAACCAACTAGTGAGCCAGGAAAAAATAAATACATACGTTGTGAAACCTCTGCCAACCACGAAAAACAATACTAACCTTATACACAAGGAATTTTAATTAACTATCCCAGCCTTCTTCAACATTGGAGCCATTTTAGCAGTAAAGGCAATAGAAAACTGTCTACTTCCTACAATAAGAGAGATACATGGTTTATTGGTAACTACAAATATCTTTTATATACATTTCTTTACCCAGTTGTTCTATCATAGAATTTGCAAGTACAGGCACTTTTTTTCGAGTTATTAGCTTTTTATTAAAGATGAAGAAAATCACTGAGGTTACAAATGGTTTTCTTACCCAACTATTAAAAAGAAAGGGTGCCAAATATGAAGAGAGAGAGGAATACAGCAGTGATGCAGTAATACAGGTTATGAATGGTAGTAACATACATATTTTTGTTAAGAAAGCTATTTTCATGAGTTCATCCCATTTGAGCCATCTTTTCAGAGATTGTTGAGCTACTAATTATTATTAGCAGTATTATTATTTGTATTTTCAGTGTTGCCTAGGAGCCCTGGTCATGAAGTAATCAACGTTTTGTCTTGCTTTTGGTGACATCTGCCTAGCTCATAATTTTGCACAGAAGAACTGACAGACAGAAAAATGACATTACTCCTCTTTGGGCAGGTATTTAGCAGTCTTATGGCCATATGCTTCCCTTGATGTGTTAATACATCATCCGCAGTATCAGCATGACCCACATTCCAAAGGAGTTAAATAGAATTTATTTTCAATGTTAGCAACTAGCTCAAAAGAAAGAGTATCCTACTCCATCGTCTTCCAATAACTGATATTTGTTCTGCAACTTTCTTGGTCCAGGTCACTGGAGAGATACACTGGTTTTTTTTTTTATCAGTCTCCTCTGCAGGCAAAAGAAATAACCATGAAAAAGAAGAGTGGGTATTATATAGCACACATAATGAAGTTAAGGAAGTAGGTCACCAATTCCTATCTACAATAATTTTGTTTTATGGCAAATCAGAGAAATGTCAAAAAAAAAGTGGAAACACTGTTAACCCCCTGAATACCTTATAAGAAGAATTCATTTTGACCCTATATGTGAAATGACTTGAAATTCATTTAAAGCAGTGCAGATGCTTTAAATAGAGACCTTGTAGCATGAGGAGCTCATTCTGGAACAGTGCAATATGTACTCAACTTCTCTATTAATTGATGCGATTGGGCAAATCCTGTGCCTAATGCCCAGTGTGAGGAACTGGCCAGCAGGAGGGAAACTATAGAGCCACTCTTTGGAGACTAGTTTAGCCCAACTGCTGGACTAGTTTCTGTGGCCCTTGATGCAGATACCACCTTTGCCAAGGGGAAAACAGGTTTTTCCTGTAGCCTGCCCATATATACTGCCATGCAAAGGGTACACATTCCTGTCCCCACCCCACCCTCACATTCCTTTGTGCAGCAGACCCACATTACAGTTGCTTGGGACCTTCCACATGTCATGACAGGGGTTGGCAGGGGAGAGGGGAGAGGTGTCAGCCTAGTGGTTGGAGCAGGAGTGGGAGTCAAGAGTCAACCCTAGTGTCAGAGACCAGGAACAAGGTAAGAACTAGGAACAGGTCAGGAAGGCAAGATCTAGGAGTAAGGCAGGGAAGCGGGAACCAGAGACAAGTCAAAAGAGCAGGGCGATATAGTAGCCAGCCAGGAATTTACCCAGTTGCACGGATAACTTTCCTGTGCATCCTGGCTTAAATAGCCCAGTTGGATGAATTGGTGGGGCCAGACACATCTCCAATCAGGAGACCCATGGGCAGTGCCTCTGGTGGGGCCAGGGTCAGGGCCCGCTCAAGGATTTTTGCCGCCCAAAGCAAAACATTTTTGGCCGCCCCCCCTTTTTTTGTGTGCCCTCCCGCCCCTTCCCCAAATCCCCGGCCCCGCTTCTTCCCCCGGGCTTGCCGCATTCCCCCCCATTGCTTCCTGCGGCTCCCCGCAACCCCCCGCTCTGGCTCCCCTCTGCTCCACCTGCTCCCCTGAACACGCTGCCACTCCGCTTCTCCCCCCCACCCC
Source organism: Natator depressus (assembly GCF_965152275.1). NCBI lineage: Eukaryota > Metazoa > Chordata > Testudines > Cheloniidae > Natator > Natator depressus. The sequence goes on from NC_134244.1 coordinate 54,454,531, forward strand.
AGGCGAGGGAGAGGCAGCGCGTTCAGGGGAGCAGGCAGAGCGGAGGGGAGCGAGGGGGGGAGCGCAGGAAGTAACGGGGGGGGGGTAGAGGAACCGCTCCCTGCGCCAGCTCGCCTCTGCTCCACCACCGCCGCCTCCCCCGAGCGCACCGCCGCTCGGCTTCTCCTCCCGCCCTCCCTGGCTGGCCACGCCAAACAGGTGTTTGGCGCACAGCCAGCCTGGGAGGGAGGGGGGAGAAGCGGAGCAGCGGCGGCGCGCTCAGGGGAGCAGGCGGAGGCGGAGCGGAGGCGAGCTGGGGCGGCGGGGGCACATTTCTAGGGGCGGCATGGCCGGCGCCGGAATGCCGCCCCTAGGACTGGGCCGCCCCAAGCACCTGCTTGTTTTGCTGGTGCCTAGAGCCGGCCCTGGCCACGGTTCCATAAGCCACTCAGCCCACTAATTACTTGCAGGGTGCGAAAGGGCAGCTGGGCTGCAAAGGTTGGCTGGGGACCTACAGATCCGAGATCTCTCACCATGGTCATAAAGGAGAGATCTGTTCCTGTGCAATTAAAGTCCCCACAACAACATCTTCTATAATTTTAGAACATATGCCCAGCATTTAGGCTGTGCATACTTTAGGGCCCCCTTCTATAATCTGATAATAATCCTTATAGTTAATACCACCTCAATTTTTATAGCACTTCTACCAGTAGATCTCAAAGCACTTTGCAAAGGAGCTGAGTATCATTATTCCCATTTTACTAATGGGAACAGAAAGGGGAAAGTGACTTGCCCAAGGTCACTCAGCAGAGTTAGGAATAGAACCTAGGTCTCCTGAATCCCAGTGCAGTTCTCTATCCACTATGTATTTGCTGCCCAGTCTCCATCACTATTTAGAATTAGTAAAGGTGGTAATTCTTGTCTCAGAACCTTTTCCTTAGGTTAATTGTATGATTGTACTAATAGCTTCTTTATTCTCATGTTAATGTTTCCTGTTGGCATCTTAGGTTTCATTATGTGTCATTGAGATGCTTATCAGTCAGCATCATTTACATGTATTATATACATAAAGGGAAACACCAAGGGTACATTGACCCAGGACATGCTAGTTTCATTCGGAACAAATATGAATTTAAGGAGATATTAGAGGTGCATAAAAACTGGAAGATGTCCCATATTTATATATTCTAAACAGGATTAATCCATTATTCTTGCACTTTGTATTGGGATAGAAGTTCCATTAAAGGTCAGTCCCAGTTAGAATTTTTTCATACATTGAGAGAATTCAAAAGCAATGTCCTGCCTTACCAGAACACTATGAAATGGTGTCACATGAAGCAGTGAATACATAGTTAAAATATAGGCTATTAAAATTGCATCCATAGCTGTTTGCACTCCAGAAACATTTTTTTTTCATTTTCTTGGCATACAAGTAAGTGCTATTCATAATTACATATAACTAGATCTCTGAAAACCATCCAAGAGTTCAAGGACAAATGTGACGGACTTCCCCAACATCCATTAACAGATGACTGAACCTCTTCCCTTATTACATGGAATATATAATTATTTCACATTACTGTCATCAGCACTGGACCTGGAATCCATTTTCAGATTTTCTGAAATAATAACTTCCTCCAGAGGCATGAAAATAAATGTCCTATCCAAACCTGGCAAGATAAAATATCGTTAAACAATACCAAATTAAAGCCCAAGATACACATTTTTTAATTTAATTGCTGTGAAACTAATCTGATACTCTAAAGGACATGCTAGGTAGCTAGTTTGCACCTTGGAAGGTCTCCCTCTTTCTTGTAGCTTTCACAACTTAATTCCCAGGCAGGAGAGTTTCATAAATTACCAGTACTGTAATTCCCAAAGGGAATGTTGCCATTCTTAAAGGGAGAGTAATACTAATTAGATCCTATTTTTGGACTCCAACACAGGAAAGTGGTTTAACAGATGCTCAACTTTAAGTACATGCAGAACTTGCCCTAATGGCATCCAGGGGAGTATTATGTTAACTAAGGTCTACAGGACTGGCCTTTAAGTTTGATCTAGTAGTCACTCCATTTAGATTTTAGTCATTTACTTCTATAACTTGAGGAATTTAGGAACTAGAGAGGTGCAGGAAGTAGATTTTCCATTTCATGGAATAGTAAGCAGTTTTGAAACTTTTTCCATTCCAAAATAGAACAGAACCAAGCAAATTTCAAAATGTCCTGTGAAACGAAATGTTTAAAAAATCAAATGGGTCAAGTGAAATATTTTGTTTTGATAAAATCAGAAAACTTTGTTCCATTTTAACTTCTTTTTATATTATATAAAAAAAATTAAAATGAAACGAAAAGACATTTCAAAAGAGATTATCAACATTTTGCATTCTGAAAAGGCTGTGATGGAATGTTTCAATTCCATTTCCCCCCTAAACTTAATTTTGTAAAGATTGGTATGTTTCTGCAAAATATTTTGCTTTAACACCCCCCCGCCCCTCAGTATTCCACTGGAAAATGTGCTGCCAGCTCTGTTTAGGGACATGGGCTGAAATTTTCAACTGTACATGTATTAGAAAACCCACTGAAAGTCATTGGGAATCATGGTTCTCAGTCACCAATGCTCTGTTGAAAATACAACCTATATTGCACAATTCCCTTATGTACTCTCTTTGTGGGTTGGCCCAAAATACAAATGGACTAAATGGGCATTATAACTATGGAATACCATGGCTTGGAGCCATCTTTAGAACTTTATTCCACATTAATTACATTTAAGAAGTCGTGGTAGATATCTGCAGTGTCTTGTGGCTACAGTTGAATCTCATTATTTCAGAAATGTGCATACAAATGGGTTTTTTTCAGCTTGAGTATATTCAATTCTGCCATAGTAATCCTGTACAACATCAGCACCAGAGGATGGCCCCGGGGACACTTTTCTAGGTATCTGGGAGACTTTATATTGGTGTTGTCTTTACCTCTCTGATGTTTCATAGTGATTTGAATGAGGAGACTCACAGAGTAAAGTACTGTTCAGCGTAAATAAGATGGTAGAATAAGGCGAGGTTAAGTCTAGAAGAGAAACAGTATCAATTTCGGAGAGCAGGAAACAGCATCTGTGGTGCTGGTAGGCACAAAACATATGTCCTTGCAAAATCTGCTACTTTAATATTTTCTTTCATCACCAGACCTATGGGATAATAGAACTGCATCTCCTGGTTTCTTGAATCTCATCAAACTGTAGAATAGATACAGATCTGTTTACAAATCACCCTTCAGAAACTTGATACTGGGTGAATTCCTACCACACTATCCCTGTACATAGGCTGGCAGATTTTGAAATGGGGAAGCTAGCATTTGTCTCTGTGATGGAGTGAACCCCCATCACCTGCTAGAAAAGGAGAAAAAGTATTTATGTTCTGAACCTGTGGAGTGATTAATTGCCTTCCAGCCAGAGGGGTCAGAGCTAGCTAAGGACCCATTAGGCACCTAAGCCATATAAGAAGCTGGAGAAGCTCAGTTGAAGGGAGAAGACCCAGGAGAGAGGAAGTAGGGAGTTCCTTCTCTCACTGGGAAGGGCCTGGGATAGGCAGACTGAGGAAGGTTGCATGGACAGAACTGATCCCCGTGGAGGGCCTTGGAAAGCAGGCAAGATCCAGGGAGAGACTGCAAAGGAGGCAGAACTCTCCTATGGAGAGAAACCAAGAGGGAACAGAGTAGTCTCCTGTTGGAGGGAGTCCTTGGGGAGGTTTTGTAAGTGGAAGCAGAAGTTTTCAGAAGCCCGAGGGAGCAGAAGAATTATTCAGATTTGGTTTTATTTTCATTTGGAGCTTTTGGTTACCCTGGAAAGGGCTGAACGTAATGTGACTTGGCCAGAGGGCTGAGCCCAGGGTATTTATGACATGTGTGAATGCTATGGGGTGCTCCAGGAGTGATTGTACCCCACCACAGGCTTCTCCCCTGTGTATTCATTCCGGCAATCTCTTTTCTTGTGTTGCTAAGCTATTTGTTTTCCCTCCCATCAATCCTGTCTTTGGTTTGGCCTTAGTTTGAAGAGGGCATTTTATATGATGATTAGTAGAGTTATTAACTGTTGCAGTTTTATTCTGATTGTTTGCAGGTGATTTCAATATAAGATTCACTAGGACAGATCCCAGGGGGCAGTAGAATCTACACTACTTAGAACCTTCATTACCAATAATGAGAAACGGGGGCCAGTAACATTAAACATGTTTGGTTTACAGTCTCTCTCTCTCTCAAGCCATTCTGTATCCAGAGGTTATGTTCACAGCATAGACATAGAGAAATTAGATTAAAAGCATAAATATGCTTTCTAGAAGGTTGCAATTTAACACTACTTTATTTCAGAATTCAGAATGATAACACACAGTAACCAAAAACAAAGAGAGAGAAAACAGGCTGCTCCCTGAATCAGAGAGGCACATCTCATCCCACTCTGCTCTAGGCTGGCTGTATGTATGCTGACCGCTACTAGGCCCCAATCCCACACTTCTCCACATATCCCCCTAGCCTGCAAGCAGGGCCAGGATTTAAAGTGGCGCTTGTAATTTTTGCATAGTTTTCAATACACCACTCAAGGCACCATTGAAATTGAACATGAGGTAGTTGTCATCGGCTTTCCTGAAGTCTTATTCCAGAGTGACTTGAGAGTCTTCAATTCACATTTCCTTGCCAGCAGCCCCCAGACCCTTAGCTTGAGTACAATAGCTGAACTCAATTGTGGTTGCAGAACACAGAGTGAGAGACAGTTTCTCAAGTAACTGGGACCCAGACCATATACAGCTTTAAAGATAAGTATCAACACCTTGGGGTACAGCTAGACGCAAATAGGGAATCAAGGTGCTTTCTAAGGCCATCCCATTGAGCTACCAGGCCACTGCATTATTCTGTGTGAGATGCAGCTGCCAAATGGCCTGACTAGTTAGTCCTCTGTTGAATGAATTAGTTATGTATGTAATTAGATTTAATAAACCACCTTTCCAAACTTTAGCTGCTCCACAAATATTAAAACACTAATATCCTCAGTACAAAATACAAGGGTTGCAATTTTCAAAGTCAAGCAGGGTATCTAACCACATAATTCCTGTTAATTTAAACAGGAATCATATGGTCCACTTGGATTTGAAAATCTCAACCAAGGCCTTACTGACCAGGCCACATATAACCGATATAACAGAATAATGATAACACTATTAGCCCACAATCACAATAAGCCCACGAGATAATATATCTTTATAACAGTAAAAGATCAGCTACAGAAAAAATAGGGTCATAGCCACACCACCGCTCTACATCTGTGGATTTACATGATTTCTTCTTTTCTACCCTCTCTCTCTCTCTCTCTCTCTCTCTCTCTCATTTTAAAAAAAAATGTTCAAAGGTTAACTTGTTAAACTGAAGTGTGTCTGATTACCTAGCTATGGAAAACATCTTCTGTGTCTATAAGAAATACAGATGGACAGAGGCATTCTTCAAATATTTTCAACCTTAGTGTCTGTCATCTGCTGAAAAGCTTGTTTTAACAGAAGGACACTAAAAGCACGCTTTTTAATGCATCTTTAGACCTTGTTTGCTGTAGACCTTTTATCTTAAATTGCCTTTCAAGAGAGTTAAGATACTCCAAAGTATATTAGCGTTCTCTGTATTATTTTAAAAAGCCACAGAGTGAATTGAATTTTATATACTATATAATATAATATATTTCTTTTTTTAGCCTTAGTCTCATCATATGGTGTCAGCACTTAAAGTCCTTCTCCATTCTAGTCTGTTTGAAGCAGCTCCTCAGAAACTCTGGAGCTAATCAGATCCTTTTGTATGACATCCATCCATCTAGTTTTGGATCTTCCAACCCTTTTTTTTTTACCTTCCATTTCCTATATATACTTCTGATCTTCTTTTCACATGCCCAAACCATCTAAGCCTGGATTCACTGAGCTTTTCTATAATTGGTACCACCTTCACACTTCCCGTAGTTCATTCATTCTGAACATGGCCTATCTTTGTAACTCCAAGGATCCACCTCAACACTTCAGTTCCACTGTATTCAAGATCTGTTCCTGTCTCTTGCTCTGTGCCCAAAATTCGGAGCCATACAAAAGTTAAGGTTTACATATACTTGTAAGTTTAAAAAAAAAATCTGTCTGTCTTTCATTGCATTTCTCTAATTCATAACTTCAGAGACAATTTGATTCCGCTGCTGAATTTTTGCTGCCTTATTTTAAATGGGATAAGTGAAAGAAATAGACTTTGGCAAGGTCCAGTCTATTAAAATTCTTAAAAGCAATTGGGGAATTGGATTGCTCACAGGCTTGGTAATGTGATATCGGGCCTTTCATCAGTAGGCTGTTGATTCAAATTGTGCCCACATGCATAATGAGTGAAAGTCCTTATTTTCTGTTCTCTGTTCTATATACTTTGTGAAATGCATTGGTGGTCTTGGAACAGTCCTGCTCAAGGTGTTCAAACGTTGAACAAGCAAGAAGACACAACTACCCTCCCACCCTTTTGGGAGGAATCTCACCATGAAACAGTGGGGCACATTAGTTGGGGCAGTTCACATTGCCTCTCTTTGCTGTAGCAATCATTCTTCTGAGGACAGAGTAACAAAAAAAGGAAATAAAAGAGAGGGACTAGAAAGAAAAAGATATTCAGTGAAAAAAACAAGACAAAAAGGGAGCAGTGACCAGGAAGAGTTAAATGAACTTGTACAGAGGGGATGTGCGAAATGGAAAAAGAAATAGTAGATATCAGAGCTGGGTTGGAAACAATTTCCCATCCCTGAAAAACTTTTGCAAATTCAATATTTTTTTCCATCCAAATCTAAAATGTTTGCAAAATGGCAATCCAAAGAAGTCATTTAGGGTTAACTAATATACACATCCCACTTCCTTTTTGTCTTCCTATTGCACTTTGTGGCAATGACAACATCTCTCTCTCTATCTGTCTCTCTCTCTCTCTCTGTAAAGTACCTAGTACATGGTTGGTGATATATAAATTATAAGAATAAAAACCAAGTAGGAAAACAAAGATGCATTGAGATGGCTTTTGGTAAAATGGGAAACAGTATGACTGTCTTCAGTTCATCCCTGGACAAAAGCTGGACGGATGGGGACAGGGAACCAAGAAACATTCTTGATGATTTTATGAATATTAATGAAAAGGAACAATGATAACCCACACATGACACTAAAAGATCATTTCATGACCACAGAAATTATTGAGTGAAACTGATACAAATCCTAAGAAGGCTGATCAGTGAGAATATTCACGAGCTTAGGGCTTGGATAGCTTGTTGAAATACATTTATACAAATACATATGTTAAAATACATACTTGGTCCTGCCTTAGCATGAGGGGATGGACTAGATGACCTTTTGAGGTCCCTTGCAGCCCTATATTTCTATGATTTATGCTTCCTCTTACCCAGCAAGTGACCTACCGTAAACTCATATCACAGCTCTGTATTTTTGTTGGTTCTGTGATCATGTGCAACTGAGGTTATTTTAAACCTTGAAGGAGGCCATGCTTATCAGCAGTTTCTATATAACCTCCTGAAGACATCCTGAATCAGTAACCATAATAAAGTAAGTGGGCTGTCTGAATGGAGAAAAACATATCATTATGTGCGTATTCTTACTTTCTACATTAATCACATCCTGTACGAGGAAAGAGGTTTTTGAAGAGCTGATTCATCAACATCTTTGATGTCCATGACCACTTCAAACAAAAAGCTTCCAAAAGAAGATGTGATTTCTACTGCTTTACATCTTTTGTTTTTCATCTGCTTTCCTTCTTCATTTAAAGATATCTCAGAGCAAACATTTTCCAATATTCTGTGAAGTTTAAGACTTCTTTTCTGAATAAAAAAAGGCATTGTCACTGAGAAATATTCTTACAATCAAAGGGAATGAAACATATAGTGCTTCACCTACTGTAATACCCGAGAAGAAAGAAACCATTGCTGTCGCTCACCATCCACAACTCAGTGTCTTTGAGACCTTTATCTAAGTATATACCTTTATCTAAGACTAAGGACTTTTTGTCACACTAATAATAAAGAAAACCTGTCAGTCTACCCCATCTGTATCAAACTCTGTCCTTCCAGTCTGGGTCTGTCCCTTTCCACAGTAGTGGGGTCAGGTGTCAGTCTCTAATTTGTGTCTCCCCATGTATCTGGAGCTCTCTATTCCCTCTGAGACAAAGAATCACATCCTCTCTTAAATTCTCACCATAAAAACCTTCCTTTTCTCTTTACATTTATAACTGGCTTTCATCCTGTGGTACTTTGTCTGAAAGAAAGTTATGTAACTGAGTGCATGGAAAGAACATTCTTACTTTCAGGAAATTTTCCTCTTCCTCGAGTTGGTGCAAAAGTACATTAGCATTGTGATTACTGCACAAATGTTTCCAAAACAAGGAAGATTCAGGAAGAATCTCATTCGTCTTCTGTCTGATCTGTTTTAAAAGACCACTGCTTGTCCAACGGGTGTACTATACATCCCGGTCATCTAGGATTGTCACTAAAACAATTCAAACAGAAAAAAAGCCTGGCTCTTGCATTCATTGTTTTGATACTCTCACAACGATCCAATACATCAATGCCCTGACAACTACATTCACAGGAAGTAGTGAGAAAGATCAGTCTCATTTGTTGTTGATAAGTTCTCTCTCTGTAAGTACTGTGATGTCTCTCCCTTAGGTACTTTGGTCTGTTTGTCCTTAGCTGCTTTAAATGCAACTTCCTTTATCTGAGCCATGCAACACTGTCTTAGGTCTTGGCGACCATTATATTCATTAGGAAATAAGTTTAGCTGTTTCTGGGCCAAATCCAAGGCCCATTTAAATCAATTAAAAGACTCCCATTGGCTTCACAGGGCTTTGGATCAGACCCCCTGTGCTGAACTTTTTTCTCCTCAACAATATGAGTAAAGCCATAAACAACATGCATTGCATTTAACTATTTCAGCTATCACAAGCTGCAAAGTGATCTCAGATAGTTGTTTTAGTGCCAGTTTCTTCCGATGCCAAAAAGTTTGACTCATACTAACTTAGAAGAAAGGGCATTTGTCTATTCTTACACTGACGGTTCCACAAACTACTAGGCAGGCCTCTTAATTTAAGCCCAGACCATTTACTTATAGAGCTAGATTCTCATTTACACTTAGGGCACTTTCCACCACTCTGGAAATATAAAATGGGAGTAAATTACGGTTATGCCCACTTTAAGGCTACTTTATATTTCCAGGATAAAATGGCCATGCTATAAATGAGATTCTAGTCCACTGAAATTGTTTTAAAGATGAAGTTTTCAGTTACAGTCCCATCTTGTATCTGATGGTTAAATGCCCTATCCAGACTACATAATGAGCCAGAGCTATGAAATGCCACCAGAGTGGAAGGAGAGGAGCCAGGAATTTGCCAGGGCCAGAGTCAAACATTGACTTCCTGCAGAACATTTTCTTTCCTATCCATGTAACAGTGAATACCTAGACTCCTCATGGGATGGGTATATACCCTTTTTCAACTCAGACCCGTCTTGCAACATGGGCTGGTAAATAAAGGAGAGCCACTTCTGTGTGTCAGACACCTGTATTACATCTGTTCTGAGGGATTCTATTAGCGGCCTATAAATAATGCTTCTGTGGCTATGGGAAAATTATTACAGGTCCCTGTTATCAAGTAGGTATGCATGTAGTAGGAGTTTAAGGTGTCTGAAGCAATACCCATAGCAATACATCCTATAACTCAGCCTATCCTAGAAAAGTGGAAATTGTACCATATCAAAGGATAGTTCGCATATTTTAATTTGCATTAAACATTTTGAACCCACTCTTCCTTGCGAGGAAATACACTTCTGACTCTTTAGAGTCCTTTTTCCTATGTTCACATCCAATCAGAAAGACTCATTTATAACAAGAAAGAGTGCTTCATTCAAATGTAATATGAATTACCTATTAAATACATGGGTATCTATAAGTTCTGGCATCTTATAATGGCTGAATATATTTTATATAATTCAGGTTTTTATAGTTTTCTGGTTTGCAATTACTGTGTTTTATAAGACCACAAGGCAAAAAAAAAAAAAAGGCTCTGATCATTGCCTGTTCAAAAAATATCCACCGTACCAATGAGCTACACTTCACTGCTTTTCACTGCACCAGTCAAATGTTCTCTGGTAATGGATGTATTTAGCCTGCAAAGACAGAACATTCTCAGAGTGTAAATTATTTATTTTTTACCCCATTTGCACTGATTTCTAAGTGATCAGTGTCACTCAGGAATTACCCAGCTAAACTAAAGAGTGTCAAGTGAGGATCATATGGACATCACTGTCCAAGCAATGTCCTAAGATAGCTTTTTACAGAATATGATTGTCAGTTATGAATTCTATAAGGAAAGAAAGCAACCTAAAATACATTCGAAAAATATCAAATCCTGTTAGAAAATTAACCTTGAGTTTACATTATATGTCTTTTAATGTCTAAGCTGTCCTTGAGACAAATGCAGCTAAGATAAGAGCATGGCACTAAGACACATTTTAGACTACATTTGATGCTTCTATTTTATATGTGGTTTAGTAAGCGTACTGTCCAACAAAAAGTAATACATGATAGATCATGCTTGTTTATAGCAGCTTCTAAATAATTTCTAGAGTGAGTGCAATTGACCTGGTTTTTTAAGTGCAATATATGGGAAAAACAAATTATTTTTCCTCTTACCTGTTGAGGTTTTCTCTGAGTTGGTTCATCAGCCCAGAACACAAGATTTTTCTTTCTCTCTGGTGGCAATCAATCAAACTGGACAATTTCTATGTCCCTCAATAATTCTTTTTATCTGTCAGTGTCTCATTGTCATTTTTTCTTGAGCTAAAAGAATAAAGGTTAGGTTCACTACCATCCTAACTAGAACAGTCTTGTTTCCAAGCTTAATGGGACCATTATCCATCATGGGGAAATGGGGAATCTGGGCAGATCAACCAAGTTATTTTTTTTAATGGAATAGGATATATCTTTTTTTAACTATAACTTAGTCTGCTCAATATGTCATGTTTTGAAATAGCAGTACTCAAAATATCCAGAATAAGTACTATAAAGAGTCTAAAAGAATGATTACCCCCTGGTTGAATGCTGCATAGGCTGGTACCTGAAGATTTAGTGCCTGATTCTCTGTTATCCTACATATAGCCATTTTTACAGTCATTTACACCAGTGCAAACTGAGTTTGCAAAGCTAGGTGTAAATGTTACCATTCTGATTGGCATTACTCATCTGCACATGACTACGTAAGTGAACTGGGCTCTCGGTCTGTAATCTTTAGCAAAGGTGTGCAATGAATGCCCTAAGGAGTTCATCTACTGATACTTAAACTATCTCTGCTTAGGAAGAATATATAGCTTGGGAGAAGTGGGCGCTAATGCTGTTGGAGTTTTACTTGAATCGCTTAGCAATGATGTATCTGTAAGTTTTGTATCTGGATCCTTCAAAGAGCACAAACAGTGAGTAAGCACTTCTAAAGGGGCTATTTCTCTTCAGATGGATTTTGAGAGCCCTCCACAGGTCCAGAGTGCCAATTTTTCACTTTCCTAGTCTCAGGTGACAAGCAGAGACTGGTAAAGGATGGAAGGATACTGCAGCAGGTGCAAATGGCTTCTTTATCCTTTCCTGGAGGATTTCCACCATTGTTGCTGGCCTGCGCCATCACCTCTACACTGCTGTTGTCACTTGTGCTAGCCAGATGAAAGCTAACATGGGTATGCCTGCCTGTGCTAGAGTCACATCTTCCCTTTGCAGTGGAATCATACTCCTAGAGAGAGATGACTTTTCCCTAGCTTTTCTGGCTGGGGTCATAGCCACCAAGATTACTTACAGGGGTGAAAAGATGTTATGCTAAGTCTAATAGCTCAAAGGAGGTCCCAACCGCATTTTGGGGAAGAAAATTAAAGCTCTGGAAGCAGAGGAGACCTCACGAGGGGATGAAGAAAGTTAACTTTTTCAAAATGGAGAGGAGCCAGCTGTGCTTTCCCCAGACCCACATATCCCCTGAAGGCATTGAGAGCAGTTGTCTGGATACCCAGGGAGCTGAAACCTAGCCATTAAACACTTATTGAAGGAAACAGGAATCTTGGCCATTTTAGCCCCATTTTTGAAATCGTACTACAACAAGCCAGGAATACTGATCAGACCATGTAATAAGCAACGGACAAGTTATTTTTGTTCTATTTGTTTTGCTTGAGTTAAACATGGCTTTGCTACCTTGTCCAAAATTACTAACTCTTTCTGGGGTACTTAGTCTCAAGACAACCCAAGAGACTTAATGTGAGTGGGTAGGGATGCATTGTTAGCCTCTGAATGCAATTTTCTCCAAATAGCATTAGAAAAATCTGCCTGTCACATCTCTGGAGTTATTTTGGAGCAATGCGAATCAGGGGAACATTTTTTCCATACCTTCTAGACTGGAGGAATTAAACTAGATGGAATGTTCACCCTAATCAGAAGACATCTTAAGCCATGTCTTATTCCTGTTGCTCTAAAAAGGAAACTCTGCATTGGCCTGTGATGAAAACAGGCTCACTGACAGGTAAAAGTCCCCATGGTGAAGTGAAATCTTTCCTCCACAAGGCAGCGCTTTCCTAGGAGGCTACGTGACCCGCTCAATTCATCTGCCTGGCAAAATAAGAATCCCTGAGCTGGAGCATGTGGTGATGGACAGCAGATTGGCAACCACTTAACTGAATAGGCGCATGGACTCTTCCAAGGGACCATCACTTTTGGGGGTAGCTTATCTGCCCTGCTCCACTTTCCTGGTGCCAGTCAGATGGTGGAACTGGGAGCCATAACCAGCTTCCCTCTACTGCATCCAGGGGAAGCTGGCCCCTTCTTACTATCCTACCACTTGAGATATGTAATCACATAGACAACTGCATTGTCTGTCCTTAGGAAAATATGCTTTCCCTCACACTATGAATGGAATGCTAGCAGAGATGACTTAACTGCTTGTAGTTGAACCATATTTACATGAAACTCTTTGCCTTTGAGACCAAAGTGAGAGGGTCCACAAAAGCAGCAGCTGTTGGTTTGGGTCCATCTCTCATATGTATTGATTGAATGGAATGTAGGTTTATCATACAAAACTACTGCCTCATGCTTTAAAAAATTAATAATAGTGTGTTATTTCTCCTTAGTGGCCAATGCTTCAACTCAAAAACAATGGGCTACCTTAAAAAGATTTTTTAAAACCTTTATTTTATTCAACCTTCTAAAACCAATTTTTGCCCTACATTTCCTGTAGCATCAGTGACCTCCTGCTGAGGGATTTTTACAGGCTCATCTGATTATGTTTCGTCCAATAGCTGTCAGGTCAATAGTTCTAAACCAGTGGTGGGCAACCTGCAGGGTTGCAGGGACATGCTGGCTGCAGCTCCCATTGGCCGGGAACATTGAACTGTGGCCACTGGGAGCTGCAAGCGGCCATGCCTGTGGACAGTCAATGTAAACAAACTGTCTCACGGCTCGCCAACTGATTGTCCTGATGGGCTGCAGGTTCCCCACCACTGCTCTAAACAAAGTGTGGGAGAGATAAGACACAAGGTTTCAGTTCATATCCATTTTTAGTGAAGGAAGATGGTCTAGTGGTTAGGGCATTAGCTTAGGACTCAGGAAGGGTGACCAGATAGCAAGTGTGAAAAATTGGGACACTTTTTTGGTGAGAGAGAGGTATAGTTGTATATATAAGACAAAGCCCCAAATGTTGGGATGGTCCCAATAATATCAGGACGTCTGGTCACCCTAGAGTCAGGAAACCCAGCTTCAGTTCCCTGTCTGCTACAGGCTTCCTGTGTGACCTTGGGCAAGACACTTATTTTCGCTGTGCCTCGTGTTGCATGTCTGAGTTAATGACAACTTATGATTCTCAAACAGACTGAATTGGAATTATTTAATGAAAGATTATCAATCAGAGATTGGTACAGCACTACACAGAATGAATAGATACATTACTCCCTGTATGTGATGATGTGATAAAAAGCTGGCTCTCTGTCTCTTCTCCACTGCAGAGGGTCCTGGTGGATTCATTCCCCAACTAAGTTCCCACACCTGTGTCATTATGTACGGTTTTCAAACAAAGACACCCTCTTTGTTCTGATGTTATTTCTATACATTGTCAGTGTACCTGATTTATGTGTGAAGTCATGGTTATTTACAACTCAGAGAACTAACAAGATAATATATTTCAGTTGGTCTTTCTTCCCCCATAATTATTCTTTCCTGTTGATTCACCAACAGAAGACATCTGCTGTAACAATCATCTCTTATCAGTTTCCCAGGTATGTAAGCATTACATATATTAAGGGAATGGTTTCCCAGATCCTATGGACACAGAGGTGTCCAGGATTATTATGTACAATCTAACACATAGAATTCATAGAAGATTAGAGTTGGAAGAGACCTCAGGAGGTCATCTAGTCCAACCCCCTGCTCAAAGCCGGACCAACCCCAACTAAATTGTCCCAGCCAGGACTTTGTCAAGCTGGGCCTTAAAAACCTCTAAGGATAGAGATTCTACCACCTCCCTAGGTAACCCATTCCAGTGCTTCACCATCCTCCTAGTGAAATAGTTTTTCCCAATATCCAACCTAGACCTCCCGCATTGCAACTTGAGACTATTGATCCTTGTTCTGTCATCTGTCACCACTGAGAACAGCCTAGCTCCACCCTCTTTGGAACCCCCTTTCAGGTAGTTGAAGGCTGCTATTAAATCCCCCCTCATTCTTTTCTTCAGCAGACTAATTCCTGAATAGGGTTATTTATTGGTCAAAGACCACTGTTCTGGGCCTTAGAATTTGACAGACCCTTTCTTAATAAAGATTTTACAGAATAGTTAATGTATAAATGAATCAAATAAACAGAAAAAGGACTAAAAGGGTTAATATGTACTAACAGATACTAACAGTTCCACTTCTGTAAAATTGGAACAATAGTACTTCCCTACCTCACAAGTACATTATAAGGATAAATACACGAAAGATTGTGAGAAGTGCATATACTATGGTAATGGGTACTAAAATAAAATATATACAGGTTCTTAAAATGTATAGCACATATAACATTTTTCTGTATATGAATCAGATATACAGTATATATGGCACCAGGCAGTATATAAAAATAAGAAGCAATAGTAATTGCTGCTTTAAAGAAAAAAAATATTTCATACTTTGTGTATCTTTATTTAATACCCATATATAAATATTCTCTGTTCCTTCAGTTTCTCTTTAATGTATATCATGACTTTAATCATGTTGCATTTGTACAATTATGTTCCAGTAGAACAGTTTAATGTAGTCAGCTTGAGAAATGTAATTTCAACATCGGTAGTACATGTTGCCATTATGAGCAGTTCCAACAAAGCACAGCATAATGTTTGTGAAGAAAAAAATAGTTAATGTTTATTTACTACATGCCGTGTGCTGGATGTTCTGGAAACTCAGTAACTGAGCATCTCTAAGACTATGATAAGTGAGTTACTATAATCATTAGCTCCAGCATTCAGCTTGGTTTTCACAAAAATCCTTTCTTGGAAAAGACTAATACAAATTGTTCTTAACATCTTGACATTTAGCAAAATATTTGCATAGCCTTGAATATACAGAAGTATACAAACACAGATTTGTTTATATATAAAACTTTTTTTGTGATTAAACACTTTATTATGGGTCTAAATTTTAAATGTATAATTCTACATGGGTGCCTCATTTTATCATGGTTTTATATTGTACTCAATGCATTTTAATATTAATGTATTCATAAGAAATTACTGGTGGTGCTCTGCCATAAGATGAACCTGTTTTACACAAAACCATTTGTGCATGTGCAAATTCTTTGGTAGCCACATGTACTGCTTTTCTCTATTTGGGATTAAAGGTTATTTGTTTTGTTTTATTGATTGCTTAAAATAATGGAATGGTTGTATTGTCTTCACAGTTTATCAAGGTTATTTTCTTATTTGCCACCAACCTCTTATTCCAGTCAATCAAGAAAGATAGAGTCAGGGTATTAAGTATCCGCATTTTACCCATGATGCTTATATGTTAATTAGGGTTATGTGAAAGATTCTGCAAAATTCTAAATCTACCCACATCCTGATTTGGGGATCAAGCCAAACCCATGAATGCCAGGCCAGATCCATGAAAGTTAGGGGAATCAGGAAGGGCAGATATGTTAACACAGT
This sequence comes from Natator depressus, assembly GCF_965152275.1. Taxonomy (NCBI): domain Eukaryota; kingdom Metazoa; phylum Chordata; order Testudines; family Cheloniidae; genus Natator; species Natator depressus. The sequence continues at coordinate 54,470,745 of NC_134244.1, forward strand.
CCCAGACACCCTTTGTTCCAGGGATCAAAATTTGTTCACTTTTGTTCTTTTTTTGGAGAGAGGGTAGGACCTTCTAATTAATACCTGGTGATTTTATCCCATGTCTTTGGACGTCAGTCTTTGAGAGGGTTTACCAGGAAGGGAATGGGAAGCATCTTCATCCTTCACATAAGCAGAAGGAGACAATGATCCATTCACTTTCTATTGCAGTCATTAGTACTCCAATTTGTACGTCAGTGATGCCCCCTAAGACTTAGTGTGAGGCTGAGGAAGAGCCCTATTATGGGATGCTACTGCCCTAGTGTTTAGTGTGCTAGTTTATTAATCTACTGATTTTAGTGTAGCTGTCCCAACATAAGACCACTGCATCAACCCACACAAACACTTGAAGAAAGCAGTTGGACTGGGGGACTGACCTGGCAATTTCACGGCTGGTTAGGAATTAGGTCCAAAAACCAATCTGTGTGGTGAAATTTATACAGAGGTTTAACTTTCACCCCAGTACTTTTACTCAGAATTTTTTATAGAAAAGAATAAGTTGTTAAACTACTAAATTACTCTTCCAGTAAACAAGTAAAATCTGCCGTGGCAACAAAGATGTTACAATAGAATGATACAATAACAATCTACAATGATGAGTCCAATCATGTTAATGACAAAAAAGGCAGACATCAAATCAATCAATCAACACACAGGAATATATAAACAATCCAAATCAGACACCAACAACAAAGAAATTATATGCTGAGCAAGCCTAGAATTTATATCTTCACGTCAAAACACCAGCAGTAAGGTTAATATTTACTTTCATTACATTTCAACAATTCCCAGTATTAAGATATATTGTTTATCATGCTTAGAAAAGGGTCTGGTATAACGTACAAATCTTTTAATGTAAAATCACATTTCTTGAATCTAAAATTTAATAATCTGTCATTCTAATTTCCATATAGTGATCTGAAAAATCTTGATCCTATTGCGAACAATGGGTAAAACCCTGGACATAGTAAAGTCAATTTGTCATAGATTTTAATAGGGCCAGAATTTCACTCATTATCTTGAAAAGAATCAAGTTCTGCTATAATCCAGAGCTTCCACCTTCTATTGTCTGTGCTGCAGGACAACATAGCTTCAGGTTCAGGACTCTACAGGTTCTACCCTCTGTACCTGAGTCATACATTTGGCTCTCAGAGTGAGCAATTTCACTTTCAGCACAAGCCACATAAACTAGCGTAATGGAGTCATCACTTCTTTTTATTGACCTGCACTCCATCTAGGCAAAACATATCATATATGTGTTTGTGTATAATTTAGATCTAGATGTCTAACACTTAAAGTTTGAGTGTGTTTGGATTCAGTCTTCTGGTTCAGTTTAATGTTTAAATAGAGGTTATTTGCAATACCTGCAAATTGGTTAAAATTTCTATCACTCTTTAAATTTGAGGGAGGTGTTTGTATCTGGAGTTCTGGTTCAGATTCATCTCTGAATTAATATACCATTTATACAGCTATTCTATCCTTAATATCATAGGGTCTAGCTTCTATGGCATCACTTATTTCATATTTTTAATGGTTAAAACTGCCCTAATTAGAAGTTTTTCTCTTAGTTAGGAATATACTTCCACTGCAATAAGAGCTTCAAAATGAGCAGGATTCTGCTGATATTTTTTTCATTGCCACCAAGATTTTGTTTTCCCTCTCCAACAGCCTCCATACCGTCCTCCTCCTGGTCTCGGTGTAAAGAGACTCATTAGGGTCATGGAGTGCTGGTGATGATGACAGAATGTTGTAATCCTCCGCTTCAAGACTGAAGGCAGCAGCATTATCATCTTTGTGGAGCTGAGACCCAGACACCCGCTCTGACTGATGGAAAGTCTCCCCTTGGCTGCAATGGACTTTGGATCAGACCCCTTATGTTCTGATTCAGTGAATTACTTGGGTCAATGTGTGTAATGCTGAGTACATGAGTAGTCCTGTTGAAGTCAATATTATACTTAAGTGCCTAGTTGCATCAGGGCCTAAGGATCTGATCCATAAAGAAATCTGGCAAGGTTCACTTCACGACCTTCATCCACTCTTTTTCATCCAGCCACTCCTGAATTAGGAACCAGAGCTAATAATTAATAGATATACAAAAATAATTCTGTGTGCATTTTTATTGTTTATATAAAATAATGATCTAACCCACGTCATACTGGTGCTTTTCTTTGAAGATTTTATTTTAGGCCCTGATTCAGCCAGGTGCTCAGGCACATGTGTATCAGTGAGTAGTCACATTGGCTTCAATGGGACAATTCACGTGTTTACGGTTATTTATCTGCTTAAGTACTTGGCTGAATCAGGGCCTTTGAGAAGATGCATTTGAATACCAGCCTTCCACCAAGACAACTGGTGACTTCTGCTTTGAAAACTAATCCAGTCTTCCCAATGACATCTGGTTTTCATAATCCAGAAACAGCAACATATACAATATCCTTGGTACCCAAACCAAAATGAATTCTGCAATGGCTTCTTGTACTACAAAAATAACTTATGTGGAGTCCAAATGTTTTGAACTAGGAAAATTTAGTGAACCCACATATTGTCACAATATTTTGATTTAATTGAACATATTCTCATATTGGAGCTACAATTTTTAATCTCTTATTTAATTGGTAAATATTTGAAAATATTATCACATCTTTTTTTAATCGTTTGACCATGTTTAAAGAAAAAAAAACCCAGTACCAAATGAAAAAGAAGTGAGTTTGGTCTTTTTAGACAATTCAAGGGAGTAGTGTTCTTTCTGAATTATTTCTGCAAATTGAAAGAGAAGGGAATGTGTTAATGTCGCTACTTTTTAAAAGCAGCGGAGCCTATTAGCTGCTGTTGAATTAGTATCTGGTTGATTTCTCCCAAAATAATATTTAAATTTGGAATTGTTTTGCAAGGTGGTGCATCAATACCCCAGAACATTTCATGAGGCAAAAGCTTGTTTGTTCATTTATCATGTGCCTCGGGATTAAAAATAGTAATGCCATATTTCTTCTACATATGATCATTTAAGATATTGGTATGTTCAGTCAAATATCTATGTCAAAGTGTATTCATTGAATATTTTCTTGCAAACATAACTATACAATTTCCATTCACTAACAATATGCCAATAAGGGGAAAAAACTGATAAAATAAAGAATTAGATATTCACATTTCAGTGGGCATAAAACAAGAATTGATCTGAACCTCAACCAAAAACAGTTAAAGTCATAATCATTCTGAGATCAAACACGTGACTAGTTTTTAAAAATATTTGGTTGTCTCTCCAAACTTTAGTGTTAGCACAGATCAGTAATGGAAGTATCGAAATATTTTACCTCATGGAAAACTAGTCTTGTGATATTTCACAACCTTTCCAAACTTCTAGAAAACTCATTAAAGAGCCTGATCTTGCACAAGTTCCATCTAGTTCCAGAATAAAACTCCATTTCAGCATACTAAGAGCCCAGGTCCATGGAACTTAAATATGTGCTTAAAGTTAACATGTGATTAAGTACTCTGCTGAATAGGGATGGTATACTGAATCTACTGCTGGGTGAAATTTGTTTGCCATTTTTTTTTCAGCATAAGGTGCATAATCCACTGAAACATTTCATGAATTTGTGTTGGTTTCACTAAATTGTTTGTATCGAAGTAGGGGGGGGGGTTCTGAAAAGGTATAATAATTTTATATTGACATTTTGTAAGCTAAATTATTGGATTTTTTCAATTCAAAATAACTCTTGAAATTTCCTTTAATTCTATTTGAAACTAAAATCTTTTAAAATGGTCAAAATTGAAAGGAAATGCTTCATTTCAGGTGGAACAAAATGTTTTGTTCCAACCGATTTTTTTTTTTGATTTACTGAAAATTTCAATAAGATTATTGTCAACCCAAAACAATTTTATTCCTGATTTTTCAAAATTGCCAACAAACTAAAAAAATCTGTTTTCCACACACCTCTAATTCAATCACCCCAATTCTTCAAAGACATTGTGGGTCATTGTCATTGCAAAATCAGGGATTTAAATGATTTGTATAAATATCTAAACCTCTCAATATTCTGAGGTGCCCTTTTCCTAGTTTCTGGTCTATGTAGCCACTCATTTGTTTGTCACGTCTTCAGTTCGCACTGCCCCATGTTACTTAAATTGGTCAGGTCTATGGCTCATTTTCTAGATCTTGTGAGGGTTTTCTGTTTGTTTTTCTCTTTTGTTTTTCTCTTTTTTATTACATTTTAATATAATTATAAAGTGAAGTGAGTTTTTTTAAAGGAAAAATACTTTGTCAATTTAGTGGATATAAATGATTTAAATATGTTCCACAGATGTTTTCATTTACAAATTGCAACTCTTCATAGTGTTGTAACTTATTCATTATTGTTCTAATATGCATGTCATTATCCATTATGATTTTTCTTTTGAAAACCTGAAATGTTTGCAGCTCATCATAACCTAGGCCTAACGATTTTCAGTACATCTGTTAAAAATAGCATCTAGGCAATTTCCTGTAGACAATCATCTTTGTGTTTTACTGATTCCCAAGATTTTCAGTTAGGAGTTCATATATACTTAAAGATTCTACTTAAATTGCATGCATAAATTGGAAAATAACAAATGGATAGTTAAGCTGCATGCAGAAGTATTACTGCATCTGTGTTCTTGTATCTGTTACAAGAGTTTTCCAGAGAGTTAGGCATGTTTTGGGGTTCTTTGTTTGTTTGTTTGACTGGTTGTTTTTAGGTGGGTGGCTGGGGCAGGGGTGGAGGGGAGGAAGAAGGGTGAGCTCCTAAAATAGATTTCCCTGTTTCTTAATGGCATGGTGAATTAACCAGATGTATCAAGAAAATAACTAAAGTAAGAATGAATAGAAACAGTGATAGAAAACAGGACGCCAGAAAAGGAATATTGGCCTCCAGTCCTTTATTGCATCAGTGAGCGTAGGTGCCTATCCTGATCTACTGTAAAACAAAATCCAAAGTAAAACCCACCTACCCCTGGGGGTATGACTTCTTTAACAATTGAAGATCATCTCAAACCTTTTCCTTGGGCCTGGCTGCTCCTAAGATCGCTCAGTCCACCTTGGATCCTGACTCTCTAAGCAAGACACTTCTACCTCCCTTTTATCCCGATGAAACAGCAAACCACCTGCCTTACCCACAGAATCCTTAATTAGAAAGCTCAACACTTGCTAGCAAGTTGAGTATTTCAGTCTTGTGCACTCACCTTCAAGGCTCTGAGAAAATTCAGCCCACCTTTGTTTCTGCTCTCTTTCTTCCTGTTCTTCCTCTGCCTTTCTACATGTATTCCAAAACTCTTTTCTAAGTGATTCCTTTATCTCCTTCCCCTGCCCCTGACATGATGCTTATCTTCATTCTTCCTCCTACACCTAGAACAGCCTCTCAGTTTGTCTACCAAATGCCATTATTCTCCTTCTTCAAATCCCTGCTTGAGACTTCTCTGGTATATAATTTTTGCCCATTTGTATTTGACTATTAGCTCCCTAGATTAATCGCACTGTTAAACAATAATAGAATACCATTTATTTACATTTTTGGATGTTTTCTACATTTTCAAATATATTGATTTCAATTACAACACAGAATACAAAGTGTACAGTGCTCACTTTATATTTATTTTTGATTACATATATTTGCGCTGTAAAAAACAAAAGAAATAGTATTTTTCAATTCACCTCATACAAGTACTGTACTGCAATCTCTTTATCATGAAAGTTGAACTTACAAATGTGGAATTATGTACACAAATAACTGCACTGAAAAATAAAACAATGTATTGTTAGAGCCTACTAGGCCACTCACTCCTTCTTGTTCAGCCAATCAAACAAACAAGTGTATTCACATTTGCTGGAGATAATGCTACCTGCTTCTTGTTTACAATGTCACCTGAAAGTGAGAACAGGTGTTCGCATGGCACTGTTGTAGCCGGCATCACAAGATATTTACGTGCCAGGTGTGCTAAAGATTCGTATGTCCCTTCATGCTTCAACCACCATTCCAGGGAACATGCATCCATGCTGATGATGGGTTCTGTTCGATAATAATCCAAAGCAATATGGACCGATGCATGTTCATTGTCATCATCTGAGTCAGATGCCACCAGCAGATGGTTGATTTTCTCTTTTGGTGGTTTGAGTTCTGTACTTTCCACATCAGTGTGTTGTTCTTTTTAGACTTCTGAAAGCATGCTCCACACCTCATCCCTCTCAGATTTTGGAAGTCACTTCAGATTCTTAAACCTTGCATCAAGTGCTGTAGCTATCTTTAGAAATTTCACATCAGTAACTTCTTTGTGTTTGTCAAATCTGCAGTGAAAGTGTTCTTAAAATGAACAACATGTGCTGCATCATCATCCAATACCGCTATAACATGAAATATATGGCAGATTGTGGGTAAAACAGAGCAGGAGACATGAAATTCTCCCTCAGGGAGATCAGTTAATTAACACATTATTTTTTTTAAATGAGCATCATCATCATGGAAGCATGTCATCTTGAATGGTGGCCAAAGCATGAAGGGGCATAAAAATGTTTAGCATATCTGGTACACAAATACCTTGCAATGCCAGCTACAAAAGTGCCATGTGAACACCTGTTTTTACATTCAGGTGACACTGTAAATAAGAAGCGGGCAGCATTATCTTTCATAAATGTAAACAAACTTTTTTGTCTTAGCAATTGGCTGAACAAGAAGTAGGACTGAGTGGACTTGTAGGCTCTACAGTTTTACATTGTTTTGTTTTTGAGTGTAGTTATGTAACAAAAAAAAATCTACATTTGTAAGTTGCACTTTCATGATAAAGAATGCACTACAGTCCTTTATGAGGTGAATTGAAAAATACTTTCTTTTATCATTTTTACAGTGCAAACATTTGTAATGAAAAATAATATAAAGTGAGCACTGTACACTTTGTATTCTGTGTTTTAATTGAAATCAATATATTTGAAAATGTAGAAAAACATCCAGAAATATTTAATAAATTTCAATTGGTATTCTATTATTTAACAGTGCATCGGGATTAATTTTTTAAATCACGGTTAATTTTTTTCAGTTAATTGCATGAGTTAACTGCGATTAATTGGCAGCTCTAGTTTTTATTGATTTTTAGTCAGATATGTTCAAATTAACTGAAAGGGGAAAAAGGAACCTAAATTGTAAAAGAATTGGCCCTTCCTACAGATGTGTCTATCCACTAAGTAGGTTCTCAAACTTTTGTACTGGTGACCCCTTTCACACAGCAAACCTATGAGTGCGCCCCCCCCCCCCCCGGTCTTATAAATTAAAAACACATTTTTTTTACATTTAACTCTATTATAAATCCTGGAGGCAAAGTAGGGTTTGGGTGGAGACTGACTGCTTGCGACCCCCCATATAATAACCACGTGACACCTGAGGGGTCATGATCCCCAGTCTGAGAACCCCTGAAGTAGACAGTCAAAAACCAGATATTACAGATGTTGATGATCACGTGACCACTTATTTCACTATCCCATTCATTTTTCCAGGGATTATATCCAATGCTCAGAAGTCTCATGAGAAATACTTTGTAATTATCCCATCTGGTAGGTAAATGTTACTATATAAAAAGAAAAGCCTCCTAAAATTATTGCCTCAGTTCAGAAAAAAAAAATCACAACAAACATTTACTGTGGGATACCAGAATAACTGTCAGTATTACATAGGATGGATAAATCTTAAAATTGCTGCATAGATCAATATTAACACAGAAAACTGACAATCTGCATCTGAAAGATAAAATCAAATAACACTAACATATTACAAAAGATAGTGACTGCTGTTTAAATTATCCCAGAAGCTTCCATGTCCAGTTCAGAGAAAACTCTAGAGACACAGCACGATTGTCCAGTCAGGAAATAAATGACCAGCAGCTATTTCAACTGAAAAATAGAACAGAATATTCAAAATTAAAAATAATTTTATGTATGTGATTCTTTTTAAGGCATATGATGGTTTTCAAAAAGTGGTTGCCAAAATGTTTGTTGTTTATCAGTTGTGCATATCAAGGATATTTGATCACCAAGCCAATCTATACATCTCACATCTTCGTATAGAGACAGATTCATTCATACCCCCACAGCTGAAGGAGGTCTTTTTGTCAGAGAAATGGGGGGGTCGGGGGGGGAGGAGGAGTTGGTGAGTACATATCTAAAAAATATTAGATAACTGTCAAAATCTTCTGAGTATATTTTTCTTAGTCAAATTAGTTTTCAAGTCACAACTCTGTGTCAGAAAACATATTTTGCTGTGTGAAGATTAATTTCTTCAAGTTAATACTGCACCTGTCAGCAACCCAGTGCTAGAGAGAAAGCAGCTGAGAGATAGGAATGCATCCTATGGGAACGCATAAGGAGTATTTTCATGGCTGCACATGGCCATACACAACTACACTTCAGTTAGCGCCAGGTTGCGATGTCCTTATTCACCATGCTCCAGATGTGGTGCCATTGATTTCAGTGGGACCACTTGTGGAGTAAAGTGTTTTTTACCCTTAGGAAGGAGGGCACAAGCTGGCTTTTCGACACTGTGGCGCTGCATAGCACTCAATCTCAGCCCACCTGCTACTTCAGAGATTCCACTCTGAATCCTTATCATGCTATCTGCAAAGGATTTCCTGCCTTTAGGGGTGAATTGTGTTGAAAAACATTGATTTCCTGTAAAAGGGGCACTCCCTTCCGGTATGCAAGGTGGAATTTTGATGGGACACTGGATGCAATTTTCAAAAATGCCTAAGTAATTTAGGAGTCTGGGTTTCAAGAGAGACAGGCATTTAGGAGTCCAAGTCCCATTGAAAGTCTACAGTCATGCTGTCAACTTTTTGATCACTATTAGCTTTTATAAGTGGTTGTTTTTATAAATTTAAACACCCATCAAAATATTTCAATGATTACATTTAATGAACACATTGCCCACGTAAAGTCTTAAGGGATTCTCATCTGTCTAGTTCAGTGGTTTTCAAACAGGAGGTCTTGACCCCTCAGGGGGTGTCAAGGTAGTAACACTGGGGCCGTGAGCTGTCAGCTCTGTGGGGATGACAGCCCTGAGGACCCCCATTAAATTAAATTCCCCTGTTTTTAATTTATAAGGGAGGGTCACACTCAGAGGCTTGTTGTGTGAAAGGGGTCATCGATACAAAAAGTTTGAAAACCACTGATCTAGTTAGTAGGTTGGCACATCTTTAAGAAGAGCTAGTTTTTACAATTTGTGTATATTTTCCCCTTTGTCTACATTGCACACATCTGATTAAAAACCAATCAAGGAAAGTATACATATTTTCCCCAACAGTGCAGCATGGAGAGACAGAGAATTAATAAACTGATTTAACAGATTTTTATTGTCTAAGCTGAGGTAAATGTAAACAGCAGGCAAAAGGCATATATGGTGCCAAAGATATTGATTGGATTTTTTAGGATTCCATCACTCTTAGTAATCAAATTGCACTGGCAGCAGAAGAATGGAAGAAGCAAAAATAGTGAAAGAAACACTTGCAAATATAAAATTCTCTCTCTCCCTGTATTTTCCTTCCCTTCTCTGTGCTATCTCCAAATTTCACTCTTTCACTCTCCATTCCCTTTTTCTGCTTTCTTTCTTTCTACTTTGCATTCTTATTTTTACAATTACGTCCATTAGCTCTTTAACATATCACAGGCATTTCCTCCCCCCAACTTCTTTCCACAACAACATTGAACTGTAGTTTTTATGATGCTGAAGATTACACAAGAAGGCGACAACTGATTGTGCTACCACAAGTGGCATGCCTGAATATATGGAAGTATCCAGGGCACTGAACCCATCTTGGATGTAACATTTTTTAAGTTCAAACAGGAATAGCATACGAAAAGTTTCTGGTCTTGTTCTAAAATTGGAATCCCAAAAGAAGGAGTGGGTTCTAAATTCATCAAAACAAGGTCTCAACCACTATTGCCAATCAGTATCCTGAGAGATTGGCAATCTCAGAAATGGCAAGAAAATACACAGCAGTGTTTAAAAGGGTGTAGATAGTAGTGCAGATCACAAAATATAAATAAAAAGAAAAGGAGGACTTGTGGCACCTTAGAGACTAACCAATTTATTTGAGCATAAGCTTTCGTGAGCTCATGCTCAAATAAATTGGTTAGTCTCTAAGGTGCCACAAGTCCTCCTTTTCTTTTTGCAAATACAGACTAACACGGCTGTTACTCTGAAAAAAATATAAATAGCACTTGATGCAACATTCAGAGATGCACTCCACTATTTATGAATTTATTTGGCTCATCTCCTGTCAGCCTGTTATCAGCTTTCCTGGGTTTTTTTTTTTACTGTTAAACAAAAATCTGTATAAGATAGGAAAATAATAAACCCAAGGAAAATACCAGGTAATTAATTATAAAAAAATAGAGACACTCTCTTTTGATATATCACTTTTTATATTAACAGTTTACGTGCTCAAGCCTGTACACCACTGTTTGGATAAGGCAAAGGAGGAAAGTGTCTATTAAATTATCAAGAAAACAGAAACTTTTTTTTAAAATTGAGTGCACTGCTAGCAATGCTCACAATGTATTTAAACTGTTCCTTTCCTCCCACTCCGTGTCTGCTTTAGGGTTTTAGTTTAAGATCATCCTAGCAGAAGTATGGGAACAATGAAACATGATTTACCTATTTTCAATCCCTGCATTTCTCTCCTAACAAAGCCAACCCATTTCATGCCTCATAGAAAATAGTTTGTTATGAAAGTAAGGTTTGGAAAGGGGTGCTTGTAACTCTGTCTTCATTTATTAAGATATATTTCTGTGTTCAGATGCATTTTTATTCTGTACATGTGGAAATAAAATAGCACAGAAGCTGAACATTTCTGTTGCTACATTTGTTATTCTTTTAAGTGGGCTTTTATGTTGTTTTCTGTACCATGATGGCCTGCATTGGTGCCATACCCAAAATTAATTGAATTGCAATAGGAATGACAGAACAGTATATTAACAATATTCCATTAGAAACGTAAATCGGCTGGAATACCTACAAATCCAGACATCCTAAAGTGCCCAGAAACTCTGTCAGATGCAATAAACCATCCCAATTACATTCTGCAAGTCATTTATGTCCAGATTTTGTACAAAGACTTTCATTGTTCTGTTGGTGGCCATCACAGCAGAAGGTCTGCCATTTGGATATAAACTCACTTTTAAGGGCAACTCATAAAAGATTTGTGTGGATGAGTAAAGAGCTTAACAAAGTGATTTAAAAAAGGGAGAGCAGCTTATGGGAAATTAAAAATTGGAAGCAGAATATAAAAAGTACAAAGGTAAAAGCATGTAAAAAGCCGATAAGGAAGGAAGGTAGCAAAGTGTATAAATATGGTAAAGGAAATACAAAAGGCAAACAGAGAGAATTATGTTAAATACATAAGAAGCAAACAGCCATGCATGGATCAGTGAGGATAGGGGCCATAAAGAGGTAAGGAAAAACAAGTTAATGACAGAGATGAGGCTGATATCACTGGAAGCCTGAATATATTGCTTTGTCCAATAATTCATGGAAGAAGCTCAAAGGGGTCACCTTTCAGGGGCAGATTATTGGGGGTGGGCTGAAGAGAGGGATGAAGAGGCAAATGTTAAAAGGCTTTACAATTACTCCAGAGCAGATAAGTTATTAGAAGAAGAATTGAAATTCACTGGGTGCCAATGGATTTATCACAGAATACCGAAAGAGAAGTTGCAAGGTAAAATAGAGGGAAGCCTTTGCAAAAGATAATTAACTGCTTAATAAGGACCAGGGAAGGAGCTGAAGTCATGAAGATGGCTAAAGATAATCACCTGTTTCACAAAGGATCCAGGATACTACAGCTCTATATGTGACATTGGTTGAGGGGACAGTATTGATAACATTGGTTAAATACAGAATGATCAGAATTTAGCCATTAACAATAGAAACTAGTATTAGACCTTCCACATGGATTTATAAAATAAAGGCTATTCTGAAAACTTAATTCTTCAATGTGATAGAGTTCTTTCGCAAGTAAAACAAACTGACAATAATTTTATTTATTAAAACATTGTGACTTAAAAAAAATTGTAGGAAATTCAGTCTCAAAGTCAGGAATTTATAATACTGACAGTTAAAACCTAAACACCATAAAGTTTGGAAACAACTCAAAGCTCTTGAAAGAAATTATAGTCTTCTCCAGGATTAGACTGATATTTGGATATGTCGTGAAGGAAAAATGTAAAAAGTGAGCAGTAGTACACATAGTAACTGCGCTGTACACTCCTTTCCTCTTACTCATATACAAAGTATATTTTCAGCCTTGTCTTTGGCCTCCATTTTGCACCCACCAATGGCGTGTATGAAAACAGGACTTCTAGGTAGGAATAGGAAGGTTCTGTTACCTCTGTATTTGACATTGGTTCAACTGCTACCGGATTACTGTGTCCACAATTCAAGAAAGTTGTTGATAAATTGGAGATGGTTCAGAGAAGTGCTACAAGATCTATAAAAGAATTCAAACTTATGCCTTATAGTGTGAGACTCCAGGAGTTCGGTCTGTTTAACTTAACAATGAAAAGGTCACAGTCTATACACTGGGAATAGAGGGGTCTTCAGTATGGTACTGAGAGCGTACTAGAGTGGGCTGCACTGATCAACTCATCCCCTTCCCTCCCTCAACTCCTCCCCTGCCCTCCCAACGCTTCCTGCATGCCAAGGAACAGCTGCTCAGAGGCGTGCAGGAGGCGCTGGAAGGGAGGGAGAGGAGTGGGTACTGGGCATGCTCAGGGAGGGGTGGAAAGAGGCGGTGAAGAGAAAGGGCGGGGTGGAGCAGGGGCAGGAAGAGATGGGGCAGGTGTGGGACTTTGGGGGACGGGATGGAGTAGGGTTGGGGCCCGCGGTTGAGCGGGAGGCTTGGGGAGTCCATGAAAAAATTTAAATTAAAATCGGGGTCTTCGGGTTGCTAAAGTTTGAGTTCAAACAGGAATTAATTCAGGGAAGTCCTATGGCCTATTTTATACAGGAGGTCAGAGAAGAAGATCACAGAGGTCTCTTCTGGCCTTATAATATATAAATCAATGCACAAATAATTGGAGGCACAATTATACACACTGTGACATATGTGGTGGAGTTTCTAACTTTAGTGAGGCCTCAAATGAGGGTCTCGTAAAAGCTGTAATCTCCAGAGTTTATACTAGGGAAGCAGATCTTCCAAGAAGATTTTCCAAATCTGACTCTACTGACTAAAACTGAGCAGATGATTTCTAATATATAATTTTTGACAAATTTAGCCTCTCTTCTGCTCAGACAATATGCATCAAAATATTTTCCTCTGTTTTTTTCATATCTATAAATGATCAGTTTATCATGTGTTTATTTTTTCCAATATACTACTATACAGACCGATCATGAATATTTGCAATATAAGATCTGTTGCTTAGCTGAGATTTAGCAGATAAGCTAACTTAGTTTTTTGTTTTTGTTTTCTGTTTCCTGATCAGATAAATGTGTAAATATTTTCCAGTGTTAACATGTGGATATTTGTACATGAGATTTTGAACTTTGCTGTCTTTGAACATTTGTGCCTGTAAAATTTGATCACTCAAATGTTCAGAGAAATCAAATACAAAAGAGCTTTGGCCAAAGGTTCAAGCAGATTCTCAACAATGTTGATCAAATAGCCACCAGTTTTGTTTTTTAGTTTCTTGAATTATTTATCCAGCTGTAGTATATTCACCAAAGGGTTTCAACCATACATTCTGACAGTTTTAAAGTCAGCTGTTGTTCAAAAAGGTAAACTTCTGTAATATTAAATATAGTTAAACTATTCCCTTTCTCCTGCTACAAATGAAATCTAAGGCTTTGTGTCATCTTTATAATTCACACAGAAAAGTTCCAGTTTTCTTGAAAGTGAATACAAGAAAAAGAATTTGATGGGATGCTTTATTTTTTCAAACATTTGATATATTTTACATAACTGTTATAAAGCACAAATTTTTATCTGAGGATGATTGACCACTGTAAAACGCTAGCAAGTGCAGTGGTAGATTCTCCTTCTCTTGAAGTCTTCAGATCAAAACTGGATACCTTTCTGAAAAAATATGTTTTAGTCAGACACGAGTTAGAGGGCTCAAAACAGGAGTCATTGGATGAAGTTCCATGGCCTGCCTTATATAGATTATTTTAGATGATCTAATTGCTTTCTTCTGACCTTAAAATCTATGAAATTCTACTATCTGCTGTGATCTAGACTAATTGTATCTACTTTAAATATGTTTTAATAATAAAGTATCATAACTGTATATATTAGTTTAAGTTTTAAATAAAATAGAGTCTCATTTTAGGGCCTTTCCTTCTGATCACAGTGGTTGTTAAGCATTTACAGTCTGTAATACTATGAGGTGATTAATTCATACAGTGGGAGCTAGGAGGAGTCAAGGGGGCTCAAAAATTCAAAGCACTCTGCAGTGTTGTGTCCTTAACTATAGTCAGTTTATTGTAGAATTATATTTCAGTCTGTTTTCCCTGATGGACATTTTATTATATTCCAGATTATATTTAGGCTAGAATTTTCAAAAGTGTTAGCTAACTTTACTCCCGTTGAAATCATTGAGAGTTATGCTACTGACCTCAATGGGAATTGAGCTACGCTAATGCTGAGGATTTTAGAAAACCTTAATATTCCTTTTTAAGTAGGGAATAACATGAAATATATAGGTCTAAAACAGAACCAGTTGAAATAAGTGGAAAAAAATCCTATTGATTTACTGTAATCCTACAGTTTTACTCAAGCAAAGCTTGCAAGCTTGAGCCCTTATATGGAGACAGATTCGGCCCTGTAATTCTCAAAAACTAAGTGCAATTTTTCTTTTTAGTAATTGTCAAGGTTCCTTCCCCACTCTGAACTCTAGGGTACGGATGTGGGGACCTGCATGAAAACCTCCTAAGCTTACTTTTACCAGCTTAGGTTAAAACTTCCCCAAGGTACAAAATTATTTTACCCTTGGATTTCTACTGCCACCACCAAGCTTTATCTGGGTTTACTGGGAAACGTAGTTTGGACATGTCTTTCCCCCAAAAATCTTCACAACCCTGGGGAAGGTTTGGTAAAAATCCTCACCAATTTGCATAGGTGACCACAGACCCAAACCCTTGGATCTGAGAACAATGAAAAAGCATTCAGTTTTCTTACAAGAAGACTTTTAATAGAAGTAAAGGAATCACCTCTGTAAAATCAGGATGGTAAATATCTTACAGAGTAATCAGATTCAAAACATAGAGGACCCCTCTAGGCAAAACCTTAAGTTACAAAAAAGACACCCAGACAGGAATAGTCATTCTATTCAGCACAGTTCTTTTCTCAGCCATTTAAAGAAATCATAATCTAACGCATACCTAGCTAGATTACTTACTAAGTTCTAAGACTCCATTCCTGTTCTGTCCC
Organism: Natator depressus; assembly: GCF_965152275.1. NCBI lineage: Eukaryota > Metazoa > Chordata > Testudines > Cheloniidae > Natator > Natator depressus. Next base: position 54,486,204 of record NC_134244.1, read on the forward strand.
CAGCAAAAGTAGCATACAGACAGACATAGACCCTTTGTTTTTCTCCCTCCTCCCAGCTTTTGAAAGTATCTTGTCTCCTCATTGGTCATTTTGGTCAGGTGCCAGCAAGGTTACCTTTAGCTTCTTAACCCTTTACAGGTAAGAGGATTTTTCCTCTGGCCAGGAGGGATTTTAAAGGGGTTTACCCTTCCCTTTATATTTATGACAGTAATGCATGTGAAAAAATGCAGAACACTAAACATAACAAACCAGAGATGCAAACAGATCTGCCTATCATCTTTGCATGGTATGTTTGCAGTGTACTTTCAAACATATTAAGATGGGGTAGTCAACATTTACCTTAAGTCCAAATAATACATACTAGGTTTGCATGTGGCCTTTAGTGCTGCAGTTCAGATACAGAGAATCCAAACTCTGCCAGATAATTCAAACTCTGCCAGGTGAATGGTTCAATGATAAAAATGTTATATTGTTAGAATGAAAACATAACAATGCAAATGCATTTATCTTTGGATCTGCAAGTACATTAAAATATTCCAAACAACTTGAATATTTCTATCATCCCTTCCATGGTTTTCTGATTCTTTTTAACAAAATATAACAAATTCATAAGGGCAAATTTGAAAGTAATAATAACAATTTTCTTCTCAGAAAACAAGAAACAAAATGGGAAGTTTTTATATGAGAAATGCAAGGAAGACAAATTACCTCCAGACTCAACTTTATTTTAAAGGTGACTTGCAAAGTAAAAGCAAAAAGAGGTTGCGAGTGACTCTTTTGTTTCTTTATGTGGTCGAAAAGCTGGGTAATTTTCCTTCCAAAAAAAGGTGTTTTTCCTGCTTGTTTTTCAGATTAGAAATATCAGGAAATGTCTATTTTGTTGTGGCTGGGCATACCCTGTAAAGAGCCAGAGTAAGAGACTGTGCTATGCCTCGAAGAAGCACAGAACAGAACTCATAGCTCAGAGGAGTGTGGGGTGGGGAGTGCTAATGCGGCCTGAGGCCACTTTTGAGCCCTGTTGATCCTGGGCTGCTGCAGAGGCCTGGTTCTAACCTGAGCAGCCCTGCGGGGGGGCTGTCAGTGTTACATAAGCCTTCCGAGGCTGCCTGAAAGACAGCAGCACATTCAGCAATCTCTGCAGTGCTGCATGATGCAGCTCTCCCTCCAACACACCGCTTGCACTTTTCTCAGGGTGTATGACAGGGAGCTCAGAAAGCAGCCTTGCCGCTGTCTCCCCATCTAAATCAGGAGCTCCTACAACATCTTGACACCTGTTCAGACCTTCTGCTTGGTACAAAGGGGCAAGGGAGAGGATCTCACCACAGATGTCTAGTTTGCTTCGATTAGAAAAGCTTTGTGGTGTGGAGCTTAGACTGTGTTTTATTAAATTCATACAGGGCCTAGCAGAATGGAATCAGACTCTGATTTGCAGACTTGGGATACTGGAACACAAATAATAAATTATTATAATTGTAGAAACTAGAACACATGAGTGGGAACTTTCTGAGCCCTTAGATGAAGGTGCCCAGGTCTTGAACCCGTGTTAGAAAACTGCTCTCAGCTGTGTCAAGCATTTTAGCTAAATAATAAAATTCTTCAGTTTATTATTAATTATTATTAAGAGTATGACTGAATTTCTATTCCTCTGTCTATTGATGTGGTGACATTTCCTTAAAACATGAGATGCCATAATCTTACCCATGGTCTAGTCCAGGGATTGGCAACCTTTGGCATGCGGCCCATCAGGGAAATCTGCTGGCAGGCCAGGACGGTTTGTTTACCTGCAGCGTCCGCAGGTTTGGCCAATCATATCTCCCACTGGTCGTGGTTCGCCGCTCCAGGCTAATGGGGGTGCGGGAAGCAGCGGCCAACACATCCCTCGGTCCATGCCACTTCCTGCAGCCCATATTGGCCAGGAACGGCGAACTGCGGCCAGTGGGAGCTGCGATCGGCCAAACCTATGGACACTACAGGTAAACAAACTGTCCTGGCCCGCCAGCAGATTTCCCTGATGGGCCACGTGCCAAAGGTTGCCGATCCCTGGTCTAGTCATCCACAGAGTCCTACAGGGAAAAATAAGTTAGACAAGGCCTGAATTTGTAATGTAAAAAACTAAAATCCTATATTCCGATTCTCAGGAATATCTGACAGGCAACCCAACACCTCCTCACCCCCACCCCATCTTCTCATTTAGCCTCTTCTGCACATAAGGGGAAGGAGGTGATGCAAAACACTTTAAAATCTTGATCCATTCCATTCTTGACTCCTTGGGCAGCAGCTGGAGGGGTCGGGGGCGGGGGAAGGGAATGGCTTCTGAAATCTGCTAGTGCAATTTCTTTTTGTCTTAAACATTCTACTGAATCTCACAGTAAAGCATTTGTGATACTTTGTGTGAAGGATGCTACTATACAAAATTACACTCTAAAGTATTTTATACTTACTCGTGCAGTGACAAACTTCAGCATGAAGAGCTATACAGTGAAGAGTAAGATGAAATACTAGCCAATGCCTTACAATCCCTGTCTATTAATGGCAATTTTAACAATATGCTTAAGAAGTGGATCTGATCTTTCCTGTCTTGGGCCAGCTAGATTTATTCCCCTCTGACCTTATCAGGTTCAATAAGGATAAGTGCAGGGTCCTGCACTTAGGATGGAAGAATCCAATGCACCGCTACAGACTAGGGACCGAATGGCTAGGCAGCAGTTCTGCGGAAAAGGACCTAGGGGTGACAGTGGACGAGAAGCTGGATATGAGTCAACAGTGTGCCCTTGTTGCCAAGAAGGCCAATGGCATTTTGGGATGTATAAGTAGGGGCATAGCGAGCAGATCGAGGGATGTGATCGTTCCCCTCTATTCGACACTGGTGAGGCCTCATCTGGAGTACTGTGTCCAGTTTTGGGCCCCACACTACAAGAAGGATGTGGATAAATTGGAGAGAGTCCAGCGAAGGGCAACAAAAATGATTAGGGGTCTAGAGCACATGACTTATGAAGAGAGGCTGAGGGAGCTGGGATTGTTTAGTCTGCGGAAGAGAAGAATGAGGGGGGATTTGATAGCTGCTTTCAACTACCTGAAAGGGGGTTCCAAAGAGGATGGCTCTAGACTGTTCTCAATGGTAGCAGATGACAGAACGAGGAGTAATGGTCTCAAGTTGCAATGGGGGAGGTTTAGATTGGATATTAGGAAAAACTTTTTCACTAAGAGGGTGGTGAAACACTGGAATGCGTTACCTCGGGAGGTGGTAGAATCTCCTTCCTTAGAGGTTTTTAAGGTCAGGCTTGACAAAGCCCTGGCTGGGATGATTTAACTGGGAATTGGTCCTGCTTCAAGCAGGGGGTTGGACTAGATGACCTTCTGGGGTCCCTTCCAACCCTGATATTCTATGATTCTATGATTCTATGATTCAGAGAGCACTTATCTTCCTGTATGAAATCAGATCAGCTGTTATCTCTGAACACACCCTATGAATAGTGGTTGGAAATACCCAAAGATAAACAGATGTCTGTGTGATTGACAGAAAACCATGCAACCCTGTCTGCTCCAGTGAAACAAAGGGTCTGGTCTCATTAGGGAGCTAAATAAACATATTTTACCGGGAATAATCAAATCTAACTTGGTGCAGCAAGTTAGGAAATGTCATCAAACTATTAAATCAAATGATTTTGAATAAAGTGTAAAAGAGACTGGGAAAACATTGAGGATTTCCAGCCAAGAAACGGCAACAAGTAGGCGTCAAGGTGTATGGTTTGGAAAAAAATCTAGAATAGAAATAAGAATAAACAACACCAAGAACATTGAAGCCACCGGAGGGGTGATTTTTCAGATGCATTTTCACTACCATATTTTTACGGGTCTCTTCTCTCACATTTATGTATAGTTCTTATTAATGTCAATGAGAGTGAAGCACACTTTGTCGGAATAGAATCAACTGCCTTTTTTCCAACATCATATTTTCATGTCTCCTGACCCACTCCACCCAAATAATATGTCCCAAAGCCCCAGCTCCAGGAAATTATTGATGGTGTCTGTATAAATCAACAGGAACCTGCGTTCTAGATAGACTGAGTACACTAATGAAATGCTAACTTTTAATATTGGGCAGTGGTCGGATCACTTTTTATGTGATGCTAGTTCCTGCACAATAGAAATTGTTCATACACTATGATTTCCCTGTCAGTTGCACCCTAGAGGGCCTATGCGGTCAAGTATCTTCTCCGCAAGTCAGAATGCAGCAGCATCTCTCAGAGAGAAGGTGAAATCTGGCACGCTATGTATTGTATATTATAACTGATGGGGAAACTTCAGAGTACATATAATTTTCTCTTTGCCCAGGAGAACTACTGGCTTCTGTAATGAAGTCTCTAAAGACTGAAAGTTGATGGGAAGGGAGAGAAAAAAAGGGCTTGGGTAGCAAATGATTGGATGAGAATAGCTGCAAAAGAGAAGAAGGGGTTATAGTGCATGAAACATTGAAAATGGGTCAGTAGTGTGATGCTGTTGCAAAAAAGGCAAATATCATTGGGATGTATTAACAGGCATGCTAAGAGGTTTAGAAACCATGACTTATAAGGAAAGGCTGAAAGAATTGGGCATGCTTAGTCCAGAGAAAAGAAGACTGAGGGGGACACGATAATAATCGTAAAGGTTAAAGATAGTTATAAAAAGAAGGGTGGCCAATTGCTCTTCATGTCCCCTGAGGATAGGACAAGAAGTAATTGGATTTACTTGCAGCAAGAGAGATTTAGAATGTTTTTCCTAATGCCCAACCTAACTCTGGGGTTTGTTAAGCACTGGAACAGATTACTAGGGAGGTTGTGGAATTCTCATCTTTGTTTTTTGTTTTTTTTTAAGAAGAGGTTAGATCAGTCACTGGCCATCTAGGTATACTTAATCCTGCCTCAGCACAGGGAGATGGACTAGGTGGTCTCTTGGATTCCCTGCTAGCCCTACATTTATCGGATTCTAAAGGCCTGGCAGAGGCTAGAGGAATGAAGGTTTGCAGGCAGAGAAGGCTTGCAGGCTGCTGAATGTTGTGTGTTAGAGGAAGGCAAAAGCTTTTGTCAAGAGGATGACTGCTCTCTTTTGCAACAACTTGCAAGGTTTCTAAATGTGTTTTTGTTCAGTTTTGGATTGAAAAAAAAAACCTCTTCCAAATATTTTCTGCAAACTGGAATTGTGTGGAGAAGTCTGTTTTCAGATCAAAAGGCGTGGGTTTCCAGTTCAGATTCATTCTCTCTATGTCTCTCATCAGCAGTAATGAGAGAGCCTCAAAAACCTTGCTGATAAAATTTCATAGAAACCAATATGTCTTTGTGAAACATTTCAGCTTTCACAAATTGCATATTTCAATGAAATTCCATTTAATCAAAAAAGTTGGAAAAAGCTCTACTTTGGAGGTTTACCCACCATAAGTAAAAACAACGAAGAAAGTAGAACATACAGAAAGGAAATGGAAATCTTTATTAAGATTGGCACATCCCCCCTGTCAAAAGGTAAGATTATGGCCCTCTCTAAGGCATGTATGCAGTGGTTGAAGTGGCCCACATACAGCCATCCAGAGTAGCAGTCCTGATGCTAGTGGGTGTCTAAGGGCTGTTACCGATTTGTTTTCCACCCCTCTCGAAACAACTTGCCATGAAAGAACTAGGTGGAGTCATGGCGTTGCCCCATCATGCCCACGTCAACAGAGCTTGGCAGCTATGTAGGAGGTAGTATTTCAATCCTCTGCAATGGTGTCAGAAGTTACTCTGTCCCAAATATAGCCAGAGACTCCAAGAATCATCCTACCTCAGAGGGTCTGAATGCCTACTCTGGGGCAGTGGGTTTCTGCATGACCCCTTGCAAAGGGCTAAGTCTTAAGGATGAAATCTAGCCCCACATGACACCATTGTATTAGGAATTTTAGTATGTGTGTCTGTATATTGATCAAACTATATACCAAATTCCCAACCTGCACTTTTTCAGATATCAGGCAAGTCTGATTAACTGCATTCATGAGAAACCAGGCAGGTCAGATATTTCAGACTTCAACTTCTAGCACTATAGAGAGGGGGAAAAATCTTCGGAGGATATTTAAAACAAACAATGTCAAGCATATAATGCAATGTGCTGACACAAGTTTCTTGAAAATGTTTGAAGCAAAGTAATTGTTGGGTCACTTGTAAAACTCTGTATTTCACGAAAAGCAACTTTTTCAATGCACTAAATTGTTCCCCCAAACGGTGTTATATGATGACTTAACAGATTAAATCATTTGTATGAATGTTTCCAAATGTATGAGCTAACTAGATTTGTAGCCCTGGGAATGAGAAACTGAGTATCACATCAGGGGTTGTTCTAAGGAGAGGAACTTCCATCCATGAGTCCATGTTTGGAAAGAGGTAGCTTTCCCAAAGATTCCACAGTCCCTTAGGAGGAATGCACTTGTAAAAGGTGCACCACCACTCACAGTGTCGCCAGGTGGTCAGATGGGGCTCGGCAGGTCATCATCCCACTAGCAATTCAGTCCTGCCCTTCAGCAACCCCCACCCCAAGGGTTTCTAGTCCTCCCCTCCTACACAGGGGTAGGGTGCCTGGGTCTTTGAGTAGCCAAGGCCTGTTCCAGCAGGCCTCTCACCTTAGGTGAAGGCCTCTGGTGTTGCACTGTCTTCTGGGAGAGGGTAGGGGATCCTGGGCCAGCACTCTCCAGAGTCCAGTACAAGGCCCAGAGGTGGGCAGCTGCACTCAGCCCCTTGGGGTGCTAAGACATCATCCTTCCTGGACCACTTCCGACTCCTGTGTCTTCAGCTGCACAGAATAAGCCACTTCTCTCAAGTCTGCACGCTCAGTCACTTATCTCTCTTTCATAGGTTTTTCTTCACTAGTCTGTGTGGTGAGGCCTCAGGCAAGGAGCACCTGGGCAGTGCTTTCCCCTCAGAGCTCAGGGCAGCCCTCAGCTCCCTTCCACTGCCTGCCGCCTTCTGAGATGCTCCGCTCACCTTTTTAAACCCTGCCTCCAGCTTGTGCAGACCTTGCAGGTGTAGCTCGGTGAGGCCGCCTGGGCCAAGAGCTGCTCATTAACCCCTTGCTCTCCATTGTGAGGTTTGTCAACCCCATGACAGCACTGTACATTGAGTGCTGGAGAGGCAGGGTGAGATTTAATTTCTTATCAGTTAGCAGAAAGCATTTATATAGCAGCAAAAACAGACATTTTAAGGTGCTGAAAAAATATAATGATTAGAAGCTGTGTTTGTAAAACATGGCTGTAGTAGTAAAACCGAGAGATCTCCCTGCTTAAGGTTAGTGACTTTAATTACTTTTCTTAGCAATAATTATATAGATATACTATGTTCAGATTTTGGGTTGATGGGAGATAAATTGCCTCATGATACCTTGGTATCTTAATGAGCTAATGTACTGCAGTTTTATTCAAGAGATCAGTTATAGGACTATAGAAACATGACTTTGGATCCAGAACAATGAAATGGAGATGTGACAGAATCAACACTCTACTTTACAAAATAGTAGTACCCACCACGGGGGTTGTCAGATGTAGTGAGTTTCCCCAAATGCCCAGTAAAAGTGTTCAGAATGTCTTTTGTAATGTTCTTAGCCACAGTGGAATTATGACAAACGTCAGGCAATTTTAAAAATCTGATTTAATGTTACCTTACAAACATAGGAATAAGATAGAGTGGCAGTCTGAAGGTCTCCTTTTTTTTAACTCTAGCAACGGTCATTACCATCTTGTCAGACATTATTTTAGTCAAGCCAAGCTGCTGCATCATTTCTACGTGCTAGAGTGACGAAATTAATGGTATTGTGGATATGCAGGATGGGGGGAGAGAGTGACATGGGGAGCGGTTAGCAAGCAGAACTCATTAATTTTGTTCTGTAAAAACCCTGCGAAGAAACTCCAGCAAATCACACCCTGGGGACAAAACCTGTTTTAGCTGAGAAGCTATAAAAACTGATAGTAAAATGACTGATTCCATAACTGTTGGGCGGTTGCTACAAAAGTCCAATACTAGTAACTGGTGATACTTGTCTCGCTAACAGTGCTGGGTGAAAATAGTGAAAGTTACTTTGCCAGCATTTCACAATGATATTTGGCAAAAGTCACAGAATTTGGAAGAAGGAGTCACAGCTGTGACCTGCATGCTGAAAAAGAGCACACAACTCTGTGACTGTGACTGTGTCACAGAATGCAGTGTGCAGGCCAAGCTTAGGAGCCAGGAGAGGACAAAATATCGAAACTAAAATTGAAAGAGGATAAAGCCAAAAATTAGAAATGAATCAGGAATAAAAGACACTGAGAAAGAGGCTTATGTCATTTCTTGTCCCAAACTATTTCCAGTATTGTTCATCTCTTTTATTTTTATATCCACCTCCTATCCTTGCTCTTCTATTAAAGGTGGCCGAGTGTACATTGCTCAATTTCAAGCACATTCTGGAACGAGGTGTTTCTCCTGTACCTTCAGGGCCACCATATCCATAAGAAACAAAGAAGACGAGAAGGAAGCCACCTCCTCCTCATTTTCTCCTTCTTTTGAATACCAAAGGATGTCAGCAGTTAAAATATCAGGACAGATTCTAACTACTGTAATCTATTCACATTCTTATTTCACTTTCATCATTGTAGCATCTGAGCACCTTCCAGAAATTCATTTAAGCGATGTGACTAACATCTGTTACGTTCTTTCTTTCTTTCATCCTCTCCCCAGGAAGAAAGTTGTGTGATCAGGGTTGTTGTTTTTTTAAATCATATGTAGATGGTGCTATATGTTTGTGTTAGTTAAGGCAAGTTTGTGAAAGTGCCCGTTACACTTGGAACAGAAAGTGATGTGGTTTGTCATTCTTAATTCCTCTAGAATTTCATTCTTCAGTGCGGGATCAGCCCTCAAGCAATCTGGATTTGAACTCTCACCTTTACCATAGCTCCCTTTCCATTATTATGCACACACTAATATTTCAGCAAACACATTTTCATTCATAAAAACTGATTACTGTTTTGAGGAGGGAGGAAGCAGCAAAACTGATTCTAATAATCGATTGACTTTTCGTGCCCAACAATAAAAATAATTAAAAAGGGAGAATATGGCTAGTTTTGCTTTATAGTTTGCTAGTTTGCTTTATAATTAAAAGGGAGAATATGGCTAGTTTTGCTGTTTTTCCTAATTCTTCCATACAGATCTACCCGAGAAAGCCTATTTCATTTTGCTGGGTGAACATTGCATGGTATAATACTTCTAGAATCATAGACAGCCTGAGTGCACGCAGCATGAAGGATAGGTTTCCACATTTTGCTTGCAGTGCAGAAAAAATACTCTGCAGTGGTAGGGGGCTGATTCTGCAAATACTCATGCAAATGACTTGTCCATGTAAGTAGCTGTCCAGGGGTGAGGAGGCCCATGGAGCTCACTGAGACTGCTTACATGAGAGAAGTGTCTCCAGGGTCTGACACTAGACATGTATGCCTGGATTTCACAGTGACACAAATCTCTCCGTCAGTGTCACAAGACACCTTTTCAGTTAATCCCTACATACCAAAGTTCAAGTAATCATGCAGTGATTTGATATTGCTCGAGGCTGTGGTTCTTAACTGTGGAAGAAGTCTTCACCTGGACTGAAATTACAATAAGAAAAAAAAAACTTGTTTTAATGCCTTGAGAGTCATTAAACCTTTGGCAACTACTTGTTTATCACTATATTACAGAGACTTGTAGTCGGCTATTTCCAACACATTTCAGTAAACATGACCCTCGAAGCTTGTGAACATAAAAACTTTAAAAGTTTAGACTCATGATGAATGAGGCTAAAAAGTCATGGGCAGTGCTTTTTACAAAGGCATGCATATCAGTGAGAGTTAATAATATATAAATATTTATAAGCATGCAATACTGGGAGAGATATGCAAACACAATTCTGTAATGTTGTCAAAAGTAAATTCAAGCAGAACAATGTTCGTGTGTTTTTACCATTTTTTCTTTTGCTATGATTAAAGCTGATTTTCTAGTCTTTAAATACTTCTGACATATCCCCTGGCTGATCTAGAAATGATATAGGGTCTGAGCCTTCTCGGCACTTTGAAGTCCAAAGATGTCTCGTCTTTTGGCACCTTCACATAGCCTCTCAATTCCTGCTTGTCCTAGAAATCTCTGAAGGTTACAGTGGGGTCCTTTGAAACTCTCTTTTGAATAGTGGTGTGGAGAACCATCTGGGAGAGAAATTTAAGTGACATGACTGCCAATTTGAGACCTTTTTGTGTAATGTGGCCTAGAAACCCGGACCTCTCCCGTAGGAGGAGAGTTTTCTTTGGAAACAATTTTACATGACACCAGCTCTGGTAGGCACTAGACGCCTTTGCTCCTGCAGCATGTAAACTTGAGGAGAACACTAAACTTTGTGATGGAAGCATAATTTTTTCTTTCAAAGAGAAATTCCACATTACAATTGAAAGGCAGATAGCTCAAAAGCAGATACATGAGATATTAATTAATTACAGATCATTAATAATACACAACATGTTTAATTAATTATACACAGATAATACACAAAACTAACACGTTTGAGGTGGTTGTCCATCCTTGTAATTTGCTAGTGCTTGGCTTTAGTAAAGGGATAGACCGGATATAAACCCAGTATTATTTTGTCACATTCATCTCCTGGAAACTGTCAGAAAACAGAAAATGATCCAACCCCGCTGTTAGGAAAAGCTTTCCAAAACCCCTTTAAAGGTATACTTACTTGAAAGGCTTCCATTTGCATTAGAAATGCAAAGATTGGGTTGGATTGGGTTAGAAAGCACCCTTTGTCATACGCTCATTATTTCTTTTTTATTCAGTCAGGGACAAAGGCAGCCATTTCAGGCACCACTGATGCGTTGTGACTTTTCAGGAGGAAAAATTAAGTAGTCATGGCAGTGACATGCCCGTTATGAAAATTGCTATAATTGTAGACAGCATTTTCTAGATTGGGAACTGATGTAGCTAATTTGTTCCCAGATACTTTCCTTGTAGTGATCAATGAACAGAAATATAATTGTAATGGTTACAGCAATTCTAGATCTTTCTCTCCAGGTTGGGTGTTTATAAGATGTTTGTCACCGTGATCTAAGCACTGAAAAATCATAGCTAAGAGTTTTTTTAAAAATACACAAGGTACAAAGAATGTGTTTCCCTCTAAGGAAGAATCAAGTTATGATTAATATGATTTTTTTTAAAATCCGGGCATTTTAATTTGTGTTTCCACACACATGTAATCCTATAGTGGTGGGGGAATATGGCACAGTAGCAATACTGAGCTCTGCAACTACCCTGGGTGGCTTCTATAATTTGTTTCCTCTCTTCATGGAGATAGAAGATGCAGAGTGTAAGAATAGGTTGTTATCCCTTTCAGTAGGTCGTGAACCCTCTTGGGGTGCTCACTGTGTTCTATGATTTAGAAGCCACCGGAAAACAATCAGAGCAGCAGTATGAATGGGGACTAGCAAACATGGTTTTGTGGGATCCAGTGGTGCCCTGGCAGTTTCTTCATATTTTTTCATTGGCAAAGAGGCAACAACTGTCAGCAAGGATAGGATCCTAATCCAGGAATATGGTGAAATAGAGAGTGACTCCATAAGCCTAATGCAAGTAAAACTAAAGGAAACTGCAACCATTGAGACTATGATTAAACTGCGCATTTGAGTGTGCGAGGGAGTGAAGAGCAGAGGGGTTACAAATGTCTGGTTGTTTAGGGGAAAAGAACTTGATTGTTGGCTCAGTAGAGGACAGCCCCACCTATATTGAGAAACTTGAACAATATATAATCACTAAGAGTATAACTGATAAGAATAAGGTAGTGTTTTTAAAAAGAAAAGGAGGACTTGTAGCACCTTAGAGACTAACAAATGTATTTGAGCATAAGCTTTCGTGAGCTACAGCTCACTTCATAGTGTTTTTACTGACTATAAGACTATCGGATCCTGTTAAACTAGTAGACAAAACTTTTGCGGAGGTTGTGGAAATTCTACAAAATCACCTATTGCTGAAACCAAGAGTGATTGCAGAGCATTTTCACTTTCATAAATGGAATCAAAGAGAAAATGAAACAATTCCTGAATGTGTGGCTGACTTAAGAAATTAACAGAGCTGGCCAATCGGGAGAGAGTTTAAATGATGCATTAAGGGACCAGTGATTGTGTGGTATGCAAAATGAAGCCACCTAAAAATGGTTATTGATTGAGGCAGATTTAATGCTCAAACAGGCACTAGAAATTGCTGTTTCAAAGGAGACAGCTACTACAGGTGCTCGGGAACTGTAACAGCATGATTTGATCTGTGCAACAAATTAACTGGAGGGGGTCAAGCAGAAAGCACAACATGGACAACACTCAAAGAATGTGTGTTTTCATGGTGGGAAACAGTCTCACAATGCAAATAATTGTTGGCTTAAAGGCAAACCATGTAGAAACTGCCACAAACTGGGGCAGAGTTGGGTTCCAAATATCTGTTTATAAATATAAACATGCAAGGCCTATCTACGACCATACTGCGGCTATGACTGGTTTCTGGTGGCTTTAATACATAGCACACGGAGAGTGCCAGTAGAACGTGCACAAACATTTAAAGAGATACCACCCCGTCCCTATATCCTACAAAAGGAAATGGTCCCTTTCCTTTTATCAAACCAAATGGGCCTAGACTTGGTCAATATTTTCATAGATACCCCAAGGAAACCTTGTATGTTTCATGGATTTCAAAATGAATGACAACAGTTACTTATGGATGAACCTCCAAAGGTAAAGAGGCATTAAGCCCTTTGTCTGAGCAAGAGTCACCATCTTTAGTTATAGGATAGCAGAATGAGGAGTCTTCTGAGCATTAGTCCTACCTTAATATCCAGACATCAGTTAAGAGAACTGATCCTTTTGACTTAGGCATGATGTTCTTGGCATTGTTGCATTAATACCTTGCTAAAGGATTACCTGTTTTGCTTATCAGTGCTTCCTCAACTTGTTAAATTAATTTATTCCAGTAGAGGTGATTTCTATAAGGATAAGGAACAGGAGGAAAGAAAGTGTGGTGCTTTTCTACAAATTCCTTCTGGTGTTGCTATTATTAGTAAGCATCAAGGCCCAAATCCGAAACTCAGCACTCAACCCATATTTCTTAGTTGGGTTGAACATGGCTCCATGGGGAATTATAGGGACATTCAATAGCAATCACTGCAGCCCGGAGAGCCATGGCCTCAATACACCCCAAGCAAAGGATTTGCATGGAAGAATCTGTGTAGCACTCCACCTCACCTTTTCCTACCCTGCATCTACCACCAATCACGGAGTGGACTGCAAAGGACTTGGTTTAATATATTTAAAATTATTTGTGAGCCATCTTGCAGCCCTCGTTGTCTTCTATGTTTTCAGAACCCAGCAGAACTGCACTGTTTATATGTATCTAAGCTGTGCAAGTAGTATGAAGTTATAAACACAGTTATTTGGACCCCCATTGAGTCTGTGTGGTTCCTTCCTATCACGTTTGTTGTGCAAACAACGAAAGATGCAACAGGGAGTCATGCTGACCTCAGCTCTGCACTGCCTATGGGGGTCCTATCCCCCAACCCCTGTTCCTCTTGTGCAACGGAACTAGTGATGTTCAACTGCCAAACCTCCTCAGGCAGGTGGAGGTAGGGTTGCAGTTGCCTGCAAACACACTCACTAATTATTAATCATCCTCCACCATTGCCAAGCTCCACTTCCCACAGTGAAGTGAATGAGGTACACCCCAGCCTATATGTTTCATTTATTAATGTAAATGTGAATTACAAAAAAAACCCCAACATTAGCCTTGATACATCCCAACCTTCATGTCAATTAAGGCCCATTTCTAAAACTCATACTCATGCTGAATTATATTTACTCCCAGAACTAGTCCCACTGAAATCAGTGGAAGTCCTGAAATGAGCAAGTACTCCTCAGTGTGAGTAAGGATTGCAGAACTGGGCCCATAATGACTGACAACAGATCTTTCATCTCCTGAAATAGATTTAGGATATGATGCTTTTCAATAATATGTTTCTTGATCATTTCCCCTACTCTTTAAATTCGCCTTTGCTTTAAATAGTCTGTCTATCGATTCAAGCATGGGAAGCGCTGGTTTTGTTTTCTGAAAGAAAACAAAATTATTTTCCAGATTGGATTTCTGTCCTCAACTCCAAAACCTTCCTGATTAAAATTATGTGGAAACCAATATATCTTTGTAAAATGTTTCACAAAACATTTGAAAAGACAGTATATTTTGTCTGAATTTTATTTTGGCCAAAACGTTCTGATCAGCTCTATTTTTCCAATGGTTTCAATAGTCCTTAAAAGCTACACAGAAGGAGAAAGAGTACACATAATAGCCAGCAGCCTGAAATCAATTATCCGTTTATTCCATCTAGTTCAGATGAAGATTAACCAATAGGTGCTTTGGGGAAGAATTGCTGGCCCTCTGGCCAGTTGCCAGAACTGCAGATGTCTCTTGGGATTTGTCTCCAAGCAGGCAACAGAAAAGTTCTGTGTGATTCAGCACCTATCATACCTTCATGGGCATTCAGTGAGTGGTACCATTGCTCCAGAGTCCTATTTGGTCCATTATACTTTATATTTCACCGCCTCCTTAATAAGGATGTGTGGACCAGTTGCCCTACTGATGAAATCAGATTTGAGGCTCTTTTTGTCTTTCACCCTTCTGATTTCAGCTTACTAGGTGTTCAGTCTGAGGGACAGTTTTATTTGGATAAACCATGTTTAGGGGGTGCTCCATCTCATGAGTTGCTTTTGGGAAATTTAGCTGTATGATGTAGCTGGCTTAGACAGACTGTTCACTGTCTGGACAACTTTTTATTCCCAGTGTGGTCTGGGATCGGTGAGTGCTCACAACTGCTGATACTATTCAGTCATTTACAGATGCATTAAGGGTTCTGCTAGCCAGTGAAAAAAGAGAGGGGCCCACTGCCATGCTGACATTCTTGGACACTGAGCTGGATACAAAGCAGTGGTTTCATGGTTGCCAGAGGATAAACTGATTTTGAGAAATGACAGTGGGCAAAATGAGGGCCCTTCGGTAGCTCCAGTCTCTAACTGGCCATTTAAACATTGCCTGCCACATGGTTGCACCTGGCTGGATAATTTGTGCCTGGCTGTTAGCAGCTACAGCAAGAATCACCAGTCCATAGCACTTCTTGTGTTGCTAGATTATAGACTGCACCAATTAAAAAGTATGGTTCAAGCCAAAATTCTCTAGGGAAAGATTCTTGTACCTAAAAAAGGAGGACAGTAAGAAACCAGTGGAATGGTCTCCTTGTTTTGCACAGATCTTCACCTGTAGCAATAAATATTATCCTGCTCATCAGAGAGAGAACAGATGTTTTTTTAAAACCAGTGATAGCACTATAAATAGACACCAGGTTGAATATGTATCTACTTCTACTTTTCCTCTAGACAATTTTTAAAAACGAAACTATCTTCCTTTTTCTATTTGCAGATGCTTCAGAGATTTTAGAGTTCTCTCTCTCTCTCCCTCCCTCTCTCAGTATTTAAAATAATATAAAGCACTCAAGCAAAAAGTAAAAAGCAAATAAAACAAAAGCAAAAAAGATTCTAACTGCATTAGATGGAAATTAGACAAATATATTACCTTGGGGAACCTTATCTGCCTATCTATGTAGTTGTTTCTATCATACACATCAATGGGGTAACTGAGCAGCTTCCAGGACACGATAATCACAGGTGTGTAGTTGATAATACCGCACTGCCTAAACCAAGTATTCTGCGTAGACAAAATACTCCTATTTTCTAAAAGCTTTCAATCCAGCACCTTTCAGAAGCACCAAAATATGGTTGCAAATTAGCATAGTTCCATTGACATCAATGACTTTTTAATTCTTTAATGTTAAAAAGATGAAAATAAGAAGACAGCTGATTTTGTCAGTTTGGTGTTATTAGCCGACTACAGAGATGTTTATGCAGTATAGAAGTTCAAGAACAGTTTGCCCATGTCTTCAATTTCAAATGCACCCAGAGTGGTTTTCATTAGTTTGCATCCCAACGGATTATTAATTATTATATTATCATTATTATATGCAATATTTAAATGTGTGAAAAATTGGGGTTTGAAAACAATATGTGTCTTTGGGGCAAAAGAAGAGAATAATCTGCCCAATTTGAAAGACATACTGGAATAGTATTTCTTTACCTTGCCTAATCTTGGGTCAGCTTTAGGATGCTGAGTGCATTGATAGCTAAACATTAAGGTAAGACCCTGATTCCCTTACATACACTGAGGAGTATTATTGACATGTAGTCAGTTGGACTACCTGCACAAGTGACTACTACTCAATATGAGTAAGAGTTGCAGAATTGTGCCATAAGACTCTGAAATTGCCTTCCCCTTGAAAACAGTCTTTCTATTTCAAATACTTTTTTCATCAGAAAAAAACACTAAATAGATATGTCAGGCCAGATTCTCCTCAGTTTGAGTCAGTGCTGTTGAAATCAACAGAGCTACACCAATTTACAGCAAATGCGTCTGGCCCACATGCTGTTTTGACCATCCACTGTCCCTCCTCCCCCCTTTATATTATCCTTCCTAGAGTTGGAAGATTAGTGAAAACTTTCACAGCAGGTTTCATCCTTGAGTTATCCACTGTTACAATCAGATGTGTATTTTTAAATAGAGTAAAACATCTCCTTTGCCAAATTATCTACTGGATGAACAGGTGGCCACATCATTCATCTGCTTCCTCTATTTAGCCTTCTGACTTTTGGTCCCGAAAGACTTGGCACCGTCAGGCAGTGTCGGTCCTTGCAACTCTAATCAGCTCTATTTTATTAGTAGTTTGCACCAGCATTGATCACTTATGCTATAGCCTGTTGCTGTAGTTGTATTTTGGCACTGTAGGTCTGCTTGGGTTCTGCTCTTCTCCCCACCTTCTCTATGCTCTTTTTAAAGGCTTCCAGCTCAATTGCTCTTTATGGTAATAGCATGTTTTAGAATAAGAGCTTTCTCCTAATTTATTTCAGTTTCATTTTCAACTGATCTTCAGGATATTTTCCCCTCACTCACCTGCAATTGTTGGTTTCCTTTCATTAAAATAGTTACACTATTTTTAAAGGCTCCAGCTGTCCGTGCTTCCTAGTATGCAGCTATGTTCTTTTCTCTCCACTACCTCTTTAATGGCAGCCCAACAGAATAATATATCACTCTGCTTGCTATGACTGCAGCTGGTCAGTCTGTTCATAGCAAATCATTTATCCAAAGAATTTAACTGACTTTCAGGTTTTGCAAAGTCTCCACAAAAGGATGGGCCTTTTATTCCTTCATTCCCTATTCACAATTGTTCTTTAGCTTGTTCAGCTGAACAAATTCTTGTCTTCAGACTTTGCATGGTGTTCAGCCCAATTATTCATTCTTCACCTGGTCAAGGCTTAGTACTTTAGTCACATGGTATTATTTACTTTTTGTGACAGCCTCCCCATCTTGGCTGACATACAGGCATTGAACCAGGGACTTCCAGAGCTAAAAGCGTGGATTACTTCAGCTTGAGCTAGAGAGCCCAGACTCGGTAGTGGAAAGCTCATATTCTTTAGAAGGGACACAGAGGGAGGCCTGTAATGCACACATACCTGTGGGTTACAATTGGATGACCTCCAAGCTTTATAACCAGGGAAATGCTTGAACAAGCCATTCAGGTTTTGATTTTCTCAGGATGAGGGTAGCCTGGGGAATACAGCAATATAAGGAAAGATAGAGTGAGCTGCCAGGAGATAGTCAGGGGTAGGGAATTGCAGGATATTAATAAGGAATTATAGGACAAATTTAAATGTTATCCCTTTATCTTTTGCACAACACAAAAGCATTATATTTGTCTCCATATATGCAGACTTTAAAATAGTTTGATTCCTTCCTGAGTGAACAAAAAGATAGACATTTATTTGCCATCTAGGTGACTTTCTGTTCAGTTTTCTGTTTTCATATTGACATCAGATAATTTTGTGCATGATCATGCATTCTCTGTGAAGGTTACAGCTCCTTGTCTGCCTTGTGTAATTGCAAAATACTGGGCCTGTGGCTGGGAACATTCAGGAACAACATACACTATAAAACAGCATATGCTATTTTGCAGATCTGCCAAAGGCGTGGATTTAAACGCACTGGTCTTTATTGTTTGTCACTCTGTTATTCATGAATCATTAGTTATAGTCATATTGTTAGTGCATAGTTTTGTTTGCAAAGAATATGTTCACATTCTCTTGTCTGTCTCATTACACTTACTGTATTTGTGTCAGGCATCTATCACTGGATTAATTGTTCTGTCAGCCACTCAGAAAGATTGGTAAATGCATTTATTTGTATGGTCCTACTTGCAAAGGTACAATCATGTATCCATGGCAGCCTAATTTGATTAACTGTGTTAATGTGCCCAATCTCTGATTGGGGCTGAGGCATTTCAATGACTTAATTATCATCTCCTCCTACCATTAATATAAAATATTTAATATATATTATATTTTTCTACCAACTGCATTCATTTAGAATTCACAAGACTTGCACTGTTCATGAACATTTTTCTCTGCTCTTCCACATGTTCATGGAAAGCAAACAGCATGACCTGTGAAACATATTTGAACATGCATTTTGGTGTATGGAGCAGGTTTAGTTATACAATTCTAGAAGCATCCGATAGATGTAATGTTTGAAGAGCCAAATTGATCCCTGAATAAATCACTTGAGGTCAGTGGAGTTACACCTGGGATGATTTGGCCTCAATATCTTTATTAAACAATTCTTGCAAAATATAGTACAGTTATATGTACTATATATTCTACAATCTCTGGACCTGATGCTGATCTCAGTCAGAGTGATGTAAATCTGAGTTCAGTGTGACCAGGCTCCTAATCTGTCTCTCAGGGTCATGCAATATACTGCTTCCTCTAAACTTTATAAATATTACACTGATAGAGCAAGACAAACAACACCCATTCCTGGAATTAAAAAAATAACAGAGCAAAAGCATATATTTGGGGTTTGCTATTCACACAGCAGAGCCAACCAAAGATTTAAAAGTTTACACTTTTGTAGTTCTCTTCAGGACTGATTAGACAGTTCATTGACTTTTGAACTTCAAAGGAAAGAAACAGGCCCTTGGATCTTTGAAGGCGAAGGACTGGGCTTTGATGCTGTTTAAATGTGAGGAAAGCTTTGGAGGATGTACCTTATTCATAGGTTGCTGAGATTGCTGGGCATAGTTTGTATGCTGACACATAGGTTCACACAAAGCCTCTCTTTAAACCCTTGTTGAAGCACCTGTTAGTGAGGAAGCAAAATTTCAGCCTTAACACTCATTCAGCCTCTGGCTCCCAGCATTCTGGCTGCTATTGTGATTCTGTCCTTAAAGTCCATGTATTTGTTTGTGTTGATTAATTTAAGAAATGTGCTCTACTAACAATCTCTGTGCATATGTATAAACTAATTGAAAGCTTATTAATATCAAACCCAGAGGATTGCCT
This sequence comes from Natator depressus, assembly GCF_965152275.1. Classification (NCBI taxonomy): domain Eukaryota; kingdom Metazoa; phylum Chordata; order Testudines; family Cheloniidae; genus Natator; species Natator depressus. Next base: position 54,505,717 of record NC_134244.1, read on the forward strand.
GCATAAATAGCTTTGCATTCTCCCTCCCTCATGTACCCATGACAAACCTGAAGGAATATATAAGCTAGATCACGAGAAAGACAAGGATTAAAACAAAAAGAAGTTAAGATGTAAGTTTTCATGCACATATGAGCCATTTGTTAATTCTTGGGGTTTTGTTTGTTCACTTTTGAATGAATAAATTAAATTTCAAAGGAACAAAACTAAGGAAGAATTCCGGGGCAGAGGTTAGCTCTGGAACAGGAGTGGCTCAGGGAAACAAATGAGGTTTAAGCAGGCATTAAAAGGAAGAGAAAGAAGTTGCATCCTATGCATGATGCAGGATTGCAATAGTTGGATTCTTGATGAGAGGCCTAACAACCACTGATCCAAAACCAATTAATTTTATCCATAAAATTAGGAGAAAAATCCTCCTAGTGAGAACAAATTTATTTGGGCATAGGGTTTTGTGCTCTAAAACCCACTTCATCAGATCCAAGCATCTGATGAAGTGGGTTTTAGCCCATGAAAGCTTATGCCCAAATAAATTTGTTAGTCTCTAAGGTGCCACAAGGACTCCTCATTGTTCTAATTTTTAAATTGTGTTTCCTGCTTCTGTAATCAGATTAACATATGTTCTCCATAATGAAAATCATCTAGATAATATAGATGTATTCATTTTTATTGGATGCTAGCCACAGCTCTGCTTGCTCTGCAATGAGTCATATGAATATATTATTATATGTGGAAGGTCAGTTAAAAGAGACAGCCATTTGTGCTATAACTACCTACATTAAGAAAGGCTTTTAGCCTTCAAATTTCTGTGCTGGTAGCCTAGGTGGGATCTACTTCAGCATTAACTGTTACTTCTTCTAGCATTCGGATATAAATAATGGCAGAAGCTAATATGTTCTTATGAAGTGAGTTTGATGAAAACACTCTTTGTGATCTCAAAGTACAAATCTCTTTGCTGCTTCAAACACATTCTGCGCCTACCCCTTTCATCAGAAAGATGACAGATGTACTGTCTAGTAGGATTTTGTTTTCTTCTTTTTTTTCCCTCTCTTGATGCCATCAAGCAATGCCATTTTCATTTACTGTGCCAGAGAATATACATGTCTTGGGTTAGGATGGGAGGAAAGTTGAGCACATGCATACTTCTGTGGAAGAGAAGTTTGGCTCTTGTGATGAAACCTCTGGTTGTTTCCCCACACACATATTTCTCTCGTTTGATTTATAGTTGACATTCAGTCTCTGCATTGATGGGTCTAAGGGTTACACAAGTGGAAACTGTCAGATAAGTACTAGGACAGTGACTTAGATGAAGGTTAATCATATAAAGGAAATAATCCCCATCAGTCAGGATGTTTTAACCTTTACCATGCTATACCTCATGAATTTTAAAGATGGGCCTACTATTTTTGGGTTTGGGTTTTTGGATTTGATGTTTGGTGGTTGTTTCTTTTTCTCTGTGGAGCAGTTAAAAAGCTCTAGGATTGAATTAGATCAATAGGATCTATATAAGATGCCTGTACACCTAATGGCAATTAGGAATTAGTTGGATAAACAATCATTCAAGATTCCACAAGATGGAAAAAGGAACGTTTTCCTCATCTGTCCTCTACAAAATATTTCTGTAGTGTTACAAATTATCTCTGCCTATGGAGAGGTCTACATAAAACAGCACAGTTGAATGACCACAAGCTCTCTTGAAGTTTAGAGGCTTAATTGCTTATGGTTTATCAAACTGGAAGAGAAAATAGGTCAGGTAATTGAGTTTACTTTATGCCATTTCTTTTAATCAATAAGAGCCCCATTCGACCACCATTGCACACGTTGGTCCAGATCTTCAGCTGGTGTAAATTAAACTCCCTGGACTTTGAAGGACCTATATCAAGTTACACCAGGTGAGGATCAGGGATTACAACACAAGCAGCCTCACTGAAAACAAAGATAACAAGGGGTTTTTATCTATTAATGTTGTTTCCTATATATAATTTTGTTTAAAGTGTATGCTGCCATTCCCAATATAATGCTCCTATAGCACACAACAGTAAAAAAAAGGTTTAAAAAGTATACTGACTGCTATGCCTACTCAAAGAACACATTTCAGGCAAATTAATTATCTATTTTCAATGTTTAAAAATCAGAAAATAATGGGTTCCACCAATACCATGTATGTGAAATTGTATTAAAGCCATCATTTTATAGGGAGAATTTGTCAAAAAGAGCCTACAATTATAAAAACGAGGGGTCGTTGCTCTAGAACAATAAGTGACCTTACCAGTTCAAATCATATTTGAAAAAAAATATTGCACTGAGAATATTATACCAGGTTTCAGTCTAAAGTGAATTCAAATGACTGAGCTGTAAATTTCTATGAAAGAGGGTTTGGAGAAGAAACTGCTGACAGACCCCCTATATCCAGTGATGCTGCCAGGTGCTGTTATAATTAGACACTTCTTGGCTTGCAAAGAACTGTTCATTTGTGCAAGCAGAATAAAAGACCAAGTCTGTTAATTTGAGATGGAACATTATTTCAATGCTTGGTCAACTTAAGAAGAATAAAGAGTTTTTGGAGCAGTTCTTTGGTGATGAGTAAACAGCCTCAGGTCTTGATTTTGGACTCCTTTAGTCAGCAGAAACTGGCAGTGTTCAGAAAGATCTAAGACTTTGCAGCTCAGTTTAGATTTATTTCATGACGCAAACCTACAAGACAGACTGAGAACCAGAAAATGGAAGAGAATAGTGAATTATCATTCAGTGACAGTGGAGTCAGCAACAAGGGAGGTGCAATGTGAAAAGCAGCCTTCTTTCCCTTGTTAATGATGCAAAACAAAGGAAAGTAAGGAGAAAAACACAATGAAAAAGAAAACACTAAGGTAAAGGAAGGTTCCAAGGTAAAGTAGAATGCTGTAACAATATACATCTTCGGTTGGTGAGAGAGACAAGCTTTCAGGCTCTTTGTAAGCCCCAAACCTTGCCTCCCTCACCAACAGAAGTTGGTCCAATAAAAGGTATTACCTCACCCACCTTGTCTCTCTAATATCCTGGGACCAACATGGCTAGAAAAACACTGTGTATAACAGTTTGCAACACATTCAGAAAAGAATGGGAGGTGCAGTCTTTTGCCAGTGGTGACCCCAAGAAACTGTATGTTAGCATTCCTGAGTTCTATCCCAAGTTCTACTATATACTCAGTGTGCAACCTGGACCTCAGTTTACTTATCAGTAAAATGGTTAAAAAATGTTTCACCACTGGGGTAGTGTGGGACCTTTTATTAATAGTAGTGTTTTTCCATGTTTTGTGATCTTTAATGTAACACACCACTTAAATTACACTTTAAAGAGGTATCCATATATTACAGTTCAAATTCTGCTGCCATTACTCTCACTCAGAAGTCCTACCGGATGAATAAGATATTAATCATTGTAATTAAGGCTGGCAGATCCAAACCTTAAATGAATCTGATGAGGAAAAGTACAAAATAATTCATTATAGAAGGCAAAAACTACCAGTGTGCTTTAGCAGAGACAATGAATTCTCACTAGACATACTCTTCGTAATTGGCTATCAACATGTTCCATACAAAACGGAGAGAAAAAGCACAGCTTATAAATAATCCAGGATGGATTTAAAGCACAATTATGAAGAAAGAGCATGGAACGAAACTTAAATTTGGTGGTCAGACAGCAGTGTGCTGTTACAAGAGTTTGCAGTGAAACACTTTAATGGTTTCATAGTATCTCCCATGGATGACAGTAATTAGCAGTATATCACTAATGTTAAAATGTTCTTTTTTCTCTCTAAAAATGGTTTAAACTAAAGTAATATAGTATGCCACAGATGATTTCATGTCACATCCCTATATGTTCTAAGCAAAGCTGTACTTTCATGTTGGGATTGCTCCAAAGTTTACTGAAGTCATGGCAGTCTTTCCATTGTCCTTAGTGGCAGGGGAGGAATATGAAAACGTTTTCTAATGAAAAAAAGTTCAATTTTCTTTTCTTTTCTTTTTTTCATGTAAAGCCAGGGGTGCTGGGACACTTTGTATAGTGGGGGGGGTGCTGAGAACCATTGAACCAAACTGTAAACCCTGGATATAATGGAAATCACTTCAAAACAGGGGGTGCTACTGCACCCCCAGCACTCATAATTCCAGCACCTATGGGTAAAGCTTTCCAAGCAGTGGTAACGCAGAGACACTGAGCTAGACCTTGTACTGACTGTTTATAAGTTGTCAGTATGGTTCTTCTATGAAGTTATGTCATGGACATCTGAGGCCATTAAAATCACTCCGTGCTATGGAAGGATTTTCCCAAAGGCCTCCTTCATTTTCTCAAGGGAATTGGAAGGTGGCTCCTCTAAAATTGCTGAGGGCTAGTATAGTTATACTAATGGTTTGAGTGCATGTCCATTACAACTGAGGCAACCTCAAAATAGTTCTGAGGTTTGTGATAGATAAGATCACATAATCATCTGAACTTCTGGATGCTTAACAGAATCTGTTTCACAAATAAATTAGCGCTACTGTCTTCAGCTGGCAGGAGGAGGGAGGATTTTTGCCCTTTTGACAGCAAAGGTACATATTTTGAAAAAATCAAACATAATCAGTAAAAAGTTGAATGTTTAAAAAGTTTGGGCTTGGTTTGAGTTTTGGCAAAAATTCATATTGGTTCTCGTTTTGTCCAAATTAGTTTGCCCATCTCTACTCTGTAAATGTTCCAGTAGGAAATGTCTTTGGTATCTATTACCACCATGCTATGAATTCTCTGCTAAATCCTGAAGTTCACATTCATCTCAAAATGCACCTAATTTTAAGACTTCTTTATCATTTCCAAGATAAGTGCTACAGAATTGTTACTACTAGAGCTACTAAGTGACAAATTATTATAAAGAACCCCCAAACCACGTGAACTTTCCTGTTTTAATATTTTGATACAAATGTGAAATTTGGGTTTGGTTTGCCAAGACTGACAAAACAACTGGCAAATCTGGGCCAAGTTTTGAGCAAATTGGGGGTAAGTTCTGGTTTGGGGTTAAAGACATGTACAGTGCAGTGATTTCACTTAAAAAAGGTATCTCTGTGGGATTTAAAACCAGACTGAAAAAAGCTGGTGCTTTGTTATTACTATTATTTACCATGGTCCTTCATTTCACCTTGCCCGAAGCAGTAAACATGTCTCCACAGACCCTCTCCAGAGAGGATCTGTCTGAAAATCTTTACAAACTAAAGATATCATATATTTTTAAAAAATCGGTAATTACATGAAACAATCAGAAAAAACGTTTTCCAATAACTTTCCACAGAAATTATCAGCACAGCCTGCTTCCTTCTAAAGCTCCCTCTAACTGTGAACTCCCCTTATTTCCCAGCATATCTTACACTCACCTAGGATTAATGTCACAATTGCCCAAGGACTATTTTACAGCTTGTCTTGCTGTCCTGGCCAATGAGGGAGAGACTGGCTGGAACCACTGAAGGGAGAGACGAGTTCTACTACTCATGGAATTCAAGACTCAGGCCCCAAAGCTGGCATCAGCACCATAGGCTTTTTATAACTCTAGACAGCCTCCCTGAGACCATTTCCTCCCACTCAGTCACTTTGTCTCCAGGTTCCTCCAGCTGTTTTTAGAGGCAAACCTGCAGCAGGGGTCGTGTTGGCCAGGCAAACATTCCTCACACCAGCCTTGTTGCTAACCTGGCGGTCATGGCTGGGTTTTATTCTGAGTCTGATTGAAACTGAAAACTCACAGAGAAACTCAGGGGATGAAGGGATCTCATGACAACCCCCACCCCACAAAAAAGATTGCCCTGAATCCATTGTGAACAGAAACGAGTGAGTTTTTTACAACTCCCAATAGCTCTCCCATCAATCCAGTTCCATTAAAACATCAGGATTTGACCACAACTTACTTGATGGCTTTTTATCTGAAGTAAGTTTGCATATGCTTGAATCCTTTCAAACCTGCGGTGTTTTCCCCACTGTTTGAATATAAATCATTCTGTCCCACTCCTGGTAATGCTGCTGACGGATCCTGTGGCTAAAGTTAATAATGAAATCATGTGTCTTTTGAAGTTAATTATCTTAGCCACGCTTAAAATTCCAATTTAATTCCTGCCACCCCAAGAACGATTTTTTGTGTGTGCGCCACTTCTGTTTATAGAAAAACTTGCTGCGGAAAGAGTGGGAGGTCACGAGGGTTATAGTTGGGGAAAAAAAAAGACTGTAGCTTCAGATGAATGGTGCACATATGCATGCTGAGAGGCAATGTAAAATGTCTCTTTGTAACTGAGCTGACCATCTGTTGCTCCATGAACAGTTATAACATGGAAATAAGGTTTATTTTTCTTTCTCCGAAACAGTCACAAGGCATCATGATTTTCTACTGATAAAGCTCCTGTAATTGTATTCTTTATTTTATCTTTTATATTTGTGAAAATGTGTGGGGAAAAGCACATCCTACACAGTAGTTCACAGAACAGATGAGATCCCAGGGGGCTTAGTATTTTAGGGTTGGCAGATTATAAAAAAGGAAGGTTGCTTTGATGAAAAAATTTGAGGGAGCTGAATGAGTAATGACACCTAGCACATATAGCAGGCAGGCTTTTTTCCCCCGTACACTTTTTGACCATGCATAAACATGTTCTGACTTGTCATCAGGATAAAGAACTTCCAGCTGTATTAATGATCAAAGTGAAATGAGAACTATAGCAACAAAAACTTGCATTGTGCCACTCTTTCCTTGAAGTCATAGCAAACCGGAAAGGTGATGAATGAAGGACAAGAACAGAGAAGATGGAAGATCATGACCAGAAGGAAACTAGATATGGGATGGTAGTGGGGAGAAAAACAGGGTTCAGTGTCAGTGAACGAGCAGAAGGATTGAACTGGGAGGATAGTTATATGTAGCACATTGGAAACACAATAGTGAAAATCTATCTTAATTTGGAGCTTCTAGCCACTTAAAATGGTACAAAGAATAAGGAACCAAATATTGGATTAAAGGAGCAATAACTGAAGAAGAAATGGGCAATTCTGGTAGCTGCGAATGGAAACTGTACAGCAATGAGAATAAAAGGATAATAGGTAAGCAGGAAACTGAGAAATAAGGCGGGGAAAGATTTCATCAAATGAAATATTCTGTCATTGAATTCCTTCAGGGGGCAGATCAGAATGGACTTGATTCTCTGCTTTCTTACACCAGTTTCACAATGGTGTGACTTCAGTGGGTTACTCCTGATTTACACAGATGTCTGAAAGACAAAAATCAGGTCCAATATAAATAATACATTTGTTTTTTTACCCTCTTGTTTTCCCAACCGATTCGCTTTGAGAGTTTGCATGAGACAAAGTGAGAAATAAAGATTATTGATGTTCGGCTTCTGTTCAAAGAAACAGGAAACAATAGTTTGGAGCTATTTCTACCTGTAATTGCTTTGGAACTGGCTCTGTGTTTTGTTTATTGTGATGTTATCCTTTTCCATTTAAATTTCATGTGAATTGACCCATTTACCACAGAATTTCTCACTCCCCCAATCTTTCTTTTTTCCATCTTCAGTCTTTCCTATGCATCCCTCCCCAGCTTCTCTTCTCTCTTGCCTTATGAAACTCTGCTAGCTTGTGTTGATTTGTTAAACAGAGCCATGGAAACTACATATCATCTTTAACCTTATTTTCTATTCCTAATGTGTAATTTTAACAATTAACCTTTTTGTGCGATGAAAGGAAAGTAATGCAGCAGAAGTGGCATTAAGAGAAAGGCTCTGCTGTTACTAAAACGGCTATAATGATAAATTAGTATCTCAACAGATAATTGCTTTAGTCTTCTGGGCCTTCTTTTCTGAAGAGTGAACACCCCCCCCCCCCGCCCCAGTCCAATGGAAATCTTTTCATTAGCTCTTTCGTGAAATAGCCATGTGAGTGTCACAGCTTTCATGCTCTCAAGTAGGGAGGTACATACAATTATTTCTGAACCTAATCATTTGAGTCTGAATCTATTGTATGACTTCAGTTCAGCTGCATAGTGTGCCAGTGTGAGAAATACAAACAATGGCTTTGTAATATTTTTTTCTTAAATGGGTGTTCAAAATAAAAATGCCAACTCTTGTTATGCTAAGGTCAGATTGTAATTCTGTAGTAAACTGGTGTTTTAAAGGTCGTTATAATGTCCAGATTGTGGAGCTGAAATGCAAGTTGGAACACCTGCAGCTAGTGGAGTTGGAGGAGACAAGTTATGGGACCAATGTATTGTACCTTGGCCAGGCATGCAGAGTAATAAGAGGAATTTAATATTTCTCCCTCCAAGCCTACAAGGGCCATGTCTTTGAAGGTAGAGCCTTAAACAAACAAACATGTTGGGTATTATTGCATTTTTACCAGGAGTGCAAGTGATCAAAAACCATTACAAGAACAAAGTCTTCTTAGGTTTTGAGGAAACAAAATGCTAGTGTTGAGCATCCAAGGTGAACAATGTCATTAAAACAGAACATAATATATTGTGGCTTTTAAGCCACTACCCCCGTTGCAGGAAGAGCCATGCTGGGACTCAGAAGAGCCATGCTGCAGGGGAGGCAGTAATACACTGGACTCTAACTGCTCTAGCACCTCCTAGTGGCTCCTCTGGGTATTAGCTCACCACAGGGTCTGATGCTCCTTCCTTCAGCCCATCGTCCCACTCACTTAGTGGGTGAGGTAGCTCATGCTCCCAGAGCTGCAGCGCTTTCCTCTTTGTGGCTTAGCCCTCTGGCAAAGGCACATTGAGGTTCCCCAACAGCTGGGGTATTATGAAAGTCTCCTTTCTGAACTGCCCCGGTATTCCACTCCGACAGTGGCTTGTAGAGGAACCTGGGCCCACCTTCTACACCAGGTTCCAATCCAGGGACCCTTGGTCCAGCAGTTTAAGTCTTTATTCTCACTGCCCTTCATGCTCCTCTTCCTACATTGCTTATCACAAGCTCCTATTTTCCATCTCCTTGTGCTTGCATCAGGGCATGTGACTGCGGACCTTTGTTGCCAGCTCCTTGGCTTTATAGAAGCCTTGCCTGTTTCTGCCCAGGTGAGCTTCATCCCCAATTAAGCTTCTTTGCATCCTAGCTCCCCTCCAGGTGCAGCCTATGGCTAATTGACTTCTCTTGCCTATATTAATCACTCTGGGGCTAATGTGGAGTGAATTCCCTATTGCAAAGCCTATGGAGAAATTCTGGTTAACTCAACCAGATTTTCTTCCTGGTGCTCAGTGGGAGTGCACTGAGAAGGAGAAGATCTGCTTTTTGAAAGGAAACAGTATATGCTCTTCTCTGTACAGGCTTAGGGCTGGTCTACACTACCGCACTACATCAGCGCAGCGGCTCCGATGCACCTGCGCTGCTGTAGCGCATCTGGTGAAGACATGTTATGCTGACGGGTGAGCGCTATCCCATCGGCATAATTACTCCATCTCAACGAGAAGCAGAAGCTGTCGGCCGGAGACCATCTCCTGCCAACTTAGTGCTGGCGCGGACAGTGCTTAGGTTGACGTAACTTGTGTTGCTCAGCGAGGGAGGCTTTTTCACACTCCTGAGCAATGTAATTTACATCGACTGAAGCGGTAGTGTAGACAAGCCTTTAGATCTGGCTGGAGGATGCAACAACATGGGCCTGCCCTCACTCTGGGCCTCCCTCTTTCTTTAGTGAATGCTACCACTGTTCATGATGTCCCTGTTTCTTACCCTGCTTGGAAGGTTAGTGCAGGTGGGTGGGGGAGCGAATAAGATAGAAGGCTCCTATCCCTGCCTCTCTTGTACACCTTCTCAGTGCCAGTTGCATTGTGGCCCTATACTAAAATGAGTGGTTCCCATTCCTATTTATGTAAGATTACTAAACTGTTTTGGGGGGAAGACAGGAGGGGAGAAGAATCTAAAATAATTATGTCCATATCTCTCTATGACAAGTGCAATGGAAGGCATTATCTACCTGCAGTTCCTTATTGTCACAATTATTTTCATGAAAATGGAATCGAGCCTTGGCGTCGTGCTTTATGCTTTTGACTTTGCACTGACAGCAACTACCATATGCCCAGATTTCTCAGGGCTTTGGCAGTATCAGTCAAGTCAAACTTTCCATACACCCCCAATGTAGATAACCACCACTCTTCATTTTTTTAAAGTGATCAAGAAAAGTGTCAGTACGTTGAAGACACTTGAGCCTGAAGTCCTCTATCTAGCTTTGGAACATGTGCAGTGTGAACACTGGGATCACTATGACCATCTCGTCTGACTTCCTGCGTTACACAGGTGATACAATTTCACCCAGTAATTGCTGTATAAGTTCCATACTATCTGACTGAGCTACAGCATGTCTTTTAAAAAACATCCTTATTTAAAGAGCTCAAGTGATGGAGATTTTAGGTAAGCTTGTCCAATGGTTAATTACCCTCACCGTTAACATGTATGCCTTATTTTTAGCCTGAATGTGTCAAGTTTCCACACAGGATATCTCCACATAGCAATTAAAAACCCACAGCTGGCCCAGCTCAACTGACTCAGGCTCGTGGGGCTTAGGCTAAGGGTCTGTTTAATTGTGGTGTAGTCATTCAGGCTCAGGCTGGACCCCAAGCCCTGAGACCCCACAAAGAGAGAGGGTCCCAGGGCTCAGGCTCCAGCCTTAAGCCTGAACATCTACACTGCCATTAAACAGCACCTTAGCCTGAGCTCTGATTCAGATGAGCCTGATTCAGCTGAGCTGGGCCAGCTGTGCGTGTCTAACTGTAGACAAACTAATAGTGCCTCAGTGCTGAAGGGGAGGGAAATCTAAGATAGTGTCAGAGTGGTTCAATTTATTTGATGATTCAGTTCTGGCCTCTCATCCACTTATGATGTGTTGTTTTGTTTTGTTTTTATGCTGGAGACCTGTCCACTAGGTTTTGGACAAAAACCACTTGTTTCTCAAATAGTTTGTCAAATAATGGAATAGCTAGAGCTCAATATACTTTGAAGAATCTACAAAGACTACAATAGAACTCAGTAGGTTTGCTTGGATGTTTGGTTGCTACAGAACCCAGTTCACCAGGACAGCCTGCTTTCCCCATGGCAGCTCATACTTCTATCTGAAACTGTTTCTCAAGTCCTGGGAAAACTCCATTAAACTTAAATGATACTCGTGGCTGTCACCTAGTTCCTTTCCCCCCACCGCCCCCCATACACATTACTTTAACATGGGTGTTTTGTAATGACACTGAGTTTGGATGCACACCATACTGGATGTGTGCTTGGTCGCAACAGTTTTTGGCTTGGTGCACATCACTAAGTATCATCGTTTCTGGATATGGATGGCAGCGATCATCTTCACTGATATGCTGCTAAACATGCCCGAGCTGTCAGTGGTACACCAGCACAAATTTTGTAGTATACACCAGCTTATTGAAAAACGCTTTTGGGGCCAGAATCTATCATGCTCACCATTGTAAGGACATGATAGAGAACCAGGTCAAGGCCCACCTCTTTCTGAAAAGTTTCACGATGCGTGTGACCATAGTAGGAAGATCTTTACAATGAGGCAGTAGAATACTGGCATTTTAAGTATATACTAGGCACGTAGGGCTTGATCCCAAGCACACTGAAATAATTGGAAAAACAATTGACTTCAGCAGGCTTTGCATGAGCCCCTTACTCAGTAAGGGCTTGCTCATGCTCCCATAGAAGCCAGCATCATAACTTCCATTAACTTTAATGGTTCAGGACCATGCCTTAACTTTAGTAGCCTTCTGTTTATTACAGTATCCATGCCAGGGTCATAGCATTTGTAGTTTGTTCTGTATTAGTTCCATAAATTTTCTGGTTTGATGCTGCAGGGATAAGTTAAAAAGCTCCAGGAACATTTTGCATCTGTGAATTATTTGTCAAGACTATGATTAAATTCAAAATATGTTTTAGGCACACAAAGAGGTTGAAAATCAGAGAATGACTGAATAATGAAAAAGGATGCATAATAGCCAGATTTAAAGTCATTTAGAGGAAAAAAAGATTTTGATACAGATTTGAAATGAACTCTGAAGTGTCAAACTAGAGCGTGTTAGGTTTAGGTGTGAAAATGGGGCATTAGGAGTTCAAAAGGAAGCAAATTCTTTTGATCTGAGAATGTTACTGGATTATCCTTGTCTTCACAAAAGGCTTCATTTGGAAGGGATTACAAAATGTTAATGAGTTCTGATTTTCTTTATTGTGTTATTTGCAGCTTCTTTTTAAATTGGTTAAAGACTTTCTTTAAATAATTAAATTTCTGTCCCGTTACAGCAATTCAGTGGCTGCTAATCATGTTGAGACAAAACTAACTTTGTAGAGAGGCTGAACATTGCTGCAGCACAGTTTGCAAAACAAGTAGGGGTACTTGTTCATCCTCAGAAGTGCAGAAGTTGCATTCCAATTCATTTTTAGCATTAATGAGAGTTTCAAGGCTAATATTAATATTTCAGGGCCAATATTAAAACAATATTCTCTTATATTTATTAAAGTTTAAGCAAGATATGTGGTAACCTACTTAATAGCTCCACCTTGCTTATTTACATGAAATTAAACTTTATTTAACAATATCAAGAGCCCTAATCCAATAAACATGCACGTATATGTTTAACTCACATGCATCATACCACTGAACTCAACTCCAAGTCACTCCCAGGTTGACTCCCAGACATGAAGTTAGGTATGTGACAAAGTGCTTGCTGAATTAGAGCTATGGTTTGTAGGTTTGTTAGTTGTTGGGGTGTTTTTTTTTTAATCTGCATAAAATTACTCAGCTTGACTGTATTGCTCCCTCAATGAGTGGACCTTCATTTTGTTGACATCTCTTGGAACAATGGCCATACCAAAGTCCATTGAATAAATATATTGTGTGACTTCCCTCTACTGTATGTAATAAGGGCTCTGAATCTTTCTGGTATATTTAGTTTCTCCAAAATTTAGGCTTTCTTTAAAAAACAGAATTTTTCTAGCCATTTTAATAATGAATCTAACCTTCTGGATGTAAGTGCTAGCTTCCTAAATTGTGTAACAATTTGAAGCTCTGAGAGGTGAAAACTGATGATTCACCTCCAAAGTGTGTTGACTCTGATCCCTAATGGTGACAATTTAGATGTCAACATTTCTTAACTAGTTTCTTGTTGATCATTTTAGAGGAAACATCCATTAGTATGTGTTTATAAGCATGGTTGAAGCAATCTGAAAGGCTGTTCCACAGAAATGAACTTGTCAACTTTAAAGAAGCAAGTGTCTTTAAGTGCTGACAAATAATAAGACAGTCTGTGTCTCAAAGAGCTTTAGTATTGGGACTAATTCCTGAATAGCACAATCATTCTCTGTCATGACTGTCAAGCCCACTGTCTCTCTGTTGGACAGCTATTGATATAAAACTCTGAATAATCCTGGATCTAGTCAAAATAGTACTTCCTATGTCCTTTCCTGTTATGAATGTTATTGCCAGTCTGGTAGAACTATGCTGGTAGAAGGAGGCACAAAAGCCAGTGCAGTGACTTATAAAAACTGGTAAAACTGTGAGAAATGCACTTCCTTGCTAAACGTGGATTGAGGAAAAGAAAATATAGGCAAATAATAATGGAGTGGGTGCATCTTTCACAGGCTGCTGAGTTTTTGTCACCAGCAATTCAAAAAAATCAGTGAGACAAAAGAAGAACAGATGAACAAGCAAACATTGGCACATGATAATGAGTCAGAATGTGTGGCACTTTAGAAGAGCAGATGTGGCCATTTTACAAAGTCATAAGCTTTTGTTCATTTAGAAGCAAATCTTTCACTGTTCTCCCTAGGTTTGGCCTGTCAAGTGCCACACTGTCCATGGTGCTGAAAGAAGAAATGGCGGTGTAACTGGAGAGCATATTGACAGGTTTCAGAGTAGCAGCCGTGTTAGTCTGTATCCGCAAAAAGAAAAGGAGTACTTGTGGCACCTTAGAGACTAACAAATTTATTTGAGCATAAGCTTTCATGAGCCACAGCTCACTTCATGGGATGCATTCAGTGGAAAATACCGTGGGGAGATTTATATACACAGAGAACATGAAACAATGGGTGTTACCATAGACACTGTAACAAGAGTGATCAGGTAAGTGAGCTACTACTAGCAGGAGAGCAGGGGGGGACCTTTTGTAGTGATAATCAAGGTGGGCCATTTCCAGCAGTTGACAAGAACGTCTGAGGAACAGCAGGAGGGGGGGCTTCTTGTCAACTGCTGGAAATGGCCCACCTTGATTATCACTATAAAAGGTCGTCCATCCCCCCCGCTCTCCTGCTGGTAATAGCTCACCTTACCTGATCACTCTTGTTACAGTGTGTATGGTAACACCCATTGTTTCACGTTCTCTGTGTATATAAATCTCCCCACTGTATTTTCCACTGAATGCATCCAATGAAGTGAGCTGTAGCTCACGAATGCTTATGCTCAAATACATTTGTAAGTCTCTAAGGTGCCACAAGTCCTCCTTTTCTTTTTTTGGAGAGCATATTGTAATCCTTATAATAACAGAGTGCACCTAACTGTCCTGAATGGTATAGGGCAGTCTGAATTTCAGCCACATTCAGAGGGAGAGGCAACAAAGCATCACTTCAACAGCTTGGCACAGCAGCAAGGGACACCAGCTTGAGAAAGAGGCAAGAGGGGTTGTTGAGGAGAAGTAGAGAGTAATGCAGGGGGAAATGAGGCATAATGATGTGGGAGTGACTGGAAGATTGAGGAACACATGGAGACCAAAAAGAAGTCTCATTCTGTCCCTCATGTCTTCTTTATTTTGAGTCTCATTGGGAGCTTGAGAGGTCTGACCACTATAAGTCTATATATCAGGGAAAGTGAAATACAACTTTTGATAGGAGGGAAACATCAGGTTAGTAATTGAAGAATGCTCAGAACATGTTTGATTTCACTAGAATTATTTCATTCATAATGAAGATTTTTTTGTATCCACTGAAACCTCAAGCTCATGCTCCAAAATGCTACGTAGAGGGGTACAATATTGCAATCTAGAGAGAGAGGGATGTCTAATAATAAATTAGCCAATATAATTTCTACTGGGTAAACCACCTGTGCACATTTTCATAGTCTTAACAAGCGTTTTGAATCACTAAGACATTTTCAGTCTGAGAATACTATTTGTCAGCATCATCGGGGTATCACACTGGTTGCATGTTTGGAAAAATGCAGCCAGCAGAAGGTGATTCTCTACAAAGAATAAGGGTCAGTTATATCTTTCTAGACCACAGTAGCAAAAATGCTGGCTGTTGGATGGGATTCTGTCTCATATGGCAACTTGTGGACTTGCCGGAAACTGATGAATCTGGTTAAGCTGTCTACTGCTATACAATATTGAATTAATCTAAAAGCTAAAAGGATAGTTTACATTTGCTAAGAGCTAAAAGCTAAGAGCTTTTACATTTGCTAAGAGCTAATAGCTAAGAGCTAAAAGGATAGTTTACATTTGTTTGCATGAACTTACAAGTGAAAACTGAGTACCAGTGAATTAATTTTCTTGCATGAAGCTGGTTTTCACCGATAAAAAAAAGATAGTAAAATATTTGTCCTGCAGCCAGGGGACAATCTGAAATGGGTATTATATAACAGATAATGTCATAACTATCACATGGGACGTTTACTGAACTGATAATGGAAGTTGTTTCCTTTAAAACGGCCATTAATGGCTTATAACGGTGACTGAATTTAACACCTTCTCTTTATGACAGTGACAACTCTAATACCAGTGAGTGGGTTTGCATATGTTTTCAGCAATGCATTGACACACTAGCTGAGTCCAGCATTTGTGTTTAAATGTCAGAGAATGTGTTCCTTGGTGAGTCATGCACATTCTGCCTGACTGGCACACCACAATGACTGAGTCCAGGATTTTCTTTGCTCATAGTGACTCAGTGTGGGAGTGTTTAGCAGGACATGGCCATGATTCTTCTCAGTACGTTTTCTTTATAAAGCACTTTAAGCCTCCAGATTAGCAAGAATATCCCAAGAAAGCCCAACCTTTGGTTTTGGAAGGATCAATACAAGTTTTCCTCTTACTGAACTTAATGATAGCGGGCTAAATTTTGCTATCAGCTACCCCAGTGTAAATCCAAATTCACTCTTAGTTACTCTGAATTTACACTGGAGTAAATGAGAGAAGAATTTGTCCCACTATATTTGTCTTGCTTTCTAAATAGGCCTGTCAATTTTTGCTATGTTTCCATAAACAAAGAACAAAATGCGTACTTTCAAACTAAGAGTTTTAGTTTAGATTAAGGAAGAAAACAGAGAGAATAAAAATAAATTCTCCATGAGTGAGAGGTCTGGACTGGGGGGTGGGAGGTGTGTGGGTGGGTGTATTGATGTGTGCATGTAAGTAATAGCATTGACCAGAAATCATCTGTAATGACAAATGGACACAGGATCAAATCCCAAGCAGGGTATTACCCCATTGTGAGTGGATCTTATTTATCTCTGACTAATACCTGAGATGGTCTGTCTCATTTTACAGTTCAGCAGCTTTTTTATAGCTTGTCATGCCGATAAAGTCTTATTGCATAGTACTGAATTGTGTGTGACAGGGGGTCTCATTTTACTGGCTGCAGCAACGCTGAGAACATGAGGGCTGCTAAACAATGCACACAAGGAAATAATTTAGAAAAGTAAAGGTAAAACACATACAAAACAAAAATGCCAGTGCTAAACATGTCAGAGTTTGTTTCTTTGCTAATATAGAAGCCAAGTTAGAAAATATGGAGAGAGAAAAAGCTAAAACTATGAAACACTAGAGTACTAGCCAACATGGGGAAGGATATGATATTCAAAACATTAAAAATGTTACTCTGGTCATTATTTTAAAAAAAATAACATAAAACAGAAATACTACTTTGTGTGAAATAGACAAATGCCTCATTTTGCCAATATCACATGCTCTCTTATACCCCCTCTTTCTTCTTTGTCGCTATTTTTGTCTATAGTTCATTTTCCAAAAAATAAGAAATATTAAACTCTTGTTATAATGCTAAGGTTTCCCAGCAACAATGCTTGGTAGTAGCTGAATGTTGGAAAGTGAACTGTGTAGCTGTAGTTTGCAGGCTGGGTTGCATTTTTGGATCATCTGTTTTATATGTAACTTTTATTTCTAATATAAATATTACATTTGAAAAAAATGTACACAGGCAAAATGTTCACAAACAACTACTGCAGATGCCTAACTAATTGATTACTCCATGCATTCTTGCGCCTTACTCAGCAATAAACCATTTCTAGATGTTCAGGGCCAAATTTTCTGCTTGTGAAAATGTACGAAATACCACTGAAGTCAACGTAACAGCACACATTTACATCAGCAGAGAATTTAGCCCTCAGCTCTACATTGTGAACCCAAGATTCTGCTATCGTATCATTTGGTGTACCTTACAGCCTCTCTACAAGAGGAAAATGAACCATTTATGACAATAGTTTTCAGTCGTGGGTCTACCTGACCTGGTATTGAAAATTATTTAAGTTTTGTCCTGTGAACACTTAAATGGTTTTCAGCTACTGGTTCGGGAGAACAATTGCTGTAAAACACCATCAGCAGTGTTTCAGTTTTCTAATGGACATGGGCCTTTAGATGTCTTACCAGATAAGCACGAATCTAGTACTATCGGTCAATGTGGTCAATGTTTGTGTCAGACATAGGCATCATTGCTAAGCAACACTTGTTTCTTGTGTTGTTGTCTTTTATTGAGTACTTCTTACTTCACATTTTTGTTCTTTCATCTCTGAAAGCACAGCTCATTATCTGCTGTTTTTTCAGATCTTGGTGTGTAGAACATCATCATTCAAAGGATGTCTGTTAGAAATCAGTCAGAAACACTTTGCTAGCCAGGGACATCTGTGTTTTCTTTATTGCTGGTGCTTTTTTGAATTCTTTTTTTGGGGCTTAATGGGGCTTTTTAAATGTTCCTGACAATTTTATACTGACAAACTCAGATAAAAGAAATCCACATCATTATATTTTTTTATTTATGTGAGGAACTGTATTAATCAAGCACAAAAATTAGACAACCAGTACTTTCTAAATACCTGAAAACTCTTCCATTAACTGTGTGGATTTCTTATATTCAACTATCTCCATTTCATACATGAGCAAAGGGAGGTGTGTTTTCTGGCACTCAAATATTCAGTCTCTCTCTCTGTGTTACTTTACACATATAAATAGATCATCATCCTGAAACATCAGTGAAACAAGGAATAATAATGAAAATGCAAAATTTTAAAAATGTTTCATTTTATAGTAGTGACTTTAAATAGAGATAGAAAGATATAGATATCAATTATGGTTGGGTATAGTTGTATTGCAAGCAGATACTGTTGAATTATGTAACCTATCAGCCAATTGGCTGAAAGAACATTTCACAGTTGTTCAGTGTAAACCTATTGTAGCCCACTTTTCAGCATGTTACCAGTTTCTCTCTGTGCCTAGCCCACAGGGGATGTAATTATGTTGCAGCTCCATCAGAGAGGTCTAGTTATTTAGCTCAAAAGACTCATGATATTTGCTCAGGAGGTCACCAATTCAAGCCAAGATGATGGCCAAGAGGGTGGTTCTTACAATTACAGTGTAACTCTTATGTTTTAATTTCCCTTGCACGCAGCAGCTCTAGGGAAAAGTCACAAAATACATTAAAAAAATCTCACTCACAAGTCTGTTAAGTAGCCTACCAACAATATACAAATATCGAATAGTAAAGATACATTATACCCTATCTACAAAAACATTCCATATTACTATGAGATAAAGTATGGGTATTCACTGGAAATATATCCAGGATCTGCTCTGTATTTCAGAGCAAAGCAGCTGGCATAGATAGATTTACATTGTGAACCCAAGATTCTGCTACTGTTTTGTTTGGTTTACCTTGCACCCTCTCTACAAGAGGAAAATGAACCATGGCCGACAATGGTTGGAAAGCTACAGTGATCTAGGGAGGTTCTACAAAGAGCATAGCTGCCATCTTGACCCAACGTACAGTCACATACGAGACAAATGGCAAGGAGACAAGAAATGAATCCAGCATTAACTTCCACAAGAACATTCTTAAGGCTTTGGAGTAGGATGCTGCTCTGCAGAGTGTCCATCTCCCACCTCTGCCCTTGTCCAGCCACATACCTCCAAACCCAGGGAGCACCATCCCCCACACATGTCACACAGGCAGGCTGCTGAGGGATTTTGGGGAAGAGGAGGAAGATACCATTTGGATTTCTGTTTCCTATTTTAGGCATGTCTAGCATCTGCTCTGTGCAAATATGCATAAGGCTGTCTGGTTTGGGGGTTTGTTTGACTATTTGTTTGCTTATTTAGGAGTTGGGTGGGGTGTATTTTTTTAAAAATTCCATGCCATGGCTTTGTCCTCATGCTATCATGCTCAGGTTATTGATTTTCCTTAGCCGTCTCCTATTCACAATTTAGCAAAAGTTTTCTGAAGATCCAAGTAAATTGTGTTTACTAGATCTTATCCTTTTTTTAGTTTCCTATGCCCCCTCCCCACAAAAAAAGGACTCAGGCAGTTTATGGGACATGAAGCCATGGTATTTTTGACCTCATCAGATTATACTAGTTCAGCTCTTTGTTGCATTACATTAGCCTTTACTAGATATTTAGTCAGTTTCACAAAAGTAAATGTGAGGCGCACTCACCAACAGTTTCTGGGACTTCCTTTGGCTGCTCTTTTTAGAATATAATCACAATTGGGGCATCTTTCTATTCTTCGGGAATAGTTATTGGTTTGTAAAAATCTATGGTATGTCCCTGTTTTTAATTGGCTTTTTCAGGCTTTTGCTGGATGAGTATCATTTGCACTGTGTTTCCAAGTTGCTCAATAACTCCCTCTGAAGAGACTTCATTCTTTGTTTAGAGCACACTCTGAATTTGGCAGGGAAGTAAGCACCAGCACCCTTTTATAGAGTTCCGCTAATGCTATCACATTATAGGCTGCAGGAATGCTGCTTATCAAAAAGTCAGAGGGTTAAAGGTAAGACTGTAAATCTGAAAATATAAGTAGGCAGAGGTGACAATTAACTACTCACACTGCCAGTGAGCCCACTTGGCCCTTCATTTTGCCTCCCTATAAAATTGCTTTACAGGATTAAAAATGGTTTCCAGGTGAGACTATGATGGAGCATTTGATAAGCATTTCAGCCTCTGCACAAAAGATTAGTGGCATAAATGATCTTCATCATTTGATGCCATTGCACCATCCATGGTAAGACAGACAGTCTAATAATTTGACAGATTTCCATTAAACTTTAGATAAATATAAACCTATTAGTAGCAAGGTATTTGTTGAGGTGGGAGCTTGTCCAACTGGAAAACTGCATCAAAGTGGCTCAGCATTTGTGCTTTCTCTATTATAATGAACCTAACCCTGAGCAACTAGGCAGTAAAGTTGTAGCCAGGTCTCAGGATATTAGAAAGGCAAGGTGGGTGAGGTAATATCTTTTATTGAACAAACTTCTGTTGGTGTGAGAGCTTGCCACTAATGAATGTACATAACACAAAACAGCCTTTAGTTATCTCTCTTTACCTTCTGTGGAGGAGAGGATCCAGGTTGCAACAGATCCACTGACCACCTGGGTGTTTTCTCAGAACATCTGCTCCTCTTGCACTTTCTAGCACAGGCTCAGTGAGTGGCTCTTGTGCCTTCATCTCCCTCTGAGGGTGAGCGCATGTGGTCATAGGGTTCGGATGGTATCGAGACCAGCAGAAAGCTATACATGGTGCATCACAAGTTATGATGCTTTAGAAGAGGAATATGACACTCAGTATGTTTTCTGACCTTTGTACTCCTCCATCCCCTGAGGGAGGATATACCTTGATGACACAGAAAGTTACACAAGGGGAAGGGTACGTGCTACCACACTTTCAGAAAAATTACATGTAGTTTTGTGCAGAGAGCTGGTGTGCAGGGGTCACAGAACAGCCCAGAATCAGGGCATATATCTTCTCAATATAAGAACAAAGAGGAAGGGGTCTTTATCAGCTTGTTTTATTGCTTTTTGGTTTGGGAAGCAAATTCTGACCCCCCGCTAGATCCAGAAGATGGATATGCAAGCATAGCACCAATCTATGCACTATTAAATATTGCTTTATTATGACAGTGTGTTCCTCTGCACACATTACCTCCTCTTAGTTGTTAATTCAGAACAAAAGGAAGGTGACTTGACATACCGAGATGGTGCTTTTGCAAAAGAATATGCAAAGATAAAACATAGTTCACTAAAGCCCAGTCACCATGCAATGAATCCACAGATAATGATGAACAGTGTCCTTAAGAATTCTACATTGGAGGATTTTTTAATAGAGATTTACTAATGGGAGTCTAACCATTTTTATGTAAAATATGTTGCTATGTTGTGGCTTCAAAGATTGGCATTTTCCAATAAATACATTGAAAACCACTGTTAAGTAACGAGAATTACATTCCTAATCAAAACTAAAACCTTTGCAAAACTGAAGGTAAAATTCTGGAAGGAAGAATGGAGCAGAAAACAAAAGCCAGCTCTAATCTTTGTTGTTTATGTCATCTGATAAGTTGGCTGAAATGTGTGGCAGGCTGGAGATTTCCACAAATGAATTTATCAGTATATTACACCACCAGTTCCCTTTGTATACAAGCAAAGTCATTTCCTTGCAACAGCTTAACAGTTAGAACAGCTCAGTTTAGGCAGCCCTTTAGCTCTCCTTCATCACTGCAGATTTGTAAAAAATCAGTGGTATCAAAAGGGAAACCTTAAAGAGGGATTTTCACACTGGGAAAAATTAATAAAGGGAATATTTCAATAAATATTGCAGCAATCGATGTAGCTTACAATCCCCTGTATAACTCACTGTATTAATTCTTCTGGTATTAGTGGTTCTGTGATTTCAATAAAGCCTTCCTTGCTCAAAAATCAAATCACTTCTTCAAGCTGGTTCTGTAAGGCAGTTGCAATTCTGTGTTTAGGATATGACAAACTGAGATCATGGAAGCAACTGCAATGGCACCAATTCACATTAGAGGAAGATTGGCTGTGAGGGTGAAACTTGTTTGAATGTGCAAGTCTTATACAACACATTAAAATGAAAAAACTTACTCCTTTAAATCACGGGTTATGTTCTTCCCAAGGAGAAAACACTTGGGACCAGATCCTCATCTGGGTGTGCATATGCATAGTGCCACTGAAGTCAGTGAAGCTACAAATTTTTACTAGCTGAAGAGCTGGGCCTTTATTTCTTCTCCTTTGTTTTGAGCTTTTTTGTTCTCACTATAGGTTGGCTTTGGCTCCCAAGCCAAGGTATATCTTCATTTCTGCTACATATCACATAGTGACTAAGAGTATAAAGACTGGATTTTCCAGGGTGCACTCCAGTCTTCAGACACACAGGCACAGCCATTGCAAAGGGGGAATGTACCCCATGGGAAATGGACAGCAGCATCACCACTGTGCTCTCATAAGGTATTTCCTGGGGGCAAGACAGACTTAGCCTCAGGCTGGGCTCCATAAGTACACAGGAGAGGTGGCAACTCAGGATATCTTCTCCACTGCCCCCCTCCCCCACACCTTTTAAACTGAACCAAAGATAGCTAATAGGTTATCTGTGACCCAACTTCAGGCAGGCTTACTGCCACCAGGGGCTTGCCACCCAGGGAGTGAACTGGTCCCTGAGAATGCATCAGTGATCATTACAGATTAATGACCAAGTTACATAATAGTATTCACAAAAAGAAAAGGAGTACTAGTGGCACCTTAGAGACTAACCAGTTTATTTGAGCATAAGCTTTCGTGAGCTACAGCTCACTTCATCGGATAGTATTCAGACATCAGGAATGAAAGTGGTTGTTATTCCCATTGAATCATTAGTAATTTGGGCAAGCATGTCACTGCTCTGATGATTGTTAATAATCAGTGGTTAAAGTAAGTAACCACACAGCCAAAGAGGAGGGGTGAGGTGCTTAGCCTAGTCAGGAAAGAGGATGGACATTTTTCCTCTGCTTTAGCAGATGACTGGGAGCTTTGCTCCCTTTTTGTTCAATGTGTTATAATAAAGTAATATGGATATTGCATTTTAATGCTCAGAATCAATGTGGTTGCAAAACTCTATCATCTTATCAAGCAAACTACTAACATAAGACTTCTCTTTGTCCATTATACCTCTTAATAGCTAGTTTTGGCTCCCTGGCTGTCTTGAGGCCCAATCAAAGTCAACGGAAATCATCAGTGGAAAGACTCCCTTTGACATCCATGAGATTTTTATAAGGCACTTGATCATCTTTCCATTCCCCCAGTCTTCTGAGCTTCACCCACTTTTTCTATTACAGATTCCACCAGCCGTGTCATGAAAATATGTGTCATATTAGAAAGGAATCAATATAGTAAACATTTGCGATACTGCAAAGGTATCCAATAATTGCTGATAAGCAGCCTTGGTTTATTAAAAATAGGTCACACCTAACAAATCTAAGAGCCTTCTTTGACGTAATTACTGATTTGGCCAGTAAAGTTAATGCTGGTCAGATAATACACTAAGAGTTTGGTAAAGCATTCAGTGTTATTCAACGTAGTAAAGTTATTAAGCAAGCATACTCATAAATTACTACAGTGATTCTCAGCCTTTTTCATACATTTTGGGGACCCTCCTACCATAAATAAAGGGAGTGTGGTTGTGAGTCTTTGAAACCCAGTCATCACCCACAGGTTAAGATCCCAAAAACAAATATAAATTATTCATCATATTAAACATAGCCTTTATTTATACCGTCCCATGAACTGAATAAATTGACAAACAGGCCAAAACAGCATAAACATTCAGGTGAGACATCTGAGGAGCAGTCAAAAATGGGGTTCTGTTTGCAAAAGTATTTAATGATAGTAAAAGTAATCATAATTAATTTTTAGTTGTTATCTAGAAGTATATGGAAATGGAAATGGAAATGCTTTTGAAAATTCCATCTACAATGCAGGATGTAACTCTCACCAATATCCATA
Source organism: Natator depressus (assembly GCF_965152275.1). Classification (NCBI taxonomy): domain Eukaryota; kingdom Metazoa; phylum Chordata; order Testudines; family Cheloniidae; genus Natator; species Natator depressus. The sequence continues at coordinate 54,529,702 of NC_134244.1, forward strand.
GGAATTTGACATACGCAGCAAAACAGAGAATAATGTCAAACATTATTTGTTCTAGTTTAAATATTTGCACTCCTCCAGTCTGACAATGAGAAGTTTGTGTTCTAATGTAGGGTTGGAATAGGAGTGAATATATATATTAAAGTGATATTTTGAAGCAATATTGTTCTCCCTCAAATTTTCTGTCTTCCCATAAGAGCAACTTTCTACCCTTTAAATCTCACTTTAAAGTGAGCATTCTTGAAAATAACAACCATTGTTCCTACATCTGCATAATCCCACACTGTTTCCTGTCAAAAAGTTTATTAATATCAAACTTCCATTGCTCACCAACTCTTTGCTGTTGAATTCCCCAGTACCAATTAACAAATAGATTAAAATAATCTGTTTTTATCTCCTCCTCCTCCCAGCTGTATTTCCTCATCCAAAATCCTCTTTCCCCCCCTCCATTGTCTGCACTCACATATTTTCGTATGTAAAAAGTACAAAGCTATTCCTTCTAGACCTTCCTCAACGCTGGCTGCTGCTCCTCTGCATTTGTTTATTTCCACTGACTGCCTTAACTTGGCACCATACACAAATGGCTCAGTGATGAAGTTTAGCTGGAGCATTAATACACATTTACTCAGCACAGCAACCTAAGTGTAAAGCTAGTTGTCACAAGGGATTAATCCTGGAATCCGTACATTGCCTGAGTGTCTGTGCCTGAAAGCTGTATATCGGTATGGGGGATGGGAGAGAAAAAATCCTCCTGCCAGCTCATGAAATAGCCAAGGCACAGCTCCAAAGCTGCAACCACAGCCGCCTGGGAACAGTAGCCCCTATGATGAGTGTGTTTCTCTCCATGGAAATAGCTGATGGATCTGAGCTGCAGCAGAATTTCTGACCTACCCCATCCCTCAGCCCAATTCAAGTAACCTCACTGTGCACTTGGTCACAGAGACCCTATGCAGATCAGGCGTCTTATGGAGCACAGGGAATAGGATCCCTAGGTCCTGCCTATGCCTCCACAGAGGAATCTTGTCTGATGGGCCTAAAGTAGCATGTTTCTGAGCGAAGTGTGCTGGCTGAGACTGACAGAACTAGAAAACAGCTGTCTACAGTAATTATTTCACCTTCATTTTTGTCAGCTCTTTAATTGTTCAGGACAAGGCATTTTTGGACTTGTTAGGAAAAGCATTGCAAAGGAGCAAGTTGGAAGATAAAGGGCAAATATAGGCTTTAATTTACACTCATTTAAATGCCTGCAACACTCATTTAAATGTCTGCCTATGGAATTAATTGTTTGTTTTTCTAAGTGTATTGAAGACCCATCTATTTTTTGTCTTGTATGTGATAAAGGCAGGGCATCTGTCTGCCTGCAGTAGTATACAGTAATTATTTTGGTTCTCTTTTAATATGAACTGTTTTCTGTAGTCTTTCTTTTAGTCTTACAAGATATCCACATTTCCAGATTAAAAATATAGGGAAAAAAGGTTATCTTCTCCCTGCAGCTAGGTGGAAGCTGACTTTATTAGGTGAGTTGATGTGTGACACTGTTACAGTCAGTAGTCCCCCTGCAGTAAATTGATTGTTTGTTGACAGCTTGCTGCTTTTCTACCTTGTCACTTTTAGTAGGTTTTCCTGTCTTGTTTTGTCAATGGCAGCCTGGTTTCATGACTTACTAAGAGAAGGAGAGCTAATAACTTTCTAGAGCAATATATCATAGATATCTCACTGAGAATCCCTTTCATTTCACTTGGAAACACTGAACTTTATTTATTTTCTCACGTCAGCCGTTTATTGATAAATTACAAAGTTGCAAATAACAAAACATTTTAGGTACCATTTTCCCTTCACTAACAGCATTACCCCTGGCAACACCGTATAGTCCTTAGAGAATATGGGGGAATCATTATACAATGCTCTGTGAATAGTTAAAATATTGACTAGCACCAAAACAACAATATGTAATATAAAAAGAAGGTGACACAAGAAAAATTATATCATACAAGTTAGCATATTATGACGGGCTCACGTAACACGAACATCTAGGGCCTATCTAAATGACTGGCTTAGTATGTAATATGCCCTCTGGATGGAGTCAAATCTGCTTAACTGTATTCCAGAAGTGCTGACACTGCTTGACACTGCAGGAGATGAGAGTAACATTGAAGGAAAAAGTCTGCAGAGGACGTATAGACATATCATGTAACTATAATTCTTGTGTTCCAGCACTTCTGGCCCTGGACAGAACCAGAATGGCAAACAAGGAAAATAATGGGACAAAATTATTAACCAACCCTTTTTGAAATTCAAGTTTATTTCATGGTTGGGACAAAATATTTCCTCATTTGTAGACACGGAACTGCAGCGACATCTAAAATCTGGAGTTTGATATGGAGATTAACAAATGCATTGCTGGGTGAACAATCCAAACCTCCATATTTCTGTTCTATTTTCAGTTTTGCAAGTTGCACAGAATAACTGATTTAGGACAGGTTATTAAAAAGGCTGAAGCACTGGTGTCAGCTATTACAGACCGCTGCAACCAGAGGTTCTCACAGCACTTTACTCACAGGTTTCGAATTCTTCACGGGCTGTCCATTAAATCATATATCCAACGTTGCCGTATTGACCCTCAAAGCAGGGCACTGACTTCTTCCTGCTACTTCACAGATCTGCTGTGTAATTATAAGATTAGTTGTTCCCCAGAGTCAGAGAAAGTTTAGTCTCCTGTCAACTCCAACTACTGAACTGAAATCTTTGGGATACTATGTCTTTATAACAGAAGTGGGCAAACTACAGCCCGCGGGCCCCATCTGGCCCGTGGGACCGTCCTGCCTGGCCCCTGAGCTCCCGGCTGGGGAGGCTCACCCCCATCCCGTCCCCTGCTGTCCACCCACCCCTGCAGCCACGCGGCCGTGCGAGTAGTGCGGCTTGTGCCCGCCCACCTCCCAGGCTTTCCAATAAGCCTGTCCTGCCGCTCTAAGCGGCCTGGTAAGGGGGGAGCAGGAGGTCCCAGGGGGCAGTCAGGTGATAGGGGGAAGTTGGATGGGGTGGAGGTTCGGGGATGGGGGCGGTCAGGAGACAGGGAGCAGGGGGGTTGGAAGGGGGTGGGGTCCTGGGGGGTTGGGAGGTCCTGGTAGGGAGGGGACAGGGAGCAGAGGGGGTTGGATAGGGGGTTGGGTCCTGGGGAGGGCAGTTAGGGACGGGGGTCCCGGGAGGGGGTGGTCAGGGGACAAGAAGTGTGTGGGGGGTGGATGGGTCAGGGGTCCTGAGGGGCCTGTGAGGGGGCAGCTGTGTGGATAGGGGTCAGGGCGGTCAGGGGACAAGGAGCGGGGGGGGGCTTAGATAGGGGGTGGGGTCCCAGGGGTAGTTGGGGTGGGGGTCCCAGGATGGGGTGGTCAGGGGACAAGGAGCAGTGGGGTTGGATGGGTGGGGGGTTCTGAGGGGGGCAGTCAGGGGGTGGGAAGTGGGAGGGGGCAGGGGCCAGGCTGTTTGGGGAGGCACAGCCTTCCCTACCTGGCCCTCCATACCGTTTTGCAACCCCGATATGGCCCTCGGGCCAAAAAGTTTGCCCACCCCTGCTTTATAATGTGTGCTTCATGTTTAGAATTCATTACTGGGGAAGAGTGATCATGCTGGTACTATGACTGATGTTGCACTTTTCACCTGGGAGTGCTTGTTTCCAGGTTTGCAGTGTGCCATCGGAAGACAGGATACTGAGCTGATGGACCTTTGGTCTGACCCAGTATGGCCGTTCTTATGTTCTTATATAGACCCTTATACAGTACTTTAGTATGTTTACTATAACTGATTGCCCAGGATTCACCAGGTAAGGACAATAAGAAAGGAAAATATTAGTGTAAACAATGTTTAGGGCTATGTTGCGTCTTTAAAGTGTAACCCTCCATATTGGGTTGCATAAGTGTACTTTGCCAGTGGGAGCTTCCAGAGACATTTGGCCTTAAGAAAGCATAGTTCCCCCTAGGGCTCTATGGGACAATGGGCCAAGTGGCTCCTTCTACAGCTTGTCACAGGATTTAGCACATGCTGGGTCAGCTCTGCTGGCTGGTGTTGGGGGTTTGACAATAGTCTCTTTGGCCTTACCATGGCTATGATTTAAAGGTGTGTTGTTAGACCAGGTTAGCTAACATGGTCTAACACACATTCTAAAAGCCTAGTGTACACAAGGCAGTATGTACTTTAATACAATCTACCCTAGCAAGTTGAAACCTGGGTTGCCCTCTACACTGCCCTGCCTAGACTAGATTTTTGGCAAACACGCTAACAACATCCAGTACTGGTTTCGGGGCTAGACTTTGTGCTCTGATTGTGAGAAATGATTGTGAGAAATTCTCCCTGGTCTTTGCACTATGGCCCATGGTGGGGAGGAAGACTCTGGCCCACTTTTGCTCCCACATGGGAAACACAATCTATACTAAACAAAATCAGTACTTCCCTACAGTCAGGCATACAATAAACAATTTGCCAGGGTGATAAAGACCGTGGAGACTCTGGAGGAAACAGTTTTCACACAGTGCAAAAGCTAGTGTTGAAATTGGAAAGATCTGTTTTGTGGGTGTTATGCACAGAATCCAGTAACCAAGCTTGCACACCAATTGGGTACTAAGGGTTGAAGACAGGAAACATGGCTAAATAGATATGGTTTTGAATGTATTTACTCTTGGGGTTTTCACAAAGGGGTGAATCAAACACCCAGTCCATGGAGTTGGGCTGGGCATTGGGGGATGTGTAGCAGGAAAGCAATCATCTCAGGCTGGAATGACTGTAGAGTCACTCCACTCGAGCAATTTTCACTCCTGCCCTGCAGCCTTAATGAACCCCTCCAGGGAAGGAAGGATGGGACATTCCAGTTAGCTCCTTGCCAGGCCTGGGCTGCTTACCCCTGTGTAGTCACACAAGCCCTCCTGCACATTAGAAGCACACCAGTTCTACTATCAAGAATGAGCCTGAGGCTGACCATTGATACAGAGGTAGGATTTGCCATGAGTTGACTTGTCACACACAATATGTCTGATTTTAAGAATTTCACAGCTCTGCACTGAGGCTCACTGTAAAATTCAGCTGTTTTATTGTATCTGTTTGTTCAGCATTAAATATTAGGAAGGGCAACTCAAGTCCTGGCTCTCCATAGTTCTGCATGTAACTCTTCTCTGGGATTGATACATGGTGTTTGCAGTGTCCTGATGTGGAAGCAGCACATGCACTGAGTGACAATGGCTATTGTACACAAAGATACAGATACTCACACAGGCAGAGGACTTAAATCCGATTTTGCCCTGAAACTCAAATGAGGTATAAGTGAAAGCATGTGCTTCGATGCTCTAGCTCTAAGAACATTGTTGGGGGGGGGAGGAGTAATCGTAACGATAAATAGTAAGTGCTACTTGCTACATTTGCTTTTATTTCTGAGTGCGATTAATTATTTTGCGGCTCTCTGAAACTATTTCCTGAGAAAGTGTCTTCTGCTATTAAAAGAGGAGAACTGCTGCTTTGGGGATGTCTACTACTGGGCTACAAATTTTACAGTTGGCAGGATCCTTGCTATTATTGAATAAGCATGTGATACCTCACAAAGATCAAAATCGCTGTTTCCAGCCTGACAATGCCCATGAAGCTCTTTGTAACAAGAATCAAAAATATCCAAGATTCTGATTTGACAGAGGCTTGTAGGGCTAGAGTTGTTCCCTCGTCTCATTCTTATCCATATATTTTTACAGATGACTTCACATTTAGCCAGTACAGTCACAAGAGACATCTTCTATCTGAAAAGCACCTGTCATGAAGCTTTGTCATTTTTTTAAATTTATTTTTGGCAGCAGGTGCTTTCACTACCTTCTTTATTGAAATGGGGGTGATTTCTGTTAGCCCTGTAATAATAATGGTACCACATTTGTTTGTAATGTTTTACAAAGACCAGTCCTAGCCCTTAGCCTGTTTTCTGAATGCATTAATTTGATTACTTGAGGACAGAACACATTCTGGAGTGCATTGAGAAATGAAGGGAAAATATATCTCTAAATACTGAACACAGAAGGCAGGTGGCAGGCTCTTGTTTAATTTCACAGTCTGGTATTTTCATTGCATGAGGAATTTAATCCTTGGATTTTTACAGTTATTAAGCACTTTAGGTAATCAAAATCAACTGTTAATCAAAATTTGTTTGATTCTGACATCTCAGTGACAACCTGTTCTAAATGGTTTATTTTTGGTACTCGCTTCTTGCCTTCTCTTGTAATCATTTCTCATTATGTAAGAACATGTGAACTAAGTAATTAGCAGGTAGTTTTGATGTATAATTTCTGATCTGTCAGGAAAGAGGTAAGTTGTTATTTTGCCCTCACCCAAGGATCTTCCATAATGCAGAGGCAAGTAAAGATGAATCCCCCAACTTTTTCCTGCTTATATCCCCTCCACTGACTTTATCCCCTATGGTCCAATCATTACCCCTTTGTCTGGGAAGGGCTGGATGAATCACTCTTCAAACCTCTATATGCCCTCATTTTCTACTTAGCTAATGTACCCCCTCCCACCCCTCCTACATATCACCTTAGTATACTGGCATTGAATGCAGCATGAAAATGTGAATAGCTTTGTTCACAGTGGAGACCACCCTTGGCCATTTCTCAGACCACTGCTTCAGTTTTTCTTAAATTCACCTGCTTATTCAGTGTCCCATGCCCAAGAGCTGCACCCAGATCTTCTATACAGAAGGACTGAGCACTGCCATTAAGACACCTGATTGGCCAAAGTGTAGGATTTTCAAAAGCACTCAGCATTGGCTTGACTCTTCTCCCACGAAAGTTTAGGGTAAATGCTTCCATTCTTGTCATTTCTAACTAGCACAGTTCAGCCATAAATGTGCATCATGCTTATTAGCAGAAGACAGATGTCATTTTCTCTAATAGATGAGCCAATCACCAACCCAGCAATACAGACTTCTCCAGACATGCAAAGAAATTCTATTTCCCCCTTTCTGTTATTGTTTTTTTCTTTGTGGCAATTCTTCTCAGCATGTTGCTATAATGATCAGCCCCCACCCCCTCATACACCTGGAGTATTACAGTCATGTCCTCCTACCAAAATGCAGAATTATAGTACTTCCCCCCCCTTTTTTTGAGCACTTTAGTAATAAAAAAACTAAGCTACCATGTCACAGGATAAGTAACCTCCCTCCCACAGCTTGTCAGCTCACTATGGTGCCTTACCATCAAATCATTTTAACACAAAACATTCTTTCCAAATGGGGCCTGTAGATTTTTTTCACAGTAAAAATCATTAACAAGGATAATTAACTAAGACTGTAGTGATGAATAGCACTGCACTACTGATCAGTGTAATAAAGAACAGAAGCCACTAATTACAGATAGTGAGCCTTGAAGCCAATGAGAAATTTAATTTAATGTTGCTGCACAGACTCCACACAGTCTAATGTAACTTTGAAATTATAATAATAAGGTCTTGCCACAGACAATGCTTTTGGGAACGTTCCAGGTACAAGGCAATGTGCCCATCTGAATAAAGTGGTTTGCAATCTATCAATTACAGCATCTTGGGAGAGTAGTTTTAATAAAATTTAGTCTGACTAAGCATTCTGTTTTAGAACTTTCAAACAAACCTTGAATCCCGTTCTACATGCATTTCTCTTGGCAAACTCCAAAGGTTTAGATGATTCTGAAATTTTCACAGCAGGGCCCACAATGTTGTCGTCAAAGAGATAAGATACACATTCATACATAAAGGCATCTCAAAATCTCTTTCTCACTGTGTCAAAGCTATTTTTCATTTTATATGTGTCACATTGTAGCACATTAACATGATGGATATGGGGTTATATGCAGTAGTGTTGTAGCCAAGTTGGGCTCAGGATATTAGACTGTGGAGTTATGTGAGGTGCCAAGACGCAAAATGATTATCCTCCATTCACATATGTAATGAACTGTATGTGACACTAACTATGACATGGCCATTGGTTACTGATAGCTTCATGTTGTAGTTAATAAACTTGGAAAGAGTATGAAGGATGAATTGAACACCTGCTCTAGTAACCAAACTTATGACAAGCGTACTTACTACAAACTAAGGCCAGTAATATCTCTCTTGTCAGCTATCCAACATCCATTTCTTAAAGGTAAACACTGCATTAAGTGAAGAAGAAAGAGAAGGTTTTACACTTTCTAAAGCATCAAACAACATCCCTCATTTTTGTGCCAACTGCACGTTGTCCTTGATCTTGCAAACCCTTAAAAATGCAAGTAGTCTCATTGGGACTACTCACATACTTATTTTTATGTGAATAGGTGTTTGCAGGATCAGGCCTGCATACTTTGATGTGGATGGCACAGTTCACATATTATAATTTTTATTATTTATTATTCATATTTGTTATACAGACCACATGTAACCTTAGATGTACCGGCTGTGTTAAGCTACAACATGTTTTAGCTCTTTCAATCCAATGTAATCAGTCTGCAAGTTAACTTGGAATGGCAAAGTCTGAAGAAAAAAAAAAGGAAATCAAGATAAAAAAAGGGAGGTAGCATCATCTACTGGCTAGTAGCGGTGGGCAACCTGCAGCCCATCAGGGTAATCCACTGGCAGGCCTCAAGACAGTTTGTTTACATTGACCGTCCACAGGCACGGCCGCCCGCAGCTCCCAGTGGCCGCGGTTCACTGTTCCTGGCCAACTAGATTGTGCCCCCTAGTTTATGATTACTGTCTTCCTTTATCTATAGAGCAAATGAATAACCTTGACTGAGCAAATATAGGGCTAAGTGAAGAGCACAGTACTTGCATTCACAACTGTACACCTGTTTTTTCAGTACTCTTCCAGAGTCTGGAAGTTGCCACAATCAAATAGCAATGATCTCACTTGTATTGTTATTCTGAAAATATCATTTCCACTGATTTCTGCTTGCAGTGATGTTTCTGAAAAGGCAATTTCAGGATGAAGTTTTAAAAAAAGAAATAAAAATAGAAGGCTAAAACCTGATAATTGAATTAAGCTGTTAGAACTCATTTAAATTTGAAAGAAATTGCTCCAACAAGTCAGCAGAAGATACAGATTGAGTAAATTATTAGCTTTGTCAGCATAAGGTATTAAAGCAATAATACAAATGGATTTAGCACTCATTAGAACATGAGAAGGGCTAAAGGTTTGGTTTACTCTTATATGGAATTTATTGTAACAAAATGGAAAGTTATAATGCAAAAGTAGGTTAGTCCTCTACTGTCTGCACTGTGCTCATCTGGTATTTTTTTAACAAAAGGAGTTACCTTCCCTTTGGTATTCTCACCATTATTTATTTATTTATTATTATTATTATTATTTATTACTTATATAGCAACATAGTGGATGACACTTTAAGAAAAAATCAGATTGGCAGGTCTCTGACCAAGGGATCGTACATTGTAACTCAGAAATAATATTGCCAGGATGACAATAAGGAAAGGCCCGTGAAGCATTGAGGGCTATGCCCAGAGTTGGTGAAAATCTGTGAAAATGTTTCATGTAAGATGCGTCCCTTTTATTCACTGGGAAAATTCAGATTTCTAAAATGTTGGTCAGCTCTAGGTATGACAGTAAAGCACTATAATTTATGTTTTCACACGCAACTTGGCCCAGAATCTGCAGCTGGAGCCATGCCGGTGAACGTGTGTATCTGTGCACAGCTCCATTAATGTCATCACTCTCAAGATACTATGACTAGAGCTGGTTGGAACTTTTTCAATTAAATGTTGTTAAAATATGCTGTGTCGCCAAAGCTGAAACATTACACAGGGATATGTAGCTGATGCCTGGCCCGACATGAGTAATCAACACATGGAGGGAGGCCTCGTTTTTTGGAAGCTAGAACTAGGGAGGTAAATGAATCATCAGGTTGAAAACAGAATGGTTGTGCTAAATAAGATAAGTAAATAGGTTACTAGGCTAAGAAGACAGAATGTTTGAGCCAACTAAGATAAGAGGGAGAACACCTAGGGAATTATTTACTATGAAGTAGATAACAAGGGACAAAATAAGTTAGGAATATAGAGATGAGGTAAAGAGGAAGTTGTACCAGGACAGTGTGTGGACAGCACATGCTGCACAGGATTTGTTCTGCAAAGTAATCAAACCGATCCAAAAATATGTGACGCAATGTATAGGAAATCCAGTGAGATGTATAAAGAGGGAGAAGGTTTCTGTGTAACTTTGAAGCTGTGATGTAGCCACGCTACCCACACCCCGCATCTGAGTCTGATCAACTCAGCATAGCACTGCTGTATGCCAAATAAAGATACATGAGTGACAAGATCTGGAGTCAAACTAAATTCTTGGGAAGCCAAGTGGAAAGAGATCTCGGAGAGAATCCCCACAGGATGTATTGGTTTTAATGATGTTCTCATCAAAAAGTGTTTTGTTTTTGTTTGTTGAGAAAAGAGAGACTGGTGGCCAGGGCACTGGCCTGAGATGTGGAAGACAGGTTTAAGTCTCTGCTCTGCCTGACTCAGAGTGATGTGGGATGAAAAACTGCTCTGAATCCTGGAGAGCAAATGCTGGAATCCCACATCTTAGGCCAGTGTTGTAATAACCAGGATACTTATACATACCTCTCCCTCCCTGAAAAGCTCAGGTTTTGATCTGAAAACAGACATTTTGCCACAATTCCATTATGGCAAAACTGGAAGCTTTTCATTCCAGTGCAGAACAAAACTAAATTTCAAAACCTTGAAAGTTGCCACAAAATGGAATTGTCAGCCTCTGATCAGCTCGATAACAGAATAATAAAGTCTTCTCAAATACAACACATTTGGGGAAGTTTTAGATACAAGAATATGTGCCCATTTGAATGTGATTATTCAAATAGCAAACTTACATTAGACAGTGTGGAATCTATGCAACGTTAAATTAAAAGGTCTCATGGTTGATCAGGGCATAAATCACTGCATAAAACGACTATAGGACCTTGTTATAATCAAGCAGAGCAAAGCTAACCTACTTGCCAAATATTCACAATACAACTCCAGAAATGGTTTCCATATGAATTTTTTTTTTTAAGGTAGGAAAAGGCCTGAGATGACCTTGAAGAAATGACAAGATTGTTTCTTTTGGTGAATTTCACCTCTAAATCCTTTTCTCTTCAACCTATCTCTGGATAGGAAGGGACATTCACATAAAATATAATGTTTGGGCCCTTCCACAAATACGTGTTTCAGATCCATTCCATTTCTCTCTCTCTCTCTCGCTCCATTGTTTTCGTAAGCGCACACACCCACAAAATGTCTGAGTTTTCAAAAGTGACAAATGATTTGGAGCACTTAAAACTGAAATATCAAAGTTCCAATACCTTAAAGGGCTCTAATTTTCAGAAAGTACTGTGAATCAATCCTTTGCAAAATGACAACCAATAAGGTGCCCTCAAGTTGGGCACCTTATGATATAATATAATATAAATGTACACTAATGGATGTGAAGTATATATGTAGCTTTAAATGCATTGAATATTTTACAAAGAAACTAGCTGTGACTACAAGAAAGTTCCCTTTTCTGCTCTCTGATCTGGTCACCATTTGGACTTTGCAACAGCTTTATTTAAATTGTTATTTGACTTGAATCAATAATATAAAAGAATAGTTGATATCCCTCACACACATATTTTATCTCTGCAGTCACCCACAATTTCCTTTCTGCCATCACAGATACAGAATTGTTGTTGTTATTTTGTCAGTTTAAAGATTTTCTGCTGGTGCCCATAAACAGAAGGCAGTCAGAGAATACATTTCTTTACCGGGAGGCTGATCTCTCTGTTCTTATTCATACCTCATTATGACAGGTAGATCTTTTGGCTGCCTTATAGCTGAGAGTTATAATGTCATAAATAGTGAGGTCATGATACTGCTGAAAACAATGGATATGCATATTCAAACCTATGGAAACCCCATTAGGCCCTGCAGACTTCCGTTCCTGAACCCTAAAAGGCCCTTCTCCCTTTTAGCCACCTCCACGTTGCATTGTCTTCTCGGGATGAGGGCAGAAAAGATGGGTGGTCTGCTTCTCCCACTTGGCTTCTTAGTTTATTGACAGGCTTTTTCTCCCTTCTGGCATATTGGATGATAAGCCAAGAGAGGGAATATTCAGCCCTCCCTTCAACCTTGTTGCAAAGCAACTATATGACTCTCCCCTGTAATGTAGATGAACCTGTCTGTGCAAGAGGATGCAACAGAGTCAATTGTCTATGCTTCCAGTCTTCCTTTTACCCAGGAGAGACATTTTTGTCTAGTGATATATTTGGGGGGTGAAGGGGAAAAATTCTTTCAAACAAAAGAACATAGTATTGGATGAAAGTTTTTTAGTCTTTTATTTATATTTACCATATAATCGCAGTTTTGGAAAAGTGGAATTATCAATGAAAAAATGTATAAAATAGAGAATTGCTCTTCTCGATATCTTTTTTTTTTTTTTTTTAGTGATTCTCAAAAGTCTGATTCACTATTCTCCGCTGAACAAACCCTACATGTTACTGGGGATGGAAAAGACATCCATCACATCTCTATAGTGTCTATAATGTTAGAAATCTCTTTCAAGAAAATCTGCATTATTATGATCCATGGTTTAATTTAACCAAACTCCATAAAGGTATGGAAGCTAAAAGTTTAAATGCTTTTTTTGTGCTCTCTGTTTAAATTGCAATTAGATTCCAGCTGGGGGCTGCCAAAATATACTAGAACCCTTACAGAGATCCTATTTGCTTTGTTCTATTTTGAGACTCTTAAGCAATATCACCTTGTAGCAACAGCTGTTGAGAGGGATGTGGTTGGTGTGAATTTCTCCTCCATTGCCTGGAAAGTTTAAAAGTTGTAATACATTCTCAGTTCATTTTAGGTTCAGGTATCCCTAGGAGCAATCTTCTTCATGTTCATCAAAAGGAACGAGATACTAAGATTGCAAAGCAGAGATTCAGAAACTTAATGCAAACTGCTCTCATTTGGAAACCTCAACTGGGACATAATTGCAAAAGCACCAGACATTAGAAAATCAGTTGTTAAATTAGCCAGAATAAACGTCCTGAGGTATAAAGCTACTGCTAACCCACTTATCTGACAACAAGATGAGTGGGTTGGCAACAGGCCTGAGTAAAGGCCTGAGTTAACAAGGACAAATTCAGTACCTGTATTGTTTGAATGATTTACTAATCCATGATCTCTTTTGGCAGCAAGATCAAGCATTAGCTACTGTTTCTTTAGCTGTGCTATTGGAAAACTGATGCTCTCAGTTACAAAACTGGAAGCCATGGTAAATAAGCGTAACTAAACTATGTAGGAAGAAAGGTTTCATTTGAATCCCTAGTGGTCAGGCTGGCAACCCCTACTGATTACTTACATCACAGTGAGTAATAACTTACGCAGACATCCCGTCTGTACGGTTACCTTCTCCGGCTGCCCCCATTTGTCCATTTAGTCACCTGTTGAACATTACCTATGACCTAACTGTGAGGTCTGCAAAGCAGGGACTGTGTTATTTCTTTGCCCTGATCCTGTTTGGGGTCTCAGGTGAGATAATACAATTGTTGTTATTAATAATGATAAGTATTGTTTTTAATTTTAAACTGTCCGGTCCGGTTGTTAGAGAACTAATTTAGGACTTGGGAGACCTGGGCTCAAAGACACTGCTTTACCATGGATACCTGTGTGACCTTGGGCAAGCAACACCATGCCGCTGCCACCCCGGAGCCGATTTAGGTGAGCGGTGCCGGGCCGGAGCCTGAACCCCTCCTGTACTGCGCCCCCCAACTCCCTGCCCAAGCCCCCTACCTGCACCTCGCACCCATCCTGCACCCCAGCTCCCTGCCCTGAGCCCCCTTGTACACCCTGCACCCCAACCCCTGCTCTGAGCCCCCTCCCACAGTCCGCACCCCTCCTGCACCTCTGCCCTGAGCCCCCTCCTGCACTCTGCACCCCTCCTGCACCCCAACCCCCTTTCCTGAGCCCCCTCATATGCCCCGCACCCCTCCTCTCCCCCAGTACCTTGCCCTGAGCCCCTTCCTGCATACCGCATCCCCTCCTGCACCCGAACCCCTGGCCCTGGCCCTGCATACAATTTCCCCACCCAGATGTGGCCCTCAGCCCCGAAAGTTTGCCCACCTTGGGTTAAGGGGTGCAGCTGGCTTCAGATCTATTACAGCTTTGCCATATTCAGGGATGTGACTTACGGCCCAGAGAAAACTAGCAGAGAGGTTTTTTTAGGTCCCATTAATATAAATCCAATTGAAGCTAAAAAAAATTAAACTTTATGCATAGTAGGCCACTCTCATATAGATATATGTGTATCCTTCACACTTATCTCTCTCACTTTCCTACCACATAGGGCTACTCTGAGAATAAATACATTAAAGTCTGTGAGGTAGGGAATTACAAATATTACACTAATGGGGGCTATATAAGTACCTGGAAAGATACTTTTCACAAGCATTAAATGGATAGGACATATTTTTAAAATAATAAGAAATATGTTAAAATCATTGTACAAAAAATTACAATCTGCAGGTTTAAAGATTAAATGCATAATATTTTCTTGATCAAATCTAAGTTCCTTCTTTTCTTTTGAAGAGGTTTTCATCTCTAGTAACCCCTGCCCTGAAAAATTAGCCAAAGAATTAAACTTCCTTGTTCACAGTACATGGCCATTTATATTAACCAACTGCAACTGGTTATTTAACTTCCTATCATAAGAGGACCTCTCCTGTTCTGAGCCTTCCATCCAACATACTACATGGAAGTCTCACAAAAGACAGCACAGGGTATTAAGTCTGATGTGCTCCGAACAGCTTGCTGAGGCCCTCAGCATTGCGATCTCTGTGCAGGATTCAGCATGTCTATAGTAAAAGCCAAGACGTTTCTGGTTATCTCTTTCACTGGATTAATTAAAAATAAAATGGGAATGCTTCTTGAGGGTCACACACACATTTCATCAGAGCCAAGACTTTGGGAGTCACACAATCTCCATACATGCATGGAAGGAAAGCAGAGTGGGATACAGCCAGAGAGTGACAGGGTATTAATCCAGACTGGAGATATTCTTGCCTTTCAATCTGTTGTATATCAGAATGTATTTAGACAAATAGGTATAGTTGGGGATTGGGGTTCCTGTTCCCACCAGCAGCAGTACCTATCTTTCAAAGACAGAAAATCTGTAAAGCAGAATCTACAAACAGCAAAGGAGGATGAAACAAAAGTTAGTTACTGCAACCATCTTTTACTCTGTGGGGTATAGCACCAGCACAATGGAGCTCAATCCCACGTGAGGATTTTTAATCACTAACATAATAAAAATAAATAAATATTAACAATCATACAAAAGCACAAGAGAATACACATCCTGTATATTAATGACTGTACATAGTATAATTATTGGTGGATTGGTGGAACTTTGGCTTGTTCTTTAATACCTTTAATTCTATTATATGTGATTTTATATAGATATTTTTCCGTATAATTTTTTTCTACATGCTGCATCAAGATGTTCTTTAATTTTCTTGAGAACAAAGGAAAATAGGTATTCTGAACATATGGCTACCATGAGATGGTTTCCCTAGCAACAATAACCTGTGAAACCTCTTAAAAACTTTTCCCCTCTATAATAATGTGGGTTTTCAGTGGTTTGATTCACAATCGTATCATCTCATCTCGAATCATTGCAGTGGATAGAAATGGAGTGAATTGTGAAGCACCTGTGCTGTCCTTGTACCAGTGAATAACCTAGTTTGCAGAGAATCTCAATTAATTTGTCGTGGTTTTAATATCTCTCTCTGGACTTTCTAACCAATTTGCTATTACAGGGAGTTTCATGTTAAAACTCTCCTTTAGGAATGAATGAATGCTCTTTACATAAAACTCTGTTAAAAAATTACCAGATGTGATTTAAAAAAAAAAGTCACTCACTCAATCTGAAGGGTTAAATATGAAATCAATGGGGCTTCCCTCTTGGAGCAACTTGGAGGATCGGGAGCCAAGAAGCCAGCTTGCTGCCCAAACAATGGGAGCTAGGTCTATATTTACACTGTAGGCGAACCACACTGTAACATGCTCTTCTCTGTACATAAGGGATCCATAAGAATCACTGTTCTTGTGGAGAGGAATTCAGAGGAAGTGGAAAAGCAAACAACAATTCCTTCCTCATGCTTCTAGTGTTGGTTGGGAAGTTTTCAGTGAAACAATTTTCATCTAAAAGACCCAATTCCTCAAAACAGAAACTTTTTGTGGAAATGTCTTGTTTCTGATGGACTGTCTGGTCAAAAACTAAAGAAAGAGAGACCCATACCAGTATAGCTAATAGCCCAGTAGTTTAAGGCACTCACCAGGGAGACAGAAGACCTATGTTCAAATCCCTGTTCTGCTGGATTGATCCTGGCCTCCCACATCCCAGCTGAGTACCCTAAACAACTGGCTATTCTGGAGTCGGTCTCTATTTTCTGTGGCTTCTTTCGAACAAAAATTGAAAGGGCCCACTTTTGTTCTGACATAGAATGAAATATTTTTGGAAACCTAAAAATTTGTCACAAAATGGGTTTCTTGTTTTCCAGCCAGCCATACATATTTCTGCCTTTGCAAACACAATGCACACCCCACCTCCCTTCCTTCCCCCATGTAACACTATTTGTGAGGAATAAAATGACCAATACCAGACACACTGAGCAAGCACTATCTCTCTCTCTTCCCCTGTTGCAGTTCTTAAGGCTCCTGCCATAGCGGCTATTGGAAGTGGAAGCAGCCGTATATATTGGGTCCCATTTCTATTGTGTATTCTGGCACTCTCTTTCTGTGTATAGAACTCCCATTGGCATTAATGTGAAATCCAAAATCCAGATACCTAATGAGCAATAGGCTGTTCACAGTAATCATAACATTGATAACAATCCTGGCATAAACAGCTAATAATTCCTCCTTTGCCCCGTTCCAAGGGCCTTCCCAAAAAACTGATGTGTGTGTAGTGGATAAAAGTAAAACAAAATATTCTGCATGTGTGTGCTTTTTTGCATAATAAAAAGGTCTATAATTTCATATCCTTTTTTACTCTTAAGCAGAGTCATCAGAAAGAGAGGAAAAATCAAAATTTTGATTTCAATTCAATTTTCTGAGCAGATAGAGTGTGAAAACATGGTGGATGCATACATGGGGACTCATTAAACTATAATGAGGAACATAAGAGTATGTTCTTCCTTAGATCCTTCTCCTCCTCTAATTCCCCTTCCTATAGTTCATTCACTTCCTCTACCCACTGTGCTGCACTCTTTCCTTTCAACAGTTTCCTCCTGGATCCATAAGGTAACATACTTCCTGTCTTGATAGCTAGGTTGTCCTGTGGGGGCCACATGACTGGGATTATCTATTGTTTCTGGAAACATGAAGACAGGCATAGGTTGGACTTTACAGCAGGCAAGAGTCCCAACCTGCCCACTATCTCTGCCCACCTAACAGCCAACCTCCTCACCCATCCTCCAGCATTAGTGGGCCAAACCTCAGAAACAGCAACTTCCTACATTTTATTTGGCATAAAACTGGCCAGGAACCAGAGTCTTAGGTTTGAATCTCATGTCTATGGGAAATTTCAAAGATGGACCATACTGTTGCAGAGTTTGTGCACTCCTTGACCTAGAGAGATCCAACTGGCCTGTGTTTGAAAGGGTTCCCCGGCTATAGTGCCTCTTCTAGTACTGTTCAGTCGTCTCACATATTGTTTGGGTGACCCTCGGTAACATGAACTGTCGGTAAATATTTCTTGGAGTCACCGAAAGACTACATGAAAACACTTGATAATAATAATAAAGCACTTAATACCAACAGTAGCCAAGAACATTTTATAAGCCCGCAAAGAAACAGGTGGGAGAGACAAGGACCTTTACGAACGTGTTATAAAATACTGAAACACAGAAAAACATGTGCTATTTTGAAGGTACATTTCCTTGTGAATGAGGAAAAGAAATAAACAGCTATTTTAATGACCCTTTAAGTTTCTATTAAGATCTACAGAAATGTCCCAAACATTGTTCATTTTTCTTGTTACCTTTTTGAATATGGATATTCTACAGTATGAGGCAGCAGCTGTATGGACACAAGGAGGAGTGTCTGTTTGCCCTGTGCTGTGTGAGACTGGCTGAATTTCAGTGCTTCATAATAGCGTGAAATATCTTGTGTGATGAAAGTAGAATAGTTGCAATAAGAGGAAGTGTAAGACCCCTGCCCTCAGCACAAGCACCTGCTGCAGTTTTGAGTTATTGGGGTGCGAGTAGGGCCTGGAGCTGTGATGCAGCAGCATGGAATGCTGTTCTGGGAAGAGAACAGCCAATGGGAGAGCAGCTCGAGCTGGGGGAGGGGCGTGGATGATTTTGGAAGGGGAAACAGTTGGAAAAAGCTGCCAGAGAAGAAGAAGAAGGATCTAGATGCTGAGTTAGTGGATGAACCAGAGCTGGGGTAGGAGGAGAGCCGATAGAATGAAAGAAGAACAGGAGAATAAAAGTAGAGGACTGGAAAGTGAAGAGAAGGAAAATAGGAAAGATTTCAGGAGACGCAGAAAGAACAGAACTGGGCATGTGAGCAGACACTATTGGAGAAAGGAAGTTGAGGGAATAAAGTCTACAGATGTACTGGCGAGAGAGTATCAAGGGAAAAAGGCTGAAAGGAAATGTAACCGGTGAAAAAGGGAATTGACCAAAAAACTGTGTTAGATGAAAAAGGTCCTGAAAACAGTAAACAAGAAGTCCAACCATGAAGGGCCCAAAGTATTTGAGCAGAGAGAATGACTGTTTGAACATCTGTTGAAGGAATGCAGTTCAAAGGTGCTTAGTGAGGGCCCACTAGGTGAAGAAACCTCACTTGTGGATAAATTCAGTGAAAAGAGGTACAGCCACAGAAATGTTGACCCAAGGAGCACCTCAAGCTGAAAAGAAGCAAAGAATAGGACAGCAAGAGTGGAGTTGGATTTACAAGCTAGGAGAGGAAACATTGATCCTTTTCTGAAATGACACAGTACACCATCAAGAAATTTCTTTTGTTCTTGTTAATAATGATGCATTTAGTGTTAAATGCACAAAGAAAGGAAAAGTAGTGTGTACAAGCTCACAAAGGTTAATGGGTTAGTCACTTCTGGTTTATTATTACAAGTAGTCAGTATTTAATAATATTTTATATTATTTATGTTCCTGCTTCGAAATTGGGTTTTTCCTTATAAAGTTCTAAAAAATTAAAATGATCCCTTTTGACTTGGTTTTGACCTCCCATTTAGCTCTAGCCTCACCTCGCCTCACCCAGGGTCACTGCAAATGGGTGTCATGAACAAGACAGGAGAAGTCCAAAGCAAGAAGTAACCATCTTAAAACAATGAGTCAGGCAGAGGATTATGTAGGAGAAAGGTTGACTGAAGATGAAGACTCACATTGACACCACTTACCATGCCATATTTCTAGCCCTGGTTCACTGCAAAACCATCTTATAAAGTCAAATTTTACTCTTCTGAATCTAACAGATCTGTTATGACCTGGTGACTGTAAAGGCCTATGATGAAATGCTATAGGAGGTGCTATTACTGCAGAATAACATAATCCTACTGAATGTGTAACATCTTTAGGGCTCAGGTACCTTCAGGGCACAGCTGTGAGTAAAAGGCTCAGAACAATCCAGATGTTCCAGGGAGTTCAGTGACCAGACCCTTCAAGAAATGTTCCAGGATCCCTGCCTCAGATCCATCAAAATATGCAGGGTGGGATGGATGTGGGACTCCCAAAACAGATATTTTTGATTTCCACCTTTATTCATTTTTCTTACTTACTTGTTTATGTTTCCTAATAGTGTGTTGCTCTTAAAAACATGTCTGGTGGAAGTTAGTTGAGTTACTCAATGTATTGCCAGCAAACACATTGTATCATTCAAATATTAATAATGTTTTTAACTCTCTTCCTATTTTCTTTCTGAGGGGGACCAAAAAAAAAATCTGCTGTAAACAAGTCTCACAAGCACTCATCGTTAGACAGTAAAAACAAGTAGGACAACAGATGCTGGATCTGAATTTTTCCAGGATAAATAAATGCATAAGAGCAGATTTTAAAAGAGTATTTTGTGCCGATCACTAAATAATTCATCATCAAAACCTTTCTGTTCTACATGTTGTGCATGAAGCACCTTAAAACACTGAAACAAATAGTCTGAATATGTCAATAAACTAGGGGTGTCATTTTCAAAAGCATCTAAATGACTTAGGAGCACAGCCCCCACTGAAAGTCACTTAGGTGATTTGGAAATTCCCAAACTAAATGTTTAAAAAACTAGAAATATATTAATTAACAAAGAATCAAATTACAATTTAACCCTTTCTTGTGGGTATCACCCCATCAACTGTAGGAACATGATCAAATTTCTCATCAGTCAAAAGTACAATTTTCTCCAGTAAACTTCAAACTTCAAAGACAACTTCATAAACCGGAATTTTCAGTGCCAAGTCTCATTTTATTGCTGGTGTTTAGATATTTTCATACACTTTCTGGTAGCGTTCCTCTTTAACAATAAAAAAAAGCCCCTCCATTACCTGATGGCTTTTTACACCATCTTTTAGACTTATTTTCCTTTACCTTTTGGGATTCTGTTCCTGTTTCTCTTTCTTAGACCTTAGCCACACCGTTGGTCAGGGTTTTTTTGCACAGCCAATGGGATGTGATTTCCACCTCCATCCCTGTGAGCTGTAATACAGTCCTTTTGACTAAATTTACCCACCATGGCCTGCTGCTAGCATATATTAACCTTTTCCCCTTTCTCTCGCTCTGCCCTGCAGACTCACGTGACACTCCCTCTTTGACATCTAAACTAACATAGAGTGCTACACTCTGTAAGATGAAAGTAATCAGAATACTCCAAGAGCTAAAAAGGGACAGCATTTGATTATAACCTCAATTATTTCTGAAACATTTAATCTTGGAATGTAATTGAATACTGATTTTCTAGCCAAGATGAGAAAATACCCACAGAGTCAAGAAGGGCATGGAAATTTCAGCCCATGATATTTTTATAGGGCACTTTTTGCCAGCTCTGTGAATTCAAAGAGCTATTCAAACAACTTGATCCACAAGATGTGGGCTTGGTATATGAATTCCCGGGTGAAATTCTATGGCCTGTGTTATGAAAAAGGTCAGATTCAAGGATCACAAAGATCCCTTCTGGCCTTAAAATACATTAATCTGTGAATTGACATTTAACAATTGGCCAGAAGATTAAAATTAGCTGACCTTTGGCATAAGTTTGGTCAGATCTTTAACTGGTGAAAATCAGCATAGTTCCTTTGAAGTCACAGAATAAATCCCTATGGAGATGGATTAGTGGGCAGAGTGTAGGTGAGTCAGTCAAAGAATGGATAATATGACCACATCTGTAAGAAGTGTGTGTGTGTGTGTGTATGTGTATTGACAGATAGATTGATTTAGTCTGTATATTGCATTCCTGTGACATCAGTTTATCAGATGAGTTTTCAAGCAGTTTCATAATGTTAGCCCTTAGAATACACTCACAAACTGTTAAAACGATGTGATCCTCTATGGAAGAAAACAAGGTAATTCTGCTCCTTTCAGTAGCGGGCTGTCAGCTTTGTTAAATGGTATGTTTAACACAAGAGATTTTCTTAGAAAGGAAAAAAATGGGTTGAGCTATCAGTCCTGAAAGTTTGTTGGTTTATGGAGAGTTGCAAGGGGATTTTTGAAAATGACAGTATTTCTCACCTGCACCGACGGTGCCCCTTGGTGTAAAGCTGGAAGATAAATATACTGCAGTTTCCTACACCCAATTTACCTTTTTCTATTTATATTTTCAGCAGAAACTACAGAAGACTTCATATTTTGTGTGGGAAATTCACAGTGGCTGTATAGTCCAAAGCATTGTTTAAAGCATCTTTTTTTTAATCATTTTGATGTGTTTATCTCTTTGTTTCTGCACATAGAGTTGAAGGGTTTGCTAATGTGTGCTCATCTTCATATAGCTGATTGGCTGTAGGCTGAGTTCTACATAAATAGCCATTGGGATTTTGTGTTTGTTGTCATAGTTCATTAAAAAATGCAAATTTATGTTCTGGAGGATATTCCTCATCTCACCGAATTATAATGATATTAGGGTAGATCAAGCTGCATTTCCATTAACTTTTCTAAAAATAAAATAAAATAGACAGATATATATTGTGGGCAATATCTCAACCTCCCCCCTTATACAGTTTGGTTTGTAAGGTCAGTTGTGAGTGGACAGGTGTGATATTGTTTTGATCTCATTTGTTACGGTAGCACTGACAATCCTGGCAATTGAAATAATCGTTTCTTTTTCTCTTTTGTTCTCTCTCTCTCTTACATTATTGAGAGTCCTGGGATCGGTTACTATTTCTGGCACTGACTTGTGTGACTTTTATGGCATAACCTCATTTTGCCTCAGTTGCCATTTCTAAAATGGGTATAATAATTATTAACAATTTAAGAGGCTTACTGGCTGTTCGGGAAGTGTTCTAAGACCTTTGCCATTTTCAATTTTATTCATGTTATTTAGAAATGGATCAAGTGGTGTAATGAAATTTGAATGCTAATTTCACCCCCAGGGATTCATAGACTGAAAAGAAGCCTCACAATTATAATGTCTTTTAAGATTCTTAAAAGTGAATGCAAAGCAGCCTGCAGAGAAGGATCCATTAGATAGAGAAATAGTCTTGCATGTTAACACTACTGGTGTGTGACAGGGTGGTCAGTCTGTTTAAGAGACTTTTTGGATTTGGGGTTTTCCTTTCATATTTAGCTCTCTTACCTGATGTGTTTTTTCTTGTTTTGGGGGGTATGAGCATCTGCGTGAATGGTATCTGAATGAAGGCTGAGAGTTTTCTTTTCTTTTTCAGTCTTTGTTCAGTACTGTAGTGTTCTGTCTCTCTGTCGTTCCCAGAAAACTAGGGAAATGACAAGAGGCTAATCCATACAGCTGTGCAAAACCTACTGTGTATGGTTGCCAGGCCACTAATGACTGGAAGAGGCAGATTACCCTAACTGATGAGAGGGACAGGTGCAGGAAGTTGGCAAATCTAACCCTGAGGCACAGGAAACATTATAAAAATCAGAACCCACAAAAGCAAGAGCTTAGAAAGGGAAGTGTGGTGTAGAGCTGGTATTTCCTGTGCTGGTCATTTAGTTTACCTAAGAGCCTCCGTTACAGATCTATGAAATGGTGATAGTACTTACCTTCCTCAGAGGGCTGGTAGGAGGAAAAAATCCATGGATGATTATTAGGAATTCAGATTCTATACTGGACCATATAAGTACCTGGCTATGATGCTGATCCAGTAGCCTAGTCTCCGTGGTGAAAAGAACAGTTTTGATTGCTTTATTTCTATATAGTTTGTAAGCTATCCTTCACCATGATACCTAGGCAAACTTTACATAGCTTAAAAAGGGACTGTTTAAATTCCTAATAGAATTCTGCAGCTTTAGAGTCAGGGAGGCAAGAGAGATTTAGTCAGTGAATAAAATGTCCATGTTTTCATAGCTGTTCAGGGACCAGTTTAAGGCTGACATCTCTTCCTTGCAGAAGCAAATTCCTGAGTATTTACTCCTTAGAAAGCTCTGTGTCTTGTACTTGACAAAGGTGATGATCATAAGTGAGGTTCTAGTGTTACTTATGAACATATTTTATAAGTAGGGTAGAAGATGGAGCGGTGCTTTCTAATGCAGCTGGAGCCTAGACTATTTACATCTTTGTAGATATTTATCATTACTTTGAATTTCATCTAACCCTTAACAGGCAGGCAGTGCACAGAGCAGGATACAGCTGTGATATCCTCATCCCAGCTTGCTGCAGTGAAAGGCAGGCGAGCTACATTTTGCCCTTCCAAAACATTCCAAGTAGCTTTCTTGCTTGGTCCCTGGTAGTCTTTTATAGCAGACAAGCCTAATGAGGCATGTGTGGCCACAGGTAAAAACCAAACCTGACACAAAGGGGCACAATCTCTTCATCATGTGTCGTTGGAACGTGGTGCAACCTGAGAGCCTAGCAACAGTGAGTGATCTAGCAGATCATATTAACAGTAGTCAGGCAGGTGTCTTGAATTGATATTGTAGGCATAGGCTTTTCCAGGACTTCACAGTGCTTCCTACTGCCAATAAACATCACTTCTATCTCAGCTAGGATGAGCTCTAGCCAAGCTTCAGTCTTTATCAAACATTTTGAGAGCCCAGCAACAGCTGTGTCTGGGTCTGATGAAAAGGAGGGGGGAAATGAGGACACTCGGCACACTCATGATGCTGTAGCCCACTTGATCTTTTATTTCTTCCATCAGCTTAGTATATATGTTGTACACCATAGGCAACAAGGTTGAGCCCTGCTTGACCCCAGAGCTGACAATGAGAAGGAGAAGCAGTCACCTAAATAAAACCTTCTAAGATTCTCCTGAAATGAATAAGGGAAACAATTGAAAAAGGTCAGTCCATTCCACTAGGTCTTGCAGTCAAGACAGCAGCAGGCATGCTCAATGATATCAAAGGATCAAGTAGCATTAGCCTAAGCACCTGTCCTACATCTCTTGTCCCGAGGAACCTGTAAGCCACCACTCTCTGTGCAGTGTCCAAGACATTAAGTGGTCTGAAGCCTGATTGCATGAGGTTAAGGGAACTTTCAAATGCAAGATATTGTTAAGGTTGCCCTGACATCACTTTCTTCATCTCTTTCAGAAAGGGGAGGTTCAAAACTGGGTGATATCTCGAAAGTATGTTAATGATCAGAGTTAGTTTCCTAAGCTGAGGTCTGACCACAATTTGTTTGAGGGTTATTGGTAGGTTGCTGTTTGAGAAGGATATTTTAAAATCTTTTTCCAGTAGAAGACTTTTATGCGCTAGCCACAAGGTATCAGTGTTCACAAACGTCAAGTCCAGCTGTCCAGGAAATTAGGTGGAATGCTTTGGGCTATTGTCTGACACCTGGATGAAGCAGTAACAGGGTTTTTTTGGGGCGGGGGGAGAGGCTTCTGTTTGGTCTTGTTACCTGATTCAAAGAGGTCATTGTGAAGATGGTCAAAATCAACTAACCAGCAGGATTTTATGTGAAGTATTTTGCACATTTTCTGGAAAAAAATATTTCATGTACAGCTATTCCACTCCTTGCCTTGCTTTTTATTTCTTAAAACACATAAGTTTGCTGCTCGCACAAAATGTCTTAATCTTTTCTGTTGCAAACAAAACATGTTCCTTCTGACATCATCTTCTTTCCTCTTGTTCACCCACTGTCTCCCAAATTTAGTCCATGATTTCTTGACTGAATGGTGATGTGCTGATAAACAAGTCTGCACTGTACTAGCATTCTGACTTCCTGCCTGTTATGCTAGGCATTGTGACCAGAGTAACACATCTAGCTATGACATCCTTTTGAAGCTCATACGAAAGTTAGTAGATTATTAAGTCATATTAATGTTAAATGTGTGAACAGGCACTCTGGCATTCACTGTCTATTTAATAAATGTGTTCTTGAATTCACTTATTATATGAGCATTTGAACCGAGCTATCAAAGTTTGCTTTTACATGTCTGTGTAATTATTCTCAAGTAATTAAACCTCAGGAAATTCCATAAAACTGATTTTAAAAAAAGTATAAATTTTGTCTAGCACATGTGGCTGGTTCAACAGTGTATAGTAAAACGGCTGTGGTAACTGCCACGCTCTGAAGTTCTGTGAGTGCATCAATAGACACATTTAAAATCCTGTGCTGTGCATATTATTGGAGGCAAAGATTTACTACTTCTCTAAGATAGCAAAGTTTTTTTTCCCACTGCTTTGGATGGATGAATATCTGTATGAATCTGGGCTGCCATGATCTGGAAATAGAGCTGAGCATTCACATCTTGACGAGGTTTTTTTTCTCATTTTTGTTATAAACAGGACCACTTGGACTCAGACTGGATTGACCATGTCTACGAGAAGAGATCTGTTTCTGAAGGAGACAAATGCCATGCCTAGTTTTTAGTTAACACATTTGTTGTAATAATTTGTTATTTTATAGTTATGAACATGCACCCAGAGATAGCAATTCTGAGTGCTTTAAAAAGAGTGCAGATAAAAACACTTTTTTGAAATGGAAGATTGTATGAGCTATTTCTTTTGAGACTTGGCTTGGTTGTCCTGAAACCTTTAAGGTAAGGATCTTCAAATGTTACTCTGAATAGTGGTGTAGTTTTTGTCCCTGGGCTGCCTTTACTTAGAGAATTCTGTCTTGATAGGTTGAGAATAAGCAAAGCACAGTGAATTCATAGTTGCATTTTATATTTTAAGGTTCACCTTGGGATTCTGTGTATAACAAGATTACAAATACTTACTTATTTCACTGGGCAGTAACTTACACCGATACACAAATATTAGCGGTATTTAAAGCCTGTGATGAAGAGACTCAAGACAACTACCAAGAGGTTTGCATTGTGGTCTAGAGATATGTACCTTTTAAGTGGTTTAACAAACAGAAAGCCTGGAGGAGAGGCTCTGCAGAAGCCCATGTTGTGTTATGCAGAGACGACAGCTGGGAACAGTGTTAGTGAACAAAGAGGATCTTTTCAAACACCTTGAGCCCATGGTGATTTGTGAACAACACATACATCACTTCTTACCTCAATAAGAATATACACCAAGGGCCCCTGAAAGAGTGCACATAAACAGTGTATTTTGCTTGCTAAAGAGAATGCAAAACCAGATCATTTGGTCACAATATTATCACATTTAACAGCCTGTTCCAAAACACAGATATGGGTTTTGTATGTACTGACAATTAAACACAAGAACTATGGGTAAAGATGTAGAGACCACATTATGCAAATTTTGTGTCTCAAGATGAAAGGGGGAGGAAATTGATAGAATAGTAAAGGGATTCTGTAATGCGGTTGCTGCATGATCATGGAATGGGTTTGTTGTTCAATAATATCCATTCCTTAATCTTCATATACTCAGGTATTAAGTCAGTATTAAGAATATAGTTGCTCTCAGTCAGACAAACTATTGCACTTCACTGTAGTGATGAAATCAAACTTTTCAATAAATCTGTTAAATAGCCCTTGACTAAATGAGACTGATTCAATTGGGTGAAATTTAATTGTTGTGTGTGTTGGCAGAATCTCAACTTGATGGAGGTTTTCTGTAATTCAGAAGTTCTTGGCAGAGGAATGCTCCTGAAAATGAAGGATGGAGTGCTCCTAATTATATACATTATGTTGGAATGAAAGACAAAGTCGTTGTACTTCAAAGTAAATCAAATAGTTTAGCAAGTCACATGCTAGCCTAACAGACTGTAATAGTTTAAGGGGTCCTCAACGGCTTTTGTTGCGTGTCAAAACTCAGTTACTACTTGGGAGTGTTGCCTTTACTGCAAAAGCACATTGGATGCCACTGAGCAATTGGGACATTTTTTGTTTGTAAGACTCACAATGTGTAGTAAGAAGAAAAGGAATACTTGTGGCACCTTAGAAACTAACCAATTTATTTGAGCATAAGCTTTCGTGAGCTACAGCTCACTTCATCAGATGCATTCAGTGGAAAATACAGTGGGGGGATTTATATACATAGAAAACATGAAACAATGGGCGTTACCATACGCACTATAAGGAGACCGATCACTTAAGGTGAGCTATTACCGGCAGGAGAGCGGGGGAGGTGGGGGGAGAAAACCTTTTGTAGTGATAATCAAGGTGGGCCATTTCCAGCAGTTGACAAGAATGTCTGAGGAACAGTGGGGGGTGGGGGGGAAATAAACATGGGAAAATAGTTTTACTTTGTATAATGACCTATCCACTCCCAGTCTCTATTCAAGCCTAAGTTAACTGTATCCAGTTTGCAAATTAATTCCAATTCAGCAGTCTCTCTTTGGAGTCTGTTTTTGAAGTTTTTTTGTTGAATTGCCACTTTTAGGTCTGTAATAGCGTGACCAGAGAGATTGAAGTGTTCTCCGACTGGTTTTTGAATGTTATAATTCTTGACATCTGATTTGTGTCCATTTATTCTTTTACGTAGAGACTGTCCAGTTTGACCAATGTACATGGTAGAGGGGCATTGCTGGCACATGATGGCATATATCACATTGGTAGATGTGCAGGTGAACGAGCCTCTGATAGTGTGGCTGATGTGATTAGGCCCTATGATGGTGTCCCCTGAATAGATATGTGGACACAGTTGGCAACGGGCTTTGTTGCAAGGATAGGTTCCTGGGTTAGTAGTTCTGTTGTGTGGTGTGTGGTTGGTGGTGAGTATTTGCTTCAGGTTGGGGGGCTGTCTGTAAGCAAGGACTGGCCTGTCTCCCAAGATCTGTGAGAGTGATGGGTCGTCCTTCAGGATAGGTTGTAGATCCTTGATGATGCGTTGGAGAGGTTTTAGTTGGGGGCTGAAGGTGATGGCTAGTGGCGTTCTGTTATTTTCTTTGTTGGGCCTGTTCTTCTGGCTCTGACAATCTGTTTCTTCACTTCAGCAGGTGGGTATTGTAGTTGTAAGAACGCTTGATAGAGATCTTGTAGGTGTTTGTCTCTGTCTGAGGGGTTGGAGGAAATGCGGTTGTATCATAGAGCTTGGCTGTAGACAATGGATCGTGTGGTGTGGTCTGGATGAAAGCTGGAGGCATGTAGGTAGGAATAGTGGTCAGTAGGTTTCCAGTATAGGGTGGTGTTTATGTGACCATCGCTTATTAGCACCATAGTGTCCAGGAAGTGGATCTCTTGTGTGGACTGGTCCAGGCTGAGGTTGATGGTAGGATGGAAATTGTTGAAATCATGGTGGAATTCCTCAAGGGCTTCTTTTCTATGGGTCCAACTGATGAAGATATCATCAATGTAGTGCAAGTAGAGTAGGGGCATTAGGGGACGAGAGCTGAGGAAGTGTTGTTCTAAGTCAGCCATAAAAATGTTGGCATACTGTGGGCCATGCGGGTACCCATAGCAGTGCCACTGATTTGAAGGTACACATTGTCCCCAAATGTGAAATAGTTATGGGTGAGGACAAAGTCACAAAGTTCAGCCACCAGGTTTGCCGTGACATTCCTTCCTACCAAGACTACAAAAAGAAGGATTCTGGGTGGACTCCTCCTGAAGGTCGAAACAACAGACTGGTCTTCTACATAGAATGCTTCCGCCGACGTGCACAGGCTGAAATTGTGGAAAAGCAGCTTCCTGAGCTCTCGTCCCCTAATGCCACAAGTACTCCTTTTCTTTTTGCGAATACAGACTAACACGGCTGCTACTCTGAAACAATGTGTAGTGCGGGTGTGGAACATTAAGTCCATGTGCACAGGCCTAAAACTTAAGTGACAGAATCATATGACATACAAATTTCCAGTTTTTGGAAGAAATGTGGTCCCAATCCAGCAGCTGGATCGACATGGGTAGCCCCACTGAAGTTACCCATGGGTGGATGGAAGCACCTACATGGACTGAATCTCAGAACTGGGGCATATATTACCACACTTAACCTGAACAAGAATGGGAGCATACTATAGCCAATCTATGCTCATTTTGCACAGGTGTAAGGTGCCATGCAGACCCAATATTTCTATCAAAGATGGAATACAAACAAAAAGTAGTCTTGACATTAACTTTCCTTATTTATTAGAAAGAATCTCTGGTTGGTTCATGCTATTTTTATCACCTTTAGACATTAGATTCCTGATGTTAGTTCCTGTGGCATCCTTTGCTCATCTTGAGATCCTCATCATGATCCCTGAAATCATTAACTTAGGCTTTTATATTATAAATATTTATTATACTTTACTGAAGAAGCTTAAAATGTGAATAAAAGATAAGAGGGTGAAAAGAAAAAGGAAAGTTTAAATGAAAGATAAAATGAATAGGAAGCAAAATCAACTCTGTAGATCAGCAATATCCTTTTTGTTTGTTGCAGACCTTTCCACTTGTATCAGTTTGATACACTATAACTGTTTTGCTTTCCTGTTTACTTGTATATTTAAACAGCTCATTATTTTTATTTTAACTGTTACTTTAGTTTTATCAGTTTTCAACACTTCTCTAAGCTCTATCTGTATATTTTGCATTTCTCCCCATTTCCCAAAAAATGGCTACAAGTTCCTTGACTGCTAGAACTGACTCTTGACATCGTTTTAAATATCATCTCTGAAAATTGATGGAAACGTGGAGGAAACAAAACAGTGGGAGGTTTTTTTTTATGTGCATGTTTCATAGAAATGCCACTGCCCCACTGTGGAACAGCCAGTAAACGAAAGTAGAGATGGCAGTAGCAACCAACCTATAGTATCAGAACTAATAACCTCCCCTCAGCTTCAATATTTGTTTTAAGGGTGCAGATGCATTTCTTTTTAACCACATTTTTCTTCCCCTAAAAAAAAATCACATGCTTAACTCTCCTTGTCAACATCTTGCGCTCTCTTTTCTTTTTGTCTCTCCCTTCATTTTTCTAATTCAGATTACACATTGATCAATATTTTTCCTTATTATGCAGTGTATTAATCTAAATAAGCAGTTAACTGAATTTTAAGTATTATTGTTCCTCCCATAGCTTTCATGGAAATCATTCAGTTGCATAAGATTATGTGGCGTACATCACAAAAGACCCAAACATTTTCCATGGAAGCCAATGGGAATTTTGCCATTGACTTTGGTAGGAATCAGAATAAGGCTCAAAAGGGTGAGAAGAGTTAAAATCCTGATCTGCTGAGTTTTTTGCAATTAACCTCAGTGGTCATTGATCTTCATCCAAGATCTTGTTTAAAATGTGACTAAAGAAACAGAAAGTAGACATAACAGGATTTAAATTACCAACCTGAGAACCAAAAGGGAGGGCGTTGTGTTCAACATATTTTTTTTTTAAAGATTGCTTTGCCTCCAGTGTCCCAGTGCAGCCTTCCTGTCACTCCCTTCCAAAAAATCTCAGAGCGTGGAATCATAAGAACCTCCCCTCCCTTTCTTTCTGGCTTCTTCCAACAAAGGCTCACTTATCTGAGGAAATTAACAGGTCCATAACCACACAAAACTTATTTGTGTTATCAGCTGCTTACTTAATCATTTCCAGAGCCAACCAAAATCTAAAGAAAAATCTGGCCAAAGAAGTAGCTGTCACACTCCAAACAATCCAGGACATTTGGAGAAGTTTTAACCTGTCTTTACAGGCAACAAGGAAACATCTGGGAGATATGACCGTTGTGATCCATGAGGAATGTTTCATTGCTGATGTAGAATTTTACTGGCTAACAATGCAAACAAGTACTTCATTATATAAAGCTATGTTTGCATTGCAGTAAAACCTTGTCAGTTAAATGAACTCCTGGTTATGTTCAGTTGTATCCCAAATTACACAAATACCCTATGATCAGCAGCAGTGTGGACTTCTAGAAGTCAGTGCAGTCTCAGATTGGGGTGTTACTCTCTGCAGTGTGCTCTGGGGGTGCTGTCCTGAAGCACAGCCTTTAAACAGAAGAACAATTAGAGAGGGCTGTCCAACACTACTTTATATGATGCCCCACATGTGGAGAAAGGAGCCCAGGCTTTTTTTAAGTTGGGTAGCTGGTTTCCTTCCTCACCTGAAACTTGATTTTTGTCTGAAGGTTTTGTGTAATGTCCAAAGACTCCTTAGCTAAGCAGGGTTGAAAGTACATATTTTTTTGATGATCAAAAATGCATTTAATTGGATGGATATTATATTGGCTCTTTTATGGATATGTCTAAAATGAGTCACCATTTTGGGAAGGCTGAAGAGTCTGCAGGAATAGCCTCGAGGATGCCTGGTATTGCTGTAGACTTGGAATTCACTAGTTCCCAGTAACGGTCCTTATTTGTTTGATGTCCTGAGATCATACCTTGAATTGGCATGTCAGATCTGAGGCAACCAAGAAAAGTTTGGCATATTTCCAGTCACAATCCCATGTAATCAGATAGGGTGAAACTGATCCCTGTGGCAACTCTATTGGCTCCAGTGGGAGAGGCTGGTTTTCAGCACCTTCAGGAGATGCTCATCATCTTGCAGAATTGAGCACATAGGATTAGCCTAGTTAACCCACACTGTAATGTAGCAAAGTCTGGGATTAGACAAAGTGACAGTCACCATTAGGACCCCAATTGCTGCTATGCAATATGTAGTTTAATAAGTATTATCCATTGTACAGAGTTTTTTCTGTACATCTTCAATGACCCCAATCCTTTTACTACTGAATTAAATTAATTTAAAAATGTTTAGAGAGTAGAAATTTCAATATATTGGAAAATTGTGATTGAAATATGAATCCCAACTATAAACACTAACAATTCTTTTAAAGCAATAATGGCCTATTTGCTAAATGTTTTGGGGCAAGTTCTGCTGGCCTACCCCACCTGGGTAGCCGCATTGATTCCAATTCAAATGTTTAGGTATATGGAGCAATAGCAGCCTCGCACAAATGATTATAGTTATTATGTAAATTCTCAGATACTGCCAGGAAATGTTTTTATTTGGGTGTCATTTTTTCCCACCCTACTCTGTCCTACTGGCTTTTTGTTCTTTTTATCCAATATAGAAATGTAATTCAGTTAAAAAGAAGTGTCAATTATCTGGTTGAAGAAGCCTATTGTCAGAAGATTCACAGTTAAAGCTAAAAAGCCACTTATAATACGTCACATTTCAGCATTGATCATATGGGAAGAAAATCTAAGGAAAAAAGGAGTGCCGGAGATCTGGCAGTTCCTCAAAGAGACAATATGAAAGGTGTAACAGCACACTATCATGACATGAAGACAAGTAGGAGATCAATATGGACCTTCAGGAGCTCTTTAATGACCTGAAAAATAAAACAAAAAGTGGAAACATGGACAAATTGCTAAGGATGAGTACAAAAGAATAGTACAAGCATGCAGGGACAAAATCAGAAATACCTAGCAGGGGACATTAAAAGCAATAAGAAGAGGTTATATAAATAAAAACGTTAGGAGCAAGAGAAGAAAGACAAAGGAAAGTGTAGGACCTCTACTTAGCAGGGAAGAAGAGCTAATAACTGATGACATCAAGAAGGTGAGGTGTTTAATGCCTACTTTTGCTTCAGCATTCACTAAACAGCTTAATGATGGACAGATTCTCAACAGAATTAATATTAACAACAAGGAGGAAGGAACACAAGCCAAATTAGAGAAAGAACAGGTTAAAAATTATTTAGATGTATTCACATCTTCAGGGCCTGATGAAATTCATCCTAAGGTATTTAAAAAACTAGCTGAAACAATATTGGAACCATTCATGATTCTGTTATTGATAACTCATGGAGGATAGATTAGTTCCCAAAGTAATGAAGAAGGACAAACATAGTACCTATATTTAAAATGGGGAACAAAGAGGACCCAGGGAACTATAGAGCAGTCAGCCTAACTTGGATACCCGAATAGGTATAGGAACAAATTATTAAACAATCAGTTTGTAAATTTAGAGGATAATAGTTTATAAGCAATTGCCAACATGCATTTGTCAAGAACAACTCATGGCAAAGCAACCTAATTTTCTTCTTTGACATGGTCATTGGCCTACTAAATGGGGAGGGGAGGCGGGGAGCTGCAGATTATGGTATAACTTGATTTTGGTAAGACATTTGATACAGTCCCACAGTCTCATATGCAGAGTAGGGAAATGTGTCCTAGATTAAAATATTATACAGCAGGTACACAGTTGGTGAGAGGGTGTACTTAGAGTAGCTATCAATGGTTCACTGAAAATCCTGGGTCTGGTACTATTTAATATTTGTGTTAATGACTTGGATAATGGAGTGTAGAGTACGCTTTTAAAATCTGTGGATGACACCAGTCTGGGAGGGGTGGCTAGCATTTGGAGAACAACATTAGGATTCAAAATGACGTTGAGAAATTGGAGATATCATCTGAATTCAACAAGATGATATTCAATAAAGACAAGTGCAAAGTACTTAATTTAGGAAGGAAAAATCAAATGTACAATTACAAAATGGGGAATAACTGGCTAGCCAATGGTACTGCTGAAAAGGATCTTGGGGTTATAGTGGATCACCAATCTAATATGAGTCAATAATGTGATACAATTGCGAAAAAGGCTAATATAATTCTGGGGTGTATTAACAGGAGTATCATTTGTAAGTCATGGGAAGTAATTGTCCCCCTTTACTCAGCTCAGCTCAGGCCTCAGCTGAAGCATCCTGTTCTGGATGGCACATGAGGAAAGATGGAGATAAATTGCAGAAAGTCCAGAGGAGAGCAGCAAAAATGATAAAAGGTTTAGAAAACTGACCTGCAAGGAAAGATTTTTTTAACAATGGGTATGCCTAGCTTTGAGAAAGAAGGCTAAGAGGGGACCTGGTAAGTCTTCAATTATATTAAGGGATGTTGTAGAGACGACGGTGATCAATTATTCTCCACTGAACTTAGGAAAAGAAGTAATTGGCTTAATCTGCAGCAAGGGATATTTAGGTTAGATATTAGGAAAAACTTTCTAATTTTTAGGATAGTTAAGCGCTGGAACAGGTTTCGAAGGGAGATTATGAAATCCCCATCACTGGGTTGTTTTTTTTTAAGGGTGGGTTAGACAGATACCTTTCAGGGATAGTGTAAGTATGCTTGGTCATGCCTCAGTGCCTTGGGCTGGTCTAGATGACCTCCTGAGGTCTCTTCCATCTTACATTTCTATAATTCTGTGATATGGAAGTCTACCATTGACTTCAATGGACATTGGATCAGGCCCGTGGCAAATAAAATAGGTTATTTTTTTATAGATTTGTGTTCCACATATGCAGTAGAGGGAGAGGGATTACAGAGGGGATCCATCTTTCTCCTATTTTCCCAGTTAATGTTACCTTAATACAAATCCTCAATATTAATTTAATGTTTTTGTCTTTTATTTAAAACACTCTCATTTCAAAAAGATGTTCTTCTTGGCCAGGATTAAAAATGTAAATGATCTCCAAGAAATCGAATTGGTTTAATTTTGGTTGATGGGTTTGCTGTGCAGGCTCTGGGGGAGGGGTGGGTTGGTCTCCTGTGATAGACAGGAAGTCAGACTAGATGATCTGGTGGTCCCTTCTGGCTTTAAACTGTACAGCTTTAATCAACAGTATCTGCAGCTGAAAACAGGGGTTGAAACCTATACCGCCCCTATGGTCCAGCATGTATTTTTCACAAGTAATAAAGAAGCACAGTTTATAAACATTTGTCGTGGAACTTTAACATCTAAAGGGTGAGACTTGCCAAACTTTCTTGGGAAAAAATGGTTTCTTTGTAAGACTAGATAGTAATTAATATACTGGAGACACAAAGACTCATATTGGCCACTGTTTATGCTAGGGAAAGTATGCAGTGGGAATACAGAGTTTAAAAATAACAAAGGAATGAAAAATAAGAATTTTATCATTGGCATACTCAGCATATCGCTTTAAAATAGCTCTGTAGTATAGATATGAGATACATTAAGAGAGCTATTTAATTCAGGCATGTTGCCAAGAAGAAGCAATGATGTTGTTTACCATTCATTAATACTGAATAAAGTGAAATTATCTTCAATTTTTGCATCTGGAGAACATGGTTTACAGAAAGGCTAGATAATTAAAAGGCTGACCAAGTTCCATAAAATGCAAAAGTTGAGAGTCTCTAACCCAGAGAACCACAGTATTAAGAGAGGATCTAATTGAAAGGAATCTGATATGAAATGTTTATCCGCTCAGAAATTGCTGTGTTGCATCACATTAATTTATAAGGATGTATGTGCTGAGTCTTTTCAAACCAAAAATTGACATACCCAACCCAAAATTACTTCCAGGTGATTTGCCATGCCTCGTGGTCTGAAAAGTGAGGATCCATTTAAACTAACAGATTCTCAGCAGCAACAAGCATAGTCAGATTTCCAAAAGAAGACAAAGCTGCTGCAGCTGCTGGGAAAAATCAAATTTGGGCCACTTGTTGTTGAAGACAGATTATCTGTTTATCTTATTTCTTTCCTCTAAACTCAGTGCAATAAAAGCCAGCTTGTGCAAGTAGGGCTATCTTTATAACTACTCTGTAGAATTTGTTAGTTTAAATGGAAGTGATTCTGCTTACAGAAGACTGATCCACATAATGCAGCTCCTTCTTTCCACAGTGGAACAACCCAGCACTGCCTTTCCTAATAGGTACTTTGGTTATGAAGTTGCATGGTGTTCCAGGTAGTTGTAACTGATCCTCAAGTAATTGGTTTCCCTGCTCTGACAGAGAGAACAGAGGAATATTGATATAGCAGTTCTCTTCTGGGAGTGCAGAAGCTGCCCAGGAAAAAGTAGAAAAGCCATGTCATCATGGATTTTCCCTAGTCAAAACAACCTTCAGCTTTCTGGGACGACTGAGAGATGTGGTCAAGACAGTCCCTAGCTTTCCCTGTAGATTGAAAAGCATGGCCAGAACTATTTCTACTTTGTTTTCAGTTGTGGGTCCTAATGCCATCTGTGTCATAGACATGTGTGATCTTGGACAAGTAAGTAACTGTTCTGGGTCTCAGTTTATCTAAATCTTTAAAATGGGATAATTATATCTGTCTCCTTCATTTGAAGTGTTGTGGTGAAACCTAACCAAAAAATATTTGTAAAGTGTAAAGTATTAGGAAGTCCAGTCATTAAAAGGGGTGGGGACAGAACTCAAGTCATGTTGTAGCTCTGTTTTGGGTGCTTTTTGACGGAGATGGATATTCTTGGTTCATCAGATCACGGGCTTCCTACTTCTTTGTGTGGTTTGTAAAATCCTTGCAATTTCAGATGAATTGCTCTCTTCAGGTGAAAGTCAAACAGTATAATGTAAATGTTCTAAGGTTTACACTTAGAAAAATAATCAATTAACCCTAGAACTCATGCGTGAGAGAATTGTGAGCTTATAACTGAAATGATGAACTGAAGTTCTTCTGCTTCAGAATTTATTGAAACCAAAATCCATTCTGGGTTGCTGGGTTATTCATGCACTCCATTTCTAGATGGAACACAGAGGAAAATGCATATCTTTTTCAGGCATGCAGAATTCATTCACAACTTAAATGATTTTACTGAAATTTTGCCAGACAGTTCATTTCCATGCAAAGTTCAAGCATGGAAAATTGTAACTGAAACAGAATTTGCCTGAGGAAGTTATGATTGAGAGAGGGAGTTTATAATGGAAGCTGGAATTCTATCTCACAGCAGGTCTATAGCACTTGCTAATGCTCCAGATAAAATAAATAAATAACATTAAATGGACTGTCTGAGAAGATACAGGCTCAGTCCTTGGGTGCAGAGAGAGTTAAAGGACTATCAGCCAAGTGTCTGCAGCACTTACGAAGTATTTCAGTAAGGTGGTATATTGACCATGCACTCTGAAGTGTTATTCCAATTATACAATGTTCATTTGTTTTATTAGTGATTACATCACAGTAGGAAAACCAGTTAGAATAAAAACATCAATAGGGACATCCATTGTACTAACACTAGCTAGCACTACTGTTTGCAAGGGACGTGAATGCTTCCCTCCCCCGAACACAGATCTACCAATGCACTTCAGACCCAACCCACAATACCGCTACCTCCATCCCAGTTCTTGACATATTGCTTTGTTGGTGCACCTCCGTTTTGATTTGCAGCATCTCTGGCTATTCCCAACATGGCATATTTTTTTCTGGAATTCAAAAATCCATACCTCTGTAATTGCCCGAGATGATAGTGATGTTTGTTTGCTCTTTAGTTCCCTAAAACATTATTCCTCCCACAGGTGCTCTACCTCCATATCTGACAAAGTACCTCAGGCCTGATCTGCAGCCCCTACTCTGATTCCAGTCCAGTGTCCTGCATACCTTGGTCAATAGTTCTGGTCCTCACCGCTCATACTATTTTAGTAATTATCTCTGCTCATCAGAAACTACCACCAGTGCAGTAGATTTTTTTAACCCAGTGACATCTGTGAAAGGATACATAGGTAGAAGGGGTGCGGAAATGGGGGTGGGGCTGGTGGGGTTGTTCTCCAGAAAAAAAATCAACTTTGGCAAAAAAATAAATAACTCTTGGATTCAAATTCCCCACTCAGCAGACCAGATTAACAAAACTGTATTAGTAAAGCAAAGCACCCAAAAGTAGTGAACAGTTACGTTCAATAGGAAGCACATTGGGATGGCAACCATCACACTTGCCTCCAGTCAGTTCACGCTTCCTCTATATTTGTTTACACTGGCTATAAATAACTTTATTTTCTTTCCTCACACATATGTATTAGTTTCTCCTTTCCCTGTTAACTCTCTCTCCTCTGTCAGTACGGGTTTTGTGTTAGTTCAAACCAGATTCTTCTAGTTTTGTGATTACTTTATCTTCTCTTTTCCCTCACAAACACGATTACTCTGTATTTACTTGCATATGATCAATTCTACTTATACTCAGTTGTTAGAGAGCAGGCACTGTCAGACCTGAATGCCTTCCCTCCCAGTAATCTTCTTAGGCCTTCAGTGGCTTGTGTCCTGCTTTTGTACCTTCAGTGTCCTTTGAAGCATGAGGGCTTCAGTCACTGAGGTGATCTTGGCCGCTGCAAGTAGCATCTTGGCCTCTCCTGCCTTACTCTTCAACTTGTCATATTCCTGTTGTGGCTGAGTGGCTACTTCTTTGGGTCAGGGTGGCATCGATTTGTACCTGATCCATTCATTTTCCTTGACCTGTCTTGTGACTTGCTCATTTGGGTTTGGACAATCCTTTTTATGCCCTCCTTGTTCCGCTGCAGCATCTAAAAAAGAGTAAAAGGGCTGCTCAGTTTGGGGATACAGCCACTAGCATACTTTTTATTTCCTTTAGCTTGGCTTGATAAATAATGTCCTACAGCCTTTATACAATGAGCTAAATCTTCTTTTCCCTGCAATGGGCACTTTCATACTGTAAACCCTCTTCTCCTGCTCCAGTTACAAACTTTGGTCCCCTTTTAAGAGGGGACTGGAATGTTCCACACTCATGGACTTTATTTTTTTCCTCTTATCTCAGACCAGTCACTTAATATCTGTTTCTCAGCTTTCTCATCTATAAAATGAGATATTAATAGTGACGTACAGCCCTTAAGGGAATCCATGCCAAGGATGGTCATTATGGGTGGGAAAAGTGGTATCGTAGTTCTTTCTTCCCAAACAGCAAAGAGATATGAGTGTTTCAGTAATAATTAATCAGACAATGAATGCAGAGGAGTATATGAATTGTTTCTTCAACACCTATAGCCGATTCTAAAAGATACCAAATAGAAATGTTGACTTAATTTTATATTATGTTTCACATTATGAAAGCTTGTTTTCTAATCCAATATCTACAAATATGTAGAAAATATCTAAAACTGCATAGAAAGCGTGTGATAAGAATTTGCTCTCTTTCAGAAAGACATAAAAAGTAAAGGAGAAGAGACATTGTTTAGGATGATACCAGTGTGTATCATTAATAGTAATGGAATGAAATGAACTAATGGAAAAGGGAGAAAAGAGAAATCACACAAACCACAAATATATTTATGGCAAATAATAACAAAATTTAATTGTACATTTAAACAAAGCACGATTACACATTTATAGGATTCTAAAGATTGGCAATTAGCAAGCAATAATATAGACTTGCTCTTATCGGACCTCAAATACATTGCAAAGAAACTTTTAATCACCAAAGAGAATGAACATTTACCTGAATACAAACTCAGTGAAGCAATTACTTTCTTTATTATTATTTTATAGTACCTCAGGACCAAGGATGGAGACGGACTGCATAGTGCCAGGCACTCTATAAACACAGAAGGAGAGACAGTCCCTGTCCCCAAAAACTTTTAATTCAACTACACATGACAGGCAAAGGAAGGAGGGGTGGGATAGAACATACAATATTCTTTCATTTTCAATAAACTTCTTCACTAGTTATCATTAGTCCTGTAGGTGACACTGCATGTGGTAAATGGTATTCTTGCGGAATTGTACTTTATGTCAAAAGACATTGTTTGGCCACTACCCTTGGATGTGTAATGAGCTATGATTAATAATAAGTAAGACATGAAAAGAAGGTATTGGTTTTAAAAATTGGATAGCATGTGTTTAGGATGAAACAAGGGTCTGATTAAGTGTAATGAGATTAAATTAATCCATGGGAAATGTATGTGTAGCATTAGGAAATGATTACTTCCTAATGGTAAGGGCTATTCTATTGTACTCTAGACCCCTGTTCCCTACCCCCAAGTTTAAGAGAAATAGTTAAAAAGGTGCCTGAGGAAGCTTTCAAAATGGGATAAATTTTAGGGTGGTAGAGATCACTGAATAATCAAGGCCAGGTTATTTTGTCTATCTCCCTACCAGTGTTTCTGTCTCATAAAGTCATTAGAATGAAGCATACAGAAGATTTAGACAAAGTGGGAGAAAGAGGGGTGCTTCCATTGGAGAAGCAGACTGGGATGGCAAATTTGAGGCCCTCTGCAATCAATTAACCCTTAATCTGAGATTTGTAAAACATTCAGTAAATTTTGGATGTAGTATAGTAATAATAATTAATAATATAACTGGTAATGAGCTTCAGAGACTGCTGTTGGTGTATGAAAAACATGCATGCAAATGAGGGAGTGGAATTGTGTAAGTAGTAAATCGGTGTATAAGTAGGAGTAAGGGGGTGAAATTAAGCAAAGGTAATAGACCTAATATCTTGAGATATTTCTGTTAAATGGGTTTAAACTTAGTTGGTTGCGGATGGTGGAATTACGTGAATTCAGCAATGACTAGTGACCTTCTTCTGGCTACCCTATAGGAAGAGCAATGATGGAGGCTGCCTGCATCTGTCTGCATGGTCTTCAGTAAGGTTCATAAACTCATTTTCAAACCTTGTTCCTGCTGGTTATTATTAGTCCCTGTCCATGGGCTCTGGCATCTCACTGGCAAAGAGAAAGTGGACATCAGCTTAACCGTATGCATCAGCAGTGATACTGAATAAAGCACGGCAAACGTGGTAATATGAGCAGATTCAGTATCAGTGGAAAGATTAAAGATTTTGTGGCCCATGTACAGCTTGTTTTTTTCCCCATAGAAAAGGAAAACAAGGGCAAGACCATAAAGCATGATTGTGGGAGTAACTTGGATATGTCCTCACTCACAAAACTGTAAAGTGACCTCCTTAGACAATATTCACCTGCTTGAACAGTGACAGGTAAAAAGGAAAAGTTATCTAAATATGTACCAGATGCAGAAGCACATCTTAAACGGAATGTATCATTAAACGCTGAGATGTTCTCACAGGTGCAGTGCCACAGGTCTATAGTCCATAAACAGATTAAAAATGTGTAAGAGGATGTGATGCCAATTCTATATCCATAATTCATCCATCTGTTACCATATATTTTTAGGTATATTAGCTAATATCTGTTAAAATGCCTACTTATTTAAATAGATACTTAGGAAGGTGAATACAGTCTACACCGTGTATATGAAAAGGCCATAAATGTGGAAACATTCACAAAATGAATCATGAATTAAATAAAGGTAGACATATCCTTGCCACAAGTTATGGGGGAGGGATGGGGAGTATAGCACCAGTTAAATGAGAAGTTGTTCTGAGGGCTCCGGATATTTAGCTTGTGTATATAGGCCGATCTCTATTGATGTCAGCTAAGGAGCTCACCCACAGATTTTTAAAGTTTGGCAAGTTTTTCTGTCTTTTTAAGCC
Source organism: Natator depressus (assembly GCF_965152275.1). Classification (NCBI taxonomy): domain Eukaryota; kingdom Metazoa; phylum Chordata; order Testudines; family Cheloniidae; genus Natator; species Natator depressus. The sequence continues at coordinate 54,571,348 of NC_134244.1, forward strand.
AGGAAGAGATGAATGGAAATGGTGAGAAACAAGGGCCTGTGGGTGGGGGCACAGGGAAAAATTGGTATTGGGAATCCTACTCTGAGAGAGAAACTAACAAAGGGCAGAAAGTTTCAGTTTTATACCCTCTTAGTTTGTTTTGTTTGTTCTGTGTGATGTGATATCTGAGTGCTAACCCCTGGGAAATCTCATGCAGATATAGAAAGACCAACGCATATGATTAAAACTATATGTGTTGGATAGTTCGACAGAAGCAGCAGAGAACCTGGTGTAGACAGATCCTCAAGTACAGAGTGAAGCAATCCTCCAGAGAATTTTCACAGCACATCATAAGGTATGTGGGTGGTGGGGGAGGGCATGGAGACAAAGCTGTGACCAGTAGTTGTGTGCAAAATGTGGTCCACTGTACCAAATCAAACCCTTATATAGATGAAAGTAATACATGATATCCATTACTCCCTCCAATGCATGCAGCCTGAAGAAACAGTAATTGGCTGCTCATACCTGTACTGCTGAGGGTGGTGATTTAGTCCCTCACTGCTATTTGTATATGGAGCAAAACCCTTTGACTTGGTGTTTATTTCATTGACCAGAACTTGACCCACTTAAGCCACGTCTGTAAACACTTAGAGACAAGGTGGGGAATTCAGCATTCTACTCAGCACTGGGTTTTGGAGATGACATCAGTTCTGGCAAGGAGAACCCTGATCTCACATGTTGGCTCCTTTCACCTTACTTTAAAACATATCTATACAAAATCTCAAACATTATTTTAAAATGCATTTCAATTTACTTTTTGTCTGCAATGGGACCAAACCTTTATTCCTTACTCAGGCAAAACTCCCAGTTCATTCAATAGGAGTTTAGGAGACACAAGAAATAAAGGATGGGGCCCCTTCATTGCGCCTACTCAACGAAAAGAAGCTAAAGGAGGAGAACAACATATAGATTTCTCTATTACTATTATGCATATCAGGAAGAATTTTGGCATGTTATATTAGAGAGAATAGGTTTCTACAAAAACACAGACACAATATGGTTACAATGCTTGACAGTGCCATGGCAGCACTCCATATTTCTCTCACAAGTTTGCCCTTGCAGGAATATTAACAATCCTGATATTTTTCTAACTTGGCTAGTGTCACTACCGTGACTCGCAATCTGATAGTTCCCTTTGTTTCCTGACATTTCTTTTCTTAGGGGAGCAAGCACCATTTGAAATGTTAATTGAGAAAGAGAAGGAGGTAGTGCAAGCTGTCATTCTGTGCTGTGAAATAGATGGATTACAGATCAAGGTATCAGTATGTAAAGCGAATTTGCTGCTCTTTTTGGGGACAAATTTCATTACAAGTGATCTAAAGATATTTTATGAATATTAATAGAATTGTTCTTTCCGTCCTCTACCACCCTTGTCGGGGTTCAAAAATGAAGCCATAATTTCACATTTTATATTTTAAGAAAATCACTTTTTTTTTAAGAAAACGTGGTGTGCTATTTATGCATAAAAATCTTCTCTAATAGACCTTTGTATTTTCAGTTTTTCTTTTTGTATTTGTTTTTTCCAAAAGGTAATTTTTGAAATGTTTTTGTGAAACAAGCAGAAAATCCACATGTATCCTCATCCAGTGGTATAAGCGATCCAAAGTGATTGAAGAAACACAGTTCCTGAGATGCATTCCCTAATCCAGGGCCAACTTTGGGGGTGGAAAAGATCCATTTGAAGTTCTACCACATAGAACCTGTCTACTAGGGTTCCATTCAGGAGAAGTAGATTTCACCCTATGGTAAAAAGGAACACTGGACATCCCTCAGCTGTTTTAAATCAGTGTCTTCAATGAAACTATGCCAATTTATATCGGTTGAAGATTGACACCATTCTCTCTGAATCTTTGAGACCATGTCCTTGTGGGATAGGTCAGATAGGGAAAGATCTAATTTATTATCAGCTTAAATGTTAACTTTATTCCACTAGTAAGGAAAAGTGGACAAGTTCCTCTTGCTTATTTCACTATGGAAAGATCTTGCAATAAACATTTTTGCCCAGTGGTAGCTTTGTTCTCTCATTGAGGGATACATGTATCTCCCAGAATTGGTCCCCTGGCATGAAAATTATGGGGGGAAAAGTACTGTACCAGCAGTCAATTGTACCAGAATCTTAGTTAACTGCAGATGTGTCCCCAAGACTAAGTAACCTGTATTTTTTTTTAAAGGGAGCAGTTATGTTGGTGTATATTGATTTTGTGTTTTTGAATGTTGTTCCAATTTTACTGTACTATCTGGTCACCTATTGCTGATATATTGATTTTTTTCTGTGAATTTATCAATTATAGCAAAGGGCAGATACATAGAAAAAAAATCAAAGCTTCATTCTAACAATGGAGTTGGTTTGCTTTTAAGAAACTATTTCTAAAAAGCCATATTTTAATATTAAGCCACTTTCTTGGGTTCATTTTGTTTAGAGTGACTACATTTAATCAAGGTATAATTTTTAGATGTTGTTATGGAATAATGTGTCCAATTAGGTGGAAAATGTGATAAACCTATAGGGAGTAAATTTCAAAAGTGCAGAGCGTGTTTTGGATTTTGATTTGGAATGTCACTGTAAAATTGTATTAAATCAGGACTAAGATATTACTCAGCTGCATTTCGATCACAATTATTTCTCTTCCAGAATTCAGTCTCTCTCTCTCTCTCTCAGAATTTAAAATGCCTTTCCAGTAAATAAAGGCCTCCTGATATCAACAGAAGCCAACAGAAATAATCCAAATGAGATTGACATATGTTGTCTTCCTTCACATGCTAGACTTATAGCCATTTCACAGGGTGGAAGTAAATATAGATATGTACTTACAGGGCCTGATTTCATTTATAGTAAGCCAACTTTATACCTATTAGAATGACTTAAAAGTGGAAACAAATTAAACACACACTTTAAGGCTCCTTTACATTACCATTGCAATATAAATTTGGCTTGGTATAAATGAAAACCAAGTCCATAATTTAAAATGAAAAAATGAAGAAGGTGGGCAAAGATGAAGGAAGTGGATGTCACAAGGTGCCAACTGCCATTCTTGCTTCTAAATATCATCTGTAATGTGGTATCATAGTTAGTGCGCTGTCTGGGTGAGTGTATGTTTCTCAGAACACCTACAAACAATCCTCTGAAGGGTATAGGGTGACCAGATGTCCTGATTTTATAGGGACAGTTCCGATGTTGGGGGCTTTTTCTTATAAGGCATCTATTACCCCCCACCCTGTCCCGATTTTTTACACTTGCCATCTGGTCACCCTAGAAGGGTATGGCCTGTGTGAAGTAGTAACACTGAGAGGAAATTGAGCGGTCTGCTTCCTGTCCCAGGGAGTGTAGCAAAGTCACGGCCCCATTACACTCAGTTCTGTCTGACTGCGATTCTGTAGCAACTTTTACCTACCTTTCCCCTTCTGTCTTTCAGCCTATTCCAGCCATTGAAGAGTCTTGGCCCTCCAGCCAGGTGACTTTCTATAGCCTTGTTAATTCCGAGACCACCGAGTCTCTTATCAAAGTCCAACAGAATTACTCAGCACAACAGAATCTTTAGCCCAGCTGGGTTCAGTGGGCCGCCTCTTCCTCACAGGCATTCCTTGAACACTATACTTTGTTCCCATGCCTCATCCCGCCTCTGGTGCCTCAGAAAATCTCACTCTCCAAGGGCTGGCATGCTCTTCCCCTTTTTCAAGGGTTCAGACAGGCTGCTGCTTATCCGCGACCATGGGAGTAATCTGTACCCTCGTCTTCATTTTCTGCTTCTCAAGCTCCTTTCAGGCTGCTTCCCAGAGAGCAGGCATTTCCCATTCTCTTCTGGGTCCATGCAGTTCTTTGTAAGAATCCCCACTTTTTCCCAAGCTGTGTCAAATAACTCAACTGAGCCACCTGATTTCCAGTTCATCAAAATCAGCTGGAGTGTGGAGCAGAGGGAGACAGTTGATTTATCCCAGGCTGAATGTTTAAGGGCCAGACATCCTGTGACAGGGAGAGAGGAAAACTGTACTATTGCCATTTAGTACCAAACACATGTTGTTAAACTGAGCTCACGCCGATGTTGTTCCAGCGCAGAGCTGGTCATAAGTAGGAATTTCTGTTCTGCGGGAAACTCTCAAATTTTGAAAGCAATTTCATTTCATTTCAGAACAAAAAGTAGAAATTTCAAAATTGTCCGCAGGGAGTTTCCCCCAAAACACTTTAGAAATAATTGAAATGTTGAATTTAAAACATTTCTAAATGAAATTCTCCCTGACCCTCAGGCTGTCTGTATTATGAGCCACTGCTGGCTCTGGAAGCCATGGAGTCTCTAACCCTGGGGCAGTCCTTCAGGGGGACTGCCTAGGACCAGGTGTGCATGCTGGCAGGTATGTTTTGAAACCTGACTGTGTTTCAATGGAAGATTTGTCAAAATCGACACATTTCTACAAAATGGTTTGCTTTTGACAAATTGGCATTTTCCAACAGAAATTAGTGCTGGCAGAAAATTTCCTATTGGCTATGTTTTAGGGGCTGGGTATGGCTGTGCTAAGCCACCGATAAGGAGGCTGCAAGGTCACTTACCAGTAGTCAGCAATCCATTGCAAGACTGCTTAATCCAAGCTATGATTTCAGCAGACTCTGTGTGGTTACACTGGTTAGTACAAGCTGTTAGTGTCTTTTCAAACTAGAGAGGCCAGTGAGAGCCCCAGTGTCTCTGTGTATGCAGCATCCTGAATAAATAATGAATCCCCTTTGCCTCCACTACAAACCATTCTGGTCTCTTCTCTACAATGAAGGACGCTATAGCCAGTCTATCTGTAGCCCAGTTTCTAGTCATTCTAATGTTCGATTTCAACAATCAGACCTTCTCCACCCTCACAAGGGAGTAAATGGAAACAAACAGTTACGTGTATGTGAAATACGAAATTCTGTTCTTTTATATCCATTGAAACTTCTATCATTTGCTCTTCAGCCATCATCTTCTCAACTCCCAGCATAATCCATTTTCCTCAATTACTGCACCATTAGTATCCATTCTTCTCAGCTTCAGAACCCTATGTGTAATTTTTAAATGGTACTTTTTTTTAGAAGAACAATGTCACATTTTTTAAATTACCAAACAAGATTGCTCTCAGCAACAGTCAGATCCAAGGAGCACTGTGACATTGCTTTACATGAACTATCATTTTTACATTACATTTTCACTGTGGCCTGTGTACTAAGTAGAAAGAAAGCCTGAGACATAAGCCCTTGTATTAGAGGCCTGGTATGAGGCAGGACCCGCTTACAGAATTTGGCAAGAACAGAGATGATATTGAAAAAATGCACATTTTTAAGAAGTAGTAGTTACAGAGTACTTACGCAGACACATCTCGATATTAAGTGGTATCAGAACATTCCGATAACAAGAATGGTACAAAAACATTCCTCAAGGATAACAGGAACACACTGACCCTTCCTAAAAGATAAGGTCAGGATGACAGTACATAATAGAAATGTTTTAATCGAACCAACATGTACAAGGTGATTGGTAATAACTAGCCACGTCAGGGGGGCAGTAACTCACTATGTCAGAGAGGCAGTACTAACTTGTTTGTATCGGGGTATAAAAATGCATCTCAGAAGGAGTATCTTTGTCTAGCCTAGGGAGGAATGGAAAGTCCCGCCATTGACTGAGCTAGTCCATTGTTATGGGCATACACGTATTAGGGGTCTGGTAGAGTCTGTGGGATACTAGTACCGTTCTTTGTTGACAATAAACCTGACTGGGTGCCTTTGTCCCTTAATGGATCTTGTGGTCATTGGGCGGTTCACTTGAGGTCTGCCATACCAGCTGTCTGCGCAGGGCTAGGGTGCCAACCAGAGGGAACACACACACACGCAGCCAAACATCTACCAACATCTAACCCACAGGTGACCCACAGTCTGGGTCACACAAATGGAATTTGTAAAAGGTAGGGGTGGCCTGTTACGTTTACTAGGCCTGCACTCCCCATTTCTGGGTTAAGCGGTTGAAACCTGTGGGAGGGCTCCTGGAGAGGAGGTGAAGTTGATTCATGGGATTTCCTATGAGAATTTGAAAATGGACTTTTCCTACCCCCTGCCACCGCACAGAAGAAGCATGAGTTTCAGTCTCCCCTGAATCCCCAAATCACAAAGGACCTGTCATCACCATCTCCAGAACCCCTTGTTTTACCTCCAGTTTTTTGTCTGGACTGCTACATCTGTAAGGCGGTGCCTACAGCACAGAGGACATCCGTAAGCTGTCTGCCTATATTTTAAGTGGGTATTCTGTAGAGTTGTTGGAGGATGAAACAGCATTTATGGAGAGACAGAAACACATGCATGATGCAACAGCCAATCAGCAAACAGAAGTGCATATCCAGAGACTAAACTAGCAAAGTCTAATAACATCACCAACGTCTGGAAGCTGTAGCAGCAAAGGGAAGCAGACAGGCTTTTATTGAACTACCCTCTCCACCTGTAGTGCTGTTCCTGGTCTAGCAGCTACTGCTGTATTTAGCTCCCAAGGCTGGTTGCACCCTCTGAGCTGCAGCTTTTACCTCCCTCAAGTCCATGTGGCTGGGGAGGGCCCTGGACAAGGCATTCTGCCCCCGATCTGATCTGTGTGGAAGGTGGGTGGTGGAGGCCCTGCTTCGGGTGCTGCTGGGGGGTTCTCTCTAGCTCAGCACAGAGAACACACTACCTTATTTCACTGAGTCTAGCATACACTAAAGCTTCCTACCTCCCCCCACCCCACATAATAATAAGAGAAGAAATGGCACTACATGAATTCATTTTTTTTTATTACACTGATTGTAATAGGATAAGTAAATGATGCTAATTTAACCCATTGTTTCTTCAGGTTAAATATTACTAGTAATTGTCTTCAGCCATTCTTCTCTGCTGCTACCGCTGCCAATCCTCTCCAGCTCTGGAGGAATTCCTAGAAGTGTACACACATACTTATCGGGTAGTTTGTATTTAGTACTCTGCCAACCTAGCGTAATTGACAGATTTGTTAGTGAAGAAGACATTTGTCTCCTGACAGGCTGAACAGCAGGGTACTTTAATTCACTGAATATGTCACGTATTATAATTCAATGAAAGCTCCTTCTCCTGATGGAGATTAGAACTACACAGTTGCCATGAGGGGATTCATATTTAGTCCTTCCTGAATATTACAGGCAAAGTGGTGCAAGGAGAAGTGTTCTTATGTTGTTTCTTTGGAGCTTTGATTGACTCCTTTTATCTTTTGTTCTGAATTTTTTTTCCAAAGGGAGCTTATGCAGAAAAAGTGTCTAACAGCCGTTCTGTTTAAAAGAGACCAGCTAATGTATTGCACATCATATTCTAATTGCGTTCAAAGAAAAAATGCAAATCCAGCCATATTTCTGGGGGGAAATAATGTGAGAATGGTGTTATTGTGAGAAGCATTTTTTAAATAGCTTTGCAAATCAAATCACTTTTACAATTACTCATGGAAATTGTGGAATTTTAAAATTGACATTAGTGAGGAGAAGCATAAAATAATGCCCTATGATAACAGAGGAAATGTAGACCATTTTACATTATGCTTTGTATACCTGTCGTTCTCATGGGTCACCTTACTTTCCCAAGCTGTTTTGCTGACTCTGATGTTTTTGCAAGCACTCCTCTGTGAGTGTGGTTTTGCATATCCTATGGCTTTGGCACCCTAATGTGTGACCTTTTCTCTCACTTTGTCTACCTAGCCACACCTTAAACTTTTCCACTTGGACCTCCCTGGCACTCCATTTACCTGCTTCAATAAACAGACTTGATGGGGTGGGAGTTTTACCGTTGACTTCAGTGGGAACAGAGTCAGGCCAACACTAACCATTTTTTTAACCTCCCCCCCCCCACAAACACTTTTCTTACAACGCTTACACCCACTTCTAAGCATTTAGCCCATACTTTATCATGTTTCTCCACATCAGAGTGGACCAACCTTTCAATGTAATATAACTATGTGTTGACTCTTCTACACTGCTTGATTTTCCATATGTAGAAGTAGTATTAATTTCTATTTCACAGCTGGAGGATCACATGATAGTTCAATGAAGCGAAAGAGGAAACCTTCTGATGGTTGAAAGCCTAGCAAAAATGTTCACAATGAGAGAGGTTAATGTAGGAAATGGATACTGTCGCTGCTTAACCTCCTTCTGAAACAGCCGCTGGCTGTAATTTCCACTATGACTGATAGTGAACCCATACAAGCAGGGCATGACTGTTAAATAAATGTCTCCAACCAGATGAGGAGGCTGGAGGTGCCCTACAATCTCATTAACTGTACTGATAGCATTCACAGCCCTTTCCCTGCCTCAAAATATTATCCGATATAATTGGTCATTTTTATTACACGCACAAAAATGAAGTAACCTTCTGAATCTACTGTATTCAAAAAACATGGAAATTCATGGAGTGAAAAATTACGGGGTTGGTTTTTATAAGATTTGAAAGGTCAAGAGGGTAAGCAGATGGCTAGCTGTAGAATTTATTGTGCTTTTAGCAATTGTTTTGATGTGCCAGACAAAGCTCTGCAAGCTTATGAGATTGTAAAATCCAGTGACCCTGCAAAGGGGTGAGGGTTATGCTCATGATACACATGCAATTTTAGAGATCACATTGATCATCAGTTTATTATCTGCCAAAAACGCACAGGATTCAACATGATTAATATCGTCAGCTGTGATTTTTTTACTATTTCGCCTCTATGCCTATTTCTTTTTCATTTTTGTATTTATGCTTCCCTTATGAAAACAATCTGATTAAACTCATGACAATGAAGTGATATCTTAGCAATGCTGAAAGGTTTTTTTTTCTAATAACCTTTCAGTACTCATAAATAATAAAATGTTACTAGAGATGTAAAGAAGTTAGATACTCAGCACCGTCTACTGCCCTCAAACCGCAGGTACAACTCCTGTTGTCATCAATGGGGGCATACACTGCTGACGCTGATCTGTATTATGTTCTTCAGTGACTACAGTAAGGGATGACCATGGATAAAAGTGTACAACATATGACCTTGTGCTTAGGATTCATTGCAACCTTCACAAAAGGAAACCAGAGCTTCCTGAATTTATATGTCTGTTCTTACAGCGATTTGCACCTCTATTTGCAGCTTTATTTTGATATTGCATCATAGAAATGTAAGACTGAAAGGGACTTCAAGAGGTTATCTAATCCAGCCCCCTGCATTGAGGCAAGACCAAGTATACCCACACCATCCCTGACAGGAGTTTGTCTAACCTGAGCTTAAAAACATCATATGACATAAGCTTCCTTGGAAGCCTATTTCAATGCTAAACTCTACTCATAGTAAGAATTTTTTTCCACTAATATATAACCTAAATCTACCTTGTTGCAGATAGGACCAAAAGTAGTTCGTTTAATCTTCAGTGAACATGGAGAACAATTGATCACCATATTCTTTATAACAGCTCTTCACATATTTGAAGACTGTTATAAGGTCCTACCTCCGTCTTCTTTTTTCAAGACTAAACATACCCACTTTTTTAACCTTTCCTCACTAGTTAGGTTTTCTAAACCTTTATCATTTTTGTTGCTCTTTTCTGGACTTTCTCCCATTTATCCCCACCTTTCCTAAAGGTGGGGCTCCCAGAACAGGATGCAGTACTTCATCTGAGACTTGGCCTGAGCCGAGTAAAGCAGGACAATTACTTCCTGCGGCCCCCACCAAATCCCATTTGCCACTACAGGTTTGAGCCTTTAAGATATGATCTAATCCTCCTATTTGGAGAGCTTTTTTCAGGGGGACACAGTATTTCACTGACCAGGCATAATTGGTCGAAGTTCCCTCCAGCAAATGGCTCATCAGGCAGATGCAGGTAAAGAATATCAGTTTCCTAGCCAACGGTACACAAGAGAGTGATGTGACCAGCATCACAGCTGTACTACCTTGATAATCCTAGCCCAGGTACCCATTTTGAAGGTGGGTGAATTGGAGGTGGCCTTTCAGTCTGAGATCAAGTGAGACTCAACCCCATGACCTTCAGGATTGTAGCTGAGCACCTGAACCGCTCAGCTAAATAAAACGAGAAATTCCTGCTGACTAATGTTTCTTTGGCACCCAACTTGAGCAAGTCAGGACTAGAACTGTACTTTGTCTTCATATAGACAAGTGTAGATACTTCACATGCAGTAGCTCATTTGACAAGACAGCATACTCAGCTATATGCATCTGCTTATCTGCAGGCAGGATCTAACACTCCGTTTATAAATTCAGCCAAGATCTTGTTTAAAGCTCCTTCTTACCAAGGCAAACTTTAATATTCCAAAAAGAGGTTCTAGCATTAGTAACAAAATAGGCAATTCCCTTTGCTCTGAGTCAATGATGAGCTGATGCCTCAACAAGGTTTTGGGGGTGGAGTTGTGGGGACTCAGTCCTGCTGAAACTGCCTGGCCTGATTTTCAAAAGTCCTGTCTGCTCATTAGCTCTTATTGAAGTCATGTCAGCCGTCCTTAATGTAGCGCTGTGAGGCAAACCCGCAGCCAGACCAGGGCTGCTCGGTCAGCTGCTGTGACTCGCCCTCCAGCAGAACCTGCAGTGACTCTGCTAAAGCGGCCTATCCCTAACAGGGCCTAGTTCAGAAGACCCCTATACTTCAGCCCCGCTCCTGACCCACTCCAGTCCTGCACCTGATTCCCACCCCATTTCAACCTTTGGCCTGTATCTGGACTCTAACTATGTTCCAGATTGGCTTGTTTATGGACTCTGACTTTTGTTCTGACACACAGCCTGTCCCTAACCTTGGTTTCAGCACTGCCCTCAACCCATTCCCAACTCTATGGCCAGATTCAACCCTTGTATCGGTGCTTGACTAGCACTCTAAAAACCAGACCTGACTACCTTGAACCCAGAGCCTGACAGTACACCTGATCACTTGTAGTTAGTAAATCCCCCCTTTTTTAAAAAAAAACTGTAATGATCTGGCAAAATTCCAGCTTGATTCCAATTCACTTCTGTCTATCTCCACCTGTACAGTATTTATCATTGAATGAGTTGTTACTTTCTATATTTATTCCTAAACTAGTTCTTTTAAGCACCTTTTGTGTTCCACTCTATTGTGGTTGGGGGATCTTTGCATATGGCCCACAAAATGCTTTTAACACCCTGCCGGATGAAGATCATTATACACTTACCTAAAAGTTAGCTGTGAATAATAATTAGCGTTCCATTCGAATATACGTTGAGTCTATGCATACATTTTAAAACCAGATTGTGCCTTAGAGTTTGGCACGGCAAGCTACGAACGTCCTTTGAACCCTACCTTCTTTGACAGAAGTAAAGAAAGCCCCAGAGCAATTACTACTGGAATTTAAATGGAGGTTGTTTTAAAACAATTTGCCCAAATCTTCTCTTACATCATTTATGTACCTCCATGTTCACAGAAGATAGTTCATAGAACTTCCACACCGAAATGAGCGGGTAACTAAATGCTAATTAAAATCAATGTGTACGTTTACTATGCAGAGCAGCAGCAGTCACAAAATAATACGATCCTGAATTATTTTTTTACAGCTTTCTCTAAGGAGGGCTAAAAAAAAATCTTATTGAATGACTTGAATGAAATCTGCGATCTGAGGGTTCTGAACCCATGTAATTATCTCCCAGTGCCTGCACATTTGAGCACACAAGGCATCCTTTGCCAACCAGATCGATATACCACATCTTCTGAAACCCTGGTATTGCCAAACAAAGAGAACAGAGACGGCAGGAGTGGTGTCCCATAGAGTCCTACTACTACTGATTAGCTAAAGCGCTGATCAGCATCCTCATGGGACCAATCCAAAATCCATGAAAGCCTTCCAATTTACTTCAAGGGGTTTTGGATTAAACCCTAAGAGAAGATGAAGAGCTGGAAACAGGGTGCGGAGGATGAAGGAAGGCAGCTGAGGAGAGGGGGAAAGGGAACAGAACAGGGAGATGGGGCAGCTTAAGGAAATTTTTAAAAACCACACATCTTATACATACACAACAGAGCATCCTCTGGTTCGCCTCTACTACATACTTGTACTGTAGATGGCACCTAAACAAGAATATTGGTAGCAATCAGAAATTCTGCAGGTGTAACTATATTGGGGGAAATTCTGTGCTGCCAAAAATGGGTGCAGCTCCATTTTGACACTGGCCGAGATTCTGGCCCCTGGTTTGAAGTTGTCTCAGATAACATGCTGCAGTAATCACAGGGCAACGGAGTTCTTTGAGTATTTAGAAACTGCTGGGGTTTTGTTTTTACTTTTCCAATGAAACATTGTAAAAGGTAAGCCCAATCCAAGGCATTTCCCAGCCCACGAAAACCACGAGGTGAATCACCCAAAGCTTACATCCTGGCTGATGGGTCCACGTTACATCGTGCTACATTGTTGAGACTTCATGCAAGCAATCTGGAGATTCTCCATTGTGATGAGGCTTCCCTCTCACTGTCACATTCTCAGAAACTTGTTTAACTTTTCATTTAAATAAAGTTATTTAGCCTCCCGGTACCTGAGTGAGCACCCTCCTTCCAAGCGAAAGTTTCATTTCTAAACAGACCACTTGGGATACATTGTCTTGGCAGGTTAGCTTATTTGCTGGCAGACGTCCAATTGTTTTCTTAGCCACCTACTGGTGATGCCTGGTGCATGTATTAAGAACGGAGGCTGTAGAATACCCTGTTTTAAAGGAACGGCTGGATGAACACGGGAAGCAGTTACATGTAGGATTAGCTGTAACACTTCAAGTGATTTACATTAGCAGCAGTATTTTTTCTACCAGCTCCTTAAAGCCTTTAAGCCAATAAAGGTGTTGAAGCTGCCCCTGGGTGAGTTGCCACTAGGGAGAGATTTAGTAGTGAATACATTCCTTTTGTTTTAAAAGTGGAGGGTCTGTGGCCCCCCTGATCCCTGGGTTTTGGCATCGGCGGCTCTAGGCATGCCTCCTCTCCATTGCAGAATCCGTGTTAGATCTATAAATTATCACAAAAGAGGACATGTTAGTGTTCGGGGAGCAGGGGGTTAAAGAGCCAGAAACAGCAGAGTACTACCAAAGAATCTGTAAGGGGGTAACAGCAGGGTAACAAAAGTTACTGCAGCCCTCCATATGATTCAAAAGTACTTCACATTCATCTGACATTTTTAATGGGTGTTTTAAATTTAGAGCCCTACCGAATTTGCGGCCATGAAAAATGCATCCCGGACTGTGAAATCTGGTTTCTCCCCCATGAAAATTGGTCTTTTGTGTGTTTTAACTGTTAGTATACAGATTTCACAGGGGAGACCGGTGTTTCTCAGACTGGGGGTCCTGACCCAAAAGAGAGTTGCAGAGGGGTTGCAAACTTATCTTAGAAGGGTCACCGTATTGCCACCCTTACGTCTGCACTGCCTTCAGAGCTGGGCAGCTGGAGAGTGGCAGCGGTTGGCCGGGCATCCAGCTCTGAAGGCAGCACCCAGTCAGCAGTAGCACAGAAGTATGACAATACCATACCGTGGAACCCTCACTTCTGCACTGCTGCCTTCAGAGGTGGCGGCCAGAGAGTGGCAGCTGCTAACTGCGGGTCCAGCTCTGCAAGCAGCCGTGCAGAAGTAAGGGTGGCAATACCATACCGTGCCATCCTTACTTCTGTGCTGCTGCTGGCAACAGCTCTGCCTTCAGAGCTGGGGTCCTGGCCAGCAGCTGCCGGCTCTGAAGGCAGCACGCCGCCAGCAGCAGAAGCACAGAAGTAAGAGTAGCAGTACCGCAACCCCCCCTACAATAACCTTGTGACCCTCCCCCAACTCCTTCTTGGGTCAGGACCCCTACAGTTACAACACCGTTTAATTTCAGGTTTAAATAGCTGAAATCACAACATTTATGATTTTAAAAATCCTATGACTGTGAAATTGACCAAAATGGACTGTGAATTTGGTAGGGCCCTATTTAAATTTGCCAAGTGTACCAAAGTATGAAATGGCATGACGCATGTTCTATTCAGGAGTTGGTATTAGAAAATGGTTCAGATGAAATAAGAACAAGCCCCAGTCTTCCATCAAAACTGAAACCACACATGAACTGAAGTTTTTCTTCTTTTTGTTGTAGGGAGGGATCCATTTTTCTTTTCATTTTGGCATGCCACTCCACTTTTTAATTTCAGCTGGAACTGGAGGAAAAGGTAATACATATTATGATGAAAAGGGGTATTATCAAGATATGTCGGGCTTTGCTGATGCCTGGAAGTATTAGAAATCTTATGACAATCCAGATTGATTTCCAGACCTAAGAGATTTGTGTAATATTAGATAGACTTTAGATATGCTTATCCAAACCAAAGTGAACTTGCTACTTTCTGAGGTTATTACAATCCACAGTAGCGCAGTGTGTCTTTGTTTCCTTCTAGTGGTTGTTCCACATAAGAGGCATAAGGGTCTACTACAATCAACCAACTAACAGTGTTACTCCTTTCGCTCAAATGGTAGAGATTCACTCTCCTGCCTTTGGCAGCAGTCAGTGCCTGTTACTTCAGAGAAGATTAGAAAAAAAATCATTTGTCTAATGCTTCAGTGCTGTACAGAAAAAAAGCATTTTTTTCTAGCCCATTGCAAGTGATCAGCTCATGCCCTGAAACATATTTGATTAACCTCATCATTAGCCTAGCTTGCAACACTACAGCTCTTATTAACAACCATAACATTATTCAGTCTTTTTTCTAACTCCAATCCCAGGATTTGTCTTAGTGACATTTCTTCCTGTAGTGAATTCTGCAGGTTGAGTAAAAGTGGTATTTCCTTTTAAAGAGGTAATTTATATAATGTATGGACATGACTGTGTACCACTGAAGCCAATGAGAGTTTTGCCACTGACTGTAATGGGAGCCGGATTGAGGACTGTCTTCATTAAGTGGATATATTATTAGAACTAAATTTGCTGCTATTTTACATTATCAAGTGTTCCTTTGTTCTCGTGCCATGAGAAGAGGCAAAAAGGGGTGTCTGATTTGTTTCCACTGTACCTTTTGTAATTTTGAATACCTCAATCAAGTCCTCTTTGAATCATTTCCCTGCCTTTCACTGTATGTAAATCCTGCCATACCTTCAATCCCCTTCTCTGAACCTGCTCAATGTCTTTTACATCTTGACGTGAAGCAACCAAATGTAGATTCTAGTCCTGACAAGGGCATACCTTTGCTTTACTTAATATAGTATTAGAACTGTCTTTGTAGGGTGAGAGTTGGGCTGAGAAGTCCCAATGGGCATTATGCCTCTGTGCAGAATGAGGGGAGAACTGCACAGAATACTGAAAATCATAATCATGATTAGTCCCCTAGTGATTTACTGTAGTGGGGTTTCATAGGTTGTTCCATAACTCTTTCTTTAAAGACTTCCATCAAATCTCAAACAGGGTTAGCAGTTCTTAAGTGAACAGTGCAATATACTGGCACTATGTATTTCGTTTTGAACAGTATTGTAATACTTGAGGCCTGGAGAGTTTACAGAGCCCTCGAAGAATGTCCAATACTTTCCAGCTGAGATGGCAGGAGGGGAATGGGAGTTTGAAGAGGGATATAATATCGCATAGGAAAAATGCTGAGACACATTCATTAATACTCTTCCTTAGAATGGTGGTCTTGCTGCCTAGAACCAGGTCTCTCTCAAAGGTTTGTCTTTTCCAAGACATACAAATACTTGAGCAGAGGTAACTACTTGTTCCCACACTCCTGACACTGACATTCTTGAAGCAAATCATCAGCCGTTTGGCATCTCCATTTTCTTTGACATTGAGCAAGACAATGAACAACTGTGACAAATTACTAACATAAGAAATCTCATCAAGGAATATTGTGACAAATAGAAACTCTGCAATTATTTCTTTCACAGCCACTCACCATCATGTCTGCAGCAGCATTAATC
This sequence comes from Natator depressus, assembly GCF_965152275.1. NCBI lineage: Eukaryota > Metazoa > Chordata > Testudines > Cheloniidae > Natator > Natator depressus. The sequence goes on from NC_134244.1 coordinate 54,587,258, forward strand.
AGACCATTATAGATGTGACTAGACAGTCTTTGAAAGACCTTTGCACTCTCCAGATGTGCTGCTAGCTGCACACTGTACTTATTTGGAAATGTTACTAATTTTAATCTAATTCCTTTCATCTAGGGTGACTTTGTTTTTGTCATGGCCTTGAAAGGTATGATCTGAAAAACTCAGAAAGGCCAAGAATGACTGATGATCACCGTACTTACCCCCAAAATGAGGGAACTGAAAAACCTGGTGACCAAAGAAGAACAATCAGATAATTGTTAAATTATTTTAGTTATCCTATATAAAGTGCCAGACCCCCGGTGGCATAAATTATCATAGGTACATTGAAGTCAATGGTGCTTTCTTCATCGACACTAATGATGATCTGTCCCAAATAGTTTTATTAAAGAAAGAAAGAAATAGATAAACAGGCAAATTCTAAAGAGATTGCAAGACCATGAGGAACTACATAAAAACTTCCCTCTCAATGTTACAAATTTTAATCAAATACATTCAACCCATAGAACTGTATTACTTTATTCTTCAATTTCAACAGATGGAAAAAAAGATAGAAACTTAAGGGAAGTTTAAAGGACTGAACAATGCAAAAATGTCTTATAATCAACATAATGTATGTGTTCTTTATCCCTATGAACATTTTAATATTAATATATTCATGCATAAAAATCATTTGTTCTACAAAACAATTCACATGGTTTTTAAAATAAACTTGTCTTTCACTAGCTAAATAAATTTAAAAAAACCTGGTGTGCTTACAATAGCTTGTTCCAAATCTACTGTTAAGTGTTTCATTTCTGTAGAAATCCTTTGGAATGAAGAATATGAAAACTATTTTTAAATAATAATTTATTTGGTGTGTATTTGATTCTTTCACTTTGAATAACCTTGGTACCTATTTAACATCTCTCCATTTACAAACTACTTTTAAAGTCAGTCTTTATATTGCTCATACATTCAGAATTATAAAGTGTACACATTCTATTTCCCCTTTTCAAATACACTTCAGAAGAGTTCTCTTTAAAACTTTATTAGCTGATAGTGTTATGACAAGGTGTATTGAAATTGTCATACAAGTTATAACATGCCTCCAGCCATGACCCAGTGTGAGACACCCAGACCTACATGATTCCCTAAGAGGCAATTACATATTCCTTGTCTTAGTGCTAATGGACTTTATGTGCATACAAAGGAAAACCTATGCTCCTAAATATTTTATAGCACTGGGCATCACACCAACCAGTTCTTCAATATGCATCTTAATTAAATAAATCAGTCTAAGTGATAAATTCCTCAAACTGGGGCTTAGTTACTATAGTGATGTTGTCCTATGAGTGCCTAGATAGATAAAGAGTGAAGCTTCACAAAGATACAATATAAGAAACAATATTTTAAACAGATTTTCTTAATAATAAACTAACACTGTACATATTGAGAAATCATCTAATCGACCCTAAAAACAAGGAAGTAGAGATTATTTATCATCCCCATTTTATCCATTTCGTCAAAGTTCCTAGCACACTTTTAGTGCCCAGAAATTAATAATACTAATAGTTATGATTAACAGATGGGAAGATGGAGGCAGAGAAGTTCAGTTACTTGTTGAAGCCACTGAACGTGCCAGTGCTGGAACTCAGATTATCAGCCTACCTAGGCATACATATGACACCCACCGGAAGAGGACCAAGATTAGAAATCAAGAATACTCCTGATTTTAGCCTGGTTAAACCATATGCATCTCTGAATGTGTAATGAAAGTGAGCCAAGTGCTGTAGTCTTAATGTCTGCTAAACTGACAATCTATCCCTAAATTAATAATAAATTAGACCCCCAACTGATGTTCTTTTGGTAACTAAGATGAACCTCTAATTCTGTACCAACTCAAGCCCCATGGCTGGACAGCATGTGCAACCATACATAGTGATTTGCCATATTTAATGGAGGGGGAAAAAAAGAAGATTTGACATGGAAAATACCAACTTGGGTCTGCATTATCTTTTTCATCAATTTCCAAAAGGCCAGAAGGGGGATAATGATCATCCAAATCCTTCCTGCCTCTGACCTGCTTATGGTTATCACCACAGGGACACTGAATTGTGTATAGGCACTTCCACAGGGTCTTATGTTGAGGGGGGAGATGGTTCAACAAAGGTGACTGAGTCCCCATCCGCATGCAGAGAAGATCTTCTGTATATTGATCTAGGGAGCACAATCTGGCCTTTGTAATGTGGCACGTGGCAGCTGTCATGTGGTCAGTGGGCATACGTGGCTTTCTTTACATTCCCCTTTAGTACACATGAATGCTCACTGAAGTCATATAGCTGCTGCTGACTACACTCTGATTTCTTGAAGATCAGAATTTGTTGTTATACGCTATTGTCATAAATATAAAGGGAAGGGTAAACCCCTTTAAAATCCCTCCTGGCCAGAGGAAAAATCCTCTCACCTGTAAAGGGTTAAGAAGCTAAAGATAACCTTGCTGGCACCTGACCAAAATGACCAATGAGGAGACAAGATACTTTCAAAAGCTGGGAGGAGAGAGAGAAACAAAGGGTCTGTGTCTGTCTGTATGCTGCTTTTGCCGGGGATAGACCAGGAATGGATTCTTAGAACTTTAGTAAGTAATCTAGCTAGGTATGTGTTAGATTATGATTTCTTTAAATGGCTGAGAAAAGAACTGAATAGAATGACTATTCCTGTCTGTGTGTCCTTTTTGTAACTTAAGGTTTTGCCTAGAGGGATTCTCTATGTTTTGAATCTAATTACCCTGTAAGGTATCTACCATCCTGATTTTACAGAGGTGATTTCTTTACTTCTATTAAAAGTCTTCTTGTAAGAAAACTGAATGCTTTTTCATTGTTCTCAGATCCAAGGGTTTGGGTCTGTGGTCACTTATGCAAATTGGTGAGGATTTTTACCAAACCTTCCCCAGGAAGTGGGGTGCAAGGGTTGGGAGGATTTTGGGGGGAAAGACGTGTCCAAACTACGTTTCCCAGTAAACCCAGTTAGAGTTTGGTGGTGGCAGTGGAGATCCAGGGACAAAGGATAAAATTAATTTGTACCTTGGGGAAGTTTTAACCTAAGCTGGTGAAAGTAAGCTTAGGAGGTTTTCATGCAGGTCCCCACATCTGTACCCTAGAGTTCAGAGTGGGGGAGGAACCTTGACAGCTATATATCTTAAAGTGACTTATAATAATGGGATAAAAGCTTGCAGTCTGGAATGAGCTGTCTAATAAGTATGTTTACCACTGCCTTATACTGGATAGAATCAGACCTAATCAAATGTCTATGTATCTCAACTCCCGAGGACTCCCTTACAAAGAGGAAATAAGCCCAGACAACTAATAGAGATTCTCCTTTAGTTCAAAAAGGTCTCGATTTCAGAACATAAGTTCATGAGATCTACTTTCAAATCTCTGTGTCACAAGTCTGCATTTTAGATGGTGTTTGGTTGTATATGGCCATAAATCATTACAGATTGTTGGCATCCATTGAGAGATTTGTGCTATCTGATAGATAACAGCCCATTGATTTTTTTTCCAAGCTGCTATAACAGCTGCTCCTGAAATTGGACAGATTCCTTGATACTTAAAAAAATTCCATGGGTGACCAGTAATGGCTCAAAGAAATAATACCTTTATGACCTCAACAATAGCTCACCTACAGCCCTAGACATTAGGGGAATGCTCCAGATACCACTGAAGTCAATGGGGCTACTGATATATTTATGAGCACACATCTATATAAGTGCTTTGCTAGGTTGGGGCTCAAGTGAAAGAGAGAGTTTGGACTAGGATATAAGAATACCATGGGATTTCACCTGAGCAGCCACCAAAGATGGGGAGTTAATTATCCTTGCCCGTGAAGAATTTTAATGTTCTAAACTGGTTCAGAAGCTTCTTAAAAGTAGCCACTCAGGCATATAGTTTTAAATATAATATGACCTGAGTGTTAATCCTGACCATGCTCCCTCAGCTTTATTTTGACATGGATGAAAATGAGACTGAACAACCTCGTAGGACATGGACGCTTTTACAGCATGGGTAAAGATCATAGGTCCACATTTAGCCAATGGATTCATGCCCCTCTTTAACAAAGGAGCAGAAACAGTTGACAGGGTTAAGGTTCAAAGAATACTAAATGAGTCTGCATCATTTAACTCCCAGACCCAGGTCCACTGACAGCATTGCCCTGTAATGACTGGTTTCTCTTTTTACCACCACGGTCTTCGTGCATCTGAACCTCTGACATAGATGCTATTTTCATAGCTATGGTAAATGGTGACCTTCGCTTGACCTCAAGTTTAAGTATATTTCAAGAAAATTGAAGTAATTAAAATCCTAAACGTTGTCATAGACTCTTTGTGTGGTATATTACTGAATGAAGACAGAGGCCTGGTGTGAAAATTAAGCAGCGCATATAGTTCTGACACACCACATTGCTTATTATTATTATTTCACCCTTTGTTCATAATGGCTGAAATTTACACGTCTGAAGAACTTTTGTATGGGCTTAAGTGGTACATAGTCCTTGTGAATGTCATCTGTTGAGTAGCTCCTTACCCTGCAAATCATCCCTACAGCACTGCATACACATGTTTTAAAAAACACCCTAAGTTACTATGTTTAGGTACAGCTGTTTAGGTACAGCTTCTGTTTAGGTACAGCTGCCTCAACAATAAAAGTTCTTTGTGTCGTAGAAAGGAAGGATTGTCTTAACTATAAGACACTGGACTAGGACACTGAAGACCTGGTTTCAGTTTCCAGCATTGATACAGACTTGTTTGATCCATGTCAAATCACTTCATCTTTCTATGCTTCAGTGCTTTATCTGTAAATGGGGAATAATAGCATTTCTGTGTTTTTGACTTGGATTAAAACCCTTTGGGGCAGGGACTATTCTTTACTCTCTGTGTGTATAGTGCCTAGCTCAGTGGGACCCTGGCCTTGGCTGAGACTTCTAGGCATTACTGCAATACAAATAATAAATTATATTCATTTGCTTCAGTGATATGTTGTATGGAACTAATGGAAAAACCAGTGAGGAGAAACTGGTATTGGAACCTGGAATCCTAGACTTTCTAGGAGAGTGCTGTACTAGGTCTATTTTATGATTATTTACCAACAGTTCATGCATAAAATAAATTATAGCAGGGGTCAGCAATATTCTCCAGAGAGAGACTGTCATACCAAAGCAGAAAAAAGCAACCTAGTTATTAGATGTGTTGATGATGGCAGGTTAGGCATCAGTTGTTATAATCCATCTAGAAAAAAAAAAGAACACACACAGGAAACCAAATGTAAATGCAAGGAGAAAATATTTTGTTTAAGTGCCCACACAAGTTTAGTAAGTAAAAGGAAAGGGGGAAATAATGCAGGGAACAAACACAAATAAGAATCACATGAATTGTACAGCACCTAGCGTAATGGGGTCCTGGTCCATGACTGGGGTTGCTAAGCACTACAATAATACAAACAAAAGTCAAAATAATAATAAAATAAAAGTGACTAGAAAACCAAACAAATGCCATGTGAAATGCTTATTTTACGCATCCACCAACAGGGATCAGCTGGGCAATATTCAAAATACCCTTTATGCTTCTAAATGACCCATACCAAATTTTTTTCTGATGGTAAGAACTATGTGGGAGCTGAACTGTGAATGCAAGATGGCAAAGCCAATTCCACCTGTATGTTCTTTACTCTCAGGCCATGTATTTGTCCTCAGAGAGCTCTATAACCCATGTTTGCTGTGGCTTTCTGACTATTGACCTAGCAGCTCAACTTTTATTTGGTCTGATTTACACCGAGCAATCTCTTGGAGCCCCACTCAAGGATCAGGGCCCCACTGAGCCATGAACTGTACAAACAAGTACAAAATAAGATAATCCCTGCCCCAAAGTGTTCACAATCTAAGGCATGCTGCAGTGAGACGTGCAGGGGTCCATATGGAGCCCCTGCTTTGACATCAATGGCATGCACCTGCACGTATCTGATTGCAGGACTGGGCACAGTAAGTGGGTGAGACAAATGGGGTATGGGTGGGAGGAAGAGGTAACAATAAAATAGAATTAAGTAAAAAAGTTTCTGGTTCTAAAAAGCTTCAAATATTATACCCACTATCCAGAGGCTGGTATGGAAGCTTGACTTTAAGCAATGTCCATGGACAGTATGCTGGGAGGAATCTACCACCCTTCTGAGGGGAGTTTTGGCTTCCCACTTGGGTGTCGCCCCAGCTGATGGGTTCTCCCCCATCTTTCATATAAATCTGCAATTATTGGGTTTAATCCTCTGGCTATCAGATATTTGGCAAAATTTCAAGACTTCTGGGTCAAGACTTCTGGGTGTAAGCCGGAAGATGAATGGAAGTGGGGACAAGCAGGAGAAAGAAAAGGAAAGACTGAGGAGTAAATTAGAAAAAAAGTGGATGATTGAGAAATTTTTGGTGGAAGACATTGGAAGAGAAAGAAGAGAAAATATAAGGGATGAAGTAAAGAACACAGTAGGGAAAGGGGAAGCAAGCAAGAAACAGTGGTGGAGCGAAAGAGAGAAAAGAGGAATCAGACTGAGAATAAATGAGGAAAAGATGTGTTGCGATCTATTACAGGAAGGAAAAAAGAAATATTTGGAGTGAATTCAGGAAGAGAAAGGGGGTATCACAAAAGCAAATGACATTCTAAGTACAGCTGGTCAAATAGTATTCAGTGACTAAATTATTTGATGAACATCATAAATATCCACTGAATAATGTCTGTGACAAGCACTTTTTTGGCAGTACTTGACCAGCATTATAATTTAGATAAATATTGTTTGATGAACATATCAGACAGATGCAGGTGAAATTTGTAAAATACATTAGGTGACTACTTTCTTCTATTTGTCCAGCTACAGTAGTAAGTTCTGATAATACATTTTTCAGTTATTAAATGGAAAACTGATTGACGATACTTTACATAGCTATTTTATTCCTTTATATTTCAGGAAATGTGAGCTGGGATAGGGTGGCAGAATAGTTATTTTTTACTCTGGCTAGTAAGCTAAATCCTCTGGCAAGTATATGTAGGACTTTCTTCTCAAGTTCTGGATATACAGATTTTTCAAGTGATGTCATTCTTACAAATAAGAACCAGATACTGCAACTGGATGCATATGGGATCTGCTATTCCCCAGCAGAGCTCCATTTCAATCACTTGTCGTTAGTTCCCTTGCAGTTTGTTTTAAATGAAATTATATTTCTTACAGAAAATTTACTATGGAGAAAGTCAGTGCCCATTATTATTTTTGTTAATGAATTTAGTTTTCCAACCTGGCTCCTTTAGGAGATAGTAACTACCTGTATGTAACAGAAAATGAAATTTCCAAGAATCTATCCTCGCCCACACATAACTAGCTCCAGAAAAATGAATACGAACACAGAAATCTGAAATATATTTGTGTCTTCATATTTCAGCTCCCCGTTATTCTTGACTTTACCCATGCCAGTAATCATATCAAAACCTTTGTTCACACACACACACACACACACACACACACACACACACACACACACACACACACACACACACACACACACACACACAACGAAACCAAGCATCCATTCATCTTGAAGCTGAGGGAAATTTTCTAAAGTATCCATCACATACCGTGCTGCCATCTAACTTCTGGCAATGGCAGAACTGAATAGTCATATTTAAAATAATAATAATAAGCCCTAACATAGGTCACCTGTTCCTTGAAAGGAGTAAAGACTGCTGGGAGTTTTCTTGTAAGAAGGGAAAAATCAAATTTGTCAGTAAAATCTAGTATCTGGGAGAAGTGAGGTGCTTTGTGCCTCATTAGTGGATTTTCTGCCTGAATCCTAGCAATAATACTTATCTGCAAGGGCATATCTTTATAATAACCAGAACAAGTGCAAAAAAGGGGTTCATGTGGAGATACAAACTCCCAAAAGCAGTGGAAAATGGCTTAAAACAACCACACTATGGTAGATTACCATAGAGGAATTCAAAAGGAAAGACAATTCAATTGCAAAGTTGATTTCACTTCTATTCCCAAGAATAGAATAAGATAATGTAAGATTCCCAAGAAACACTGGCTCATCATACTGAAAATCATTTTGTGAAGGGTTGCAGACAGGGAGGTAGTATATTGTAAGGTAATATTCATCAGCATAGACCTGTATTTCCAGCACGATCAAATGATAGGAAAAGTTGGAAAATGACCATTCTACCACTTGATAGCAGTATGATCAGAAAACACCCAATTTCTCATCACAGACTGCTATTTACTATGTTGAAGACAAATATGTTCATTTTCAATATAGAGCCCTGAACCCACCTCACAAGAACCATGCCTCCTTCCTTACCTTCCAATACTCCTTAATCCTCCATCATATAATACAGGACCTCTTGCAATTGTAGCTCCACAACCCTTTCCATGACTAACACCAGAAACACCTCCTCTCCTTCACCATGATAGCGAGTCAATTGTCTACTGCTGCCCTCCTGTCTGATCTTAGCCTCTGGCCTTACCATCTGATATAGAGCCTCTTCCTCCCTCCCCCATGCCCCTTAGCTTCCTGATGTGACCTGCCTCTCCACTTCTGGCTCCTGAAAGAGAAGTGAAGAATTGCTGCAACAATACTGCAAGATTATTTCCTATTTTATCTCTTATAAATGATCATTGTTTTTCAAATTTACTATACAAAAGCCATGCAAAACATCTGCTAATTTATATATGGTCTTTCTCCTTTGGTCACATACTTCATTCTAATTGACAATGCTGTATTTATTCATATGGCAAGTCAGACACCTGAGAGTTTTTTAAATATCTTTCAGGCTTTCCATTTAAAAAATAACTGGCAAGACTCTAATATACTTATTTTTATTATTGACCATTCTTCTTCTCAGGTGGCATTACCCTAAGGAAAGAAAAAATGTTAATAATCATCTTTTTCTAGCCAAAACCCTCTGTTTAACTTTCTCTTTTTAGAACTAAAAGCACCAGTGACTTACAAAGTGGGGAAGAACCTCTTCTTTCCTAAAAGCCAGTTTTCTGGGCTTCACAGAGTGTAGCACAGGACACAGGTGTGTGGCACATCACTGCAGTGCCATCTGTGAATGATGCTAGCTAAATGGAGTTTCTGCCTCCACAGAGAGAACTCTTCCCATAACAGATTCATAAGCAAATTACCCCTTTTATTAACTTCATCAAATAATATCAGAACACACCTATAATGCTCTCCTTTCTGGCAGTGGGAGGTGTTTTTCCAAATACTAAGTATAATATTTTATCCTTTTGCCTTAGCTTGTATATTATAAGAGATGCCAATCTGGTTGCTGTTCATCAGTTGTATTCCAGGGCAATGGAAAGTAAAGCAATTTAATGCAGCAAGGTTCTAGGAGTTATGTTCATGTCTGTGCTGTGCACTTTCACGCATTGGAGCTTGTCAGTGTAAATCAGAAGGAATCTCTATTTGTCTATCCACTAACATATAAACCTTAGAGTTTTTACTTTGGAATACTTCCATTCCACTCAATGAAGTCAATTCTGGAGTTTTCCAGTTCTAGAAGCTTTCAGTTTCCCAGGTTTTGGGGAAAGTTGCATGAGTTAGGATGGTGTAAAGACTCCCACAATCAATTGCTTCTTACTGAGAGAGAAACCAGAGTGATGATATCTGGAGTTTGTGCTCCAGAGTTGGTGACTATTTAGCAGGACACTGGGCAAACAAAAGGTGATACCTCCAGTGATGAAATTACTGCTCAGTGAAGTAATAATAGTTTACCTTTTTAAATACCAGGAATATCCTAGAATATACATTGATCTTTGTCAGTAAGTTCTATACATACATATGTTACAGTTCACATTCTATATTGGATTACTGTTCAGTCTTGCTGGAGTGAAAGCATTCTGTGAAGCATATGATACCAGACAGACACTAACAGAAATATAGCCCTTAATTAGCATTACAGCTAGTAGTAGTAGCCTGATAATATATTGAAAGTTAGAGTAGATACCCAAATATACTTGGCACTGACACAAAAGGAACGTGTGTAGGTGTGTGTCTTTGTGGACTTTGGATTACAAATACTCTGGCCCATACTATAGATGCTCAAATAGAACAAATAGTTCATTGCCCTTCACCATCCCCAGTAAAGCAATCACAGTTCTTGGCACCCTCCTTTTCAATGGGTGTTAGAAGCCACACCCACGATTGACTATTAAACATTGCTTTTTCTCCGAATTGGGTGGTATGCTCTACATTAAACTGAGCGGATCATTTTTGGTTTCTGCAGGTCTTAAAACTTTTGATTACAAAGCAGAATTTATGGCCAATAGATGCACAGGTTGTCAGATCAAATACAAAGGACTGATACATGACAAAGATGATATGAAGCTGATTGAAAAATATGGATGAAGATGACCAGGAAATTGCAAAAGATTTGAAGGGAATTAAATTCCTTTGTCAGCAAGATCGTAAAAGTTAAGAAAAGCAATTCCAAAGAAGAAATGGTTTGGAAGATTATGGCCCTGTGTCAAATGAAAAGAGAGAGAAAAGTCTTTAAAAAAGAAATGAGTGAAGGTGATTGAAAAGTGATAAATGGTGGAAATCGATATCATCACAGACAAAGGACATTGTGATGGTTTTCACTTTGTGAACATTCAGAACCGGTAATTTTTCTAATTCCGCTGTTACACCCCAGTTTGCTTGTGTCATCTTGCAGATGCCTCTTCTCATAACCTAGCACTGGGCATACTTTGGGAACAAGGACTGTCTTCTCATGTCAACATAGTACCTAAAAAATGGGGCCCTGATCTTTGATTGGTATTCCTAGGCAATACTACAATACGAGCAAATAATCCTGATGAGGATCTGAATCTGTGCCCTCACTTATTGACATATACACTTTAAATACCTTTATGCCATTAATCCCCAATTTGGCAGCTTTCTCTGGTCATTATTTTAAATTAATTGTATGTGGGGGCTCCCATAATATTTTTCAGTGGCCAAAATTTATGAATAATTATTTTTATAAAATGTTACATAGTTAAACTTTAAACTGTGGCTTAAAAGTAATTAAAGCCATTAGTATCTGTGTATAATTCCATAGGTAATACGTTGCCAAGGAGTTATCTTTTTCTGGGATGTTTTGGGGACAGCAGAACTAAGTGGGCTGAAATGGAAGCTAGAGGAAGTAGAATGTCTGGTTACAACAAGTAAGAAACTCTAAAGAGACTACTCAGAAGTTTCCCTATTATGCCTTTGTGGTGCAAACTACAACAACTGCTTTCAATTCAGTTTTAAAAGACATTCTCATTTTGAAAAATCATGGGACATACTAGACTCAGGAAACCAGGGTTCTAATCCTGACTCTTAATATCTTTTGTTTGACCTTGAGTAAGTACTTAAATTCTCTGAGCCTTTCTACAAAGTAAGAGTAATAATAGTTACATTATAGGAGTACGGCGAGACATAAGTAAGTAATGTTTAGAAAGAGAGGTAGGGAAAGTGTCTTTAAAGGTCAGTTACCAGTGGAAATATTCAGAAGTGCCTGGCTTCCAGCCTTGTGCTCAGGCCACTAGCCTGTGAGACCTAAAGGTTCCCAACACTCACCGTACTCCTGTTCCTTCCACTTGTTTAAAAAAAAAAAACCTCACACCTGCAGATTTTCAAGCAAAAATGATTTTTCATATGTTTTAACCTGAAAAATTTGCAGTCGCCTGAGATTTTGTAAAAAAAAAAAAAAATCTAAATGTAGGAGGCTGTGAAATGGAAAAAAGAATTTTACCTAGCTCTGCCTAAGAAGAAGTGCTTGACTGTTAAAAACCAAGGATTAGGATCACTTTGAAGGACTGAGAGTGTGCCTGTGTGTGTGTGTGTGTGTGTGTGTGTATATCCCCTTCACAGAGCCAGTCCTCAGCTGACAGCTCCATTCATGTCAATGTAACAATGCTGATTCTCCCCAGAGTGTGTTAGCCATATTGCACTGTTTAATTTCCTAGTAGTTTTTGAGTTATTAGTGTGGGCTAAATTACTTTTGTGTTTGTTTAATAATAACGAACAAATGGCCAATTTCAGTGATTAAATCGGTGTCAGTTCTGAGTTACACAACAGCACAAAAGATGCTGAAACCTAGAACATTTGTAATTACCTTTATTATTTTATATTTACAGTCATATATCTTCAAATGAAATCACTGTAGCTGCTTTAAAAATTGCTAAAAACAAATTGCTCTCAGGCTGAGAGTATTTCTGCCAACCATAATCCTGAAGCAAATTTTTATGCCCTGATAATAAAATCCCTGACAATATGGGTTTCCTAGTGGAAGTCCTGACACAAGCCCAACTATCGAGTTGCAGACGGTAACAACAACATAATTCTTGTTTAATTTTCAATCCAATGGATGGAGCACAGAGTTGAAATGCTGGTTTGAATGCTGCCTGACCAATAAGTGAGTTCTGGTTCTGTGTTTTCAAACCAGTGATACAGCTATTAGGAGAATTGTATAAGTGTGTACATGTACTTTTATAGCAAACCTGTGTTAAGTTAGGATGATAGTTCAGTGCTGAAATCCCTGAAACATACTGTACTTAAATGGGGTAAAGCGGAGTATCTTTAAAGTATGGGGTATCTTTATCACCCCCTCAGATTGCCTTCATTTGACAGTCAAAACTCTGCCCTCTTCAGCATGTTTACTTGGGTCTCTCTTGTTCTAAATGATTTCAACATATGTGCATTAAAATGCCTTCTAGGACTGATCATGATTGCCTCTTCCCACCTCCACTTTCCTCCTCAAGCAAAAGTATAAGCCCATTAATCTATTTTATTTCGAAATTTATCCCTTCAGATACTGAGCTATCTCAGGGCAACCCTTTCTCTGGAATTAAAAGGCTATCTGTTGCATGAAACAATTATTTAAATGTCACATCTCCAATTCCGCTTCCCTCTGTAAACTCTTTCCCCTGTTCGTTTTACAGACTATGGCAGATGGAGTCATTGTCAGTGTAACTGACTTGGAGGAGCAACAGAAAATGTGACTGCTGGATTGTCGACAGTTTTGCGTGCGGGTTTGGAAATGGCAGTGAAATAGAGGCAGCAGAGAGGGCAACTGGAAATGTGGCTGGATGGAAGAAGGGATTAATTGGGATTATGACTCACGCTTCACGCGATACATTCCCCGTATTAGAGAGACTCAGGACCTGATTCTAGGAAGTGCTGTCCACCAGCAACCCCCACTACCGCTTGTAGCACTCAGCATTTCTCTGGATCGGGCTTTCAAGAAATGAGGGTTAAATGGTGTGTTTTTCTGGCATATCTCGATGAGTGGAGCAAAAGCTTTTGCATCTTCTTTTCATAAATCTGTTGTGTCTCTTGCTCTTTACACAACATAATATTAGGCAACCGCATGGGCACTATGGAGACCAAATAGCTATATCAACATACAAGGACTAGCTACATATATACCCCGCTGCTCTAGCAGGGTTAGAGCCTTCTGAAATACAGAAGACAGTGAGGGCCACTAGAGGTCTCACAAACTATTTAAAGAGATACTTCCCAGTTCTTATGCCATGCAAGATCCAAGCTACTACCTCATCTTTTTGATACATATGCAGCACTGAATGAAATGAGTGAACATGTTAGTGTGATGGCTTTTTTGAATGGATTTTGTTTTATGGTTTTGTTTTACGGGTTATCGTATTGCAAATGAAAGTAAACTTGAAGATGCAAATGACCAAGACACACAAATCTCATCTAAGGATGTCTACTGCCATTTCTGTTTTGATCTCAGATGTGATGACCAACAATAACATATAATCCACAGGTCACTTTGTTTCAGACTGCTCATAAAGAATAACAGATTAACTCCCTTTCTATTTTTACTATTGACAGTGTGTGGGCACATGTGTACATATAATCATAACACATTTTCTGCAGCTTTCATGGGTTGTACAGGAAGACTTTTTTTTTTTTGCCATAGACTACATTCAAAGTTGTGTTGAAATTGTGCTTGTGGATTGATAAAACCTGTAATCCAGTATACAAAAAGCCTTACAAAAGATAGTCCAAACTTCTCAAAAACTGGGTGCTGAAAGTTAGGTATCCCATAATTCTTTACTAAGATGTACCTTTGGTTCTCTTGCACTTTCCACTAGTCATCTAATTCTGTGTTTGCAGTAGAAACCTGTAAATGAGAAAGGATGTTTCTTCTACGTTATCTCACAGCTACATCACCTGTGGAAGTGAACTTGTCAGCTCTGGCAAGTTAAGCAGGCTCAGACCTGGCCTGTACTTGAAACCCCAGGTTCTGCAGTGAGTTATACTGGTGATTTCATAGGTGCCAGTCTGCCCTCCCAGTCCTTAATGGACTAATGCTCCAGTAGAGTTATGAGGAAAAATGCTCCTGGAGACACTGACTTTTGGAGGCAACTTAAAGCCAAGGTCCTGCTCATTCCAGGTCCCATTGCATTTTCCGTAACAGTAGTGAGTGCTCACAGTGTTTCTTGGCCAAATTCCATTTTGGATAACAGAATCCGATGTGCTATTCCCCATTTCCTCTCTTAAAATGAGATGTAATGTTGCTGTCCACTCTTAACAAGCCATCACACTACACCCAAGAGATAAGAGCATTTCAGAAGCAAAATGAGATTACTCCTGTATCTAAAAATTTTTTATAGTGCTTTGGATGTGAGATATTTGCTGTGCCTAACTGAAGGCAGAGAAGTGATTTCTGATTTTTTTATCACCATGGAAAATGTGACAAACCTTATATCAGGTGGCTTGTGCCACTGGGCTCAGCTGTTTTGTTTGTCTCCTGAACATTCCTTTCCAGCTGTCCCATTCCAAGCAACAATACGAATGGACTGCACATTTGAGAGTGATCCCCCTTCACTCCCACTGACATTGTTTCAAATAATTGTTATTGAATATGAAAAGGGAAAATGACTGCCTGAAGATACACCTGAGAAGAGAGACTCGGGATACAGCAGAGTGCACAGGACATTATGGTGAAAACAGAGTAAATGTGCGTTCCTAGGGGTTACTTCTATGAAGTTTCATATAAGCCCTACAGTAAACTCTGGGCACCATCGCAGTGGAAGCTCCACAATGCGTTCTGCCTGAGATATACAGAACAATTTCCAAAGGTCCCAGGGGGTGCAACAACATTGGCATGCATACTCCTGGAGGGTGCAGCATGCGTTTCCATCCAAACCTGGCCAGAGTGAAGGAAAGGTCAAGCCACTTCCCCGTTCCTTCCTGCTCCTTTTGCAGCGTGCTGGAGGTGGCCAGAGTCAGTCTCTGTGCACATGGGAGCCTGCACTTTTAACTAGCCATTCAGCACAGGTTCCTGTGGGGAAAAGGAAGGTGACAGATACACTCCACCCCGCTATTTGCAAATATTTGATTAGGTTCAGTACCTCTTCAGGTAGTAACTGTCACAACATCCTAACCGAAAACAACATTTCAACTGAAATAACAGCCTAGGCTAAGCAAAATAGTCGGGATACAATTTAGTAGGTACAAACCAGACTGAACTAGAAAGGGAGGTGGAGGTAACAGAATTAGGAAGGAAACAAGGAGTGGGGATGAGTTTTGCTATTGCAGATCATTCTGACTTGACTGAATTCATTAAATGGGATCTATGTGTCCATACTACCCAGACTTATTTTATCATTCTGATAGGGGTAACACTTTTCTACTGCTATCTCACCCCCAATCCATTATGAAGGAAGGAGAGGGCTGAGAGGAAGAGGGATGTAAGTGCTTGCTTCCATTTGGGTTCCATTACATTTCTTATGGCCATTATTATTTTCATACAGGACCAATATGTTCTGAGAACTGTGAAACTACCACTTGCAAAGACAGTAAATGATGATAGCCTAGTGAGAAAATAAGAAATTCTCCTTGCTCTTTGTGGCTATTTTCCCAGAAGCTATTGGGTTAACACACACAAGTCCACTTGCTAAAAACAATTATTTGTTCAGCTTCTGTGCTTCAGCATCACTAGACTTTGAGCCCCATTTTGATTATTCCTTTTGACTCATGACTGCTGTAAGTAAGACCTGTCTGCCAATGACCCAAGAGGGGCATTCCAGAAGGCAGGGATTCTTGGACCACAGAGGCTCATTGGCCATACCCCATTTTCCACACTTCTGTCCCCTAGGGCAGTGGTTCCCAAACTTGGCTCACGGCTTCTTCAGGGTAAGCCCCTGGTGGGCTATGAGACACTTTGTTTACGTGGAGCATCCACAGGTACGGCTGTTCGTAGCTCCCAGTGGCTGCAGTTCACCGTTCCCAGCCAATGGGAGCTGCGGGAAGTGGTGCCCGGCCCGCGCCGCTTCCTGCAGCTCCAATTTTCTGGGAATGGTGAACCTCGGCCACTGGGAGCTGCAAGCAACCATACCTGCGGACGCTCCAGGTAAACAAAGCATCTCATGGCCTGCCAGGGGCTTACCCTGAACAAGCCGCGAACCAAGTTTGGGAACCACTGCCCTAGGGTGAAAGCAGAGAGGGTATGCAACATAGCAGCTGCAAGGGGAAGCCCTCTTCCACCAGATAATTCCCTATCGCAGGGGGAAAATTCCACTGATGGATTAAGCCAGATTTCAATGCTGCTTTGTACCACTGGAGCAGTATAAAACTGTCTTAATGGAGCTAAGGTTCTGGCCCACTGAATCCACAGGGACTATTTGTATGAAAGGTTGCAGGATTGGACTTTTATTTTAGAATTTTATAATAAACAGCTTTTGAAATGCTTGTGAAAATTCATGTGTTTTCCCTACTGTTCCTTTTGATAAATAGTTTGATGACTTTTTAATTATACGTTAGGGGGTGTGTGAGGGAATTTTCACACATAGATATACATATAGATACACCTCTTGCTGGTTTTGGAACGTATTGGGCTCTGGGTCTTTTGTTTTTTAATTTAAATTCTCATTTTAGTTATATTTGGCAATAGCAACTGTGAGCCACACAGCCATGGGTGCACTATGAATATTAATGTTGATAATATTTAATATCTCAGCTGCACTATTTGACTGTTGGGAACCATAAAACAAGAAGCTTAAATGTTAAAATTTTCTGGTTCTGAGCCAAATAATATTCCAAAAAGGATGCTGCGCTACTCAGGGAAGGAGCACATTTGTTTATATAGTTTCAGGCAGGCACAGCCTGAGAGACCAGAGATGGATGAATATCCTGTGTAAATGTCATAACCAGTATCCCACTGGACATGGTGTGCTGTGGCATCTGTCAGCCCATATCTGTGTGGGTTTGAAAGCTCTATATTAAGGAACAGTTTATCTCATTGTTTAATATTGTCTAATGGTTTGTGTTTGTGGCACTTTACTGCACAAAGTCATTTGTGAGTTTGAAGAAGCCCTCACCTGGCCCATGACAAGATACAGAAAGTGGGCCCGATTCTCTGCCGCTGTACCTCCATTGATAGCACTGGGAAGATGCCAGGAGACAATCTGGCCCAATATTTTTCATCTCTATTCAGGCACTTAGGCAATAATTCAGCAATGTATTTATACACTTGAGCAGTTCCATTGCAGTCAATAGGACTACTGGTGCTTAAACATAGGTTTGTTGAATCAGGACCATAGTGGGTTGAGAAACACGTTACCAGCATTATGGTGAGAAGAGAGAGTGACTGGACACTGTTCTATAGTGCCCATGTGCTCTGCAGTATCTATAAAGGGCAGAGTGTTAGCATGTGTCTTACTGACATCACTGGGAAATCACTCAAAGAGGGCAGACTTAGGCTTCCCTGGCGGAGGTGCTGCGTATCTTAACTCTATATTCCCTGGTTTTCAGAGGTTTAAAATTAGTCACCGTCCACATTTCAAAGGACAGGAGGCAGCATCAGACACCCTGTATTAATGAAGTTTGGGGGCAGTTATTCCTTGGTTTCATAACATATCTCAACACCCCTATGTATTTTGAGGCAAATGCTTGTAAATTTTAATGCATATTTCCTGAAATCATTTTCAGAAATTTGAATAATAAATGTAATGATATTTACATGTCTCTATAGGAATGGGCTAAACAGAAGGCCTGGTTTTCCATTTGGGGCTCCACTGTGTTACACCATTTTTACGTGGTGTATAGCTCCACTGAAGTCAATGGTGTTAGGCCAAATGAAGAATTGTGCGCAGAAATGCCAAATACAGCACAAAATATGTGTGATAACTACCAAAAAACCCACCTCAGCTTGCTAAAAATCACATTGGAATCCACCCCTCCGCAAAAAACAATTTCAGAAAACCTTTTCCCAAAGCATTGGGTTATTAAAACAAACAAAACAAACTGATAAAAACTGCCTACCACCATCTGTGTACTGAAAAATTTGGGCCACATTTTTATATAGCTTAAGAAGAAGAAGAAGAAGTTAATATACATGCAACACTACCGGGAAATTGTTTGAAGAGTCCATATGTTCAAAACTCATAGGCTCCTATTTTCAACTGAGCAAATAATGGAAAAATGCACAGCAAAAATTCATTTGCCTTTGAAAAACTTTAATTTCTTTGTATGTGTGCTTGCTTTCCACATACATTAACTACTTAAGAGTGTAAATACTCACAAAATAAGAATTTTAAGCTTGATTATGCTAATATTCACCGTCCCATTTTATACTCTTTAAAGACTGATGTCTGCTGACTCCCGCTTCCAGTGGGAAAGATCCCAAATCACAAAATGTACTCTTACAATTGACATGCTTGTTAGTAGTCTCACTTGCAAGATGACCTGGAGCCTGATGTCTTTCCTCTTTCTCCATATAAATCCCTCTGAGGTAGTTATATAGCCTCCACTTGAGTAACGTCTGAGCACCTCCCAATCTTTCATGTATTTTTCTTCATAATACCCTTCCGAAGGAGGGATGTACCATCATCTCCATTTTAATTATGGAGAACTGAGGGACAGAGATTTACCTAAGGGCACACTGGAATTCTGTGGCAGAGCAAGGAAATGAACCCTTGTCTCCAAGTTCCCAGGCTAACCTCCCTAACCATTGAACCATCCTTCCTCTCCAGTCACACTGCATTATATGACAACTCTTTGGAAATGATGTGACTAGCCTGTTTTTATGCTTGAGTGATGGTGAATGATTAATGCGTAATGAGTTCATTATCCCTATTTAACATTTCACGGATAATTTGTGATTATTTAAGAACAAACATGTATTTTTAAGATCTGAATTAATGGACAGAAAAAGCAAAAGATGGGATACATGCATATTTATAAAGCAAGTAATTATTCAGGACAAGAACAATTTGGTTATGTTTTTTAATCTTGTAAACTTAGGTCCATTTTGCAATTTGGCCATTTTCTGTCTCTAAAAAAAGTATTGCAATAACTCTTGTCGGCTACACAGATAAATTTGGATTCAAAATAGACTTGCAGAGTCCATTTTTCCAAACAATGAGAAATATTTGGGTGGTCCTGCATATTATAAGTAGAAGCCTCAGGTGTTTCTAGGTTCTACACTAGAATCATTTGTCTGATATAGAATCAAAGGGTGCAATAGAATATAGAGAATAAAAGGACATTTTTTTAAGATTGCTTAATCCATCAGAAGAGAAAAGGAAAAGAGTACCTATGGGGAGGGCTGCATTTTAAACAAGTAAAGTAATTTGATTTTAAATAACAGGTGTATTTTTTTAATAAATCCTTTAGATTAGCATTTCTTCTCTTGCATTGCTACATCCATGTCAGCTAAGTCACTCTTCACTTTGTTATCTCTTGCTGCTTTGAATGGTGATTTACAGTGCATGGAACATAACTGGTCATGTTACAAGTGAATGTCAGATGCCAGCCAAAGAGAACTGAAAAGCAGAATTCAGCATACTCCGTTTGAAATCAATGCATGTTCTGCATATGCTTGGTAACATCATCTTTTTTTTTTCTTTCTATACCACATTAGATGATACTTGCTGGACCATATGTTGTTGTGGGGACTTTTCGTCTGCTCCTGGCAGGTTCAATATGAAGTACACTCTTCATGAAATCCTGGCCCCATTAAGTCAATGGGAGTTTTTCCATTGATTTCAATGTGGCTAGAATTTCTCCCAGAGACTTGTCACCTGGAAAAACCTCAAATACACAAATGAATAGCTACAGTCGTTAGCGTTACAATCAGAATCTCCTAATTGTTATTAACCCTAATATCCATAACTTGTAAGAACTTAAAGAGGAGAGAAAATTAACAAGGAAGAGAGAGAACCTGAAGAGGTAAATACTTTTCTTAGACCACCATGCCTTAGACCACCACATAGTGTTGTGTACTTCTGTGAGAATCTCAAGAGGAACAAGTAATCAGAACAGAATGGCTTATACCAGAGCAAAGTTATGATATCCCTTAGGGTTACCCATGTTTGGAAAATTCATAAAAGGGAGACTTTATTGCAAAGAAATCATGCAGTTTACGATGAAGTGTCAGTGTCAGTGGGTATGTTTGCACCACAGCTAGCCCATGTCAGCTGATTCAGGCTTGCAGGGCTCGAATGGAGGGGCTATAATATTGCAGTGTAGACGTTCAGGCTTTGATTGGAGCATGGGCACTGGGACCCAAGCCTGAACATCTACACTGCAATTTTATAGCCCCACAGTTCGAGCCCCTTGAGCTCAAGTCAACTGACACAGGCCAGCTGTGGATGTAGACATACCTAGTGAGTCCACTGTGGGAGGAATAAATCAAGACTCTTTCACTCCATTCTGTTTTAAAGAGTGAGCTATGACTCACTTGGAATTACACTTCCTTATGGCTAGAAAGGAATGGAACACACATTTTTGTAGTGATTCATTAAGTTAACATGGGGCAGTAAAACACAATGAAAAGAAAAAAACTCGGTAGATTTGAAAGGCATTTTATTTCATGGATATGGGAGATTCTTTTTATCACCATGTGACAAAAACTACCAAACATAAAGTGCTTAACTCCTTTTAGTCCTGCAGAGCCAACACAGTTCTCACAGAGGGAACTGGATTTGTTTCTAGCTCATACATCATCATCAGAATTCTTAACTAATTCTACATGCAGAACTTTTCCTTTGGTGGTAATCTAAGAGCCAGAAAGAATGTCTTGACTTTCAGATTGCATGCTAAATTTGCAGAGGCAGACAGACAGAAAAAAATATTTTTTTATTTGAGAATTGAACTCAGCAAGGCTGCAAAGGGAGTATTTCACTTCAGCGTTTCACTCTAGTCTAGTGCTCTAGTCACTAGGTCACACTGCCTCTCAAGAGTACATGAGAGGCAGAAGAGACTTTTGTGCCATCTTGAGGAAGCAGCTTACTAGTAAAATTATTATAAATGACAGACAGCATCTCATCCTCTAACTTAACCTTTAATACAATAAAGTAAGCACCTTTGGAGCAAATTAAACAATTTTTTATTCATTCAAGAGTTCTCAAGGAGATGGTGGTATGAAAGTCAGATCTGAGGTACCATTAGAATTCTAACATTACCAGAACCTGTTACAGAAAGGGAGGGAAAATTCAAATGAGGTAAACAAAACAAGCAGTCTTGTATCGGTTTGCCTCCTTTTTATTTTTAATGTTTTTCATCACACACTTAACAGTGGGTACAGCTTTGGATCGGATGGATTAGTTTACAGTGATGCAGATAAATAGAATGATATTTTCCTGAGGTGGGATATTAGTCCCCTAAATTGCATGTTAACATCAGCCTCCCAAATTATCTTTTTCCAAAATAAACCTAACTACAAGCCACACTGAAGCCCATTCTGTAACCCTGAAGCCGCAATAGCAACTGCAACTCTAATACACCTACTACCAGTGGGATAGGAGAAGATCCATGGCACAGCAGAGGGATCCACCATTTTTAGGCTGGGAAGGGTTAGATTTTATCAGCAAATACTGGTAAAAAATTATTTCTCTTTTCACACACAAGCCAACAAAAAAAAATCCATCCATAGTGATCAAAATTTACAGCAAGGCAAATTAAGAGGAATGCTGCTTAAAAACTTATTAGTATTTGATTGAAGAATACTTACTTTGTATATTTTGCCATGTGATATTGACAATTTGTATTTTAATGGTTATAAAGCTTTAACTATTGAATCTCAACATCTACTAAAACAACAAGGAGTCCTTGTGGCACCTTAGAGAATAACAAATTTATTAGGGCATAAGCTTTTGTGGGCAAAAACTCACTTCATCAGATGCATGGAGTGGAAAATACAGTACATAGATATAAATACACAGCATATGAAAAGATGGGAATTGCCTTACCAAGTGGGGGGTCAGTGCTAACGAGCCAATTCAATTAAGGTGGAAGTGGGCTATTCTCAACAGTTGACAAGAAGGGAGGAAAAATCACTTTTGTAGCACTGAAGAGTTCAATGTAATCAAGGTGGCCCATTTCAAACAGTTGACAAAAGAAACTATACCATCTGCTCAAGGAACTCCCTGAAGAAGCACAGGAACAAATCCACACAGACATACCCCTATAGCTCTGACCAGGGGTATTCTATCTGCTACCTAAGATCCATAAACCTGGGAATCCTGGACGCCCCATCATCTCAGGCATTGGCACCCTGACAGCAGGATTGTCTGGCTATGTAGACTCTCTCCTCAGGCCCTATGCTACCAGCACTCCCTGCTACCTTCGAGACACCACTCGCTTTCTGAAGAAACTACAATCCATTGGTGATCTTCCAGAAAACACCATCCTAGCCACTATGGATGTAGAATCTCTCTAGACCAATATTCCACATGAAGATGGACTACAAGCCATCAGGAACAGAATCCCTGATAATGTCACGGCAAACTTGGTGGCTGAACTTTGTGACTTTGTCCTCACCCATAACTATTTCACATTTGCGGACAATGTATACCTTCAAATCAGCGGCACTGCTATGGGTACCCGCATGGCCCCACAGTATGCCAAGATTTTTATGGCTGACTTAGAACAACGTTTCGTCAGCTCTCGTCCCCTAATGCCCCTACTCTACTTGCACTACATTGATGACATCTTCATCATCTGGACCCATGGAAAGGAGGCCCTTGAGGAATTCCACAAGGATTTCCACAATTTTCACCCCACCATCAACCTCAGCCTGGACTGGTCCACACAAGAGATCCACTTCCTGGACACTACAGTGCAAATAAGCGATGGTCACATAAACACCACCCTATACCCGAAACCCACTAACGGCTATACTTACCTACATGCCTCCAGTTTTCATCCAGACCACATCACACGATCCACTGTCTATAGCCAAGCTCTAAGATACATCGGCATTTGCTCCAATCCCTCAGGCAGAGACCAACACCTACAGGATCTCTATCAAGCATTCATAAAACTACAATACCCACCTGGTGAAGTAAAGAAACAGACTGACAGAGCCAGAAGGGCACACAGAAATCACCTACCACAGGACAGGCCTAACAAAGAAAGTAACAGAACGCCACCAGCCGTCAACTACAGCCCCGAACTAAAACCTCTCCAGTGCATCATCAAGGATCTACAACCTATCCTGAAGGATGACCCATCACTCTCACAGATCTTGGGAGACAAGCCAGTCCTCGCTTACAGACAGCCCCGCAACCTGAAGGAAATACTCACCAGCAACTACACACCACACAACAAAAACACTAACCCAGGAAACAAACCCCGCAACAAACCCTGGTGCCAACTCTGTCCACATATCTATTCAAGGGACACCTTCATAGGACCTAACCACATTCAGCCACACCATCAGGGGCTCATTCACCTGCACACCTACCAAGGTGATATATGCCATCATGTGCCAGCAATGGCCCTCTGCCATGCACATTGGCCAAACATTACAGTCTCTATGCAAAAGAATAAATGGACACAAATTGGACATCAAGAATTATAATATTTAAAAACCAGTAGGAGAACACTTCAATCTCCCTGGACACTCAATAACAGATTTAAAAGTGGCAATTCTTCAACAACAAACCTTCAAAAACAGACTCCAATGAGAAACTGCAGAACTGGAATTAATTTGCAAACTGGACACCATCAAATTAGGCCTGAATAAAGACTGGGAGTGGATGGGTCACTACAAAAACTAATTTTCCCCCTGCTGATACTCACACCTTCTTGTCAACTGTTTGAAATGGGCCACCTTGATTACATTGAACTCATTAGCACTACAAAAGTGATTTTCCTCCCTTCTTGTCAACTGTTGAGACTAGCCGACTCCCATCTTAATTGAATTGACTCGTTAGTACTGCCCCCCCACTTGGTAAGGCAACTCCCATCTTTTCATTTGCTGTGTATTTATACCTCTCAACTGTATTTTCCACTCCATGCATCTGATGAAGTGAGTTTTAGCCCACGAAAGCTTATGCCCTAATAAATTTGTTAGTCTCTAAGATGCCACAAGGATTCCTCATTGTTTTTGCTGATACAGACACCCACGGCTACCACTCTGAAACCTGTCAACATCTACTATCATTAAATAATTATTGTCCTACTCCACCCACATAATTTCCTGCAACAGTGAAAATTTAAATGAGAGAAATAAACAAAATGCTTAAAAATAAACATGCGTATTATCCATAGAAATTATAAAGAAATAAAAATTTAATTCTGCCATGCCTAAACATAGTCCAGAGAACATGTCTGAAGCTACCCCTCCAAATTTTGCATGGCAAAATGGCACCAATCCTGCTAAAAGGAGGCCTTCTGAACATGATTTGCCTATTCAAGCAGAAACAAAAATGCTCTTTGCATTTTGGGCCTGAACCAAAGCCCACTAAAGTCAATGGGAGTCTTTTCCTTGGCTTTAGTGGGCTTTGGATTTCTTCCTTTCGTCTTAAGAATCGTGTTACCATCATGCTACTCTTGAACTGGTATTAACAAGCTGGACCTTTAAAAGAGTAGCCTAAGAAGAATTACTAGATAAATAAAATAAAATGGCAACACAGGTGAACTAAGAAGCACTAATCCTCAGAGAACATGGTCAGTGTTCAAATTTAGTCAATCAGGTTAGTGAAAGCAGCTTGGAAGCAACTGGGCTGCATTCATTGACAGAAAAAACCTGACGTGATCATTTGAAAGCAAGGACAGAATAACATCATGGGGTTTTGCTGATGAGCCTGTGCTTTTGCTACCATGTCACAGCTGGATGAGCTTGACATTCTCTTTACTCAACATATCAGCCAGAAGCTTTCCTCGGCGGGGTTCTGTTTGGTGTCGGCTTATTTCGTTAGACAGGAAATGAGGTTAAATGTGGCTTTTTTAAGCAGGGAAAGTTTAGCACACCCTGTGCTTTCCTAGTTACCCAGCAGAAAGGGATAGCACTTGAGAGACAGATTCCCACAGGACTTTAAGATTCACTTTAAAAAATCCACTGAAGGAATAAACACCTTCAGAGCTCATTCATCTGTGTAGGAGACAGTGGAACAGTGCACCATGAACCATCAAAAAATCCATTCTCTCTGTGCAGCTGTGCAATCAAAAGTAATCTCTTCCAAATTCCACAACTGCATCTCTAAGCCCAGATAAAACAATGTAAAAATGGTCAGTGATTATTTGATAAATAATACAAGACTCTCCATTATTGTATCTGAAAAGACAGAAAAAAGCACTCTTCCCATGAGATGCAGATGGCACAGTATTTAATTCTTTTGAGTTTTGTGGCAATCTGTTTAATTATTTCTGATTCTTTTTCTTTCTGCCTATAGAATGTTATTTTCACAGGAAATGAATATAAATAAGTCTCCCTAAAACTATTAACAGAGACAATAAATGAACTGTGATCTGCTCTACCTCCCTTTTGGTTTCTTGTTTGAATGAATGGTGTTTGTTTTTACCTATAACTGGCCTAGGATTGCCCACCTGAGAGAGATCAACCCTCACTCCATGTCATAATGCTTTCAGATTAGTTGAGTTCATCAAGCTGGAGCTCACTTAATACAAAGGAACAGGAACTGTAGTCAGAGTATTCTCCATGAGGGATTCGTTCCACATTTTGGTCCAAACTTGACCAAACATGTTAGATTTCAGGTTGCATTGTAGCTTTTATTTTTATTTAAAGTTAATTTTAGTGGTATTATATTACACCATCCAGGCTTTGGCTCTGGTGGCCACAGTCTCAAGTTCAACAGAGTTACCTCTGCTTGTTTGAGATTTAGAGCTCATAGGAACACTTGAAACCACAGTCAAGTAACACATACAATCACAAGAACATGGTCCACTATCTTAATTTTTCCTCTGTTTAGGGGGGGATTTGGTTGAGAAGTTAGTGCATGAGGCCAAGACCATTGCTGGTGTCTGTTCTTCTTAGTGGTTTGAAATAATTGTTAAATACACCTCAGGTTTATGATAGGTGACTTTTTGGTTAATTTTATACATTTGAAAGTAATGAAAAACTGTAGTCTTTGGAGTCTTTTCTGCCCTAGATATAATATATATTGTATAATATATTACCATGTATCTTGTGGTTTCTTGGTAATTTAAGCAAGACAGGCTCTTAAATTAGCTATTAAATTACCATTCAGAGATCTGATTATCTTGCAATTTCCTTACAAAGTCCTCCATTGGGGATAAATCTAGTCTAAATTGTCTCCCTTTCTTATGATTTTATCATATTTTAACTATAAGAAGATACAAAATTCCTGTCTTTCTAACTTATATTCCAATTGTAACTATGTGAAAAATTTTAGTTCAGTTTTGTCAAATTACTGTCTTATATTTTTATTCTATTTTGTCTTATACTTCCTGTGAAGTTAAGAATAACATCTATTTTTCTATCCTTATACCGTTCCCATCACTGTGATACTTTACTGTGATATCTGGGATATTATAAATGGTGGTCAGTTTTGAAATACCTCTTGAAAATCCTAGTTGTATTATCATATCTCCCCTTATTTTTCAACAAAATAGAAATTCATGGATTATTGCCTAACAGATGGTTGCTCATTTAGATTCTGGTTTAGCAAAGCCCTTGAACACATGATTGAGTTTAAGCACATGGTTAAGTCCATCCCAATTCAGTGAAGTACTTAACCATGTGCTTAACTTTAAGTAAATACTTAAGTCTTATTGACATCAGTGGCTACATAGCGGGCAGGCCAAAAGATGAGGTTGAAGGGGAGCTCACATGATCTCTGTCCCACTCCAGTTCTGTGTAGCATAGGTTGAAAAGACAATACACAGCCTGGAATTGTATTATCTTTCTTGCTGAGTCCTATCCTAGGGGTCTGGGAGCATATGTAGCCAGAAAGAACCCTTCGTAGTGCAGTTTCAGTGGAGCTAGGGGAAAAGTCAATAAGGTCTTGAGCCAGTGCAGAGTCACAGGACTTCTGCATTGATGGTTCCAGCTTCTCGTGCATCCTTGGGAGCCTGCCAAGTTTAGAGATTTTTTTTTTCAAGACTGGGCCAAACATTTTACCCTACCCTACTAATGCAATGATATGTGGGAAACAATGATTAAAAAATTCCCACAGAATTTTCCTCCCTGAGGGCCTCCAATACACATGACCTCCATGACCATAACATAAAGGAAGAGAATGGAAGGTGAAAAGAAGATAGTGGGAAAACAGGAGGAGTTTGCACCAAGACCATTTTCTCTCATTCTTCTACCTTCAAACTCCAAGTGATCAGGCCAAAAGAGCTATCAGAATTAAACTCTACTGTTGGATAAAGCTAGTGAAAAATATCCTGTCAAAACTGTTGTTCATGGAAAACTGGGATTTTGATTAAATAAAATATGTTGCATAAACTGTCTACGTTCCACGGAAAAGTTTAACTTTTCATCAAAAAACAGTAAATCAAACATTTTTTGTCTGAAAATGTTTTGGTTGTTTAACAAAAAAATCTAATCATCCTTGGGGGGAAAAAAAGATTTTTCTTCCTAGCTCTACTTTTTCACATAATGAAGATGGATTACTAACAGGTATCTGCTACAGACCACCTAATCACACTGGGGAAGAGGATGACAGACTCCTTACACACTTATCTGTAATGTGAAGGAGAATAAGTTGCACCATCAGGGTTGACTTCAATTTGAGTGACATATGATGGAGGTCTCGTGCTGCCAGTACTAAAACATCCTTGGAATTCTAAATATGATGATCTAAATAATATAAATGACAATTTCATAACTTAAGAGTGCTGGAACCAATACTATTCTATACTCGATCTCATCTTGACAGATAAAGAACTAAAAAAATAATGGTAGTTTAGGTACAAGTGATCATGCCTTGATCACAATTATAATGTGCAAACAGAATAAAATACAAACCAGTTTTTTATAATATAGATATAGATAATAGATATATATAAAAGGGCCAGTTTCACAAACCTGAAAAGAATTATGAGCTAAATCAGCTGGGAGGAAGAATGTAATTAGAAAAATATGAATGATAATTGGGAATAGTTTAAGAACACTTTACTAAATGCCCAAAAAGTCACTATCAAGAAAGAAGACTGTATTGGTTAAAAAGTGACTAGGTTTAGAGGAGAAGTGAAGACAGCTATTATATATAATTTCTTTCATTTGTGTTATATATAACAAATGAAAGAAAGGGGAAGTTGATAGTAATGAACATAAAGCAGAAGCTCGGAATTGTAGAAAGTTGATAATGGAAGCAAAGGAACACAAGTTGAAATCTATGGCCAGCATATTTATAGACAATCACAGGACAGCAAAAAGAATCCTGACAATGGTTTGGGTCAATTACTAGATGGAAATGGTGGCATTATTAACAATAATGTAGAAAAGGCTGAAGTGTGCAATAAATATTTCCGTTATTTCTCTATTTGTGAAAAAGCAGATGTGGTCGTCCCATGATATGATGATAACAGTCTTTCCGTTCCACTTGTATCTCAGGAGGACATTAAACAGCAGCTACTAAAGTTAGACATTTTAAAATCAGTAGGTCCAGATAATTTGCAAGAAGACTTTTTAAAAAGCTAACTGAGGAACTCACTGGACTGTTAATGTTGATTTTTTCCATACGTCTTGGAACACTGGGGAGATTCCAGACGACTGGAAGAAAGTGAAGGTTGTACCAATATTTTAAAAATGTAAACAAATGACCCGGATAATAATCGGATAGTAATAACTGGTGACTGTCCATAAGTATCTAAATGGGGAACAAATTTTTAATAATGGACACTTCAGTTTAGCAGAATAAGGTATAATACAATCCAGTGGCTGGAAGTTGAAACTAGGCAAATTCAGACTGGAAATAAGGTGCATATTTTTAACAATGAGAGAAATTAACTATTGGGACAATTTACCAGTGGGTCATGGTGATTTCCCCAGCAGTGACAATTTTAAAAACAAGATTGGATGTGTTGTTTTTTTTCTAAAATATCTGTTTTAGGAATTATTTGAGGGAAGTTCTGTGGCCTATACAGAAGTTGAGACTAGATAATCATAATGGTCCCTTCTGGCCTTGGAATCTATGAATCTATAAAATTACCCATCACTAGTAAAATCTTACCTCAAACTGCAAGCAACAGTTGACAAATTATATTAGGCTTACAATAGGGAGCATACTCTAAAACAGTATAGATGCCTTTACTTCTCATCCTAAAGTGTATAAAAGAAATTGTCCCACAGCTAAGGGGCAATTTATCAATTAGAAAACTGAAATCTTAAATTACCATTTTGATCAATGTACTAAGCAAATGCAAAGTCTGGTCAACCCATTAAGTAAGAAAGTTAATAAGAAAAGAAAATCATCTCACAGTTCATGAAATAGTACAGCAAAGTATCATTTTTCAAGTCCTAGTAATTATGTTGGCTATCACACCATTACTGATATAATGTGAAGCTAATAAGCCAAGTAATTAGAGTGCACTGGGTCAGAGTTTTCACCTGAATATCTGAAGGGTAAAAGAAAATGAGGCATTATAATATTTAGCATATGCCTAAACAGCACAAACACAATATAGCTGAAAGGTTACTTTTTAGAGGGAATCTGCTGTGTCTTGCTCATTGAATTGTTTGTATTGGCTTACATGCTGGGCCTAATGGAGGTCATTACAGGGATTTAACTGTGTTACAAATGTGTCAAAGATGTATGCCTATCTGACTATCTAGTACGGAAACATCTTGCTAAATCTGCTGATGTAAGGTTCTTACATTTTGGATTAATGTTCTCACTTAGATTCACCGATAAAGACACGTTATTGACTACAGTACTAGTAAAACATGGTGGGATATAAAGTCCTCATCCATTCACACCCAACAAGGAACAGTGACATTCTCAAAAGACAGGGGGAAAAAGGACTTCCCTCCTCCTGTTTTAGTTCACAAGGATACAAGCTGTACTTCCAATATTTCAGGTTTATAGCTCCCAGCTTCTCAAGCAATTTCAAAGGAAAGTTAAACACAGATTTCAAAGTCCAGCTGTCTCACCAGAAGATGGCTGGAGGCAGGCCTGTCAAGAGAAAATTGGGGCCCCAGTACCTCACTGTTGCTGGGACCTCACCCATGTCCATTTCACTTTATTTACATAGGTGTTTTGGGAGCCCCCTCAAACTCAGGGCCTTGGAACAACTGTCAGTCCTGGCTGGAGGCTCTTTCCAACATCAAGATTATTCATTACTGGCTGTTCTAGGGGCAGAAACTTGCAGTATTTCCTTTCTTCTGGACAACAATACATCCTGTGGGTGAAATCTAGCTTCCAAAAATGCCCCGATGAAGCTCATCAGCAAGTGACTAGCCTGGAATGGCAACATAATAATGCAAAAAATGTGCCACTAAACCAAGTTATCAAAAGAGAGAATTTGAATCAAGGCTCATCTTCACAGCAATAACTCCATGCAAGATGCCATCCGCACAATGCCCTGGCCTACCATTTCTTTTAGAGAGCAACTGAAGTTATTTTTAATATCTTTTTTGCAGTTTCTCAGGGCCACATTCATGACCTTTGATCATAGCTAGATTTTAACAGTGATGCACTTGGTTTGCAGATCATGTGATATACTAGAAGGGTTTTATTTGAAAGTGAGGCTTATCCTTAGGTAGACTCTACTTCGCATTGAAGCCTTTCTTGTTGACCCTCATTTGTCAGTGTCAAAGGAGAAGTGAGATCAGAGACTCAGTCTGCAGTGAAAATATGGGAAAATAGAACAAGTGAAACAACAAGTAAGCGAAACAAGTGATTTGCATTCTTATGGCAGAGCCTTGCGAAAAGACTTCCCTCCCCAAAGATTTTGAATTCAGGGCACACCTTTGAGGTTTCGAAATCTTTCTCTGCTTCAGATCGAACATTGGAAGTGACAAGAATAAAATACACTCATAAACATTGATATATGGAACATGCATTCCTATGGTTCATTGAACAATTGTACTTTGTTACTTAGTTGAAAAGTTAATTGTTATATAAACCAGTTCTTAAAGCTTATCACACTAATTAAATGAAAGGAAAAAATAACTATGTGTTAGTATGCAGCCTACAATGCATTTAGTTAATAATTACAATGTGCTGGATGTCTGTGTGGAAGGGACCCTCTGTTCATGGATCTTCCTCTCCCGAGGCAGAAAAGTGTGGTACCACCCCTTGTCTTCCTCTTGGATCTTATGGAGGACTATGTGGAAAAGTGGAAGTGGGGGATGGTAGTACCATTTTCTTATCCTCCTTCTACCAGCAAGATAATCCAACTGAACAGGGACATGATTCCTGTGTGGGAGCAGCAGGAAGGCATCCCTCTAAGAGTGTAACTCCATCAATCACCCTGCCAGAGAATCAGAGGGGACAAGAGACCCCAGAGACAGTAGATGGCGCAGGACCTCTACCCAGGATCTGTGCAGTTGGGGGTCTGAACACTATGCTTCTTGCCTGGAGGGCAAACAACAGAATTTGAAGGAACCCTCTGAGATGAACCCTTGCAAAGTTTCCATCCCATAGGGAGTTGGGGACGGGCAGGTTTCCCCATGGGATGGAGCAAGCTTGATTAGAATCCACTGTTTATCAGGGACACTAGAAATCTCCAAATAACAATGATTGTATAATTGCATTAATTATTTATTGTCTAGCAAGCAGAGCCCCTGATCAGGAGCAGGGTCCCATTCTGCCGGACTCTGAGGCAAGGGCTAGGTCTTCCTATTGTACGTACTTAGATCTTAGTCTAAGAATTGAAAAGGCATTGTGTTAATTGTTAGGATTTGTGTGTGTGTGTGTATAGTTGTTCTTTTTAAATAAACAAAAATAAAGTGTCTATCTCCATCTTCCTGCCCTTCAAGATGTTGCTGATTGACTAGATTGGATTTTTATGGATTATTTATCTATATATATTATTTACTACAGGATTGCCAACCACGGTTCCATTGTGCTAGACACTGTCCAAGCACAAAGTGTGAAATAATTCCTCAGCAAGTTTTCAATCCAAATAACGACACAGGCTAATGGTGGGAAGGCGTAATGTTACCCTCACGTAATAAAGAGGAAATGGAGGCACTGAGAGATTAAATGACTTGGCCAACACAGGGAGTCTGTGGCAGAGCTGAGAACTGACTCAAGATTTCCTACGTCCCAGCCCAGTGTTTACCCACAACACCATCTTTCCTTTCGGGAGGAATGAGTCTCCAGAAGTGATGAGATGGAAGACAAGGTGTTGGCTTTAGGGACCAGTAGATATGTATTCCCCAGTACATAACGTTTGTTTTCCAAAGTCAATCTCTTCAGCTTCTGTAGGTGCCATCCAAATATGAATGGTTTTACACTCGTCCATTTCACTAGTGCTCTGAAATCCAGAAGAAGTTTAAAAACCAACAAACAAAAAAAACCTGATGAACTCCAAATGTGCTTCAGAAATCTCCCTCTCTAGGGCTCCAGTTACAAATATCAAACTTTGTTAACTGCATATTCTCACAGCTAATGTTTTTTGTTTGTTTGTTTAAGTCTTTTGTAGCTGTACATTTAGAACATGCTTCCTTTTTCCATGCAGCCTCCTGTGTTTCAGGATTTGCTAGTCTTTTGGAAGAACTAATTAATTTGTTTAACAAACTATATTAAAATCCCATCATCTGAGTTTGCATGAAAGAAATTGAGGGTTGGATGGAGATGGGGCCATGTCCAACTCGGTGTACTCATGAGTAGTTCCATTGACAACAGTGGAAATATTCACAAGTATGATGAGTGCGATTTAGCCACCATGACCTTGCTATTTGTGATTTCCAAGTATCCATGACACAAGCTAGTGGAAGACTGAAAATTAAATTTATGAGGCATCTGCATAATTTAAGAAAGCAATGAATTATTCTAACTATAGTATTCTCTTTAGCAATGACTCTCCTAAGAAATTTCTGTTTTGGGCTAAATCAGCCCCTCAGGGTCATAGAATCATAGAAATGTAAGGCTGGAAGGGTCTTTGAGAGGTCAAATCTAGCCCCCTGCACTGAGAACATAAGAACAGCCAAAGGTCCATCTAGCCCAGTATCCTGTCTTCTGACAGTGGCCAATGTCAGGTTCCCCACAGGGAATGAACAGAACAGGTAATCATCAAGTGATCCATCCCCTCTCGCCCATTCCCAGCTTCTGGCACTGAAGAAAGACTACGTAAAGGTAGGCCATCCCTGACAAGTGTTTGTCCAATCTGTTGTTTAAAACCTCTTGTCATAAATATAAAGGGAAGGGTAAACCCCTTTAAAATCCCTCCTGGCCAGAGGAAATCTCCTCTCACCTGTAAAGGGTTAAGAAGCTAAAGGTAACCTCGCTGGCACCTGACCAAAATGACCAATGAGGAGACAAGATACTTTCAAAAGCTGGGAGGAGGGAGAGAAACAAAGGGTATGTGTGTCTGTCTATATTTTGTCTTTGCCGGGGATAGACCAGGAATGAAGCTTTAGAACTTTTAGTAAGTAATCTAGCTAGGTACGTGTTAGATTATGATTTCTTTAAATGGCTGAGAAAAGAATTGTGCTGAATAGAATAACTATTTCTGTCTGTGTATCTTTTTTGTAACTTAAGGTTTTTGCCTAGAGGGGTTCTCTATGTTTTGAATCTAATTACCCTGTAAGGTGTCTACCATCCTGACTTTACAGGGGGGATTTTTTTTTATTTCTATTTACTTCTATTTCTATTAAAAGTCTTTTTGTAAGAAAACTGAATGCTTTTTCATTGTTCTCAGATCCCAGGGTTTGGGTCTGTGGTCACCTATGCAAATTGGTGAGGCTTTTTATCCAACATTTCCCTGGAAAGGGGGGGTGCAAGTGTTGGGAGGATTGTTCATTGTTCTTAAGATCCAAGGGTCTGGGTCTGTAGTCACCTAGGCAAAGTGGTGAGGCTTTTTACCAAACCTTGTCCAGGAAGTGGGGTGCAAGGTTTTGGGAAGTATTTTGGGGGGAAAGACGTGTCCAAACAGCTCTTCCCCAGTAACCAGTATTTGTTTGGTGGTGGTAGCGGCCAATCCAAGGACAAAAGGGTGGAATATTTTGTACCTTGGGGAAGTTTTGACCTAAGCTGGTAAAGATAAGCTTAGGAGGTTTTTCATGCAGGTCCCCACATCTGTACCCTAGAGTTCAGAGTGGGGGAGGAACCTTGACACCTCTAGTGATCCACCTCTCTTGGAAGCCTGTTCCTGGTTGAACCCTGTGTACAAAGAGAGAATAGAAATTCTTTGAGGTTAACTGCACACATTTTCTATATAATCAATGGGCAGGAGGGATGTTTGGGGACAAGGGCTTGATCTAACTTCCAGTAAAGTCCATGTCATTCTTTCCTATTACTTCTAAAGCCGCACTTTCTGGGGATGTGCAGGGAAAGGAAGATTTTTCTAAAACATATGCTCTAGTTCAAACAGGAATTAATTTAGGGAAGTCCTGTGGCCTGTGCTATACAAAAGGTGAGACTAGGTGATTAGCGTAGTCCCTTCTGGCCATATAATCTATGAATCTATGCTGTGCAGATGCCACTGTGTCCCCTGCTTCAGAATCAGCACTAGAGCCCCCTTCCACTTGCACAAGTCTGGGGAATGAACTTGAACTCTGATGAAAAACAATTGTTTTTTCTCTCTACTTATTATTTGTATCCTATTAAATAAAACAATAATCAATAAAGTAAAAATAAATGAGCACAGAGCTAACTTGTCATCACTGTGGTACATTATGTCAAATTATAGTACATCAATCATGACTTAATTGACGCAGCTAAGCATAATATCTACCCTATCCATATTAATTAATGGTATGTCAGTTCAAGAGATTCAAAAATATACTTTTATCCCCTTAGAAATGATGTGTAAAACATCAGAGAATTTCCATATAAAATTCCATTTAATATTTATATTTCATTAAAAATGTGCTTTTACTTCAGAAGAGTATCTACCATTTAACTTTCATTATTATCTCACAGCTCTTAAAATGTGCACAAAGGGGAGTGAATAATACATCACCAATCATTTATTCAGCTCATTTCCACTCTTTTTTCCCAGCTGTTTCATGGATTGTCCATGAACAGATCATGAAATTCTTAAAGGTATGTATTACTCAGATTGATTTGTGATTATCGGCAGCAAACAGCTCTTGGGCTGTAGTGAGGCTGTTGCACACATTGTCAATTCTTTCAGAAGATAATATAGAATAAAATGATTCAGTGAGCTTCAGAGACTGGTACAGAGGCTCCTGAGAGGTGGAGATTGGCAGTCTTTTGTCTTCTCATTGCCTCTGCCAAAGGACTTTCCAATAAGATACTCAGATATCTGCATTCTAATTTTTTTTAAAACTTTGTGTGATGCTTCAAGCTGATAAGGGACTGAAAGTCACTCAGATTTCATCTCTCCTTCCCCCTCTCCCCCCAGTCTCTCCCACCCCGTGTGTGTCTCATGTAAATCAACATGAGGGAAAGTAAGGCAAATTAAGATTCAGAGATACTGGAGCAGCTCTAAACCTGGTTGTCTTCTAGCCCACAACAAAGTGTGTTTTCAAAGAGTTCCAAAACTGTGTGACATGAGCAGGTCTGAATGGCATTATGAGACAGGCATTCAAACCAGAAAGTGCTTGTTCATGTTTGATACCAGGATTTTTATATGGCTTTAAAGATATTGAAGTAGGTATCCACTTATATCTAAAAATGAACCTTTCTACATACGATAAGCAGTCAAGAAAAGACAAAGAAAGCACTTAATATCCTTACTATGACTATGCAAGAAACTTTCATTTCCTTTTGAATCTCTGGTTTTAAAAAAAGCTCACTCCTGTTTAATTCTTTTTAGAAACATAATCACTGTCTAGATTATGCAGAAGGGCAAATGCTGTAGAGATTTGAGGTACTGTCTATGTTGGAGCAATATACAATAATTAATGTCCCAAGATAGAAGAGGCAAAGAACAGAGGGGAGTTGTGTGTCTGTTGTGCATTCTTAATGAACACAAAACAGATTAAAAACAAATATTGTATGTTGCAAGCCTTAGCACTGAATTTTGCTATCCTGGAATTCTTGACACTATTTTTTAAGTTAGGTCAACAGGTTTCATTTCTGACTAAAAACATCAATGGGTGAAGTTCTAATGTTCAGAGGCTCAGTGAAGTTCAGGTGAATGCTAATATGTTTCAGTGCTTCACCCTGCTTATCCAAATCATCTTAGTCCGCAGAAATATGCTCAAAACCTTTCTTGTGGCAGTAAAGCACTCCTGTTTCCAGACCCGAAGAAAATCTGGAAGTACAGTATTGCACCCACCTGAAATGCTATTTAAAGGGTCATCAGAACTGTTTCAAACTTTCTACAAGGTTTCATTTAAGTTTTTTAGTCAGGATTTGTACATTGTAGGAACCAGATTCCATCCCCAATTAAAACTCCCTCCACAACATAGAAGTCACCATGCACCTCTGCTTTGGAGCATGCATCAGCTGACAACAAGCATAGCTATTCTGGATCAACCTAGTTCTCATAGTATTTCAGAAAATGATGACATCGACCTTTGTGCTTTAAGGTCCCAATCCAAAGCCTACTGGAGTCAATGGAAAAACTCTTACTAATGGAGTTAATTATTTTTTACTTTTTCATTAAGGTAGAACGGTAGGCCTACCTCTTAATAAAGGTAGGCCTTTATTAAGAGGCCCTAACTGAGTCCACTGCATCATTGTGCTAGGCTCTGTGCATATTCAGGCCATAAACCCCTGAAGGTTGATCAGTACCCAGTTCCAAAACCTCAAGACTTACTTTCAAAATTGGCAGGTGGGGTGAAGTTTACAAAACTTGACCCATCTCAAGCACATCATCAGCTGGGTTCCACAAATAGTCCTTACTGTGAACACATGCAAAGGGCCTGTTCAGGCATAAAAGGTTGACATATGGTATCGTGAGTGCACCTGCAGCCTTGCAGAAAATGATGGATCAAGTGCTCTAGTAGTTACATGGTGTCATCTGTTATTTCGATGCTATATTGATAACTGAGAGAGATACAAACCAGTATATGTTGTATTCCAGAATTAACTAACTAGTTTTGGGTATATAGTGGTGTAGACTGGCATACTTTAATATGAAGGTAGAGAAGACATGCACCATTCAGAACGGGGCCGAATCCCCAGATCATTTTTGACAAGGCTAAGCTATTATAAGATATTCCAAATTCATCATCACTAACAAGCTGAAGGTTAAGAAAAATGTGATATAAATTTGGAATGAGAGAGATCGTATGTTTTCTGAGGCGAAAAAAACAAACCAAAGTAGTCCCCTTAGCTCAGAGCATTTTAATGCCAGGCTTCCTCTGCTGCTAGCATGCAGTCTCTCTCTGCAGGAGGGAAGGGAGTTGTCAGCTTGCATATATGTAAAGATGGGATTTGTTTCTAGGCTATAATGAAAGGCTCCGAGAAAGTAGATCTCAAATAGAGAAAGCAGCATTAGGCATTATGTTTGGAATAACTTACATGTCACGGCTGCTTCTTGGTAACAATGTCATATGGATCACACATGGAGGAGTGCACAGCTCATCTCAGAAATGGGGTGTGCAAAGGTGGACTTTGTATTCTCTTTCTTTTGGGCCATCTGTTCCTGGTTCCCCTGCTCTCTGGCATTTTGCCCCCTGCCAATGGCCTTAAATGGTTGATAGGGCAGCTAAAGGTCACCAGAGTGTCAGGAAGACCCATAATGCCCCATTCCCTTGAACCATGTCCTTTGTGACCAGCTGCAGGGAAGGGTGGCTTAGTAAGTGCTATTCTGGCTATAACCTGAGTAACAACCTGAATTGGGTTGAGCCTCACATCTGAGTGTCAGTCGACACAAGTTTCAGAGTAGCAGCCGTGTTAGTCTGTATTTGCAAAAAGAAAAGGAGGACTTGTGGCACCTTAGAGACTAAGTGAGCTGTAGCTCACGAAAGCTTATGCTCAAATAAATTTGTTAGTCTCTAAGGTGCCACAAGTCCTCCTTGTCTTTTAGTCAACACAAGATCATCCTTCCTCTCCAGTGACAGGACATAGGAACAGTCTGCTGTTAAGACTGTAAAGGCATTACAATATACGATTGTTGCTTATAGATTACTTGAAGATGGAGGTCTCAGATAGCTCTTCTGGGTTACTTCCTCAGGAAAGCCAGTTACTCATCAGGGGACATTCAGTAGAGTATTAATCCTGGTGCATATCATCCAGCAGCAAAATGAGTTAGCAGACTGCTTTGTGCTGACACCTAATAGGACCTTAGTTAAAAAAAAGTGAAACCTGAAATAGTGCATTTCAGTGGTTTGCTGTTGTCATATTGGCCTGCACCTCAGTCAGTGCCATACAGAATACTCCAATACAGTAAGTTCTAAAATATCATTTATTAATTAAGGGACAGATTCTGTCACCTTTACTTTCATTGAGTAGGTGCTCATAGAGAGAGCCATTTTCCAACATAAGTAAGGATAGCTGAATCTGGCCCTGTATTTGATTTCCTTTGACCTGATTTAATAAAAGAAATGGATGGAAAACAGCACCAAGTAAAGGACCTATAAAATGTGCCTCCCATGGTTTTACACCTAGAGTGGAGAGGCACTAATCTGAAATTACAGAGGAGGGAAGGAGGAAGGGGGCAAATGGAATTGCCAAGGATATTGCCATACCTGGCTGAAATAAAAGGTGAGGTGACAATGCAAGAAGCCTATTGCCCAGTTATAAGATAAAGGTAAAGAAAGAAAGAAAGAAAGAAAGAAAGAAAGAAAGAAAGAAAGAAAGAAAGAAAGAAAGGCAGCTGCTGAAAGTGAAAATCATGACAGTGGGCCTGAGCCTGCCTCACTGAAGTCAATCCGAGCTTTGCTATGGACTTAAATGGACAGTGGATCAGCCCCAAAGTGATCACTACGGAGGGAAATAGTTGTGTGTTCTATTGGCCTGAGAAAGCAATTGAAAAATGACACAGAAGAAGGTTGATCTCTAAACACAGAGGAGGAATTGAAAGAAGAGCCAGTGCTGACCATCCATCGTGTCAATGTCCTTTGCCCGCAATCTTGAACACTGGCCTCCCACTAAATGTAAATGTATAGAGAAAAAAATGCCAAGGAAAGAGTGTGGTGTGCATAAATGTAAATGCAGGGGATATGTTAGGATTGTCTTTTCTGGGATGCCACCTTTAAATGTAAGGGATCTGACTCTGATCTCAGCTAGCCCAATCTAAATCCAGACTAATGCCACTAAAGTAAATTACACCAGTGTGAAATCAGTGTAAGTGAGAGAAGCATCGGTCCCAGGAGTCTCCCTTCATGTCTACTGTAGGGTACCGCTGTGAATCAATTCAAGAGGCCAGTTCAAATTGAATAACATGCTATATTCTCTCTCTCCCCCTCTCTCTCTCTTCTCCCCCTCCCCCCAAGACTCATATTTGTTCTTTCCTTGTTTGCAGCTTCCCTTTATCTGAAATGAAATCCATCCAGACTGAAGGTACAGGCTTTGCTCTTCGGTGAAGGAACACACCATGTATTTCAAGGTTACAAACTTCAAGGAGGGAAAGGAATTATTTAGGGCAGAATGAAGGTTACTAACTAGGAGTAATGAGATGAAAATAAGAAAAGGAAAACCAATGGCTGAAACCCTGGCAGTGAGATCTACTCAGATTTGGTTTGACTCAGTTGATAGCCACCAAGGTACACCATGAGACAAAGTGGTTGCAAGAAAGATGCTCCAGGTGACTGGAGAGGTCACAAAGAGATAAATGCGGTGCAAGAGCATCAAACAGAAACAAGCCTAACAGTGGCACCAAATGTTCCTGGGACGACAAGGAATAGCAGAAGCCAACAGAAATAAACTGAACAGCAGCAGCAAATATTCACAGGAGAGTAAACAAGTACAGCAGAACCAAACAGCATGGCAGCAATGATTTCCCTGAAGAGTTCTAAGAACAGCTCAAATAAAAATGCCCTGGAGAGACCACTAGATTTCCCAGCTCCTGTTAGATGTCTTGCCTGGGTTGGGGGCGGAGTGGGGCAGGCAAACAGATACAGGGCATTTTGCAAATGTTTCCATCCCAACTGCTGCTCTCCATCCCATGTCCCTTTCCTGAGATATCCAGCCTACCAGAAGGGGTCAGAGGATGGTGCAGTCACTTCTTTGACATTCCAGTCATTCATGCTGGAGATGGAAGTTGGCTAGCTACAATAAATTAGCATATGTAGTCAGCCCCTGGTACAGTACCTGATAAACTGGTACAATCTTGGAATATTGGTTTGCTTGAAGGTTCTGAAAGCAACTCCCAGGCATAAGAGCTGGGTTCTGCATGTTACACTCTTAGCAGGAGTAAATAGGGACCAAGAAAACCCTGCCCCTAGGAAATGAACAATACCATGGAATTGAAACTCCATTTAAATCTAGTCAGTTTCTCAAATCTCAGTAACTGGAGAAATAGAATCTTGTTTCGAGGCATGTACAAGGTACTA
Source organism: Natator depressus (assembly GCF_965152275.1). NCBI lineage: Eukaryota > Metazoa > Chordata > Testudines > Cheloniidae > Natator > Natator depressus. Next base: position 54,628,065 of record NC_134244.1, read on the forward strand.
GGTTTCATTAGCAGATGGCCAGAATACAAAGCAATAAAGGGCCATATTATATATGAAGGTGTGTGATGGACTCCATCCTGAATAGTGGATTCAGTACTAGTAAACTCCAAGGTCAATATGGCATCGGGCTTTCGGGAAGGAGCAGCATTCAGCAATGAAGATGATATGCCCAATCAAGAAATACAACTGAGGTATAACAGGGTGGCTTTGTCCCTTTATGGGCCAGAGGCCTGGGCCCACCAATGCTGATTACCTGAGAAAGATCAGCTTGTCTTTTTATAAAACGTTGCAGGAAGCAGATTGATGAGTGTGGAGAAAAAGGGAGTGACTGGCATGGAGAAAGGACTAAATGATTATTGCTCAGGAAAGGTCACACACTGGGTCTTTTGTTGGTTATTTTGTGGTACTGTACAGTTCTGGTAAGAAAATGTCAACAACAAAATGTAGCCAAAAAATTAATATATAACTTTCCAACATTTTCACCCCCAAAATTCCTATTTGCTGTAATAATGTAAATATCAGCATAAATGTGGAAACACAGAATGGACTAGGGATGTATTGGCAACATAAAGTACAAATGGAGAGACCATCAATTATGAGTCTAGAATTTAACCTGAGGAAGTAGAATGGTGGGGTTTTGAATTTATTGTAGAGCTGATAAGCCCAATTTTAGGAGTAAGCTTCCCCCTTCTATTTCATCTTCACGACTGCCCTGGATGAAACTGACCATCACGATCCTAGACTCATTCAATTAGGTCCTCACCCAAAGACCATTCAAGTTAATGGGGTTTGGATTAAGCCATTATCCAAAAGATAAAGGAAACCATTTCTTCCAGTCATGAATGATATATTACAGCATTTTTAATGTCCATAATAACAGCTTAATACTGATTTTTATTTATACAGAAACTATATTCACGCTAAGCTTCTGTACAGTTCTTTGGCTCCTTAATTCTGTAAAGTCCAGGATAAACTCATTTTTATGAAACTTACAATATTTTGCTATATAGAAGGCAAATACTTGGATCCTCAACAGTTATACTTTAGCAAGAGACCATTTGAACCATTCTGAACAGCTGTTGATGTTGGGAATGTTGTCTTTTGCAAAATTTTCTAAAAAATTCTCACATTATATGCCCAACTTTATCTGTCCAAATACTGATTCTTCAAATTACACTGTTTTTCTATCTAAGAATTGGGTTTCTGAAAGTTGTCCTCACCTTGAGCTTCAAGATCTGGCTCAAAATGATTTGTAAGGAATCACATTAATTTCTGTAATAAACCAATCTGACCCTATGACACTGGAACAATGAAGAAAACAAAACCAAAAAATAATATATTAAAATCATATTTCCAGAAAGCCTTTAAAATAAACAGGAAATGAGAAATCTGTATGCAATAGATACAATGGCTTCCAGGACTGCTTTTTTCCCCCTAGTCACCATTCAAAGGATCACTAGAGAGACCAAAAGGTAAATTTACTTATGTTGATTTATCTTGGACATGTATGAGCTTTCATATTTAAACAGTTCTTTCCCTTTTTGTGTTTGTGTTTACCAGATATTGAGGAAATCTGACCGAGGATATTCTTTTTAGATTTTTCTGGGGGGAGGGGATGTTTTGTTTTGTTGGGGGGGGTTGTTTGTTTTTTGGTTAGTTGGTTGGGTTTTTATATTATAGTTTCTTGAAGTTAAACATATAAATTCTAAAATCATATGCAAAAATTATTAAAATAATGCAATCAAAGTATGCGTCTTTTGGAGATTCAGTTAATACATATGCACTTTGATGGAAGAAATGCAGGCCCTTTTATGTAGTTTGAATGTCATCAAGGAGATATTCTCATGCTAATTATTACAGACAATTCATGACTGAACAGCTCTCAGATAATACAAGAAATTTTCAGATTCCTATATTCCTCTTCTAACGTTTCTTTTAACCACTTTTTCACTAGCTTGGTTATTAGAATGAAAACTGAAGCAAAACTTTGGGAAGATGAAATGCATGGTTTGTAAGTAGTTCTAAATTACTATTATAGATTTAATATTTTCATAGTCATTAATTACTTTAATATATATAATGTCTTTGAAACAAATGAGTTACATAATTCAACCTTTCAATGCATGATGCTGTCCAGTTTAACATAATTGTTACTTTTACTATCTTGATTAATTGCAGTTACTGACATTTCTTCCATCTAATGTCATAAGAAAAGCACAGGCCTGATGGAATTTCAGGGCTAGACTGTGCAACCCTAAGTCACAGTGATGAGAGCTTACTTGCATGAGCAGTCCTATCGGTGTCAATGGAACTGTTCATTGATTAAGTGTCCAGCCATGGAAGTAACTGTTGTGCAATCATCTAGACCTCAGTGAACATGGGTTGGATGCCTTGGATAATGAGTACAGTATCTTGTGCAGGAGGAGATGAAGAAAATAGAAAAGGAGATAGGAATCACCCAAAGCAGAAACAAATTCAGTATTTTATTTATTCTAACATTTCCAAGAGAAAAATTGGGAGCCTGAGTTAAAGTTGTCTTTAAAGATGGCTTTCAGTGGCCAAACTAGAGCTTACTCATCAGATAAACACACAGGTCTTGTTAACCTTGGCAGCATTACCAGGGTTGTTATTTTCACACAGATTAAATGTTTTTGAGAGTTTTCTTCAATGAATGGGCACAAACAGGTTTCTCTCCTCAGTGTCAGAAGCACATGCCTTCTGTTTTTTTTCCCATTTGACTTTCGGGAAGCACATAAAGTGTAACTGGCTAGATCTGCAGTCTCTGATGTTGTCTCAGAATAGTGAGTGATCACAGAACCTTCAATACCTGCTGTATTAAGGGGATCTGTTGGAGGTGTAGGAAAGAACAAAACTACAAAGAAACCAGAGTAGTTGTAGTTCTTACAGCGTGCAACAGAAATTTGAGAGAACAGGTTTGGGGCAGGGGTGCAAAGGAGACTGACTATTTTGATATTAGTTTGGAAGATGCCCAATGAGCACTTGTCTAGTGTACCCCAATATCCCTCAAGAGAGGAAGGATGGTCCAATGGCTGGTCAAGTAATTGAATCTCTCTCTGTGCCTCAGTTCCCCATATATAAAATGGGGATAATACTTACTTCCCTACCTGACAAGTTTGTTGTACATTAAATACATTATTCCAGTAATATGGTAATGGGAGCTGTATCTTAGATGGACATAAGTGTTAAGCAGCACCAGGAATGGAAAAGGTGGAGACAGTGGAGTACAAGGGAAATAAGTATTAAAGACAACATCAGGCATATGAATATGAGTAGCTTGCATCTAAAGGCAGATCTGTCAACCATTACCCATCTCCCCAAGTGTTATCTGGAGCACCCTCTTTAAGGTGAAATAGCTTTTAACGAATGAACTGAAAAATAGGTTATATGGTGGAGAAGGGGAATATCATTCCTATATACATCCAGTACTTAAAATCTACATTCAGATAACCACATCTTGTGCTCGGGGAGCCAAAGTACCACAGTTTTTATATCCTTTGGGTTCAGTACCATGCAGCCACCCTGCCATTCCAAAATTATGGAATACGGGGAGATAGTTGAGTTAAGATATAGCCCAAAAAGAAGGTAGATCTGAGGATCAGCTTCCACGTAGAATCAAATATTCATATCTGCTTGCCCGAACCTTAACTGGACTACCCAAATCTCTTGGAATTTACAAAACTGGGCTGGAAAGCTTATTAGAATAGATTCTGTTATGGACTTTTTGATACTTCCTCCTTCAGATTGGCACAAAAATATTGAGAGAACAAGCCCTCTTGTGTTTTGGTACAATTTCTGGCCATTCCCACAATCAATGAAGGGAGAGTATAAGCAGACTGAGTTCCCGCCCTGCTCTGGACACAGTATACACACCGAGTGTGCAAAGTCTAGCCCCTATTTAGGGTGAAACTCTGCCCTGTTCAAGTCAATGGCAAAACACCCGTTGGTATCAGTGGGGGTAGAATGTCACCCTTAGGGCTTGGTTTTATTTCTAATTTAAACAACATAGAATAGTCAGCCTAAACTTTGTCCCCAAGAGTGCCTGCCCCTAATTTTGTCTCTGCGACACCTCTGCATCCCAATTCCTTCTATTCTTGAGCGAGAATAGAGTTAACAGAATCTACCTGCGAGTATGATTCAGTAGTAATTTGTATTGCATCTTCATAAAAGGTTCAAGCCTCTGACAACAGGATGATTTGTCACAGAAGCCCTGCATACCCAGGTGTGTTACTAGGCCTGATCCAAAGCTGGTAGAAAGATTATGCCCAAATAAATGTGTTAGTCTCTAAGGTGCCACAAGGACTCCTCCTTGTTTTTGCTGATACAGACTAACACAGCTAGTCTGAAACCTGTCATTGATTTCAGTGGGCTTTATATTAGGACCCTAGAGTTTGCCAATTCAAAGATTTGTTTCTGGCTGTTTCTTATTTTACACAGGAGCAATTAGCACATTCCTTACAAATAATATATACTTATAATGATATAATTATATTTTAAAAGCAAAAGTATCAACCATCTTGATGGTATTAACTTCCTGTGCTGTGTTGTCTGTTCTTTCTCACTGTCAGTCCAAATGCTAAGCATGATTAGAAGGAGAAGAGCTGGAAAAAAATGTCCATCAGTGTGAACCAGCAAATGTCAGGTTTACAGGTCAATGGACCTGCAGAAAAATGAAACTGGGGGGGGGGTGGGGGGGCGGAAATCCCCATTTGTCTGTAAAAGGGCATCTGAAATAATTGGCATGGAGCTCGAATTCACAGACATCCTTAACAACAGCAGCACATTGTTAAATGATTTGAAGATCTATCACATTTTCTCTCTGTAGCCTGGCCCAAAGTTCACCTCAAAGTCAAAGAGAATCTGTCCATTAGCTTCAGGCCTGTGTCAGTAACCTAGGAGGGCATCTCCTCCACCCCATCCCAAACCTGTGCCCATGTGATTGCTACAGAGAGAAGATTCACATTGGAGTAATGAAACCTCCTATGAGTTGCTTAGCTGGGTTTAAGATTTTGGGCTCACCCAAATGCAAAACTAATATTAAAACTTAGGAAGACAACTTATAAACTTCAGGTAGATAGTTGCCAAATCCTGGAACTTCATGCAAACCATTCCACTTATGCACGTGGTAAAACCCATGTGGTATCAGCCTATAAAGTGGTAGTAGGAGTCAGGCTTCACAATACTAGGTGATGGTCCATGGACTGCAATTTCCAGTCCAGCTGATCTGCATTCAATGCAGGACCAGAGGGAGTATGACCTTGACAATCCATGGCTCAAAGGGGTCATGCCCAATCAGGGATCACTGGAGCATAGTGGCATTCCAACCATATTCCTTTTCCTTGGCCATTCCTTTGCACCAGCTCTGCATCACTTGGGAATTTGACCTAAGTTGTTAGCTAATGTTTCAGGCCTTTCTGGGTTGTTTCCATTAGGAGGAGAAAGCGATGATAGATATTTCTTTGGTGCAATCCTGATTATCTACAAAGAATATACACAAAGTCCTATTTCCCTAAACACAGTAGAAACAAACAAGACTCAGCTTCTTTGCTCAAGAAATTCAAGTCTGCCTTTTCAGTGAATGCTGTGCCCAAAAGAAACTCGATGTTGGCTTTGTCCCAGGACAACTCTCCCCACTGCTTTTCTGGTTTTCTGATGGTTTTCTGCCTTGGGCATACCTAGACAGACAAAGCAGCAACCAATCAATTCCCCAGCCCATGCACCTGCAATCAGTCCCCAGGGAATCCCTTCACCCACATGGCTTAGCTTCTGCCTTGCCATGCTTAGCCTTGTCATGTTGGCCAGTGCCTTGGGCAGTAGTTTATATTGCTTCACATATAGCTACCTAAAGGGGCATTTTAACTGCTTCTTCCATTTTGGTGGACTGAAAAGTCTTAGTACACCCATCATTCATCTTTAACTAGGTCTGTGATTAATGACCATTAACACCTCCCAGTATAACATTCCTATATGGAGTATTCCTCTGGAGACTAGTTAAATCTGATGTATGACCTCTTTGTGCCTCTGTAACAATGCAGAAGGGGGGAAGCTGGGCGTAGGGTGTGATCCCATCTCTCTCCATTTAGCTATTACTAGCATACAGCATGGGGACACCAATGTCATCTCAAATACAACAAGCTGATTATTTATTTATTTATATTTAAAATAATGTGTCAATCAGTCCATTTAACTTTGTTTTCAGAGTCCTATGATTTCAGGTATATTTCAGTCCCCAAAAAGCTAATGATTTTCAAAAGTAGAGCCATTCCTCTTACATGTGGATCAAAGCCTTTTACTGAATATTTTTGAAAGAAGACAGTTACAAAGGTAGGTATTTTAATTGTCCCTCTTATCCTTGCAATAAGCGGCATTTGGCGTGTAATCCTGCAGGAGATGGATTTTGCCCTTTGAGTTGGATCTTGCTGTCTTTGCACATCCAGAGATGTCAGGAGAAATGTTGGGTGTACAAGAAGGCAGGATCAGACCTTTCATTTGCAGTCAGTTCTTAAAATGATCTGTCATGTTGTTGTCGGAATCCTTTTTTCCCCCAACATCGCTGCCCTCTAAGAACGGAGGCTGATATTTCATTCACATATCAAATTATAGTGTAGATGCTGGAACAAACAGACTAAACAGGCGGAGAAAAGGGTATTTTTATTTTTGAACGTCCATGTTCTTTTAGGCCCTGATGCTGCCTTCAGATGCGTAGTGAGAGATATTTACATTTGAGTGGAAATCAGCAGGGCTTTGCACAAGCACAAGGATCTGCCATGTGGGTCTGAGAGAAAAAATGGAGCCTGGATCTTGACATTGCTGGTTTAAATGAGAGAGGTTATGCGGAGTAGGTAGAGGTGCTTATGCAAATCAGTTGCTGCCTTTTCACCACAATCATGGTGCCGCATCGGATGATTCCACCATCTTCCTTTCCTGTTAAACCAAACTGGGTTAATTTCATAAAATATAAAGTATATTTTTGGGCTTTTCTTTTAATTCTTTATACTCTTACATATCCTTAGCATCTTCATAAGGAAAGCAAAGCTGAACGAATGCATTAAATCAGATGCCGAGACCGATAAGAATCCAACAACACTGAAAAGGCACAGAATAGAATCTGTTATAAATGATTTATTCTTCAGGATCAGGCGGTTAAAAAGGCAAAAAGCTTTATTGTTCACTCTTGCAAGAATGTCAGATCACTGGTCTAAATAAAGAATTTGACAGTAATAAGATTTTAAAAGTGAATATTTTCAGGTAGCAATGTCTGACATAATAAATAGAGGTCATAAAACTTTGATCTAAGTAAGTATATTCAAGGGATGTTAATAACCAGCTGGTCATTCATCTGAACTTTGAAAACAGATTTTATAGACCAATTTAATCAACAGCTATTAATTTAAGGTTTATTTGGTCATCTCAGTAAAACAATCCATTTCTGTCTGAACCTTTCTATTTTCCACCCAACTCTCTGCAATTCTTGCTTAATGAAGGAAGAGGGCATGATTTTACTACAGGCTTTCCCATAGAGATACACCTCATTTTCCTTTGTACCTATTCCAGGGTCAGAGAAATGTATAAATGACTTGTACTTTTGACAAGAAAGAAAATTGCTAAATAAGTACTAAAGAAAGGCACTATCTCCTGAATTACTTGGGATGGAACTTTCAGTACAGTGCAACACATGAAATATAATAGAAAAGCTAAGTTACTCACCCAACAGAAAATTAAGCATCCTTCCTATTAATGTGTATTGTGTTGGATTTAAATATGTTCCAGTCAGTGAAAAAAAATGGAAGGAATATAAGCCTAGCCATAATATGATTAGCAATTACATAAAAGATGCTTACATTGCTACACAGGACTAGTTTCTATATTTGCAGATTTTAGCCTTCACCAAGAAAAACCTAAATATTACTGTAGGGGACATGTGGTGTAGTGTATTTTAATGCCTTTGCTTCAAATTCTGAGAGGCCTGGGTTCAAATCTCAGTTCAGGCCTCGCTTGTAAATGGGGTTGATTATGCCATTCTTTGTTGTGTATATCAGAAAATTGACAGGATTGGTAGTTTAACAGAGGTACTGAGGCTGGGAGAGCAAGGATTCCTGAAGGCCAGGATTAAGAGGTGTATATAGAGAAGATTGTCAGACATTTACTCACCTTATGCTTGGTGCAAATCCAATATTTCTGGTCTGTCTGATAAATTAGCTTTTATCCTCTTTTGTATGGAATTATAGTGATGTCTACTGGCCACTGATGATCATCGCAACACTGTCCTGGGATAAACGCCAAAAATACTGTTCCTTTAAATCGTTCTCTAATACAGAGATTACAGAATGAATTCAGTCCATTACTACTTTTTTTCCAGGCATAGATGAAGCTCTTTACACCATAATTACAACCATACGTCTAGAGAGTGCCTGCTCTGTCCTGCAACTCAAGGACAGTTTCACAGCATCTTTCTTTCAGTTTGGGAGCTGGATGAGACCACTTTCAAAAAGAGTTTACCTCAGCCTCAGGACGCACTGAAGAGCAGTGCACTATGTGCTGCTTTACTTGATTGGCTTCTCACAGAGTTTCCCCAGCTCTCCCCACTATGAATGTTTCATACACTTTTCTTTTCCTTTCATCTTGCTACTGCAACAAATACGTCATGCAGAACCAACAAGCACCACTCACCTTGGAGACAAATCTTTTAAGATGTCCGTAACTGGAAAATCCTCCAAGACTTAGGTCCATGTTCTTATCCCAGTTAAATCCAGTCACTCCACTCCAATGGAGTGACTCTGGATTTACACCATAGAAAAAGATTAGAATCAGATGCTCAACCTTTGATATTCAGCGCATTTTATGATCAATTGGAAGACCTGGTTACACAGAGGAATTTACTATAGTGTTTCCTAGTACCAATATGACAGAAGCAGGTAGGGTGTAGTGTTATGCAGACAGTGTTCTAATTAAAATGTTCCTCGCTGGCTTGTACAGAAAGTTAAGAGGAAGAGAGAGGCAAAAATACCAATTTCTGTTTGAAAAATGTTCAAAGCCAAACATTTTTACAAAAGCTCATGAAACTCTTTTGAAAGTACAAGCTAATTAGTCATTAAACCAGTAGTTTGTTTATTTTCCTTGCGAGAGAAGGGGGGAGGGGAATGCGTGGGGGAGATATGTAGGAGTTCAGAATGCATTCATATTGTTCTCTGTGCAGCAGGGAACAGAAAATAAAGAAGCAATTAGAAGGTCAGAACTAATAATAATACCCCAGTAGCCTACAGAAGCTCTAAGGCAGATGCTTGTTCTCATGTTATTTTTACCACACACCCTCATTAAAGCTGTGTGACACCACCAATTCTCATTTCTCTATTATTTGCATGCAAAACTGACATATTCAGTGATTAAGATACATTACATCTTCACTAATTTGGTCCAAAGCAAATTGTCACTATTTCCTCCAGCAAGCATAGCTTCTCTTGCTGAAATTATTGAGCAAAGACTGTAACTTTTCATGCATTCAGTCCATACAGTGTTTTGCTTTCTTTCATTTTCACCATATAAACAGCTATTCATAGAAAATGACAGCTTTCTGCTAGGGAAGTCCAGTTCCTTTTCGGGTGTGGGGAAGGTAGGGAGAGAAGAGTGGGACTGACAGGAACCAAACAAGTGTTTTGTTTTCCTTGCAGCTGAAAAAAATGTGATAGTGGTTTTGCCAAGTGCATTGGAAGATGATTTTTTTTTTCCACAGAGTTCATCATCAGAAGTTATAGGCTGCATGCCAGGAACCACTTGGTGAAATTCTATGGCCTGTGTTATGTAGGAGGTTGTTATGTTATACAAACATAGACGTTAGATACAAACATAAAATTCTCTTGCTAGAAAGTTTCAACCTAACACTATTTCATTTCTTAAAATACAGACCCCTAACACACATGAACCAAAAACACACAAAGAGAGAAAGCAGGCTGCTCTCTGAGACTGAGAGGCACAATTCACACCCACCCCTCTGTAAACTAGCTATTTGAAGACTGACTCAGACAACATGCTTTCCTACAGAGCCCCTTAAACTGCAAGCAGGACCAGAAAAACATTTACAACTTAAAGTGATAGTAATTTTAACGCAGTTTTTCATACATCACAGCTCAGATAAGATTACGATGATGGTCCGTTCTGGGCTTCGAACCTGTTAACTGAGGTATTGAAAATTCTTGTGAGCAAGGAGGAAAAATGGTTAATGGATAGAAATATAACTACTCCTAAGTTTGTAATATGTCTTACATCTAGATGTGATTACTAGTGTCTTTGTTCCTGTGTTTGACACAAGAATGTTGCATCCGATGAAGTGAGCTGTAGCTCACGAAAGCTTATGCTCAAATAAATTGGTTAGTCTCTAAGGTGCCACAAGTCCTCCTGTTCTTTTTAAGAATGAAGCAGAGGGACAAAGGATGCTCTAAGTCGCCTTTGCATTTCCCATACTCTTGGAGCAGCTGTAGCACGCTCAGAACACCCACTTAACTCAGGCTTCCCAGGGCTCCCTAGCCATGTCCCTCCTCTCTCCTGGTCCTTGGCACAACGTCTGCTCTGGCAGGGACCGTAATGAGGTGCCAGCATGGAGCTTTTCCAGCAGCTCTAAACTGCTATTGAGCCTGATTACACCAGTGATATTCTTCGAGGGCCATTTTTTCCTGGTTTAATGCCCCCAGAGCTGCTGTCAGGGCATCATAAAGCAGCCTTAGTTACACGAACGAATCCAGGCCATAACTTCAAAATGCTTGTGTAAAGAAAAATACCGCATTTGAATAGCATAGACTCTGGGGACACTTCGATTTGAATTTGAACTTTATGGGTTGCGCCCTTCATTACAAACAGCTAAGCTGACCTGTCTATGGAAGGAAGCAAGTGAAATTCCTAAATCAATGCCTTGGATCAATACTCAAAGCATCAGCTCATTTGTAACAAATAATGCTGCTTTCCAAGAACTGAAGTGGATGCTCAGTGACAGAAAGATCTGGCAGCAGTAGCACCTGCCTCTGCCTCTCATTCTTTGTCATATGTAGCCACTTGGTCCCATAGTTCTGCCTTCCCTTAACCACCTTCAGTTTTCTTGTTTGCTGTGTGTGTGACATTTTTCTACTCCGCTTCACACCTGAAATCTGCCACTTACCTGGAAGGTGAATCCATCATTTTAAAGATAATACACATTAGCAGCACTTTGTCTCACTCTTAAAGATAAGGAGAGAACCCTGGTTTCTTAGATTCAACCCAGCTTGCGAATGTTATACTATATATGGCCTCATCCAAAGCCCATAAAAGCCAATGGAAAGACACCTATTGACCTCACTGGCCTTTGGATTAGATTCTGTAAGTATGAAGTGTAGATGCTGTTGAGATTCTGCCATCAGGAGCCTTATTTCTCTCTCAAGAAGCCTTTACATTTGTTTTTCGATAGAAACAGCTAGCTAGGCATTGATCTCCTATGCACACTTGAAATGAGAAGATAGAAAAATATTAATGTTTCATTGTCTTCATATTTGTAAATTAAAGCTTGTAAAGAAATGTGTCTTCATTCTGGTTAAGAGAACTGCTTTTGTTAAATGCATAGCAACAAGCTACAGAAGCAATTATTTACACCAAGTACAAAAACTCCCCCCTCCACCCCTGTGCTTCATGTATTCAAAGTTACATTTGTACTAGGTTTTTGTTTTCACAGATGGCTAAAATAATAATGCTGTCTCAGGCTTAAAAATCTACACAAACTTTGGCACTCCCTGACAACAAAATTAGATTTAAAAAACCACAAAAACCTCAGTAAAATTTTAAAGCCTTCTAAACAGCATTGTAATATTTTTAACCAGTTTTAAACTGTCATTATCTGCAGTGCGATTGAATATAATCCTGTCATTGCAACATAGTATTGAATAAAAAGCCTGTATGGGAACCACCGCTTGCCAAATAACAATTGAAAATCAAAAGCAGGCTTTTAATTCTTTTATGAAAGGTATAGGGTTATAATTTGATTCCAGGGATGGTTGTGAGTGTTTTGCACAGAGAAAAGTCTCATGTTATTGTTTTGAAAGAGGCAGAAGTTGAGCAGTTGTAACTCAAATATACAGTCCAGGAGAGCTGAGATGAAATTCCCAATTTTTGTCCCTTGCATTTTTCATGATGAAAATATAGCGGATTGGGGAGTTTTGCCTTGTTTTTGAAATTTGAGGAAATAGCATCCAGTGTTTGCTTACAGCAACGTTTTTATTGGGACAAATAGGAAGAGAAATCTTGGCTCATGAGTGGCAGAAAATAATCACAGCAGGCTTTTGCTGTTTCCCTTCTCAGAGGCATACTGTGGTTAGGAACAGTGTTGCTCCTTCAGATTATGTATGAAATGACAGCACCATGATCAGACCTAATTAGAACCCATTCATTTTCCGTTATTCATCTGCTCTTTAAAATATCCATTTGAAAAAGTTCCATTTCTAGATATTTCTGGAGAAGATATTCAGACTGTAGGTAACGATACATATATTGATTTCCTGATTTGGTGGACATAGAGTGGTACTGCCCGCATCCATAGTAAATACTGAACTCAGAGCAACAAATCTTTGCTACAACAGAGGTGTGTCTACTTACCAGTCCATAGTAGAATGTTTCACTGGCCTTGTGTAATAATTGAATGATTTGCACTATATCACATGATTAAACAACTTATTTTCCAATCAAACTGTAGCCCCACAAAGATATACATTTTATGTTATTTAAGAACCATTTTGAGAATCTAGGAAAAGAGTATACATAGCCCCTGCACAGGTACACAGAGGAGAAGAAGGCATATGTACCTGAGTTCCCATCAGAGACTTGTCTCAAAGGCAATTCTTGGGTGTAAGGAGCACAAGGTGAGAGGAACGGGTGTGGGCAGAGAGTGTGTGGGCAAATTGGGGAGATGGTTGGGAACAGATGGAAGTCAACGCTTCCTCGCGTAGCTTTGTCAGTGCACTTAGTTTCTGACTAGGGACTTCCACCCTTGTGGAATCCTTGTGCTATGGATAAATGTAATGTATGCTAGGGATGAGCCCAAAATATGTATTTCATTGCCCAGGTCTCCCAAAGTAAACTTGTAGTGAATTAATTAGTCTGGTAGATCAGGAACTGACGTGGGAGTCATGAGGCTTGGGGTTTATTCCTGCCTCTGCCACTGACCTGCTGTTTGTTATTGGGCAATTTGTTTTGTCAATCTGTGACTCAGTTTCCCCAGCTGTAAAAAGGAGTTAATGATGCTCTGAAATCTGTGGATGCCAAGATGAGATCTAAGGGCCAAGTAGTGGTAATATTAATTAATCACCGTTCAACCTTTGAAACAAAACAGTGTTCAGTGCACTCCAACATTTGTAAATCTGATCCTACTATCTAACATAACCTCTTTATAAGTGCTGTAGCTATCATCTTTTAGCACAAGAATGGCTGGCTTGATTAGAAACAATTGCTCACCTCTACTGCAGCTCTGCCTAGAGTGAATAAAGGATACTTTTCACCAGCTTCCACCACATTGTTTTCATATCAATCAGACTCTATATAAAACAGCATGTGTCCGTTCATTAAGAGAAGAAAAAGTTGATTGGTACAGAAAATGAGTGCAGAGTGATTTAATTGTAGTCCTTTGGCACATCTGTGCTAGATATATTAGGCATTTGGATATCTACCCCAACAGCAACAATGGGAGTTGTATTGGAGTAATATGATCCTTACAGTCATACTTACAAAAAAGGCTTTTTATCTTTGTGATCAAATAATCCAGGTAATTTGACAGCATCAATTAGTCTCACTTTTAACCCATACTAAAAGCTTTTTAAAAAAGCATATGCCACTTAAACAATAAATGTTGAAGGATGTGCTTTTAGTGATTGTTTGGGATTCTAAGATTGTTATTTAAACAAGCCTATTCTGAACCACTCTCTGGTTATCTATGATCCTCTGCTAGAAGCTATTTTATTCTTCATGCATTGTATCTTATAGGCATAAGAAGTTTACAAAACCTGGGTTTTTTTTCTTTACCAGAAAGAAATGTATTCTTCTTCCAGCCAGTCGCAATTTTTTCTTGAATGAAATTATTGGCATGGAGTCATTGTTTTACCATTAAGTTCTGTCACATAAAACCCACTTTGGACTTTCCTAACTGGGTTTTTCAAAGTGCCCTTAATTTTTCAGTCTCCTGGAGAATTGTGAGAAGATAGATATAGGAAAGAGAACAATTTTCTGAAAGGATTAGTTGTGGAGCATAGTTACTTGAAGGATTATAGGAAGTAGTCAGTGTTACCTGCAAAGAGCCAAAAGAAAGGCAAATTAGACTCTTTTCCTGTGAGTATGGTTCATAATCTTAGTAGAAGCAATTTAAGGATTTAGAACTGAGGGACCACTTGTCACCCTGTGAACATCTGCAGTAACTGCGATCAGTGGGTTTGGAACTACTGATAGTCCCCAGGAGTGCTCTGGAAAGGAAAAAGGGGAGCAGCTTTCTTTGTCAAGAGCCTGCCACACCAGAATACACTTCCCTTTAGCCTTCATCAGAGAGTGTCTCTGGCATCCTTCAGCTCACGACTCCCAGCTAGTGTTGTTTAATGCTGGACTGCTTCTATATTGCTCATTGGGTTTGTTTGTTTCTCCTGCTACTCTTGGATTTATTGACACAAGTTCAGTGTCGCCAGCTCCTGTGATTTTATTGCAAGTCTCCCAATATTTGTTATTTTTCTTAAAGCCCAGCTCCTGCAGCTAATTATGAGAGGAATGGCTCAAATTTTCCTGTTAAAAATAGCTCTCATCGGTGCAAAGAAAAGCTGAACCCAAGTGCACCCTGAAGTGTCAAAAGCCAGAAGGCACATGAAAAGAATCCCAAATTTACTTTTTTATCTCAGTGTTTAAACCTATGTCATGATTTTTGACCTGATTCATGATTTTTGAATGCTTGGCATTGGCAATGCTGCAGGTTATGTTAACTGTGATTAAACAGGTGGGCAGACGGTGCCTAGCCCCGGCACAAAGAGATGAAGGCGGGCACAAACTATCATCCCTACCCAGCCACAATGACCAGGAACAACCTCAGTACTTGAGTGCAGGGTCTGTTCCCACCAGGAAATCGTGTGGGCCTAATCCACCCTGACAGACACAAGCAAGAAGCCCCATCCTTTTCACACCAACCTTGGGAACAGCTGGACACGCAGCAGGAAGCAGGCTGCACCTCCCTTTGTGAGCAGGAAGTTTAGGAAGAATGCCTGAGAAGGCTTGGAGTAACAGGACTAAAAAGGGCAGGGATATTGGAGTGATCCCTCCTAGAGCTGCCCCAGTGGTCATTGCAGCTGTGGCCCACACCCAGCATAGGCTGTTATGTCTGGACGTGGGTGTTCAGACACTTTTATTCAGGAGCCAGCAAGCTTTCAAGCACACGACCCTACAAATTAAAAATGCATCATTTCTATGGGAGCGTGACTAAGATTTTTTGAAATATTTCCATTTGAAATGTGTTCCCCAAAATATCCTTGCAGAGGTGAAAATTCTCTTCAGATAATCTGCTAATTAATTTCACAGTCTATAGCCTACTTTTAAATTTCTAATTGTAACTATTACTTCTCATTCATGTACATGTGCTGGATCTTTGCAAGGCAATAATGCATTTTATGCTCAACAGCACCCTGGCTCTCTACCCATTTGTCAAAAGGATAGGTAAACAGTGGGTTCTGAATCTGAGGAATAGATTGCATTAGCTCAGTTATGAAAAAGAATGCCCATACAAAGGTATAACAAATGTCAAAGGTACAACCAATCTAATGACTGGAAGAGGAATAGAGACAAATTCAGACTATAAATAAGGTGCAAACTATTCACACAGTGGGTAATTAACCCTTGGAACCTACATTCCATCACTGACAATTTTAAAATCAAGATTGGATTTTTGTTTCTAAATATATATATCTAGTGCAAACAGGAATTAATTCAGGAACTTTCTATATCCTGGTCCTTTCGGTCTTTATAAGCTATGAATCTACAGATAATGAAAGTTGTATGTATGTGAAAACAAAATCTAGTACTTAAGTAATTTTGCTGAAATTTCATTTTCAGGTTGGTTTGAATGTACAGGATTTCAAAATTGAATCAGGCCAAGATTTTCAAAAATGGGATCCAAAGTTAGACTTCTCATCCTTATTTATGCTCCTAAATATATGGACAGATTTTCAAAAGTGCTGAGGAGCTAGCACCATCCATTGATTTCAAAATCAGGCAATTTATTTAGGTGCCTAGAAAGTAACCACCTTATTGATGTCACCATTTCCCTTTCTCTCCTTTCCCTCTCCACTCACATGTTTGTTATTGTTTCTGACCCTCACTTGTTGTCAGATTTAGACTGTACCCTCTTCAGGGCAGACACAATGAGAAGAATAGGTGGATAAGATAGTATATTTTATTGGCCCAACTTCTGTTCGTGAGAGAGAGAAAAGCTTCTGAGCTACACAGAGCTCTTCTACGGGTCTGGGACAGGTTCTCGGAGTATCTCAACTGTGACAGACCTGAAGAAGAGCTTTGTATAGCTCAAAAGCTTGTCTCTCTCACCAACAGAAGTTGGGCCAATAAAAGATATTTCCTCACCCACCTTGTTTCTCTAATATTCTGGTACCGATACTGCATACAACGAGAATAATTCATCCTTCGGCTGCTGATGAGCCTTGTGCAGCTGTGTGTGATGTGGGGAGGCACAGCATCTTCCTGATCACCGGCGCTGCTGGGGACTGGTTCAGCCTTCTGCTTAAACTCGATCAGCCTCAGGGACAGCCCAGACTTGCACCCCTGCTCCAAAGGCCCTTATAGACTGTTCCAGTAGTGGGGGATAGCCAAGGTGGCATAGGAACACCCCAGCTAGGGAGGCTTCTGCAGGGGTAGGGGTTAGCAGAACCAGCCATGCCTGCTCTACACCCAATACTGGGGTAATTTCCTTGTGCTTTGTGGTCACTTTGTGCCAGTTCTATTGGCACACACTGGACACAGCACAGGGCAAATAACTCACCAGGACTTAATTTGTGTTTGTGAGTTGCTTTCAACAATTTATGGTGCTTGAAGAGTACTAAATAATAACATCACCATATCATACAGCTTCATGGGTCCATGCTATGCCCTCAGAGTGCAATTCAGAAATGAGCTGCCCTGGCAACAAGTAAAGAATATGTCTACTTGGGTTGGAAAGGTAGAGAGCAAAAGCCCAGGACAGCTTTTTCTCCAGCTGTTGCACTAGTTGGAATAGAGCTCAATACATGCATGAAGTCATTGTATTGCAAAGTCTCTTTTTCTCATGCTGCTAAAATATTGGTTCAAATGAAGATGTGTTAGACATAACAGAAACTTAGTACATGGCTAACTTGAATTACATCTTTTCATGTAAACGGTTTAATTAAAAAGAGCCCTCTTGCTTAACAGATCAGAAAACTAAAACACCGTTTGAAGTGAGTCAGATCTCGCAGAGGGTTTGTTTTCTGTTACACACATTGGTACCTCAATAGAGGTTGAGCCTCTATTCGCCCCACTGATGAAGATGACTTGGCTATAATCTTCTTTGCAGACTTATTGCACAAAACTGTGTTTCCTTGGCTGGGCTCTGCTTCTCCACCCCACACAGCCTATTTAGCCACCTGCATTTATTCTAATTCTTTGTTCACTTTCACCCCATTAAGCTTCCGTTTTCAATCATCAGCCACTGAAGCACTTCACTGCACTGCTAAGCAAGCCCCTGTGTGTGCCGCATTCTGGAATAGCGCTGCTTTCCTTTATCAATTTGCTGATCCTGGTCTGATAAAACAAATCTGCTCTAGGGACTGATGTTGGGAAAACGCATATTTTTTACAAAAAAACCTTCACAGTATAAAAATAGCTCCATTTTTGGACATCAGCAGTAGTATTCCTCTAATCTGGCGCAGCATATGGCCCCAGTGTGGAGGCTGTACTCTAGGGCTTTGGGACTAACTGCTGAAAAGAGAAGGAAACATTGTTTCACTGCATATCATATTAATTTATTTTTCATTTAAGAGTGTCTGTGTGTGTGCCAAGAAAACTGGAACAGAAGGGAACTTCTCTGTGTTTGAAACAGAAAATGTGCTTCTAACGCAAGTAGGACGAAAAGATTCTCTCTCCAGGGAAATGCTAACAAGTTGTGTTTTTTTAAAGGTTGGGAAAAAGTCAAGCAAAAATTAGACATTGCATCATAGATAAAATAAAATCTGGATATCTGCCTTAAGCCCATGAGTTACATATACATGTAAGTTAATCCTTAGGTCTCACTAAATTGTGCTGGAGTTCAGGGAGGAACAAAAATGGCTGTACACTCACTTTCTTTGTGCTCCAACATTCCCAGCACTCCCCAGGGCTGTTTTATCCCCCAGAATAATTTAGAGCAGCCTCAGGGCTGCTATAATTTATAGCATTAGAAAGGATATTAACTCATTAGGTTATCCAGGGACTGGTAATGTACCTGCACTCCAAATATATCCCTTACACTAAGCCTATGCCAGAAGCTCCAGGCAACAGAGACATACACCAGCTTTACGCCACTTTGGGATTCACCCAACAATGGATGAATTTTTAGCTGCCCAATTAGAGCAAATATATAGGCCCTTTTGCACCACCAGAAGTGCTCAAAGGGGATATTTTGGATCTGAGACTCTAATACAGAGTGGACACTTTTCTGCTCTGCTTAGCAAAAATTAGAGGGTCAGAGCCTTAGCTAGTTTACATCATCATAGTTCAAGTGAAGTCTATCTCACCTCTAAGTGAGTGGGATTAACCAGTGGTTGCCTTTCCTCTATACATCCCAGGCATATGAATTGAACTTAGATCACAACAGAAATCAGTGTGCAGGTCTGGTTTTGGTCCCTATTGGCCATTTATATGACTGGAAAACTACCACACAATACAGCACTATTGGGATCCACGTCTCAAGAGTTTCACAGGGCTGAAACATCAAGGGTGATTGAGGGTCATGCACTAGTAGAGATGTGTTTTGAAAATGTCCAAGACACCTGCCAACACAGTGCCTGGTTTTATCAATTCTCTGCTTTCATGATGAACTAATGAACTCAAACTGCTTTTCAAACTATAAGAAAACCCAGTCATTTCAAAATGGAAGTTTTGTGAATATATTTTAAAATCAAATTAAAAGAATTATGGTCTCTATTTTTATGAGTTTTTATTTCTACATCCTTCCTGGGTATCTCATATCTCTCTATTGTACTTCAAAGGCATCTTTCAGTATAGAATCATTATCTCAAGGATGGATAGATAGTGTGTCAGGGTAGTTTGGCTCTTTAAGATTCTGTTTGGGATTTCTGTTGGTTTGTTTTCCCCTTAAGGTTCCAGGTCTGTCTACTGTTCTGGGGTTTCCTGTTTTGTGTGTGTGAATGGGGTATGATTGAAGTGTGAAAGGCTGGACTTTTTTTTGGTCTCTCTCCTTTTTTATTAACCACCACTGCATTCTCTAGCTCTCTTTAGTTTCCTTAGAAAATAAGCAAAGCACAAAGAGGCAACTAGTTGCATCTGACTTGCGTCTGTGAACAAGCTACTGTTGATGGATACTAACTGACTCAAGTGCAACAGGTTAACATTTGGAAGGCTGAGGCACAGGAAACTATAAACAACAGGGCAAACTCTGAGAGGAAGGAGATTAGTTTGGGAGTATGGGCAAATGAAGTAAAGACTTTATACGGATATCAGTGATAAACTGGGTTGGGGGGGTCATCTTCTGGGGTTCCTTTTTCCAAGATGGAGAGAAAAAAAGCACGTGCAATGTATTTCCCCCTTTCTGACCAGAGCTCATTTTCCCCTCCATGTTTCCTGTTTCAGTTCAGATAGGTTACCAAGTTAGCTGGGCCAGAGTTTGCAGTGTCTGTTTACAGGATAACAATGAACCAAACTCTGCAGCTTTACTTAGAATTTTAAATTCTACAAAGCCCAAGCATTCCCCTGCCCATTTCTTCCTTCAAGTCACAAGATATCATCCAGTCTCCCTGATCCTCTTTCCAGGTAGCCCCATCTCTAGGATCTTTAGGTGGGGCTTTTCCTACCTGTATAGCTTCCGGGTCCTGCTGGTCCCTAACTCCACAGAGGATCTGCAGGGATCAGGCACAATTGTATAGGCATTGATCTCAAAGGTCCAAAGAGTTAAAGGGGTTTATTAATTTTCTCACTGCCTAACATTAAACAGTGATAGATAGGTTCAGAGTTATTTTGAAACAGAGCCCTTGGTTTTACACAAGGTGGAGGAGAGACAGGATAGAAAAGCTGGGTTGAAATATGGCTTTCATTGATGTCTTGGAGCACTGGCCCACTGGTTAATTATGAGTGGATACTTCATGCCAAATCAACCACACCACCTGTTGCTTGGATCCTGTTTAGTTACAATCTGGTCAGGGCCATCACCTGGTTCGAGCCTTTCTCCTTAGACAAGGCAGGTGTGAATGGTTGCAGTATACTTGATTTCAGGATTCAATGAAAAGACAAGAGAGTGAGAAAGGATAGAAGGAAAGAAACAGAGGGGCAGAAAATAACATGAGGGAAGGGAATACAATACAGGATCCTATGTGCTTTTGCAGTGCTGCTAATTAGATATCCCAGTGATGGGCTGAGGACTGGATGTCATGATAATGTGACGACTTTCAGCACTCACAGGTGAAAATGAGGTTCCTTATACAAGAGCAAGGTCAGCTGGCCTTCCTCTCAGGAAGAAAGTCCTTTAGATAAGTTGAGATGAGTTGCAGTTCTGGCAGTTGAAGGGATGAGCTGGGGGAAGATGAGTTGAGATGAGGCAAGGTAGGATGTAAGGTGGGCCAGGAGATGAGAGGGAATGCTGAACAGATAAAGTGTTTTCAAAGTCTTTTTTTGATAAACCCCAAAAGGGGGAAAATGGGCAGCATAGTTCATCACTCTCATTATTTTGTCCGCCAATTAGACCTAATATCCATCACATTCATTTTGGTCTGTTAACTTCTGGTTCCACAGCTTCTGTTTTTACCTAGCATAATTTCAGCACTCCTTGGATTATATCAAGATGGACTTCTTGGTTTAACTAATCCAGCTTCTCAGTCTTTTCTCTTACATTTGTTACAACATTCACCATTGTAAACAACTTGACCTATTTTTCATGGTTATTGTAACATCTTATGAACTTTTCACATACTTTTTAGTTTTCAGAAGGGCTACATTTTGTAGGACCAATAGACCTCAGATTTCTACTGAATTCTTCACACTCTTTGCAGTCATATGAGATTTTAGCTGTAGGGGGACCTAGAGAAACTTTACACAGAACAATAGAGAAAGAAGCCAAATCCATCATCAGAACACTCAAAAGCCTGAACAGACCAGCACAAAACTGCAATAAAGGGAAGAAACTGGTGGACCCCTATGCACCTGAGGGTGCTGGAGGATAAAGAAAAATGAAAGAATGATGTAGGTCAAACTGGTTATACACCTAGCTTCATTGTGCAGTATTCCTAGGTTTAAAGTTAACCTAAATGTCTTTTTCTTTCTTTTTTTCAAATGCATTTTTTTCCACGTCTTTTATTCCCTTCAACAGATGTTTGATAAGTTTCTTTCATATACCTAAGTTGTGAAGTCCTTACTCAAGCAAAACTTTCATAGAAGTCAACTGGAGTTTTGCCTGAGCTAGGACTTGTCATTCCTAAGTCTTAGACAATGTTAATGCGGTGAAATTTAAAAGTTGAAGCAAACACACACAATTTTCAGGACATAAACATCTGAAACATCTCAGTACTGGTTAGACAAGGCTGCCATTATTTAACATACAGAAGCATGTGTTATTAGAAGTGGAAACATATGGAACCATAATTTAAAAACTCTTCCTTTTTCACAGTGACAAGATTAAAGACTCGGACTCTGATCCCTGATGTTTAATATGTAATAGCCCAAATGATGTATGTGTTCATAATAGTAGTAATAATAATAATGATATATCTTGAAAATGCACACAGGTAATGCACACATTGATTTTGATAGATGTCTCATTTAAATCAAAAATACAAAAAAGAAGCAGCCTTGTAGCATATTTTTACGGAGTAAGGTATCAATAGGAAGCCAGGTGGGATACAAAGACTAAAGATCAAGCTGCAGAGATATTACATTTTTAAAGGCCATTTAAGAGGGCAGATTTTATCTTATCTAGGAAGAATTAATGTTCTGACTTCACAAGTGATTGAACTGGTCATATGAAATAGTAAGCATGAGTAAACTGAGAGTTCAAATCCTTCAGAGCTGGTTACTGATCACCTCAGACTCTTCCCTGGAGAAAAATGAGTCTAGATCAATATGAGGCAAAAAGAGAAATTGATCAGGGCTTAAAACGAATGGTCTGAGTTTCAGAGGTGCTGCTGGGTGCCCACTGAAATCAATGCAGACCGAGCATCTCTGAAAATCAGATCACTGCTTGGCTTCCTATCTCCCACTTACTACTTATTGGGTAAATCAAACTATCTGGTAATCTCAAAAGTAGAAGCTGGGCGTTTATAATGAGAACTTAATAAAATTTCTAATTTTAAAATGTGTGGTAGAAAATTGTGTGTTTGAAAGGGAAGGAAAAAGAGAAGACTCACTAATGTTTTTCAAAAAGAAAAGGTGTACTTGTGGCACCTTATGAGTATCCAGTTTTGAGAGCTCATTCTTAATCTTTCCCTGTTTGCTGTAGAGGATGTTGATCAGGTGGTTCTGCAGTTTCTTTGAGAGCGTGTGGCACAAGCTGTCAGCATAGTCTGTGTGGTATGTAGATTGTAATGGATTTTTTACCTTCAGTCCTTTTGGTATGATGTCCATCTATTTGCATTTGGAAAGGAAGATGATGTCTGTCTGTATGAGTTTTTTCATGAAGTTGATAGATTTCCACTCCATAAGGCTAAATTCAGTGCCTTGCATAATGACAGGTTTCAGAGTAGCAGCCGTGTTGGCGAGTACTCTTTTTCTTTTTGTGAATACAGACTAACACGGCTGCTGCTCTGAAACCTGTCATAATGTTTTCCAGTTACCTTAATCAATGTCCATTCTACCTGCAGAACAATGCCACCAGGATGCCCATTCATAACCATTCATATTTTTTTTTCCTCATAGCCTTCCAACCCTTTGTCCTAATCCCCTGATAATTGTCTAAGGAAGAGAAGTAACATGACATGTAATAAGAACTTTACACTGCTTTAGTGACATTGATCAGAGGAGATCAGAATGTATTACAACCATTAATTCATTATTGTAATTCATGCGTTGAGATGCATGAAACTTTCAGACCAATGCCTGAAGCCAGGAGAAACCTGGAACTTAAGTTTTCAGTTTTCAGTTGTCATTGAAAGTCCAAAATTTGGAAAAATGTTACCAGCTCTATCTGGAACGCCTGTGAAGATTCTTTCTGTAGATTGCATACAGACATGAAAAACTGGTTGTGTTCATTTTCCCAAAGACCAAAGATGGGTGAAGAGATTTCCCCACAACAGCATTAGAGGTGCAAGATGGGATTGAAGTCTATGCCTACTACTTCAGACTGGTCTGTTTGCTGAAAGGGGTTCTATCTTGGCCTCACATAGGGTTAATCTAAAACTTGGCTGTTCCAGCTAAGTTTCGCTTTGACTATTTCATGTTCATTGGAACCCAAAACACAAAATAAAATCCACTTATGTCTTTCACTAACTGAAACGGCAAGAGAGAGCCATCATGATTACATTAATTGCCCATGTTTACAAAATGTGTCGGTGACAGAGTCAGCAATACAATCTAGGGATGCTGAATTTTGATCTATCCACCGGATTAGCTTCAACAGTGGGATATGAACAGACCAAAAGAAAAGACTACACATTCTCTTTCATGCTCACTTTCAAGTTTCAGTCAAAATTGGAAGAATTCTATCATTATAAATGGGCAGAAAAAAATAATTAGGAAAAGAAAGTTGTAGGATGTGGCAAAACATTCAGGCTAATTTCTTAAGTCAGCCCAGCTAGTTTCTAGGAAAAACAGTCTAATAAATTATTACCTGCAAATATATGACAAGATAAATAGTCAGTAATTAGAAACCATGATGTTTTTCCAAACAGCAGAAGTAATATAATCTCTTTGGTACATTATGGGTTCATTTTACAAAGTCAGGTCCTCCATTCATTTGTTGATAAAATATATTCCTTTATATTTTAATGTTGCTTTTATATGGTTTTATTTGTTTGCATTTATTCATTAATATTCTTTTCCTTTTCTTACCTTTCCACTGCTTCTATTGTCATAGGAAAAACAGGAAATAAAGAAAAAAAAAAAGCAGAGCTATGTGGCATCATGGTGACAGTATCACAGCACTAAGCTACCTCTCTTAAGATTGGATATATTGGCTCTGTGAGGATGCTAAAAATGTGAACCATAAGTAATTTATGGTCGCATATTTTCATCTAGTTCTAAGTACAATTTATCTGAGCTGAAAATACAAGGGAGAAATAAAGTTAGAAGCTAAGCTATAGATCCATTGTTAAATACTGTTTACTGAAGGAAATATGGAAACAGGACAGTTTATTAAAGCCTGATTCTGAAAATGCTGAGAGCACTGGTGAGCTCTTATATTGATAAGAATCCCTATTGAAACCAACGGGGAAATTCATCTGAGTAAATGCTTACCATTGCAAATGAGACTTCATCAGTTGAGCTCACATGTAATAATAGAGTTTAAATGAAAAGTCTGCTTATTTATTTGGTGCACTGCTGTTATTCTCTGACTTCCTGTAGTAAAAGTGTATAAGAAACAAATCTACAATTTGCTGTGATTGAAATGGAGCAAACGATTTAACGTAGCTGGAAAAGCATACGTGCTAAATTGTTGGGACTAGATCGCCAAAGTGCTGCCAACCAGTTGCTTGGAGTAATGATACCTTTGTACCTCAAATCAAAATTGCAAATGGAGATGATACTATGCTAGAGTGCGTGCAGTGTAGCATTACAGGCAATACGGTTGGATCCAGAATACATTTCGGCATGTAAGCAAGCAATTACAATATTGGGAAATATGTAGTTTAGGCACCCTAACTAGTGACTACTTTGGCATGTGGTATCTTTATATTGGCTAGGAAAGGATCCCCAACCCCAACGCACTATTTGCTTCTCAGCCTCCATGTATGCAAGTGCTGAAGGGGGAAAAGAGGCTGAAAACACATTGCTGGACACCTCAGGATATTATCATTTTCCCCAGAGGGATTTTGAGGCCCTTGAATAGAAATCTTTAGCCAGTTCTTCAAAGGTTAAATGCTGTCATGTGAAAGATGAGAAAATAATACTTAACTATGGTCATGGCCACGCTTTTGGCTGTATGCTTCAATTCTGCTATATGTGACCATGAAAATTATACTTGCATAACATCCCACGTCTTCTAATCTGACAAGTTTCTTAAAAACTTCCCTAGAGACAGTTATCCGAGAATGTAAAAGTAACAACATGCTTTAAGGTAATCAGCATCCCAAACTGAGTGTTAAGATATCTGAAATCTTCAAACTCACATATTCATAAGGTTAAAAACTCTTCCATTTTCATCTGGGGGCCTCGGTAATGGGAATGTCTCCATATGTGGTCTCCATGGTGGAGGAGTATCTGCGAGGGATGTTTGTACAGTCTGTAACAATGAAGACCTCATGGAAAGTGAACCATGACATAGAAATCTCTGATCTGTTGTGGGATGTACTCTTTTTTCTGGGAAAATTATAGTGATTAGTACTGAGAAAATCATCAAAAACCAGTGGGAGGCGACAAAGGATAACACCTGTGCTCTCTGATGGGAGAGTAGATGGACATTGCCAAGAACCCAAAAGCTGTTGTTACTAGGCAACGTGTGACTATGTCTCTCCGAGTCCATTTACAATTCCCAGGGAGTTACAGAACAGTTTTTGGTCAAAACAATACCTTTGAAACACTTGTTCCTCTGTGAGGAGGAAATTGATTCTTGGCTTCAACACCTCATGTTCCAAGAATGGTTGTGGGGGCTGATGTCTTTTTCTGCAACCTGTCACTTTAACGACTGATCAGTAAAGTGCTATGTAAGTGCTAATTAATTATTACTTTTTCTTCAGTAGTGTCCTATGGCTCATAAATCAAGGAATGCACCTAGCACAGTTTCAATGGGGGTTTCTACTGAATCTTCACTAGCGTATGAGAATCATATCTCCTCCCTACTAAGTTAATGGTTATGGACTGGAGGAGACATTTTCTTCCTGGAACATATGCTATACTGTCTGTATATTTCCTTTCTGTGAGACAGGCTCTATGCCTACCACACATAGCTTATATAAGTCTGCCAATATGGGTCTCCATTATGCAATACTGCTGTGCATGTCCCCTTCTGAACCTGTCCCCAGTAGATAGTGATGAGTAGAGGATCCACAACATTGGCATCCTCCAGGCTTACAGAAGGCTAGCACTGATGAGAATCATTCATGAATGCCTTGTGAGTATTTTGACTACTACAGGATGTGTCATATGCTGTGTCCAGCAGCTCGTTAGGCTCTTTCTTCACCACAGAGTTATCTACGCTTGAGCTAACTTTTCCTGAGTTAGCCCAGCTCACATAATCTTTCGCTGGAGTAGAGTGCAGCATTTGACATTTATTCAAGGAGCTCTCTCTGCCTTCCAGTGGGGTTGAGCCTGCTGTCTCTGCAGAGCTCCCAGTTCTTGCTGGTTTAAGCTGTGCTGATTCAACTCGGAGCCCTAGCTGACAGCGCATTGCACCATCACCAGGCTATGGGGCCAGGCCAGCACTCAGATATAACACAGCACAATAACTATCAACTCCTAGATAGGTTCTGTTGGTAATTTTTTTGAATTTAATTTACAGTATCTGAAAAATATTCCAATAATTATATTTCAGTCTACCCTTCAAAAATATTGAAATGTTTGCTGATTTATCATGATAGGTAGGGAAATCTGTGCTTTAATATAAGAAATAAATAATTATTTCTGATGCCAAGGAACAACTTTGAAGGACCCAGACAACCCAGAAAGCCACATAATTTGGGATTTCAAAGTGCATTGTGGGAAAATTAAGAGCCGTTTGTTTTAATTTAAGTGACAGTTCCTTATTTTTCAGCTGAATATAAAGAGTCAAGAGTGAATCTAACAATACAAAAATATATTTTTATCTCTTTCAAGTCTGTTGTCATGTAATGATGTTTCATACTGTGAAATGTGGCAAAGTGCATCACCACTAGTTGTGATTTTTAGAGTGAAAACCAAAGAATGATGGAATTTGCGTGGGGAGTGTTGACTTTCTGAATCAACAAATCAGGACCAGGTCAAAGTTTAGCTGAAGCAGCCTCAAAAAAGTTATTATTTTCTTAGTGCTAGATTAACAACATAAGAATGCCCATACTGGGTCAGACCAAAGGTCCATCCAACCCAGTATCCTGACTACCGACAGTGGGCAATGCCAGGTGCCCCAGAAGGAGTGAACCTAACAGGTAAAGACCAAGTGATCTCTCTCCTGCCATCCATCTCCACCCTCTGACAAGCAGAGGCTAGGGACACCAATCCTTACCCATCCTGGCTAATACCCATTAATGGACTTAACCTCCATGAATTTATCCAGTTCTCTTTTAAACCCTGTTATAGTTCTAGCCTTCACAACCTCCTCAGGCAAGGAGTTCCACAGGTTGACTGTGCACTGAGTGAAGAACTTCCTTTTCTTTGTTTTAAACCTGCTACCCATTAATTTCATTTGGTGGCCCCTCGTTCTTATATTATGGGAACAAGTAAATGACTTTTCCTTATTCACTTTCTCCACACCACTCATGATTTTATATACCTCGATCATATCCCCCCTTAGTCTCCTCTTTTTCCAAGCTGAAAAGTCCGAGCCTCTTTAATCTCTCCTCATATGGGACTCGTTCCAAACCCCTAATCATTGTAGTTGCCCTTTTCTGAACCTTTTCTAATGCCAGTATATCTTTTGAGATGAGGGTACCACATCTGTATGCAGTATTCAAGATGTGGGCGTACCATGGATTTATGTAAGGGCAATAAGATATTCTCTTATCCCTTTTTTAATGATTCCTAACATCCCATTTGCTTTTTTGGCTGCCGCTGCTCACTGCATGGACGTCTTCAGAGAAGGACATTATCAAAGGAATGAATTAATCAGCAAACATTTTTACAATTACTGAAAATTTAAAGGAACACAAAAGAAAACTCCCATGTGAGCATCTTTCAGAACAGTTATGTTTTGGTTTCACAAAAAGGAATGATAACTGAGACTTGTTCTCAGCAAGGTTCATCAGCAGAAAGATTTTAAGTGACTGAACTGTAAAAATGAAGAACACATACAATTTAAAGATTGATAGATCAACAATCTTACAGTCACATCAAAACACATTTATAGTGGGATGGAATGGGGTCTGAAAGTGAATCATGGCAGCACTGATGTGTCGAAAAAATAGACATAGTGATTGTAGGCTTCTCTTTATTTAAGTAAAGGCTGTTAATAATAGTTTATTCTCTTCTCTGAATGCAGTTTAATCTCTTAGGGACTTCCCCCCATAGAGAAATTAAATGATAGTTTTATGAAAGAGACTTCAAATTCTGCCTTCCATCAGTAGATATATATTTGTTATATTTTGCCAACTGTTTTATTATGTGCTTATACAAGTCACATTTTAATTTGCAAACTTCCTTTATCTACCATTGCATTGGGGATTTTAGCTGGAGCTGGGAATAAACAGAGAGATGTTCCTTCATGCTGAAGAAAAATGTGTGTAATTACATTAAAAGAAAATAAAAGATACTGGGAGGTAGTTTTCTAAGGGAATTTAGTGATAGAATATGAAGTTTTTTACCTTCAAGGTCTCGGTCCTGCAAACAACAAACTTAAATGTGCACACGTGACGAGCCCCATTGATTAGAAAGCTCAAAGTTAAGTATGTGTGTAAATGTTTGCGAGGCTGGGGTCCAAGTCACTGGGTTTAATTAAGCCCAGCTTGGTAGTGACCAAAAATAGTTATCATCTGAAAGCTCTTCAGGTGCCTGTGTCAAATGAGTTTCCATGATCACTTCCATTCAGCTTCTAGTGAATGGTGTCAGAACCGCGGACGCGACTGGCACAAACTGGCACCACAGCTGACTATCTCACTCAAGAGACGCAAACATTGTGACTGTATACAGAGCCCAAACTGACTCCTTACCCCTGGAGTGCATGTCCCTGAAAAGCATTGTGTGATATAGGTGGTGGGGCCATGAGCAGTTAAGGGGAACGCTTGCAATGTCCTTACTAATTCTGGGCCAGTCTATTTGGTGTGGCCAACTCAGTCCTTTGCATAAGCCCCAAAGGATGAAAAAGACTCTTTGGTTCTTTTCTTGTTTTAAAAAAAAAATCTATCTTCTCACTTCTCTCATTCTTCGTACTATTCTTGTTCAATTGAAAATTTTAGGACAATGGCCCATATCACAATGTTTCCTCCCCATAATATCAAACAGTTATTTTTCTTGTTGGTTTGTTGTAAAGCAGCACTACCTTTAAGTTTTACAAAAGCCTTTTTCTGTTCAGGGGCTTCTCTAATAGTTTTAGAAAAGCATTATCAATATCATCAAACATACTTAGCCTACAGAGCACCATTGTACAGCCGATGGTGTTGCACCAGGGACCTTGTAATGAAATTCCCAGACCTAGTTCAGTCCTCCAAGTCCACAAATCTCTGGGGTAGCCCGCAGAGGTAGACCCAGGTAGGGTCAGGATGTACACCGCTTCACAAGTCGATGAGAGTTATACAGCACAGTCTGCTGGGGTGTTTTCATCCATCCGGGCTACGTGGCCAAAGAGCATGCAATGCTGCTTTTTTATGTCATGAACAACTGAAGATGAGCCAGACCTCTGAGAGAATATGACATTTTGCACAAAGTCAAATCAGGATCTATGCTCAGGATTTGGCACTGATAAAGCATATAGAATGCTTCCAGCTGCTTAAAGTCTGCCTGTAAGAGGGTCCAAGTTTCTGACCCATATAGCAATACAGATAGTACACAGGTTAGATAGATCCTGAATTTTGCCACGTCTGCATCCATAAGCAAGATGTGGACTTCATGCAGAAGGTGGCATGGCTTATTCATCAAAGAATGTCCAGTTAGCTGCAACTATTCAAACTCTGCTTGCAGGTAGATGAATTTTTCAATGCTCTGCACAATACTCAACCTCCCCTCTATCAGAGGTTTTGGAGGCCCAGCTCTGAAGTTTTAGACCTTGTTTTTCTGTCATGAGACATTCAGCCCCATAATGTGGTCAGTGTCTTTGAGACCTCGGATGGCAGCGCTGAAATTCTCTGACTTCTCCAGAAGAAAGACAGTGTCATCAGCATAGTCTTGGTTGGTGAACACTTGGTTTTAGAAAAATGGCACAGGAGAATTGAAACTATCACACTCTGAAGATACTTGTAGATCTTTTTGGGGGATCCATCTTTAGACTTTATTCTTAACTGTTTCCAAAAGCTGCTATATTTATATAGATTCTATATAATGAAAGTCTAATTCTTGTTAGCTAGTGAGCTACAGTTTTGATGTGTTCAGTGCACTGATTCAACAGTTCAAAGTGCAACACAAAGAAAACTATGGCCAGGTCCTGGACTAATGCAGGACTGGCAGTGTGAAATAGCTGTTAAAAGAAAATCCTTGCTGACCCACAGGAATTTGACTAATATGTTGCAACAAATTCTAATGCTGCTACAATGGTTACCATTAAATTGTGATAGCTAGAATTTGCAGCTAAATTTGAATCTCTGGTGGTGTGTGGAGCAATCCCCTGCTGAAAACGTGGAATATCACAGTAATGTATCTGAAATGTTGTAGTGATTTATAATTTGTTAAAGTTATAAATGTAACCGCTGTACAGTTTCCCTGAAAAGGATGGGAACTAACACCCTGGTTGCCTGCGCAGCATGGCACAGATTCTGTGTAGATGCCACATGCAATATACTCTTGACTGCACCTTCTAATGTCAATAATGAGGCACTGGGGCATATGAGTTTCTTTAGGATGACTAAGTGGATGACTTGATTATGTTTATCAAGGACAGTGAGAAATACAATCATCTTTCAATTAATTCTGACAGAGTCCCTGTCCAAAACTCTGTGTTGTTGATTTGTGATCTCTAATTAGATGTATTGTTCTCTGTAACTATATGAAAAGTAATGAAAAATTCATCCTTGATGCCCCTCAAAATGCATGGCATTATTTTTATCTACAAATGTTGATTCATACCATGTAGTTGACAAAATGGCTTATACTGAGACAGATAGAGGGCAGCCACATCCCAGGGGGAGCTCCAGGAGGCATTGTACCCCCCAGCTCCTATGCCTGCCTGGGGAGTCTGCGCACTTAGAAGATGTGACTTCCACCATTTCCATTGGGAGATTTTTCCACAACCTCCTGTATTGGTTCTCACTGTCAAGAAATGTTTTTAAAATATTCATCCAAAATTTGCCCCTGCTGAACTTCATCCCATTCTCCAAATTATGTTCCATCTCCTAAATAACTCTTGGACTTCTTTGGCACTCTTCAGATATGTATAGACAGTTATCATGACCCCATAACCTTTTAGTCATGTCTTAACCAAGCTATATGGATTTAGCTCTTTTAATTTTTCTGTACAAGTAATTTCCTCCAGCTCCTGGCTCATTTTTGTTGTTCACTCTGAACTTCCTCCCACATGTCACTATATATTTGATTATGGGGTGCTCAGAACTGAACACTGTATTCCAGGTGCAGTCACTCCAGAGAGGAAGAAATTATCACATTCTGTGACATTATGATGCCTTCTGACTGTGTATTCATGTTTGATTGCTTCTCAGATTCCAGAGTCACCTTGGTAAACTCTGTTACAAATACCACAGAGCTCATGGACCTAGTGTTTTAGCCAACAATTTAGTTATTGACCACAAGACAGTCATTGAGAAAGCCAGGACATCTTTGAAAAACATGCTCATTTTCAGTTTGTAATCAGCATGGCATTAGATTAGTCATTGCCAAGACTGTTTTATGATGCAGAGACAAGTAGCTGTATTCTTCTCTCAGTTTTAGTGGTGTAAAATTGGACTGATGGCATTGGCTTCATAACCTCAATGAATTTGTGCCTGTAAGTCTTCTTGCAGCTATTTATAGGTGTGATTTGGTGTTTGCTACCACAGGTTTCCTAGTTTCTACATTCATCTCATGCTGTAGTTTCTTGATATGCTGTAGCTTTTAAAGAAGTCAGTACTGCCTAAACATAGTTTAATGTTGCATGCTCTGATTATTTTTAAAGTAATGTTTTTATATGATGGTCAGGGTTGCCCAGGAATCCCAGCAAAACTGCATTCCATTGAGTTTCTGATATTCCTGGGGATCACTTAGCTGGCACTGAGATAGACCCACAGTTGCAGGGGGGTGGCAGCATAGGGGGGAGGTCAGGGAGTTTCCTGCCTCCCTCACCACTTTTTCCTACAGCTTATGTAAGGGCCAGGCAAAATTTCAGTCCAGATTCCTCCCCTGATTTCCCCAAAGGGGATGGTCTATGGTTAACACTGGTCAATGGAGCAGAACAGGCTCCAGTCCTAGGGGTGCAGCAAATTCAACACTCCACCTAAGGCTCTGAGGTAGCACACAGAGCTGGACAAAAAAATTTTGAACAAATCGTTGGGTTGTTGGGTTTTTGTTTTTGTTTTTGTTTTTTTTTACAGAAATGGCCTTTTCAGACAACCCAAACTTATGTGCAGATTTCACACATCCTTTCCCAGTGTTTCACAAAACAGCCAGAGGAGGAGCTGGTGCTGCTTCCCAACCCTTTCCTCCTCCCCCATTACCTTTAGCCCTACATGTAGGAGACCCTGGTTCAAATCCTCATTTCAGATTTGGTTTAACCTGTACCAACTATTTTTTCTTTGCAACTGCCACCAAACCAAAAAATCAAATATTCATCCAGCTCTAGTGACATGGCTTCACAGTGCCCCCCAGACTATGCCTCCCTTTATTTACCAAGATCTTGTGTTGTCTGCATTGGGTAAGTTTAAATAACTGTATTGAATAGGAACAACAAAGATAGAGGAGAAAGAGAATGATCCGACAAATAAGAAAAACAAGAGAATCTGAACTTGTTTAAAAACAAAACCATCTCTTAGCAACCACCCTGGTTTTTTACCATTTTTCTATGTCATCCAAACTTCCTTTCCCATTATGACAAGTTCAATGACAGCTTCAGAATTTGCCTGATTTGCATGATTTTACTTTCCAGTGCTAATTTGATCATTGCTTTTGTAAGCTACACTTTGTTTGCACTGATAGGTGATTACTAGGTAACAACCAGAAATATAACAGGGCCCTTCCTTACTCTTTCTACTATTTCACTAACTGGTAGTCAAGCATCAGTTGCTGAGAATGCCGTAAGAATCATGCTCAAACTTTAATTTAAGGCATTATTATTAGTTATTTGTAGTAATGTCTATGATGTTAGGTGCATTCAGACAAGCAGAAAAGGTTCAGTCTCGTTCCCAAGGAGCTCATGGCCAGAGGGCAACAAGACAGATAAAAATCAGGAAAGGGGAACAATGGAAGGGATGCTTTTATACATATCAACTACATTTTCTATAGGGGGCAGAGGTGAGCTTTTAGGAATGACAGACAAGGTTTCCTGAATATACAACAATAATCATTCAACCCAGGAAAAGGAAGAATAGTTCTTGCAGCAAAGGCACAGGCTCGTCATTGTTCCAGGTGATAGACAGGAGAGCTCTAGCCCCTCAACCAGTTTTTAGACCAAATTGTCCATTTGATCTCCCAAGGTCTGCCCAACTGGCTTCGGCTAAACACATCAAACACTCCATCCTCATAAAGAGAGGGCTAGAGCAGTCACAGTCCAATAACTGGCAGTCTCAGAAGGAAAACTGTAACGTGTTAGCTAAACATGTAGTGAGTAATGCAAGAACTTCATAAAGCTCACACAACCAACCTGAACAATCAATACCTTGGCTGCAGCGCATGAGGGTGTGATAATCCACATTAGGACAGAAAAGGGGAGGCAAAATTCCCCATTTCTCTTAAGAATGGGAGGGTCTGTCCACCACCACCACTTAATCCAGGAATTTCTTATGTCCCAGCGAGGGACCAATTAGATGTCCTGATTGGCTGGCAGGAGTGTGGATTTCTTGCAGACCTCCCCAGATAGCCTGGGGCAACAGCACCTTGGCCCCCATCTCACTGACACAGTGAAAGCAGGGTGGATTGGTAGAAATCCTAAGTTCAAAGGAAGGAACATTCTCCAAATATGGAAGTCTTTATAACTGTGTACTTCCCCCAGAAATTAAAACACAGAAGAGGTAGAAAGAAATATGTCTTCAAAACCAAATCTATTGTTTTTATAATGTGGTATATCATACGGAAAACTATAAGGGATCTTCGTACCAGGTTCAAAATTCACAACGCTCATCAGTGTAGGTGATAGTTAGGACCCTTCATTTTCAGTTTTTATTTTATTTAATTTTTCTTGGGAAATTATCAGTGTTTATTACTACAACAAAAACAGATGAAAATTGGTGAAAAAACTTAATTTCTCTGGGTAAATATGAATGTTTATTTTAGTGGACAGAAGGACAGGAGAAAAAAGTATTTAGTAGATTAATGCTTTGATGAATGGAATTCAATGTGGTTTGCTGCAGAACTAAAACAGAACTCAAAACACAATGCCACCTCTGAGTTTAAGAAAATAATATATCTCTAATCCCCAAATAAAGCTTTTTATTCAAATAAACAGTTTACTTGTAGACTTAGAACTATTAACCTATAAATATTTACATTTAATAATTGGGCTACACCATTTGCAGGGCATACACTAAACTTTATCCTTTTCTCCTGTTTTTAGTTTTGTAAACTTTTAAATACTTCTTTGTGTTCTGAAATATATTCTGATACAGATTTTTGTTTTCTTCAGATGTTAGTGTGTCAGATCTTTAAACCACTGTCGCCTAACAGGTTGAAATTTGTGCATGGTGGTCGTGAGATTCATCAGTACGTTCAGATGCATGTGAACTTCAGAGCTTGCATGCATGCCTATTTGTTTATTGTGTGTATCTTCTAGATTAATACGTTGCCTTACTTCAACAGGAGCTTTGCATATACACACAGACTAATGTATTATTGTAATAGATATATCTCATTCGATATATTGTAGTTTCCTAATAAAACTAATTATTTTTTATATATTTTGAATGATACAACAGTAGGGTGGAAATTGGAAAAAATCAAATAATACTTTTTGTAAAACCTGGGATTTTTTTTTGGTAAAAATTGGTTTAAACTGAAACTGAAGGGATTTAGTGATAGTACAGCAGAGAAAATGTGAAACAGGGTGATCGCTTTCTTCCACATAGAACCCAACACCTGCATGTTTTAACTGGAATAAGTGAAAAGGTAACATTATATAAAATGATCTGCATTAGGAAAGTGAACGAGGGAGGCCATATCTCCATGAATCTGAATGAAAAGGGCATGCCTATTTGGCCTGTCTCTGTGACATTGTTAAGTCTTTTTATATTTGTGTGTCTGTGTGAAATCTGCTCTTTTTCAATACCACGACATTTTTCTTCTATTGTGGTGATGACTCAAAGCACTTATGCATTCCATTTATAATGTGAACCACTGCTCTCCCACCATGGAGTTCACATTTAATATTAGATTGCTTTGATTCTCACTACTGCCCTGGTTGAAGGTCATTTCATTTAGAAATGGAGAGGGCAGTTGCCAAAAGGTAATCCCATTTCATTTTCTCAGGCAGTTGGCTGATGAGTTCAAATCATGCCATTAAAAGGCATAGGTACAGTATGGCTCCAATCTAGCAAAAAAAAAATTAGAAACGGCCAAGGCATTGCAACTAATTCTCAGTAGATTTGAAATAAGGGGGAAATTCAGCTTTTCAGAAGTGTTTGCTTTGCTAATACTATATTTGCAAAGTAGACCTGATTGATTGCAACTGTCAAACCCAATGCACAATTTATAACTCTCCATTTCATGATAATGTAATTTTTGATGTTGGGCCACATTATGGCATAGTATAATGACACTAGTAACACAATATACTTTCCTTTCCCCACTCCTAAAAAAATTCTCTACATCAATTGGGAATGTGATTGTTTCCTGTAAAGTTTCTGAAGTTTCTAGTAGTGTTGAATTGTGATAAAACCACCCTATCCATTCTGGCACTGGTCATGTTCACCAGGGTGTCTTTCCTTTATCTAGGAGAAGAAAAACACATTAATAATTTTCCATGATTTCTTGGTGTTTTTATATGTTAAATTCAAATATGTATATAAATCTGGAAGAATGTTGAGGTCAGACCAGTCAAAGTTCTATAGCTACATTGAATTGTTACTATAGAGTCACAGTAATAGGGTTTAAGACCAGAAGGGATGACTAGATCATTTAGGCTGACCTCCTAAATATCACAGACCCCGAAACACCCTGCCGCCCCCATATCTGGCCAAAAACCAGAATTAGACCAAAGTATTCTAGCCCTCCGGAGACTAAATTATTCTATCAAGATTCTCATGATAGCTGATGTTTTTCTTAAAGGTTCACCAGCTGGACCCATAAATCTCAGCTTTCAGTAGGTTTTTAGTCCTTGTGGTTACAGAGAAAAGCTGGAAATCATGAACCCGAAAGGCTAAACAACCCCAAAATGACCCAAAATTGAATGTGGTTTTTTTTAATAAATGTATGAGCTTAAAGCCAATGTCATGACCTTTTGGGACCTGATTCATGATTTTTGAACCCCTGGGGCTAGCAATACTGCATTTCCAAATCTGCTCATGCTATCTTTAGTTCAAATATTACAGGGTCCTTCCAAAAAAGCATCCCCAGCCATGTTCTTGATCGCACCAAGCCATTATTTGGTATTCAGATGAATGCTGTCAGTATTGTTTGTTTCCTCTCTACAATCGAGTAAATTCTTCTTTCTTAATATGTTCAGAAATGAAACAGTAAAAGGAATCAATCAAATGATATATGGCAAACTTTCACTCAGTTATCTAGGAATTCCAGAATGAGAGTCGATTCACCTTTGATGGTCCTTGGCTTTGTAGTGATAGTGATGCATTGTATTTGATTGTGTGTTTAACCATAGACAGGGGAGGAAAAGTCTGCACAGCTCCCCATTTCACAACAGATTATCCTGGCCTATTCATTTGACTTGTATTCATAATAATGTTAAAGAAATCCATTCCCCCACCTCACACCAGAAAGCGAAAGGCAAAATGCAAAGCTGGAATTGGTACAAAAGGCACAAACACCAGATTTGCCCTTCTTCCCTGCATTCTGGATGTTCAGTTCAATATTTAGTCATTCCTGTGGTG
Source organism: Natator depressus (assembly GCF_965152275.1). Lineage (NCBI taxonomy): Eukaryota > Metazoa > Chordata > Testudines > Cheloniidae > Natator > Natator depressus. The sequence goes on from NC_134244.1 coordinate 54,665,456, forward strand.
GGCAGGAATTGAAAGCCGGCACCTTTTAACCGAAATGACTGAACGTGGCCAAGCTCACACAATGATAACCTGTGTGGCTTTGGCTAAATCCATATCCCTATCTCTAAAGCATGGCTACCAACTAACAGGGGCATTCTGAGTATTACTTATTGCTAAAGAGCTTTGGAATTATAAAATGATCATTACTGTATATGTCGAGGCAGGTATTTTATACTGTAAATGCCAGCTCTTTACATCCAAAAATCATGTATGCATTGCTAGCAACTGTTGGAAACGCTTAAAGAAAAAAAGCAAACACCAAACAAAATTAGGAAAACCGTACACAATAATACACGAGGGAAATAACAAAATTGTAAAATCATTTGGAATGACAGATTTTGTTGCTACATTTGTTTGCTAAATTAGATCCCTGTTAAGTGCAATTGAAGGAAAAATTATCCTAGTTAGATGGATAAAATACCTTTAAAATGAAATGGGTTTCATGAACTCAGCTTAATTTTTGAGATACCATACCAGAAGGGGGAAAAAAACATATTAAGTGATAATGGCAGTCTGTGTGGTTGACTATAAAGACCCAGTAAACTAGTTCTTCCGCTAAATCTACTGTAAGGCTCATCATGTCATGGTTGAGATGATTATGCAAAATAATATCAAGGGCCCATCTGCAATGAGGCAGCCTATGTCTAAATATGGGACTTCATCCTCCAGTTCTCTTTCATTTTTCTCTATTAGGCAGCAAATGTAGTGTTTGTGTAAGTCATGAAGTGTGAATAAGGACATCATACGATTTAATGAGCATGGGAGATTAGTTATGCTACAACTTCAGAAAAAAGATTGGTTCCTTTAGATGTTGTAGCTGAATGTGCATTTTTCTCATTATTCTGGAGCTTGTACTCCAGGTTCTCACTCCAGGCTGATAGAGATTTTCTGTAAATGAATATAAGACTGAAGTCCCTTGCTGGCTTCAGTGGAATCTCCTCATACTTCTGTTAGGCATGCAATAAAATGCAAATGGAAGAATGAAAACCCCTGCAAAATGAAGGCTATGCAACCCTAAACTGCCATGTGTTGTATTTAATAACCACTATTATTTTAAACAAGTGGTTTAAGAAATACATGTAAAGATTAATACCTTCTCACAGATACCTTTGGAAAGCAGCATAGAGCTTGTTTCTTAAGCCTAGTCTACATGGGGACATTCAGGACAATTAATCCAAATTGACTAAAGGTGTTAATTTGAAGTGGATTTGTTAAACCATGTTAAATTGCTGTGCAGGTGCTTTTCTTCAGAATTGAAATAGCTTTAATTTGGTTTAGTTTAATTCTCTTGGGAGTGAATTAAAACAAAAGCTGAATTAAGGCCACTTTAATTCTGAATGAGGGTGTTTACAAAAGGGTTTAATGTGGTTTAACTCATCAACTTTAAATTCATATCTTTAGTTAATTTGGATTAAATTTCTTGGATGTCCCCATGTAGACAAGCCCTTAGACTAGTTATTCTGATGTGGTCCACAATGTCTATGCCCTCTATTCTCTCTCTCTCTCTGTGCTCCCCATCATCCCCAACAACAACAATAAAAATCTAGAGTGGAGCTGCATGCAAAAGCTACATCTTGGTAAAAGAAATGAACCAGCTGCTTTGAGATCTACTGATTAGAAGTGCTCTATAAGAGCTAGGTATTATTATTATATTTTATTTATTATTTTTGTGGCAGATCGCTCAGCATCTGGTGCGGACATAGAGATCTTCTAATTTAAGCATCTCTCTACACATCTGTAGAAAACACTTAGGATTCTTTCTTCTTTTCACTGTTTATAAAATCAAAGCCAATGCATCTGAGGCTTATAGTGATGCTAGCAAATATTACAAAGACCTTTCATATGCAAAACCTTTTTGTATGATTGAAGGTTTGAAATTAACTAAGCCTATCTTGCATTCAAAAAGCTGCTTTTCAGGATTTCAGTTTTGTTGTGCGGTTCCCCCCCTCCCCCTTTATTTTTAGGAGTTTTTTTCTTTTTGGTTCATTTTTCATGAAGTTAATATTATTAGCAGTTTGTTACATTTTCATAGGACTTTTTCCTCTTGATCCCTGAACATGCTGAATGAAAAGAATGATTCGTAAGTGTGAAAACAGCCTTCCTAATATGTCTCCTGGCTCTGGAAATATTCTCAGAATTTTTAAAATTATCTGATGTATTTTCACCAACAACTTAGCTCTGAATTCCATATTACAGCACTAAGCTTTAAAATTCTAAAGATCTTTTTATGTTGTTATTATGCATCTTAATGGGATATATCTCATTGTGATGGAATTTGGGGGAAGAGGGGAAGAAGGGAAAGCACTTCATAGAAACAGTACCGCAAGAGATTTTAAAAGTTAAATGTTGTACCTTTAATGAAAACCAGTGTCGCCTCTAGTGTCACATTCTGGGGTGCAATCCAGACCAGTGGGGGTGGGGGGGTGTTGGGTCACCACCTGCCCTGCAACCTTGGATGCCTCACAATGCTTTGTTGTTGTAGCTCCCACCCTAAACCGCTCACAAACAGCCGCACACAGGTCACACACCCTTGAGTGTCTGTGTATAGCTGCAGTCCTGGTCCAGAAACTCTGACCAGCAGCACCACTCCAGTCACTCTCTGGCTTCCACCAGCCTTGATTACTACTTGAAGGGTGATCCCCCAACACACTCCCAGTCCTGAATTTCCCCCCAAATCATGTGTTCTGCACTCTCCAGCCCTCTCCTGGGCAGTTCAGATATTAGAGGTCCACTGTCACCGTAAGAGGTCGATATGAAACAGTTAGCTACTTTAACTGGAATTACTTAAACAGTTCAGTTTAAACTCAACACTGGATTAGTTTGTAGTTAAATAAACTTTTTATTTTTGAATCAAAATATATAGATTTTAAGTGAGTACAAGTGTAAGGAATTAAAGTCAGAAATGCTTACAAGAGAAATAAAGATAAAATGCTATCTAGTAGCTGAACATAACAAGCTAGATTGGTTCAAGGTAAATTCCTTACCTCAGGTTCCTTTGTTGTCTTACATGAAAGAGAGAGAAAGAAAGGGAACCTGGGGGAATTTTTGCCTCTCACTTTTACAGTCTAGTCACTCTCTGAAACGAATTTTCCTGAGGGTTACTCCTAGATAAATCTCCTTTCTGCTGTGAGGGCGGAGACATGAAGTCTTGTGGTGAAAGAGGTTCAGTGTAGTTGCTTGCTAAAATACAGATCGATCTGTTCCTGTTCCTCTTTCCTTACCCAAGAATGACCATTTGACAGGTGATTGCCCACCAACTTTGATGACACCCGGCTAGAGGTTTTAGTTTGTCCTTTGTCTTTGAGGAATTGGTTTACCCTCTCTTTAGGGTGACCAGACAGCAAGTGTGAAAAATTGGGACAAGGGGTGGTAGGTAATAGGCGTCTATATAAGAAAAAGACCCAAAAAACAGGCATGTCCCTATAAAATCGGGACATCTGGTCACCCTACCTCTCTTGCTGTCCCAAGGACCCTTTTTAGTGTCTATATGTGAATTGAGGTAAACACACATTTCTTTGTTTAGGATAGACCTGTTTAACAACTTCTGCCTAGTCAGTGCTATGTGGGTTTGATCATGTACTAACAATATCATACAGGGGGAATTCATAACTTTACATGTAATGTTCCTGCATATATTTCACCATGACAATATTGACCAGTGAGTTTAGTTTTCAAATTGTATCTCACAAATCATACTTTGTACAAAAGACTATTACAATAGTGTTTAGGGTGTGACTACAGGGGTGCATTTGGTCACATCTGCCATGTAATACCCTGGGCTTCCGCCATGCCCGACCTTGAAAGGTGGAGAAATACACCCCTCTGGATGGCACCTTGAGAGCTAGGGGTTACCAGGTTCAGACACATGCATTGATTGTCGGAGCCCTGGGCTCATGGAACCCCATTAATGAGTGAGTGTTGAGAGAATGCGGAATCAGTCAACGCTATGCTCAGCTGATGCGGCAACTCATGGTGTCAGACGCCATCAGGTGGTCGAGGGACATCTACACAGAACACATCACCGGACATCGGCAATACCAGGAGGGATGAGCTGGAGTGCCCATGAGAAGCACAGTGAGGAAAGTAGCTGAAATACTTCCCTGATAGATTGTATTTTCTGAATGGACCACCTACCCTAATTCTCAATTACTGAGGGACGATCTCCACTAATTGATATATTTTGCTTTCCACAACCAGCTCTCTGTACAACTCTTCATGAGTGATATACCCAAGTATTCAGATTCTAATATTTAAACTGTATTGTTAAATTTATTCACCTAAATTTAGGTTATTGCTGATTCTGTACTCTATGTATCATATGACTTTTAAAAACAAACTCTGTATTTCTGGATAATCTAAGCACCATACCCATATGTACAGACACACTTTTCTCAACCTATGTATAACATCATTTTTTTAACATTAGCTTTAAAAGCATTTTTAAATTTATTGTTTTGCAGTTTCTGACTTGTATTTTGCGGACAGAGGGAGATTTTTTTTTTTTGGTGAAGTTGGCAGGGAGGGATTGTCTATTTGTAAAGCAATAGGAAGTTATCATTTTGTAGCCAAAATATTTTTTGCATGTGTTTTATTGCTTTTGTATCCTATTATCATCCTGTTAACATCTCAGCCCTGAACCAAGAAAATAAATATTTGTTGTTGACAGTCTGGATCCTACTAACTTTGGGCCAGTTGAATTTGGTAGTTACTCCAGTTTTACCCTTGTGCAACTGAGATCAAAACAGAACATATTTCCTGTGCAACTTGAGTGTGAGAGATCTGTGGGAAGAGGATTTAGGCATTCTGGATTTGCCAGTCACATGACTTGGCCACTCTTTCAAAAGATATTGCAAATGCTTAGTGCCAGCAATATCTCTCAGTCTGCAGCCTGTGACCTGACCCTTTCTGAAAAAGAAGAGTCATTGGAAGTAATTACTTTGCAGACACAAGCTGAGATGTAAGTGCCAGAGTAAATCCCACTGCCCATGGCCCTCAAGTCCCATCCCTACTAAATCTGGATTAGATAAGTAACATTGCTGTCACTTCCCTTTGTAAAAAGAAAAGGAGTACTTGTGGCACTCACTTCACGAAAGCTTATGCTCAAATAAATTTGTTAGTCTCTAAGATGCCACAAATACTCCTTTTCTTTTTGTGGATACAGACTAACACGGCTGCTACTCTGTTCCCTTTGTAACTGACTCATCTGCTCTTCAAGGTGTTAGAAGAAGCAACTGCTGATGGTTTCTTCATTTCCTGATCTTCTGGCCAACAACAGGGATTGACTCCAACACATTAGCATATTTTAGCACCATTTATAGTAACTAATATGCAAGGTAATATCACAAAATAAAGTCCTCCTGGCATAACTTTTGCTGGCGTGTCTCCCCTGACTGACTGACAATCCAGTTGTATCAGCTGTACTTCGAGCAATTGCTAGTCTCACTCCAGAAATGAAATCTTGACCCCATTGACTTCAGTATTGTCGGGATTTCACTGCAGTGCTCTCCTCAGCATGATGTGGCTTGACAGCACCCTTCATCTCAGGTATAGTTTGGTCCCTTTACATTTCCCTCAGAACCACAGGTGTGAATTAGTCACCTATTTTGCAAACCATCGCAAAAATCAGTTTCCCAGTTATAGAGAGAAATGACATGGAGAATTACAGTTCTTAAGGGATGTATGATTAATTTACTGGTAAAAATGCACAGCCAGGCAGGAGTTAAAAACACTAAACATGCTAAAATCACCTAGAAACACACATAATATTTTCTTTTGGGCATTCCTTTGTGGACTAGATTGGCACCACTTAGGATCTCTGCTCTCTGTTCTCACAAGCTTTCTTCTGAGAATATACATTGAGTGTGATGGTTTGGGAGACATGTCTACATACAATTTATGAATTCTACTGGGCATTAAGAACTTGTATATAACTCCATCCATCAATGTGTAGTAATGTCCATGAGCTGAAAAAGACCCTGTTATGTATCTCACACAGAGTAGCTAGAAGAACCTACAGGACAAACAAAAGAAGTCACTAACACTTAATGACTGCTTTGGCAAGGTAGTAGGTATGCTCAGAAGAATTCCTAATTTGGAAGAATCAAGTTATTCCTGGTGATATGCAAGGAGGGAAGTTAGAATAGCCGAAAAACAAAGAAACCAGAGGTTAGAAGTGACATTTAAAAACTGAAAATCTGAGAGGTAACTGACCAAAGGGTCCTGATTCTGAGCTAGGGAGAACCTTTTGACTGCTGGACCAGCCGAAGCTGAAGGAAATTGGCTGTGGGGGTCAAAGAGGAGACTCTGTAATCTGGAGAAGCCTGAACTAGAGGAATGAGATGCAGGAAAGGGGGCCTAAAACCTTGAAGGGATACTGACCCAGATCCCAAAGAATGCTCAAGAATGGTGAGCAAACTGAGGCTGGGAATAGAGTGCATGTGTTTTATTGTTTTGCCTAGATCTGTCTCTCTCGTGCTCTGTATGAATAGAGTGAGGTTAGTTTTAGAAATCCCAATGCAGAGTCTCTGTCTATTTGCTTCATCTATCCCCTGTCCCAAAATGGATAAACTATAAATGAGAATGCCATAAGGGTGAATTTCATGGGCCTTTGGAAGTTGGACAGTGGGGTCCCAGGAGAGGTACTAGACAAAGATTTAATGTCTAAGGAGTGAACCTAGTAGCCAAAGAAAGAGACAGTTCCTGAAGCATACTCAGAACAGGCCTGTTATTAATTTAGATGGAATGAAAGGGCTCCAAAATCAAAGATGTTACCATGACCCTGTTAACTTTTCAACATTAAATTGTTTTACATAAGGTTCGGGGTTTGGTACAGAGAGACCTCAGCCTGCTTAGTTCCATGGCTAACACATCATTAAAAGTTCTTTAAATTAAAGATACATAAAAGAAAGAAAAAGCAGTTAAAGCCTTTGAAATGTAAAGTATTAAGTATGGTTTTCTTTTTAACATCATCCCTTGTTCCTTTTCTCTATAGCTGGAGAGAGTCTCTAGAATGGGGGGAAAAAACCCTTATGTGACTGTCTCGTACACAGTAGCAAATATGGTAATTGTTCTTTCTGGGAGGAGGGAGAATAAATTGGTTGAGATGGGCTGGAGATGTTTTTATGGCTGTTGTTGTTAAAGTTCAGTTCTATTTCCTAGAAGACATAGCAAGACTAAAACATGCAAAATGGGAAAGAAAAGAACAGGAAAGATAGAAATTGCAGCTGATTTTGACTCTCACCACACATGGTCTTATCAGCCACTCCAAGACCTGGCAAACTTGTATCAATATTGGGCTATATAGGAGGGCATTACATTTAGCTGCCTCTTACTGGTACCAGGCTTACAGCAATGTTGCAAAATATGCAGTCTTAGCCAGCTAAACCAGACTCTTATTAGACAGAAGGAAATAGGAGAGGAATAGGAACAATAAGAAATAGGTGGGTGAAGAAAAAGGACACATGGAGACAAGGAAAGACAAAGTTTCACATCCCAGGGGATGTTCAGGATTTATCTGGAGCTGGTGTAGGTGGCGGTGTTATCTGGGTCCCTCTCTTTGGCCCTGTCTGGTCAGGACATCTCTCAGAATTAGGATGAAGAAAGACTAGGGTACCAGGAGATTGTGGGGGTGGCAATCATAATGGTGAAGCTCATTCCAGCAGCCAATTTGTCTCCTAAAGTCTCTCTCTTTAAGGACCCCAAAATGGCGTGATGAATGAAATTGCCCATCCCCTTATTATTTTGGGCCTAATAACCTACATATCAATTTTGGTTAATTAATTTCCAGCTCCATAGTTTTCTTGTTGATTAGGCATGATTGTAACACAGTCCTTGAATTCTATCAGTAAGCCATTTTGTTTGGACTAATTCAGTCTGTCTGTCTTGCTTTTTCCATCATTGCTTTTTCCATCAGCATCTGTTTATATAGGTTATTGTGACATTTTATGAACTTTCAATCACTTTTTAGCTCACAGCAGGCCAACACAGGAGCCTGATGAGTGTCCACCAAAGGGGAGCTCGACCAGGTCTGTGACATTGGATATACCCATATCAGACTTCCACCCTCAAATGTTCTCTATTTAAAACCTCACCTTTTACTGGGATAGACCCTAACTCAGGTGCACCTCTCACTTTTTTCATCAAAGGACAAAGGAGGCAGCATCCCTCCTGTTAGGGAAGTCATAACTATAGCTATGGAGGAAATATCCTATAAGCTAGGGGGCTCGGTTAGTTAGAAACAACAGAGGAGGAGAAAGGCCCAGGTGTATTAGTCAATTGCACAGTGACTCTGAACCACCGATGTGATGCAGCCATGAAATAGGCAAATGTGATGCTAGGATGTATCAGGCAAGGTATTTCAAGTAGACACAGGGAAGTACTGATGCCATTGTACAAGGTAAGACCCCATCTGGAATGCCATGTATAATTCTGGTCACACATGTTCAAAATAGATTAATTCAAACTGAATTAGGTACAGAGACAGGCTGCTAGGATGATCAGAGGATTGGAAGGCCTCATGTGGGTTGTTTAGCCTAGCAAAATAAAGGGGAACTGAGAGGGGATCTGATTGGGGATCTATAAATACATAAGTGGGTTGGGGGGTAAACACCATGGAGAGCAAGAGCTAATTAAGATAAAGGACAATGTCAGCACAAGAACAAATGGGTGTAAACTGGTCATAAATAAATTTATGCTGGAAATTAGGTAAGGTTCTGGAAAAGCCTTCCAATAGGAACAGTGGATGCAAACAACCTAATTAGTTTTAAGATGGAGCTTGAAAAATTTAGGAATGGGGTTGTATGACAGGATTGCCTGCTATAGCAGGGGACTGGCCTCGATGACCCAGGAGGTCCCTCCTACTCTTACGACCTACACTCCAATGATTAGCCTGGAACTTGGGTTCAACTCCCTGCTCTGCCACAAATGTCCTTTGTGACCTGGGGCAAGTGTCTGGATTAGACCTCAGTTCTCCATCACTAAAATAGGGATAATAGCAGAGGGGTGTTGTGAGGAGAAATATGAAAAAATAAGGAATATTAGCGTATGCAGTGCTCAGATACTATGGTAATAGAGGCTATATTGGTACCTTAGACTGATAGCTGTACTGCTACGAGCACAGGACCTTCACTGAAATACTCAGGGCCTCAGAAGGAATCTAGCCGCAGGTAACAGAGAATCTGCCAAAAATATTCAGGCTTGTTTAGAAATAAATTCTGTTGCTCACTTCTAAGCAAGATGAGCACCTTGAATGAAGCTACCAACTCATTTCACATGCCAGTAAACAGCCAGCACATTAACATCTTTCAGTCACTGTCAGCTTGGACTGAATCAATAGTTTAAAAACCTAGCATCCCGTTATCAGTCCCATAAAGCAGGGTTGCCAAAAGTGCAGCCAAGAGCCCTATATGGCCTGTGAAATCCTAATATACACAAAGCTGATCAACTGCACATTGGACTGCTGCTGGTGACTTCCAGCAACGAACGATTCTCTTTCTCTAACAGGGAAGATACAATGATGAGAACTTGATGCATCTTAATTTTCTATGATAAATGATGCTATATGCAAATGAGATCTGGCCTCTGGTGCTACAGGGTGCTAAAAGGCCTTCCATAAACCACCTCAGAACTGTCCTGAGACAGCAGCATTGTCTGTCTACCTTAGAAAGAGAGTCAGAACAAATTGTTTAAAAATAAATGAATTTAAAAAATGAAAATTGAACCGTATGCAGCACAGACTAAAACATGTGCCCAGCTGCGCAGCTTCTTCAGCCATTTAGGTTACTCTCAAGTATACTGAAGAAGCTCTGAGATCATTTCAAGTTTATAGTGTGTCACTTCAGTTGGCATGACTCTTTCTATTACCCAACTCTGAGGGAAAATGCATTTCCTGGAGCGTACTGGGGCTGCTGCTCATATTAAAAATAATACTTAGCACTTCAATTGCATTTCATATCTTCAAAGTGCTGTACAAAAGTTAATTAATAAGACTATGAGGCTGAATGCCAAATAGAAAAAAGCCTATTTGTAGAAAAAGTTACCTAGATTGACCTTTCTGGAAAAGCATTAGCAGTCCCAAGGAATCTCTCTCTTACTGTTTTTTGTTTTGGGTTTTTTTTTTTCCACAGAACCTAGCACAATGGGGTCCCAATCTCAGTTGGGGTCACTAGGCACTAGCACCCAGAGAGTGCTAATGTGACTTAGGTTCCTGACGCTGTGCTGAGCTCTGTACAGGTGGACTCCTGCAGCGCGGGTGAAGGTGTCTGCCCTCACAAAGTTCATTACAGGAGCAGGGCTTTAGTAGACAACCAAGAGTTTGGTGAACAAACACTGTGAAGTTTGTAAAGTTAGCTCCCAGGGAAAGGAGGTGATGATGTGACCTACTATGGCTAGCTAAAGGACGGGCTCCAAAGGGAGCTGCGTCTAGCAATCCTCTTCTTAGGGTAGGTCATTATGAATAAAGATTAGAAAAAACGACTGTTTCTGTCTGTGAATAATCTGTCAACCCAAAGCAGATCTAACTGACTCTCTACTTTCAACCTCTGGGTCCTGTAAAGTACTCCAGCCATTCCCCCATGCCACAGATTGGGACCAGGTCCGGCAAAGAATCCTTATGCCATCCCTATGGGCTGAGGAAGGGCCCTACACAGGGGGTATGCGAAATGAGCCATTTCTCCCACCTTTATGCTCCTCTTTCACTGCCAGAAAAGCATAAAAGGGGCCTTAGTGTAACTGAGAATCAGGCCGTTTCACTGTAACTGCACACACTGTACCTGTCTAGAGCAGATTTTCCTGAGTTGAAGACTAGATGTGTTGTGCGTAGTTGTTGTTATTTAATATCTATATTACAGTAATGCCACAGGAGGGGGCAGAGGGCTTGCATAAACAATACCCGCATTTCATTCCTCCTTTCTCCCCATTTTTTTCCCGGTTGCAGGAGGCTCCTGGCTGCTCTCTTTCACCCACCTATGGGAAGAGACAGCACCTGGCAAGGTCCCTGGGGACACGGAATGGGGACCATATATCCAATCCCTGCCCTCCCCAAGTCGTGAGAAGTGCCAACAGCCCCTACCTTCTCTTATCCCTCCCTCCCCCAAGGATCAGAACTAAATTTAAGGAGCATAAGGTGAAAGATACAGAATTTCAGGATTTTTCACCTCTAGGTCTGCTCTGGGGATAGGACATTGCTGCCCTCTAAAGGTTGTTTGATGGCCCATGTGCAATAAGTTTCCTAGTCTCAGCCCAGTCCCCAATGGATAAGAGTATTTTCTCTCTTGTGAAGTTTTTTCCCATTTATTATTATTAACACCACCATACTTTTAAGAAAACCAATTATAATTACATGATGAACCTCCCACAGGGGAGGGATAGCTCAGTATTTTGAGCATTGGCCTGCTAAACCTAGGGTTGTGAGTTCAATCCTTGAGGGGACCATTTAGGGATCTGGGGCAAAAAAAAATAATTGGGGATTGGTCCTACTTTGAGCAGGGGTTGGACTAGATGACCTCCTGAGGTCCTTTCCAATCCTGATGTTCTATGATTCTATGAATTTTGACATTCTTTCCTTTGGAATCACTTTGCTGAGAATCTAAACAACCACTTGAAAGTGTTTCAGAGTAGCAGCCATGTTAGTCTGTATTCGCAAAAAGAAAAGGAGGACTAGTGGCACCTTAGAGACTAACCAATTTATTTGAAAGCTTATGCTCAAATAAATTGGTTAGTCTCTAAGGTGCCACTAATACTCCTTTTCAGTTGAAAGTGTGTTGTTCTTGCTGAGAGCAAATCATTAGCAAAATCTTAGGAAAAGCCTAGTGAGAATAACTGTTCTAATGTGACACTTGCTGTTTGCTTATGTCATTAATTTTGTATCGAGTGGCATACAGACATGAGTCATCTGCAGGCTGACCAATATACTGTTTCTGGTCAGGATCCTTTGATGCTTAGTGCTCCCTCATTCCACAGTTCACCTATCACTTCTTTGGCATTGCTAAGAGAAAGTCAAGATTTTTTTATGGCCAAAATACAACCACCCCAACAGTCAATACCCTACACAACCTTTTTAAGAGCTAAATTGTGACTTTGTCATAAGCCCTATATGCGGAATAACAAGGTGGTATGCTTCCTCAGGAACAGCCTGGAAAGCAGATTGTGACTCAGAACCAGCCTCCTGGTCTCCACCCTTCTCTAGGGACATATCTTCTGGGCCAGCTTTATACCTAGTGCAGCGTACATCCTTGGTGGTCTACCACAGATGAGCTGTCCAGCACATTGTGGGGCATGGAGCTAAGTTTCTGACCATTTCTCTCCCCCACCTGCCCACTCTCTTTCCACCTGTATTAGAGAAGGACTAGTGGCTCTGAAGAGACTTCATCTCCTCCATGTGCTTCCTACAATGTGGGCAGCCAGCACATTGTGAGTAAGGGGACATCTTACACCCCTGAACTCCTGTGCACATGCACACATGGCAGACAACAATTTGGCCCTAAATCTGACAGTATTAATATTTTGACATCACATCCTGCTTTTAATTGGTAAACTATGTCCAAATTTTCATGGTAGGACTTGAACTTGTTCCTTGGGAGGCTGCTGTTTGTAACTCCAGTGATGGCATGCTACTTACTGGGTCCAAATAGAGAGGACAAGCACCAACTGATATGGTTTGGGTCTGTCACTTGTTACTGCATCATCAAACAATATTTTATTTGGCTTTCTGATTTGTGTATGTTTTCAAGCAAACTAAAAGTAACAGTTCACTTGGTTGGTTTGCAATGGGGATGTGGGGAGAAAGAGCATAGATTATTTTAAAGATTGTGGAGACCCTTTTCTGGTCATTTTGATCTGTTGAGTTTTTAAATTACCGTTCTACACTTACTTCACTAATATTTTTCACAAATAATGTTTCTCTTCAGAACACAGAGAAAAATTTGTACAACTCTGTTATGAGCTGACAGAGGAAATTGGCCCAGCATGCATGGGAGAGGGATATACATAAGCAGAATCAAAGTAAAGGCTGTTGAAAGCTGAGGCTTTCTTTGGAAGCTAAACTACAATTCAACATGTTTTAATGATCGTAGCAGACATCCTCTACTGTTTCCCAAAGCAAATATATATCTAATTCATCAATTAAATGATATAAGAGAAATTCACAGTTTACTTAAAGGTAACAAAGAAAATGGCTTCCATAGATGCCTGATTGATACAGTTTTTATAAATAAGAACCCAAGGATGGTTTCATCTGAGATATTTTCCTCCTCAGACTAGCCTTATTAACTATCCACATGCAATCCTACATGTTTATCAATGTGCATTATCTTATTCTGTAAGTGGATTCTAAGTGCAGTATTTTATTTGCTCCCAAAGGGGATTTTACATTGAGGGAGAATCACTTATAAGCTCTCTTGCTTGTATCCAATAGGTGAGAGGAACAACAACAGCGAAATTCTGGCCGAATTGAAGTCAATGGGAGTTTTGATTGATAGGGGTTTAACAAATTACATTGAATGTATCTCTTTCTGTGGATTTGTATTAGTAAGTCAGGTATGGTGCCAACATGAATAGTGATTGCAAGATTTATTCTTCTGTAATATTAGAGAAATTGATATAAAGGGATTATCTATGTTATTATTGTTATCTTTAGGTATACATTACAGAACTGAAATTCGCCTGTGTGTGTGTATGTATATCCTGTACTGTACATATATATAAAATATTGTTGCTGTTTCTGGGTAATCACTAATGAGGCACTCATTTGTGCTGTAGCTATAAGTACCTCTCTGCTCTTCCCTACCACATCATGACACCAAATATACAGACACACACACATGCATCACTGTAGTTCAGCAAAGCTTTCCCAAGAAGCCTGTAACTTTTTCGAAATATGTTTTGATACTACAGTCAAGAGGAATGCAGCTAAGTGTGGTCTCCTCTGGCTTCAGTATACAGAAGGGGTCTAGTTACAAATAGCCACTTTCCCACTGATATCACAAAATAAAATTCTGCTCAAAATACCACCATTTCACTTGTCCTGGCTTCTGTAAATGGCAAAAGATGTAATACGATGAGCAGCCACCCACCACTGTGAGTGAGAATTAATTGAGGCCTAAATAAAGGGTTAGTATTTCAGTCAATTCTTATTTTATCTGAATTGGTTCTATCCACCAGCATTCCAGAGTCTAAGCTGCCTTAAGATATTTGCCAACTGTTTATGTAATGAGCTGCATCTAAAAATCTAGCTGTGAAGTCAAATTTTGCTCTCGGTTGTATACCAGAATAAATCCAAGGTAACTCCACTGAAGACACACTGTGGTATAAGCAAAAGCAGGATCTCACCCATATAATAGAAATTACCATCTCATGTCTTAAGAAGTAATTATCTAGTGTCATGAGCAAAGCAATAATGATTATTTTCTAATGTTTCCAAAGTAACATGGGAAGCATCAGGCAAGCTGAATCCATTCCAAAAAGCACAAAATTGCTAATTAAGATGGAGGCTGAGTTAGTGGATATAGCAACGTAATCCCTCTGAACAAAGCAGCAGATATGCCAGCTTATAATTGCTAAGTGTACTTTGTGGTGGACTTTTCCCTCATATAAGGGCAAAAGTACCGATTTTCTCCAATCCCTTTTCAATCATCTTTTTTATGAATGTTACGTTTTGTTCTTTTTTTCTTCACATGCCAGGTGTTCCTTTTTGCTGCAAAACAATACATTAGTTCATTTTTTGAAGCTCAGTGAGTTGAGGCTTTCTACATTTCCCTGCTCTCATCCAATCAGCAAGCAGGAGCATTGGCATGTGTCATAAATTTTACTGAGAATGTGGAGCAGCTGAAAAGTGTACCAATCCAGAGATCATATCTTCTCAGAATCCCAGTGGGCAGAACGGGAAATGAAATGTGTGTTATGTTCTTACGAAGCAATAGGCTGGAGCATGAACAGAGATATTTTTAAGTCATTAGCAGAACTTCTCTTAAAACAATTTTTTTAAAAAAAATTAACTCCTTGACCGTTATGTAAAGTTTACTTTCAGGGACCAATTTCTTGAGAAAGAGAGATCTAATCACCAACACTCCCACCTGCTTTGGGAGAGCCATTTAAGGCTCTTTGCTTCCATTTCCCCAGGTATAAAATGGACTTGCTATCTATTTCACAGGGGTGTTGTGAGTATATGTTATAATTAGTGTTTGGAAAGCTCACTGGAAATGAAAACTATTATCACTGAGAACTATTATTTTTGGCGAGGATTCCCTCGCTGTCTGGAGTGGCTCACAACCATGAGTGCCAACTTCAGGGCAGACTGTGAAAAAGCAGGACAGAGACCCCGAACTGGCTGTACGTTCTACAGTTAGATTTCACCAACCCAGTAACAAGCGTGAACTCCTAAAGCACTGTAACAGTCTTACCATGAAGTCACAAACAGTCCTCTTGGGCATTCCAGTCTATCTTACCACCTAGACAAGCTGGACCTAGTGATAGTTGGTTGCTATTCACCAAAGATGACAAAAGATTCCGGTTGCTTCCAGTCCCCAGGGACCGTCACTTACCCCACGTCAATGTATACCTTAGATCTTGCCCCAAAGACAATGCTTTCCACCAATCCTGTGGCAAAGTATCTAAGGATTTATTACCTAAAAAAAAGAAATGAGAGCGTTATTGCAAGGTTAAGGCTGGCAAACACATACATTTTGTACAGTTACAAAGCAAAAGCTTAAATATTACCTTGTAGCATATGATAAAGAAATTGTAAGTGAGATTTATGTATGCAGAAACTTCTAAGCATTTCATAAAATCTAAACACTAAATAAATTATCAATCCAATACCCCTCTTAACCACACTAACACAGCAATGAATTTGTCAGTGCTCAGCTGAGGCCTAAAGCACTTGGCCAGATTACTAGGATGCTCATTGTTTGTCCACAAAAGTACACAGGAGCTGGTTTCCTAGTCATTCATTATGCCCCCAATTCTCCACTATCTCCCAAACAATGCTCATATGTATTGGAGAGGGATAGCCACAGAGATCCAGTTGCCACCCTCTGATCTCCCGCCACCCAGCCTCAGCCCCTACAAGTGCAGAGAACCTCCTCCAATTTCTGCCATTGGCATAAGCTCCACAACATATGTAGTAAGGAATGGAACTAAGGCACTCAAACAATCTTAACTCCAACCTGCAGTGACACCAGAAAGCAGGGGGAGGGGAGAGGAGCGAGGAAATGGAAGAGAGAGAAAATCTACTGTGGCTTTAAAAATCCGTTTAATATAATTTGGGACCACAAACAATAAAATGTCTTAAACTTATGGTTATTGGATGCTATTCCTGCAGGAGAGAGTTAAGTTTGTTTGTGTGCCCTAACTGTATATTTCCACATCTAAATGTGTTTGGCTTTCTTTTGAGTTTAACTTTAACTCTTGAGTTTGTAATGCTTAGTTTGGGGATTTACAATATCTCTGTAACGCATTTTACCCAGTTTACTAATTTGTACTTCCAGTCTTAACTTCATTTTACCTCAATTTTTTGTCTGGGAATATTTTATGTATATGTATATAAATGTGCATATATAAATATATGTTTGTGCTTTTATTAACCTGCATAAGACGTTTGTGTTTTATTCAGACGGGCCTGTATATTAATTTTAAACAAGGATGAGATACCTGGAAAATTCCAGTGTTTACTGCTAAACCCTTTTAGAGTTATGTATGCTTTAAAGAAAGTCTTACACTTTTTTGTGCTGTAAAAAAGATTTTATTTTTTCACACTTGCCCCACTGAAAAAGGAGCTAAAGGAATTGTTCCAAATTCCACGGGGGTGGGGGGGGGATACAAACATTCAATTTTAGGTTGAAACAAGTAGGAAAATTTTTCATTTAAAAGAAGAATTTTCAAGAAAATTACATGAAAACACAGGAGGTTATAAGTATCTCTCAACAAAATCTTAACTGTAGCTTCCATAAGGGAGGCTGAATCTTGTTGCCTTTAAAGTTAACATCGACACTAGTGTTGCCAACTCTCACAAGTTCATTGTGAGTCTCGTGATATTTGGTGTTGGTGTCTTGTGAGTACAAGAGAATCTCAGCTTTTACTTTTTTAAAAAAGCAAGTCTCTAGAACTCATTGCACAAAACAATTTGAAAATGTGAACCAAGTGCACCCTACATGCTCAGAAACCAGAACGCAAATAACAAGGGTGCAAATGTATTATTTCAAAGTCTCGAGATTTTTAAAGCAATCTCATGATTTTTGGGGAGCTCATCATTGGTTATGCTGCAGCATTCCCACTGAGTTAAGTGGGAATCGGATTGATCCCTGAGTGAAAGCTGTTATAATTAGAGGTGTGTGAGAACATGCACAACAGAATTTAAAACACTTGAGATTTGCCTAATTTTGGTTTCATGGAGCTTCCATCAATGTGGTAAATTCTGTACAAAAAAGTATATCATCAAAAATATTGTCAGATGAAATTTCTAGTGAAAAGAAAAAAAAATCACTCTTCATTGTGCCTGGACCCAAAGCACAGATTTAAAAAGAAATGCCGACTGTTGTCTGTTTGTTTCAGTTTATTTCTTCTTAACTTTGCATCAAGGGTATGTATTGACTTTGTTGAATTACAGAGGGTAGTTGCAAATGATGCATGAAATGAAAAATCCTTCTCCGCCTATTACACAGAGAAGCTACAGACAATGCTTAGCAGTCACGGCTCTGCTGCTCTGGTTTCTGTGATATTAAGCGTAGCTAGATACAGCCAAAAAACGTGAGGTTTAAGGGAGTGCTTGGGTTGCTATTTTGGGCATTTCTTTAATTCATTTAATCCTCCCTTTCAGGAAAACTATCCAATTAAGGAGCAAATTCCATCCTGAAGACAATTAACTCACTCCAGGTGTAACTTGGTGTAGAATTTGGCCCTAAGCCAAAGAAAACAGAGCGCCTACAAATGTGCTTGCAGAAATCAGGTTTTTTTCAGCTTCATTCAGATTTATGACCCTGAGTGGGCCTTTTAATATTTATTAAGGTCAAACTTGGGATAGAATACATAAGAATTACCCATTAGCCACAAAAAAGTAACGTGTACCTATATGCAACAAGTAAAGCAGTAATAAAACACAATAAAAAAAATCCCCACTAAAGAATAAAACACAATTTTTTTTTTAAAGAGAGAGTTAATAAATTATATGTGGAAGAGAGAAACATTCTTGAGAATGTATTATGCAAAGGTACAAAGCCTTTGCCATTATACAAATAACAAAGAATGGGGCCGGGGGAGGAAGAATGAAATAGATAAAATATATTGGGCTACATTGTGCCTTTAGAAACAAGACCTGAATAAGAGATGATGTGTAGCTGCAGCATTTAGGAGTTGTCCCAAGAGGCAGGACGACTCAGAAGTGTGTTTCTGAGGCACAATGATTCTCTTACTTTGTCTTTGCTCCTGGGTTATAGTCAGTGATGAGCTGCCAAAACCTGAAGAACCGGTTCCTTCACTCGCTCCGGGTCTTCGGCGGTACTGAAGTACCTGCCGCTGAACTGCCACCGAAGACCCGGAGTGTCGCAGCGTGAGTGAAAATTCAAAAGGGATTCTCAGCCAGAGGAGCCTCCCCAGCCGGGAGCTCAGGCAGGCTGGACATGACGGTCCTGTGGGCCGGATGTGGCCCGCAAGCCAGAGTTTGCCCACCTTTTGAACAACCGGTTCTAAACTGGCTTCAAAATTTAACAACCGGTTCGCGCAAACCGGCTCCAGCTCACCACTGGTTATAGTCTTTATTGCTGGTCCATGCCAGCTGTAAATTACCCTCAATCCCCACATGTTGGCTAACTTACTTGCAACTGGCAGGGGATTGGTGAGGCTAAGATTCCACCTATTACCTATGTCTACCTGCTCCAGGGATGGAGTAACAGGGCAAGTAGACCAGCTTATTTCTGCTTGTCCAAACCCAGGACCAGGTAGCCCACATAAGGGTATTACGTGTTTACTCCCACTTATTTGCATGTGTGGGCCTGTAGTGTGAGTCATAATCTAGCCCACAATAAGCAAAATGTCATTTTCTTTGGGCCCAAGGGAAATTATTTGGTTGGTAGCACTGGTAGCCAGGTGTGAACAAACACACAAAAACCATTCTGGTAAAGGTAGGTCCATGTCTCCCATCCAGTTATCCTCATCCACTGTCTCAATTTCATCCTGCTGAAACAAAGTCTGAAAGATGCCTGTGTCTATAACTGCTCTCGTCACCTCAATTTCTGGTCATTTAAATCCTTCCCTTAAATCCCACAGGTGCCACAAGGTCCACACACACAAAACTAGCCCCATAGCTTTTCTATGAAAATTGGTCCATTTTTTAGTTCATAATAAAATGTAAATAAACCCTAGCCCCTTGAATTCCAGGTATTCCTGAATATTTTGTACACCTCTGTTTTGAATAGGTTTAATGTATTATAGCAAAACATCCCCCATCAGAAACCCCTCACCCAAACTTTGATGTAATTTGAAAATCTTCTGAAAAGATGTTTTCAGAGAGTAAGTGTTAATATCAGGGTTTGGAGTTTAATTGTGACTATGCTACACAGCTGCACTAACAGATTAGTGCTAACACCAGTCTGTTCAGAATTTATACCCTCATCTAGGTTTTCAGGAAAATTAAATTTGAGGAAGTTGTGTTTATAAGCTTCCTGGCTTACTGTCAATAGACAACGCTGCTTTCTTTTTCAACTGTGGGGTGCTAATTATGGTTTTTTCAGACTTCAATATAAATGAAAATTATTTGGCAGTTGCCAACAGCTTTGCAAAGTTTGATAATGCCTTTATGAAGCTTTGAAAGTCTGAGCATAAGTTTATGATTTTAGCACTTCTGACTATATTTTATATAATTCTAGTGTGCATGGGAAGATATGACCTTCAGAAGTCACTACCAAAGAAACCTGTTTCATAGGTGAGTATTTTGTTTTGGAGACAGGAGAAGAAACAGTGTCTGAAATTGCAACAGCAATGAACATCAGGAACACCAATCTTGTGTGAAAATATGAGCTTGGAGAAAGTTCACCCTTAATTGATTATTTGACTGTTAACAAAGAACATGATGAAGATTAAGCAGAGGTGCACTTGAGACCTTCTTGTTCTGTAATCTCGGGAGACTTTAGTGTTGAGTAAATTAGGTAAATGGCATGGCTTTGTCTTTGCATATTGACAATAAACAACGATTTGTGGGTCCTCCTACAAAGAAAATTAACACTCAGTTTTCAACAGAGGAAACCGTAACAATTATCCTCTATGATAGAGTTAAGGGAGCATTGTCTAATGGCTGAAAAAAAAATATTGTTTAATTATACAGATAATAAACCAATGAAATATGAAAATAGACAGGTATATACCTAAAAAAGTCAGCACTTTGGCTCCATTTCTGGTTCCACAGGCCATGTAGGAGGTAGGTGCAAAAGCCTTTAAATTTCATAAAGAGGCTTGTGAAATCACCAGCGATGAAATGGAAATCCCAGAGAGAGATACCTGGAGAAGTGCCCCGTCAACGACGGGAGGAGCCTACAGGTGTTTCAGAACGGACCAAGCCAGCTTTGGCATTTTTAGGTTGGGCTATGAGTCAGTTTTGTGCTGCCCTTACCTCAGTCTATCCAATTCCTGTCCACCATGATCTCACCATGATTGACAGGGTTGGCCTAAGGATTTGGGAGAAAGTTAGCAAGATGATTCTTTGTGATACATCCCAACTTTAACTGACTCATTTTGTTGAGGGGATCTTTGGGCACTCCCAGCCTGCTGCTCCAGAAGCCAAATTCAGCTGCTAATTCCTTTCCACAACAGTGACAGGTTTCTATCACCTTACACTGGAAAAGTTATCTACATAAGGAAAAGTACAAGAAATGTACTTTACTTTTCTAGAGTGAAAGCTGAGATGGCCAAATCAGAGCAGCCCAAAAACCAGCTCAGCATAGGGACGGGCAAAATGTATGGCTGGCCATATACTAGAGGAAGAGGATCTTCTCTTCTGCACTCCTTCTCTTCTTCCCAGAGATTATGTCTGGGATCTTGGACATCCAAGTGGCTGGAGCAGTTCCATCAAGGGGGAGCAGGCTCCAAAATTCTTCTGACCTCTACCCCCATTCTTGAGGTGACTCTATAGATGCAGGTGTTATACCAATAAAATAAAAACCAGCAGGATCTTATTAAAGGGGAAAAGGCAAAATGCCACATTTATTTTGAATACAGAAAGAATCATAGTAAGCAGTTAAGAAAAGGAGTACTTGTGGCACCTTAGAGACTAACCAATTTATTTGAGCATAAGCTTTCGTGAGCTACAGTGAGCTGTAGCTCACGAAAGCTTATGCTCAAATAAATTGGTTAGTCTCTAAGGTGCCACAAGTACTCCTTTTCTTTTTGCGAATACAGACTAACACGGCTGTTACTCTGAAACCTGTTAAGTAAGCAGTTAGTTATAGCTATAACATTCCATTCAATTTCATATTTATTCACGCATTCATTCATACACACACACACACAGAGGTTCTGCAAGGTTGTTATCTTAGTTACCAGCCTTAGAGTTGCTCATGCCACGCCACTGGCCAGGTGGCCTGGACATGAGGAGGGAGCAGGGCCTTGTCAGATGCTCATCTGATGCTCCTGGAAGTTGGTTTGCAGAATCAGACCCCAAAGTTCTCACTTTCTAGAGTCCATTTTTATAGGAATTTCTTCCTATGCCAGTCTATGGGAATTGCTTCATCATGCTGTTGCTGAATCAATCAGCAGATGGCACATTCCTGATGGCTCCATGCTGCCAGATGTTATCTTGTTCTTTGGTTCTCCCATTCTTGAGGCTGTTGGGTGGATTCCAGCCTGCCCTCCGGTGGTCCTCTGGTTATTTCCACTTGACGCCTTCTTCAGCCGATGGACACTGGATTCTTAGGCTGGCACCTCCCTGATCATTCAGTTATTATCCACACCAAGCATCCATCCACATACATCCTCTATCTCTATTTTAATCACAATTGTTAACAAAGCAAGATGAATACAACAAAAGGGCGGGGAGCCTCTGGGTGCTGTTTCTGTTGTTACAGAGTATTGCTTTGAGTCTCTCTGTGTGAGTAGTTGTTGTTACAAAGAATTGCTTTGAGAACAGACTCTGTCTTAGAATGTACTAACACAATTAGCAGCTTGCAAGTTTCACACAGAGAGGGAGAGAAACAAGTACCAAAAACCAAGAGACCTCTTAATTAGTAATACCCTGGAATTTAAACCATGAGGTCTCAAACTCATTTGTGATTTTAATACAGAACTTTTTTAATATGATCCAACATAGGTGGTGAGGTAGCTAGTGTGGCATTAGCAGCCTACTTTACTTTCAGCCGCAAGGGTTTGTCTAAGCAGGTCTTGGAGATTTTGAACCAGGACTCCTTAAATTAATATTGAGCTGCTTCCATTTTTCAGAATCCCCATAACAAAATAATACAATTTCAACACAGAAGAGAGCTGTCATATCAAATCTATTCAGGCTTCCGTTCTCATAGGAAAGGGTTAAACGGTGCCCCGTTGTGCAGGACAATCATATTAGTATTCAAAGGTACCTTTTGTCTGTCAACAGGCTGACTGGTAATGTGTTTGATGCTCGACAATCTGAATGCTGTCCTTCAGAAGAAAGGGAGATTAGAGCAACTGACCTGTTTGACTCTGGTTAGAGAGAAAGAGAGAGTGAAGATGCACAACCCGCTATAATTGTGCAATTGCTACCCTTGATTTTATAATATTTATCCCTACACCATACCTTTTTATACCATTTCTTTGTTTAGGTAGGCCAAGCTGGTAGGTCGTGGGAGGGTCAGGAAAGTAGTCTCTACCCCTGAACCTGTAGCAACAGGATACTGCCACTAAAAATAAATTATTTTGTCAAGTCATCTAAGCCATTCTTCTTTGTCTCTTCATTGTTTTATGATTTTCATATCAACAACAACTTCCCCTTGACAGCGCTGCGGGCAGAGGAGCCTTAGCAAGAGCATTGTGACATCAGAAGTATCTCAGCCACTCATCACTCTCTCCCTCAAGTAACCCTAACCTTACACCCCGTGGCCTGCACTGTCTAGATGAACTCAGCCAGGCAAAATGGGGAGGGAGCCACAGTGCAAATATCCAGCCTGACTCCTACTCAGAAGTATAGCTCCTGATCTGAAGCAGTTAGACCTGGTGGTCAGAACTGTAGTGGTCAGGCCTAGTGGTCAGAGCAGGAGTCAGGAACTGGAGATCAATGACAGAGACAGTGCTGGAGTCAGTAGCCGGGGTGGGGTATAGAAGCAGGGTTCTAGAACAAAGCAGGAAGGCAGGAATTGGGAATAAGGCAGGGCTCAGGAGTCAAGCAAGAAGGTTGAGTCCAATGTAGCAGTAGCCAGAGATACACCCCATTGGTCAGACAACTTCCTGTGCTTCCCTCTGGCTTAAGTAGGGAGCTGGGCCAATTGGGTAGGCTGGACTACTCCTTCAATTGGGAGCTTCATGGGTGGTGCCTATGGTGAGCTAGGTCCACCTGTCCACACTCCCCTCAGCACCAGAGAGCTGATGGGTGATGACTGTGGTCCAAGGATTACCTGGGTAGCTGTGGACTCCAGTTTGAGCCCCACAATCCCTCACAGTTACAGACAAACAGAAAGATCATCAAGCTATGTGTTAGGCCTGCTTTGCTTGGCCAATTAAAAGAAACTTTCTTGGCAATTGTCTTATTGGTTTTTAAAAGGACACTGTACCTTGTAAGTTTTCATCTCATTCCGCTGTGCCATTATCTTCCATTTTAGAATTATTGTCATATTTGCAATCACAGTCTCCATTTCTTTGCTAGTGTCTCCCAAAGATATCATAATACTCACAACTCCCCTGCACACAAACGTCTGGGTCCACTGTGTAATGATAACAGCATCAATTTACAATGTTCACACTTTCTGAACAAGCTCTTGATTGATGTGTCAGTGCCCCCACTCTGGCTACCCTTCTGAGAGTACACAAAGGAAGGCAGCCTCCAGGGAATCCTAAAACAAAACAAGACAACAAATAAAACACTAGTTTTTCCCTCAGGAGCTATTAACCATGCACAGGAATCAGGCCATGAACACATCTCTCTCAAAAATGAGAGGAAAGAGCATTTATTTGGATTCCCAAATTATGTTACGTGAAACACGCTTATGTCCTGTTTCCCCACTCAGGCTACAGCACACATTCAGTCTACTTCAATGAGATTATATTGGCATTCATTGTTAAAGCATTTAAAAGAGACAGACCCGTCAGGTATCAATCAGCTGTAAGGAAGATCTACCCATAAAAGGGCTACACATTTTTTGGCCAAGTTTGATCCCATGTCCATTTATTTTTATTGTCCATTCCTGGTCTGCTGGCAGGTTGCTACATAAAGTCATGCCATTTCAGCCACATCTCTCCTTCCTACCAGGCACATGCAAAATTTTTCCTCATTGCTTGTTAATCTTTTATGATTCCTGATAGTTTGAAGAAATGTCTCCCTTGCACTTCTTTGCATTTGTGACATTGGTGTAGGAAGCATCTCTCTGTTGCATTCTCTCCTCTGTTACATTCCTCTCAGGTTTAAACTGTGCTTTGTGCCTTCCAGCTTCCACCTCTTGTTTCTGGTCACTGATTCTGTACTTGGTGAAAGTCTATTTTAGTTGTAGACATTTCACGGAGGTGAAGTAGTATGACAGTTCTGTAGCAATCTAGCTTACCGCTGGCTTTGATTTGTCCTTCCAGTGACTCATGTATCGGTGTTTCAAGTTCTGATCTAGCATTTTTCATTTTTGAGCAGGGCTGTTTGCCCCACTGGAAGGAGGT
Organism: Natator depressus; assembly: GCF_965152275.1. Classification (NCBI taxonomy): domain Eukaryota; kingdom Metazoa; phylum Chordata; order Testudines; family Cheloniidae; genus Natator; species Natator depressus. Next base: position 54,690,302 of record NC_134244.1, read on the forward strand.
TGGAGTTGCTGAGCCCAAACAGTGATGATATATAAAAGTGGATCAGATTAGTGAGTCAGATTAGTGCCTCAGATATGAAGGAGAGGATGAATTTGTGGCTCAAGAACAGGTCAGGAACTGAGGTGATCTGGATGACCTTGGGCAAGTCATTTTTTGCCTCAGTTCCCCAGATGTAAAATTAGGATAAAGCCTCCTAGGGGCATTATTTAAATTCATGAATGTTTATAAAGCACTTTGAGATCCTTGGATGAAAGAGATTATATAAGTGCAATAATAAGGATTATTAATAAAAATATACCTCTTCAGATGTCCTGGTTTTGGAGATTTGGATGGAGAGTTCTTTAATAGACCAGTAGTTAGTTAAGGGTAAAAAGGTGGATTCAGTCAGCATTAATTTATCCACTGCTAGCTGAAAACGAATCATGTACTCCCCATAAACAATGGAGTTAATGTCTTGAACTATGTCTGGCAGCACGCCAAGATCTATGTATTTAACGAGTCAAAATATGGGGTGATCTCCTAAAGAGATGTTAATAACAGAAAAGGGTTTGGGTAGGTACTTTGACCCCAATTTAACAAAGTGCATCAATCCATTCTTAACTGAAAAACATAAATAGCCCCAGGTAACATGCTCAAGAGCTTTGCTGAATAGGGATCTCTCCTAGAATAAGGAGTTGTAGTGCAAAGAGTACAAAAAAACAGGTACCCATTTTCCTTCCAAGTCCAAAGAAACTTATCAGAAGGAAAAAGAACAGCAAACTTACAGCATAGATGTCTATTTTCACAATGTTGTAGAGTATCTCTCAGTAGGATTCCTTCCTTCTTTCGCCAGGATTCCTCTATTGTGAGACTGAATGTCTACCTGGGTAGTAGGACTCAGTCCGTGTAAACGTGTCTCCTCAAGATTCACGTTTACCTTTTAACTTTCAGCTCTTCACCCTCTGCTGTGAAAAAGAAACAAGTTGTGGTTTTGATGAGGCAGCAAGCAGTCCCACTGAAGGGATCTGATTTCCTCTGGTGAGTTAAACAACTATAACTACATGAAAAATAAGTAGGAATGGGAATGCAGTTTCAGTGAAGACTGGTGACATCTCCAAAAAAGTAGGTAAAAGTGTGCTCTGAGGCATTTACAGAAGTAGGTAAAGATCATACCATATTTGATTCAAAACAGGGTAGGCAATATTTACTCTGCACAGCTCAGGAAGCATGAACTGACATACTTTGTAAATGCCAAAGTGCAAAATTTGCTGATTTATCTTATGTGCAAACTTTTGCACAGCTGTGTTCGTCCCCTGCCAAAAATGTATTCCTTATTCTTTTCAGTCTAAAATGTGATCATCAACATAATAATTTATTTTGCATATTAAAAATGGAAATTTCAGAGCCTGAAATACACTGTTTTCTGTTGGTAGCTGGAAATGAATTTTGAACAGTAATCTCATGCTTAATAAGCCATTTAGCAGAATAAAGTAGCTTTAGTTAATATGGTGCAAAAGTTAATATGCACTCTTCAAAGATATAAATCCCCATATACCTACATGTGAGAATGTATATGGTACACTTGATTCTCCCATTTGAATGAATAACAGACACTGTAAATTTAAATGTGCCCTTTCCATCTTGTATTTGAAACCATTTTTAGTTCTTTATGTGAAGATACAAATTTGATCTCATCTCATGAGAAGCAGGTATTTCTTTTTGGCTAATGGTTCCTTTTTGAGTCACTTTTACACAAGTGTAATTTTCTTTATGCACAATGACTTACACTTGTGTCATGCAACCACTTCATCCAAATCATAACATGCACATTATTTGTTATACCATAAAGATAGAATGGAGGGGAATCAATAAGATTCAGTCATTTTAAAGTGTGCCTTGTACTTTTGCAATTAAATTCTTAAAATCAGTAGTGCCACATGTACTTTTTCATTGTTATCCATGACAAGAGAAATATTAATAAACCAAATAAATAGCCCAGATTGTAAAATGTGTATGAAAAAATCATCAAAATGTAATGGCTGAACTTCAGATAGTGAAAATAAAAGGGAAAAGATACTGAATTTTTAATCATTATCATGTTTGGTCTATATTTTGGAATGTGTTTATTGTGCCTTTTATACACAAAGAGCAATCATATTTCAGTCAGATGACTTTTAGTTCAGATTAAGTCAAACAAACAAGAGCACATAAAGAGCTCAATTCTCTATTTATACCTTTGTAACTGTGCTAACTTTGATGGTGTGACTTCAAAGACTTCAGATTTCCAGCAGTGAAAGTGAAACCAGAATCAGTCCCAAAATCTTCCTGTGAGAGAAAGTAACTTATTCACACTAACATTCTTTATCCTGAACTAAATTACTCTCCAAAGGGAATTGCATCTCATGCCAATTTTAATATAGGCATAGATCATATATTATAATATTTTTATTTAGATATTGTTAAATCTTAGAGATAAAATAATCCAAACACAGAACATCTACAGCTAAATGGAGTCTCCAGAAGACTATTAAACATTGTAGTTCCATAAAGAATGGGAAACAGGTCAAATAATGATAGTGAACCCCCTGAGAATAATTTGAGACTGTCATAAAATTAAGGTAAACTTGTCATAGAGTCAGAGTTTAAGCCCAGAAGAGACCATCAGATCATCTAGTCTGAGTACCTGTATATCACAGGTGACCAACATCACCCTGCACCTGCACACCGAACATAACGACCAAAATTAGACACAAATATTACAGCCCACATAAGACTAGACTCTTACGTGTCATAGGCAGAGAATAGGAAGGGACCAAGGTGCGCCAGTGGCCTAAGCCCCTGCAATGTCAGGGAAATAATTGTCAGATGTGACCCACACCCACATGCTGTAAAGTAAAAAACAAAACAAAACAAAAAACAAGGTCATTACCAATCTGACCTTTCATTCTATTTCTATAACTCCAGTCTTCAAGGTCATCCAGATCTTTTTGAATAATACTCCAATCCCCTGTATTGACAATGCCTCCCAATTCTGAATCATCAGCACATTTCATAAGCACATTCCTAATTTTTGTGCCAAAATCATTAGTAAAAATATTGAATAAGCTTGATCTCAAGACTGTTCCTTGAAGAACTGCACTATTAATATCTAGTTTTATAGTTCACCTTGCAACACAACCCTTGCCTTCTCTTCTTTAGCTGGTTCCTTATCAACCTTACAGTGTTTGTACTGATCCCCATCTTTTCTAATTTTACTAATAATTTCCCATATGGTACTATGTCAAATGCTTTACTGAAATCCAAGTATATTAGTTTCACTGCATTTTCCATATCTAAAAATATCAGTTATTTTCTCAAAGAAATAAATCAGGTTAATGTAGTAAACCCTTATTGCAGTAAGTCCACTTTACCATTTACCTCAATAAATTTAATTATTCTTTCCTTCACAGTTTGTTCTAGCACCTTGTTTGATCCAATTTTTAAGAACCCATAAGTGTATATACCATAAAACAGAAAACATACCAGAACTCCCTCCTAGTTTGGATCTGGATTCAAAACTGGATCAACATTTCCTCAGAGTTCATTTGGATTTTGGTTTGGGTCCATACGTAGATAATCATTTAATTTGGAATTTCTTAATTTAATGACAGGTTTCAGAGTAATATTTACTGAGATGTTCATGCTTGAATGAGCCAATTTAATTATTGTGTAAGACTATTATTAAACGGGACATTTTTCTTTTTATTTGAGATTATTAAAATGTTTCTTTAAAAAAATAGAACATTTGATCTTTGCAGTCTGCTTGATTCATAGAATATTTGAGTTTTTCTGAATTAAAGAGAAGTGATGTCATTTTGGATTCCAATTCAATCTGTATGTCTGCTTCAGATAGCCTAGAATATAAATCGCAATTGCTCTTAATGGTTTCAGAAAAAATCTAAAGACAATAGTTTGATCAGAGTTTCGGTCAACTAATAGGTTTTAAGTTCTGCAAATGTCTTTAAATACAATTGCTTGCTTTTCAAGGAATAAAATTATACAAAATGCTCTTTAGTCAACCAACAAGGGTGACGCAAACAAATACATGTGTCAGAGAGTAGTTAGGTAAGTAAAATACCTATCTAATTATGTGGCTTCAGAAGACTAGCATGAAAAATACATAAATCGTGGCACCGTGGTGTATATGCACTACAAAGGAAAGTAAGAAATTTTAAGTCCCAGCTAAATGTATTAGAACAGAATCTCTGGAGCAAAATGTTGCTTGAACTGAATTAACTATGGGAAGGGCAAACTACCTTAGCACATAGGAACATATGAGGTTCTTCAAGGTCAATAAAGGTCACTAATAAAAAGTGCATGATGGCTTAGAACTGTGACTGCATTCTCTAACAAAGCAAGAAAGGGGAGGCGCAAACCTGTCAAGCCTCTGAGAAGCTTCTGGCAGTTGTGCAAAGAACTAAATAAGAGGCAGGCTCATTTGCTAGAGGGCAGAGCAGAGGCTGATTACAGCACTCTGAGTTCTGTGAATAAGAGAGAGGAGATTCTTTGCTGTACAAATGGTGATCATTTCTGTTTGTTACTAAAGCAGGAAGCACTGTTATTCTGGATGCCATACAGGTGGTGTCAAGAGGGAGATGCATGAAGGATGGCTACTTAATTTGATTCCCAAAGCTAACTAACCAGAATAATATATAACTCTAGATGCCCCAAGCTTACTGCAATGATCAAAGGCGAGACACAGCCATATGGACTGAGATTTACCTATACACTGTGGAAGCCAATGGAGGGCAGGAGAAGCAGTTAAATGAGATGTTAGGTCCTAGAGTCATGATCCATAGTGGCTGCGGTGTCCTCCAGGATAATCCGGAGTCTTTTTGCAACAGTGAAGACTTCCCAAAGCCAGGTAGTAGATTTTTGGTAGGCCTAGAAAAGTTGAGCCCTGAGACAGAAAGCACTGAGCAAACAGAAGTAGATGAAAAGACTTCAGGAAGTAAAAAGCTTTTCAGAGTGTGTAAAGTGAAACACATCTGAGCTAGTCATTAAATCAGGACAAATGGAATGCAGGAGCAAGAAGAACTGGCAAGCTATTCACAAAGCAGGATGTTATGGGAAGCTGAGAAAATGCCAAAGCAGTAGGTGGCAGAAGGAAGCAGAAAACTGCCTTAACCCTGAGGACATTGGCTAATCCCCAGTCAGTTATTATTTAGGGCCATCTGGCTACTTGGACAGAGCAGATCCCAGCCCTAGTACTGCCAAGAAATATCCCTCCTCTAGACTTTTGCATAGCAACTGGTTCAGAGATAGGGCTGGCAAGAGAGGTGAGGTCAGTGGGCAGCATAAGGCAGCTGGCTTTACGGATGGCAGGGCTGGATTATAAGGCATAGACACAATAGGTATGAGCTTAGAGTTTCAGTCACATGATTACAACAGACTATAAGATGTCTAGCCCTCATGGTTGCTAAGAAAACCTTGAAGAATGTGACCTCAGCATAACTGATGCAGTGATGCCTGTCTGAGTCTGCAAACAGCCTTAGAAGTGGCAGCCACTACAGTCAGGCAGGAAGCATCCTGATCCCACATCCAACACCAGACAACAGACCCTTCTTCTCTAGGGACAGCCCTGCAACTGTTCAGTGGGGAGGGGCACCCTGCTTTACACTACCCTATCTTGGAGCAAGGGCTCCTGCCTAGGTGGAACACCCATGTCAGGATGTACTTAGTTTCACTGCATTTCCCATATGCCTCCTCAAATCAGTCCCTTCTGAGGGTGACAGTCTGCAGAGATGAGTGAGGCTGAAGTAAAGGCAGAGGAAAGGAAGAGGAATTTGAAAAGAAGGAACTGTGATGCTCTGATGCACAGTTCTTGGCCATGTTAAGTACAGCCAAAAAAATGAGAGAGAAAAGAAATGCCAATTTATAGAAAATAAAATGATCAGGTAAATGGACCTTGGCGATGGACTCAGTTCAGTCCTGAGATAAGAATTAACCTGCCTTTAATTCTCTCCTCCCTAACCTGAGTTCCTGTCAGCTCCTTAGTTTGTCAGGAAGCTTGTCTCTCTCCAAAAGTCTTTCCTCAACTGTACTTATTGTGCTAACAGGTACTTTCTAGCCTCTGAATTGATTACTGTACTTGTGGCACCTTCTGGACTATGAAAGATGCATCTGCTTCCCAGTGCTCTTTATATGTTTAAGTAACTCTGCCTCCTTTTTTCACTTCAATCCATTTTCCAAGTATTAGTTCCACTGAAACCTGAACACTGGTCTTTTCTGAAAGCTTGATATACTTTGATGAACACCATAGGAAATGACCTCCACCCTCTTTTAAAGGGGCATTCGTTCAGTCCTGTTGTATGTAACCAAAATACAAGTGAAATTAGAGGGTGGTATCATCTTATTTCCTCCCGGATTCCCCAGAGTTTCTGGGCTTTTACAGCTCTACAGAGTAGTCTCAGCAGCACTTGCAGCTCTCCCACCTTCTAGTTCTGGGAAGTGTTCTGTAATTTGTCCCAGGCTGCTACATTCAGTGTAGATCAGACCCACCTTTAAAAAGCTATTCCAACATTGCCACTATGTCACTCTCCCTTCCTCTCTCCCACCACACTGACTAGCAACTTCTGCTCTGGAACTTGATTTCTTGTGATTTTAGATCTTTTCAGCTGTATTTCTTTCCACCTCCTCTGGGATTTGGCGCCTGATCCAAAGCCCACTGAATTTAGTGGAATGAAGCCCATTGACTCTAGTGGGCTTTGGATCAAGCCCTTGCGGAGGAAAGATTTCCCAAAAGGATCTGACAGCTTTAGAGTAATAGCCAGCAAAACAGAGATGCATATGTATTCATACATAGGTGTATGTGTATTTGCCTCAACAATTCTAGTGTGCGTCTCTTTTCTCATCCCACTGTCTCTACAGATCTTCTAACCAGAGATAATTCTGAGCTTCATTTGACAGGCTCATAATGGAAATCTTCGTTTGCTTAACTATAGCCAATCAGAAAAGGATTTGATCCACGGCAATTTATCATCAGTGCTTCTCTCTTCCCCATTTGGCTGGCAAGATATGTAATCTGTTACGATAACTTTTTTAATTATTCACATCAGAAATATAGTAACACAGACTCAGGATTTAGAAAGGTTTATGATGAGGAAAAATAAATCTTTTGCGATGCTAAGATTCCTGCACTAAAATATTTTATTGCTTATTTTGGAACACTCACCAGCATAAAATTCACTGTAAAACACCAAGAAAAGGAAACTTCTAATTAAAATTAATATTTTAACTTTTATATGATTTCCCTAATCTTATTAGCATCCATTCATTTAATACATTTAATGGTTGTGACTCATAAGCCTAAAAGCTTAATTTTGTTAGATAAATACACCAAAACCTAACATAAAATAGCCTATTATGTGTGAGAGGATTTTCTTCTGTTAATTGAAAACAAACTGGAACAAAGCTAAATTACATGAATATTTAATCTTTCTTTGCTGCACAAAGGTTGTTAGGGGATGCAAGTGCACGCACATTTCTAAACAGAAACAACAAGCTATTGACTGTCGCAGCTTTGGTAAATTCTAAGCAGCCCAGTGACCTGTAATACCAATAGGAATAAGAACATTTCGAATTTCCTCGCATATTTCCAGTAGTAACAGGCAGTATCCCTTAAAACTCGGGTTTGTCTTGCTGGGGGAGCTTGAAAAAACCTACTTGCAAATAAGCTCTTTTCAAAAGTGTTGCCTCCATCATTAGCGTAGAGGGAATTATAGCCTTAGAAAATGATGCAGATGGACAAGCAGAGGAGCTATTCTAAGAATCAAGCAGCTAGGAAACAGAACAGACTGGAACTCATGCCTTCAGGGAAATTCCAGCCAGATATGCCTCCCTATGGCCAGAAACCCTCACTAATCCCATATTGTCTTCCTCCTTTTGAACATGCCCTGCTTATAGAGGTGGGAGTCTAGAAGATTGCACAGGCCCTGCCTACAAGCTACCACTAGGCAAACTAGGCAGTCGCCTAGGACGCCAAGTGGTTGGGGGCGGCCAAAAGCACGCTCCGGGGAGGCGGGGGAGCGGAGGTGAGCTGGTGCAGAGGGGTGCAGGGAAGGCCGCCTGCAGCAAGTACCGGGGGGGGGGTGGCGCACAGGGGAACCGCTCCCCACCCCAGCTCACCTCTGCTCCACCTCCTCCTCTGAGTGCACCGCCCCTCCCTGCTTCTCTCCCCTCCCAGGCTTGCATGCCAAACAGCTGATTGGCGCCGCAAGCCTGGGAAGCGGCGGCAGCATGCTCGGAGAGGAGGTGGAGCAGAGGTGAGCTGGGGAGGGGAGTTGCCGCAGGGCTCCCTGGGCCAAGGGGAGGGGGGGAGTTGCCACACGGCTCCCCGAGGGGAGAGGGAGTGGCGGGGAGCCTCAGGGCAGGGAGCTGCCGCAGGGGGGGAAGCTTCAGGGCTGGGGTGGTGGCAGGGAGCTGCCACGGGGGGGCACTTCAGGGCGGAGGTGGGTGGCGGGGAGCTGCCGCAGGGGGGGTGCCTTAGGGCGGAGGGGAGGTGCAAGGTGGAAGTTTTGCCTAGGGCACAAAACATCCTTGCACCGGCCCTGCTTGTAGGGTGGCTTAAGTGGCACTGGGGAAGTGAATACGAGACAGTGCATAGCCAGAGAAGAAGGAACCCACAACAACACAGAGGAGGTCAAGTGGGAGTGCTTTCAGAGGAGGTGGGATGAAACTGGCAAGTGGAAGGTGGTTAAATCTCCTTATGATTGGAGGCAGAAACGGGGACCTGAAGCTGCTTATACTCTTCGATGTCTTGATTTGATTTACTGACAAATATACACCTCCCAGGTGTGCTAAGTGTTAAATGTTAATCCTGCAATTAAATGGAGAAGCAACTGAGACTAAATCATTACAGATTTTTTTTTTAAATCATTTGTAACACTCCTACAATCCTCACTACTTTAATTGGAAAAAAGTTCAGCTTGTCTCATGACACCTCACAGACTTTTAACTTTTCTCGTTAACTTTTCTTCTGTTTCATTCTTTAGGTACTGATGCTGTTTAGTGCCACTGCTACAACTAAAAAGTACCTAGATGTGTGCAATACAAATGTCCTTTTTCCCAAGATTTCCAGAGCCTGAGACAAATCCCACTGACATCAATGAGAGTTTTTCCACTGAGCTCAGTGAGCCCCATTTCAGACCCTAACTCAGGAATTGGCAACCTTTGGCACTCGGCCCGCCAGGGTAAGCCCCCTGGCAGACCGGGCCAGTTTGTTTACCTGCCGCGTCTTCAGGTTCGGCCGATCACAGCTCCCACTGGCCGCAGTTTGCCACTCCAGGACAATGGGGGCTGCGGGAAGCGGCGGCCAGCACATCCCTCGGCCCGTGCTGCTTCCTGCAACCCCCATTAGCCTGGAGCGGCGAACCGCAACCAGTGGGAGCTGCAATCGGTCGAACCTGAGGACACGGCAGGTAAACAAACCAGCCCAGCCCACCATGGGACTTACCCTGGCAGACCACATGCCAAAGATTGCCAATCCCCCCTGCCCTAACTGATCAGGAGTCCAAATGAGAGAAAACAGTTTGGGCAGGGATCACAAAATTGAGGGAAAACAGCATATTATCCTTTCTTCATTTACCTTAGAGAGTCAAACCCCTTTTAATATGACTTGTACTTCCAAGTTTGCAAGTTAGACTGTGAGAACTTAATTTTCTTTAAAAATTTTGTAGAATAGCATAGATTCAGAGGAGGGTCTGGGAAGAAGCACAGCTAAGAATTTTCCTGTCTTATCATATCAAGTAGCACTGGGTGTTGGCAGGGTTCCTAATAACTAGGGTTCTCGATTAATCGCAGCTAACTCACGTGATTAACTCAAAAAAATTAACTGTGATTAAAAAAATTAATTGTGATTAATCTCACTGTTAAAAATAGAATACCAATTGAAATTTATTAAATAGTTTTGATGTTTTTCTACATTTTCAAATATAATGATTTCCATTACAAAACAGAATACTCAGTGTACAGTGCTCACTTTATATTATTATTTTGTTACAAATATTTGTAAAAATGACAAAAGAAATAGTATTTTTCAATTCACCTCATACAAGTACTGTAGTGCAATCTCTTTATCGTGAAAGTGTAACTTACAAATGTAGATTTTTTTTTTGTTACATAACTGCACTCAGTGTAAAACTTTAGAGCCTACAAGTCTACTCAATCTTACTTCTTGTTCAGCCAATTGCTAAAACAAACAATTCTATTTACATTTACAGGAGATACTGCTGCCTGCTTCTTATTTACAATGTCACCTGAAAGTGAGAATAGCCATATGCATGGCACTTTTGTAGCTGGCACTGCAAGGTATTTACATGCCAGATATGCTAAACATTCATATGCCCCTTTATACTTCGGCCACCATGCCAGAGGACATGCTTCCATGTTGATGATGCTCTTTAAAAAAATAATGCGTTAATTAAATTTGTGACTGAACTCTTTGGGAGAGAATTGTATGTCTCCTGTTCTGTTTTACTCACATTCTGCCATATATTTCACGTTATAGCAGTCTCAGATGATGACCTCACACATGTTCATTTTAAGAACACTTTCACAGCAGATTTGATAAAACACAAAGAAGATACCAAAGTCAGATTTCTAAGGATAGATACAGCACTCGACCTAAGGTTTAAGAATCTGAAGTGCCTTCCAAAATCTGACAGGGACGAGGTGTGGAGCATGCTTTCAGATGTCTTAAAAGAGCAACACCTTGATGCAGAAACTACAGAACCTGAACGACCAAAAAAGAAAATCAACCTTCTTCTGGTGTTATCTGACTGAGATGATGAAAAACGAACATGCATTGGTCCGCTCTGCTTTAGATCATTATCAAGCAGTACCTGTCATCAGCATGGACACATGTATTTTGGAAAAAAAGGAGTACTAGTGGCACCTTAGAGACTAACCAATTTATTTGAGCATAAGCTTTCGTGAGCTACAGCTCACTTCATCGGATGCATGTAGCTCACGAAAGCTTATGCTCAAATAAATTGGTTAGTCTCTAAGGTGCCACTGGTACTCCTTTTCTTTTTGCGAATACAGACTAGCACGGCTGCTACTCTGAAACCATGTATTTTGGAATGGTTGCTGAAGCATGAAGGGACATATGAATCTTTGGCGCATCTGGCAAGTAAATACATTGCGATGCTGTCTACAACAGTGCCATGCGAATGCCTGTTCTCACTTTCAGGTGACATTGTAAACAAGAAGCAGGCAGCATTATCTCCTGCAAATTGTAACCAAACTTGTTTGTCTGAGCGATTGGCTGAAGTAGGACTGAGTGGACTTGTAGATTCTAAAGTTTTACATTGTTTTATTTTTGAATGCAGTTATTTTTTCTACATAATTCTACATTTGTAAGTTCAACTTTCATTATAAAGAGATTTCACTACAGTACTTGTATTAGGTGAATTGAAATATACAATTTCTTTTTTTTACAGTGAAAATATTTGTAATAAAAAATAAATATAAAGTTAGCACCATACACTTTGTATCCTCTGTTGTAATTGAAATCAATATATTTGCAAACATAGAAAACATCCAAAAATATTTAAATAAATGATATTCTATTATCATTTAACAGTGTGATTAATCACCATTAATTTTTCAATCATGCGATTAATGGCAATTAATTTTTTTAATTGCTTGACAGCCCTACTAATAACTGATTCACCAATCTCCATGCAGACTGCTTGCTAGCAAAGGCAAGCAAGTTATTTGCTTAGCTAGCAGTGATGGTTTAGCTAGCAGGGAGGCAGAAGCTAGCAGGCTCATTTATTTAGTCAGTGTGCCCATGTCCCTTGGCCTACAGGAACAGAGGCTTGTGTGCACCTGCAGCTGCAGAGAACTGGGGGGAGGGAAACAGCTGGAGTCACTGCTGAATGCAGCTCCCTTTACCCCTGCTTCTTGTGTTACTATGGAGACCAAGCAGCACTAGAGGAAAATGAGCTCTTCAGTGGCCAGGAAGGCAGAAAAAGCTGGTGGCAGCAGTTATTGCTGGGAATCACTGTAAACCAAGGCTGGTGAATACCCTGGCCATGCTCCACAACTCATCTTACCCTAGAGTTGTGAAAAGGACAGTGAGGGAGAGTCGGGGACTTTCATGTGGACTGCAGTCACTGACTGGAGGTGCCCGTGTTTCCAGTACCAATGAACAGGTGGAAAGGACTTTCAGAAGGTGGCTGGCTGGCTGAGTGGTGAAATGACGACATTCATGTTAGTTATTTGTGTTATTAATGAAGCTAGAGCACCTGGGGCCTAGACAGACATCTGTTTTTATATTTTTAAAATCTAAATAAATAGGTTTTCCCTGGAGCAGGAGGTCTCCACACAGGAACCAGGTCTAGAAGAGGCTTTCCTTTTCCCTGGATTCTCCAGGAGCTAGCAGTAGCCCAGAATGCAGGCTTCAGGTGCCACCACTCCTGCAATGGGGCTGGTCAGACTAAGATAGGGCTGCGGATTCCCTGGTTTCTAAACCCCGTGTGGTGGAATCTGGGTGCACCCCTGCAGGCTATGGGTGGGTGCAGGATTGGGATAATAGCAGTAGCTAACTGGACATCACTCATTACAACTGGCAGAAAGTTGCAGTTCAAGCACTTTTGAATCCTGATCACACAGAAATGTGGGGGCAGGGGCCAAGGAAGTTGAGATGGGCCCAACCTCAGTGGGTGGAGTGTGGGACAGACTGTGGTGAGTACTCCTGTAGCTAACAGACCCACTCTTGTAGTGAGCCAGGCTTATCCAGGAATGTCTGTTCCAATCAGGGTGCACCTTCTCAATGTCAATAGGGATAATATTTTGAGGACAATACAGAGAAATATTCTCCATATTACACAGGCAAGGTGGGGCAAAGAGCAACAGGAAGGGCATGGACCATTACAGAAACCCTACAGTAACTCAGATGTGGGAAAGCTGGCATGCTTCCCACCTGCTTTTGTGCAGAGGCATGCTGTTCAGAAGATGTCTCAGCCTGGCTAAAATAAAGCAACATCTTCTATTGTGTAACCAGCTTTGCCCGTTACTTTGGGGTATGCTCATTTATTAGGGTTACTCTTCGGGCCGGGGGGAGGTATTCTGTATTTCTGTTAACGTACTGCTTGTGTCACTTGTGTTCTCATACGGAGCTCTACTTCTCCCTGCTGCAAGTTTCCTCCCAGTGGAGCTCTCCTGCAGGACCTAGGTTCCCCAGAGCTGGGTTCTTCCAGCCCCAGAATCAGATGAACACACACATGCACAGACACACTTTAACAGAGCTCATCAGAGAGGACCGGGTTAATCAGGTCCAAGCTGTCACCCTCATAGGCCCTTGGATTCAGCAGGCTGGGTCAAACAGCACCTCCAAGCTGCCCCCCCATATATTCCAGGTTCAGCACATTTTTATCCCCACTTTCACATGACAGCTGTTCTGGTGTCATTGATGAGCAACCCCCCCACAGGATTTTTGGGCGCTGCAGGGATCTTTTAGCTTAGGTACGAGGAGCGTTGCTGCAGAGCGAGTGAGGAAACCAAAAAAACACCCACGGGGGGGGAGAGAGAAGCAACCAGCTGAATCGTGAAAGTTATTTATTGCCAGGTAATAACCATAGGGGAGCCAAACAAACAAAACAGTTATAGTATTAAATCTAAATATTAAGCTTGATTATAAAAGTCAAGTTTAAAAAACTATAACTGATCACACAAGTCAGGGTCAGAAGGCTATACTTAAAGAGAGAGAGAGAGAGAGAGAGAGCTGGGTTCTCACCACTCCATGAAGCTTGAATCAATCGGGGGTCCCGAGTAGTGGGGTAGCTGAGGGTCCAGAGTGCTGGGGACAGGCAGAGCCCCCAGCATGATCAGTCTTGAGAAGAAGAAGTCCCAGTGGATCCAGGCATCAAAACACTTACTTGATCATGGATAGGGGGTTTTGTAGAGAAACAACAATGGTTCAAGGGAGAACACTAGATTTGTTTATGTGTAAACAAGGGAGAATACCTACGTTGTTTTGTTCAGGCTAGACATGGGAGCTGATCATTCCTGGCTTTGGGCAGTGTTCCTTGGAGGGAGCTCACAATGCAGTTAGGGAGCGTCACTATTTTAGATACCGATAAAGGATTTATTAGCGGTGCTTCTCTGCTTTTCTGTCCCAGAGTTCCGTGCAGTTCTTGCCTTGGGATCTCTGTTCTCCATTCTGTATGCTAATGGAGATGCCTCCTTGTCCCATCCTCGATGCAAATGAGGTGAAGGGAGTTTCCTTAATCCTGTCATCCGTATCCCAGGGGTTTAGGTGGGTCTCCCACTGCCCTTTCATTGCTTTTTGGAAGTCTTTCTTCTGACGCAGATTTGGTTCAAGCAGAAGCTATGGTGGGGAGGGTCTTTCGTGAGTCAGACAGGCTGGGTACTGCGCCCTGGTTCCCCAAGAACACACAGCTGATAGGTAACAAGTGGGTCCACAATACATTTAGGACCCATGAGGAAGAATTTAGCTGGATGGCTGCAGTGTGCATTGGAATGAAGTGGGACCAGTGATGTTCATTCGGTACCATCACTGGTTTATTAATTCCACAGCAGGCAGGCCTCCCACCTGATCTTGACAAACAAGCCTGTTGGGACTTTAGTGAGTTCAAATGTTGTTGGAACGTACACAAATATGAACGTGAAGGTAAGAAATGTGTGGGCATACAAGGAGCACACATTTGCTGCTGCTCCCAGGGAGGGGGTGAGAGTCAGTCAAATACTTCCCATCTATGCACAGGGCCAAAGAGTATGGTAATGGCCTCATCCCCAAGGAGCTTAAGATGCTATGGGTACTCCTGTGGGAGTACAGTGTGGGTGTGCACTCGGACTCAAGATATCATATTAGGAGGTACATTTGACAGGATAAGTTGAAACTTTGAAGACCTTAGAAGGTTTACATCACATAGTAAGAGGTAAGATTTTGCAAAAAAACCCATCCTTGTAAAAAGTTGCAAGGCCTTTCAGGATAGCAAATCTGCTGGTACCTCCTTTGGGGCAGGTGCCAAAAAATGGTATCTGGAATACCACTTGAATATCCCAACCTTTCATACCAGGAAGTTTAGCGACTGACAGGGAAGATAAAGCATAATGATCTGTTTCTTATTTTTCCTTTGAACTGCTCTAAACATGGTGAAGGCTACCAATTCACACTGTCATTTTTCTGGCTACTGCCAATAGCACCTCAGCCTTTAATCTCTGGGTTTGTATTCTGAAGGTCAATTTCATTTTGACAAATTCAGGCCCATGGGATGCTCAGTATCATGCTCAGGTTCTGAAGGTTCAGTGCATTGTCAGAGAGGATAGTGGTATATAGATCAGGTTTGTGACTGACTGATGGTGGTGGGATACTTGAATAAATGGTTAGCTGCAGCAAGGGTGAATTGAAAAGCATGTACAATCCTGTTCACCTCATTTCAGATTGTCTGATAGCTTAAGAGCGCATCCTAGCCAGAGATAAAACAGTATTCTACATTTGGCCCATTGGTGTTTGACCAGTTCCCCCTGACGTTTGCAGCTGGGCCTCTGCCCTGAGGCAGCTCTGAGTAGGTATGGATGGAGGGGCACACTTGGGCCAGTGGGTGCCCTTCTATGTTCTTTAGCCAGGGAGAGGCCACTTTAATTGGGAGAAAACGATTTGTGGCTTTGTATGGGGTTCAGTTAATGATTAAGGCAAAGAGAGATTAGGGTGAATCCAGATCCTTTTCCTGGAAGTAAGTATAAACTGGACTTTGTTGTGCTGAAGAAGATCTAGAGGGGGAGCTGCCAGGCCTTTGTGGGAAGACAAAGCCTGGATAGAGTTAAATTGGGCAATGGCAAAATGTGGTTGGTTAAAGGTGTGGAAGAGTACAGAGCAGATGGCAGGTCAGGTGATATGAACACTTTTGTTTGGTTGGACTCTTAAGATGCCATGCAAACTCAAAGTTGGCCAAAGCTTGGGGCTTTGCATTAGCTCTCACATGGCTGAAATAATTTTCTTCCTAGTCAGCACATAGCATAGAGGATGTGAGATTCAGCAAGATTACTTTCCAATAACAGAAGAGCAGTAGCAGGGACACAGACTAAGGGTCAAATAAGATTGAGCACACTGTGAGCTCCAACTGCATCAAATATTTTGGGCCAAAAATAGATAGCATGTAGCTCTCGTTCTACCACTCTGGAAACTTGAAATCCAGACTTTATATACCCATGAAATTATTGTACTGTTAAATATATGTAACCATTTTGATCCAGAACTGTCAATCAGAACCTCACAATAAAACACTACCAGCTATAACTCTCTCACCTCCAAACTGTGGACAGTGTTGTCTCATTTCCTTTTAGATATTGGCAGTGCAGATAACAACAGATTATAGAATAAAATTTAGAGCATTTTCAACAATGGTGACCTATCCGTTTTGGCTGTAATGTAGTGCTGTATTTATTACAATTAATCAATCAAAGTATTAAAAGGAAAAACAATCTAATTTTAATCTGCTCAGGAATTCCTATAGCAAACATAAAATTCATGTTAAAAACCCAAAACCTTATACATCTGCCAGTGTATGTGTGTGTGTGAGAGAGAAAGAGCCACACAGATTTCAAATACTTTGATCAAAGAAGGCTCTAAGTAAAACAGAATTTAACTGAAAGACTGGAAAAGTATGCTTTTTCCACCTATTTTGTCAATTAAGATATTCCTGAACATTTTTGGTTTTCACATTAGTAGGGACACTATGTTAACTAATTATTCATAGAAATCAAATTATCCATGAATAATTTTGAAAGTAACATGACAGGCCACACTTAAGGGATATAATGAGTTGAAGTATTGTGTCTTATGCTTGCAGTCAGGACACTGGGAACAAACTAACTGTGGTTTTTACTGCGTGAACCTGGCAGTGAAAGCTTGTACTCTGAACTCCATCATGGGACTGATCTTACAGAAGACAGAGCCTGATCCAAGTCTCCTGAAGTCAATGAAGGAACCTCATTGACTTAGATGGGCTTTGGATTAGGCCCTAAGCCCCAACTGTAGAAGGTAAAACTCTAGGAAACTGACAGAAAGGAGAGGAAAAAAACAAAATAAAGTCATTTGACATAGAAACATAGATATTGCTGTACTGGATCAGGGCAGCAATCTGAGTTAAAGAAATGAGGCATGATTGCTATAACTTGTTTTCCCTTTATTCACATATTAATTTCCTGTCACAGAATTCTAAGATTCTACCTTTAGAACCAGATCTTTTAGAAGCACATGGAAATTTCAACTGGTCTTACAAATAGATTGCCCAATTCTCCAGTCCACATTTCTGCTGAGTAGCACTCATAGAAGAAGTCTGATTGAAGTTGCATGAAATAGCTGCTATGCAATTTAAAGGTTGCAGAATTGAGCTCAGAATTTGGGAAACTTGATTAGTCTGTAGAGAGTTCAACCAAATGATCTCTTCCCAATCCTCCTCACCCCCCAAAAATGAAACTGCAAATATTTAACTATAGCTCATGCCATGTATCAGACAAACATGTCAGTAAAAGAAGGCATTGATTTATTATTGCTTCTCTGTAGCATTCCCCAATAGTCACAACAGTAGCTACTTACTAAAGAAGGTTTAAAATACTATTAACAGGCTGACATTTTTGCCCTTTGAACAAATAATTATAACGTTGTTTTCAGAGTCCTTTATGGTGTCCCAGTGCCTGGAAGAATATTAGTTTAAAATTTCAAAACCCCATTACCTGAAAGCTCTTTGTTATCCAAAATGCAATAACAAAACCATTTTGGTTTGTGGTCCACAACTCATTATCATATAGGATTCAATTTTTGATTGGTTAAAGCTAATGAACCTTCAATTTGGCATGCAGGTTGCTCCTAACACAAAATATCTGTTTAGTGAACCTTTGGAAGAGCCACATGATGGGAGCCAGATGTATCATTACTTGCTAAATGTGAGTATCATTTACAGTAGGTGTCATGTCTGATTTTGATAAACTGGAAGAAAACATATAACGGATGTAACATTGTATATGGTGCTGCTAGGCTTGCAAATCTAAGATGTATTGGAAAATATGATCTATTACCTAAGCAGTCTCGTGTCTAAAAAGATAATGAAATGCTAGCTGAGATATGAGATGGTGTCCTTTATTCAAAAGCTCAGAGAAGAGAAGCTAGCTCAACACAGCAATTTTTCTCACCCTAACAATTCATAGTGATGTGGTTCCTATATTCAAGTCTTCCAAGCACAGAGCTTCTCCTTGGTTATAATAATAGTAATACTTATCACGTGTATAGCACATTTCATCTTCTAAGGCCTTTACCACCATTAGCTAATTTTTCTCACAACAGCCCTCAGTTATAAGTAAATATTTTTAACACAATAAAAAGGAAAGGAAACAATTTATAGGAGTTAAGTGAGTTGCCCCAGGCTATAGAAGGAATCAGCTCATGAGCTAGGATTAGATCGCAGATGTCTATGGATTTCAACTTATGCTCAGACCACTCCTGTGCTGTAAATAGTGTAATTGTAGCTGAAGAAATACTGTTCACCTGTGATCATCAAATTTGGCATTTTAATGTCAAGAAGAAGATGCAGTGAAACATGTTCAAAACTCTTATGCTATTAAAAGAATATATCCCTCAATCAATATATTGTCATACTTCAGTCATTTTTGCTTTAGTGCCATTTTACATGTATTCTTGTCTCCTGAGTGCGTCTTTCTCTTTTTCCCATTCTCTCTTCCATCTTTTCCTTCCCTCCTCTCCTGTATTCTTCATCCCCCTTTTACATCGTCTCCTTTAAATCCAAAGTGGCCACTCACACCCTATACCCATTAAGCATTTCCAAAAGCTTTATCATCTTATATGAGGAGTCTCCTGAATGGGAAAATCCACTTCGCAGAGAATACCTGGAAAGACTACATTTCTCAGAGCCATGTCAATGCTAACACTGCATGAAAGTTTGCCAGTTTTGTTAATAACTTTACATTTGTTTCAAAATTCTCAGTTCTTCTGTTTTAAAATATGAGTTTTTACAAGTATTAAGTATCGTCTTAAGTATTTAAATTCTTTTTCCCCTTTGTCTCCCCCCCACTATTATATATAGTTATAGATATTGATATGTAAGTCAAATTGCAGCAATTAGATATTTGAATAAAATGAAAAGATTGCTCCCAGCTGAACATTTATGGTCCAAATTTTTAAAGCTACCTTCCCACTTTAAAGCTGCAATTAAGTGGGTTTGCATACTAAATAATAATAATAATTAATAATGTGGTATTGAAAGACCCCAATAAAGATTAGAACCCCATTGTGCTAGGAAAAATGCAAAAACAGATACAGCGAAAGTACTTGTCCCAGAAAAGCTTATGTTTCCAAATAATGCTGAATGTGCAATCATGTAGTTAGTTATCTGAATGCCATCCACTGCACCTGCAAATGTTTGTGCCTGCAGTACTGGGTCTTTAATTGATTGTGGTTGCAAACTGAAGACTTGGATGAGGCCCTGTAACAATTTTGGCCCAATATTCAGTGCTTAGACCAGACTAAATATTTATGACTAACCATTAAAACTCCTGAAAAAGAAGGATTTATATGAGAGAGGCTAACTATTGCCACCACTTTAAAATTACGGTAACCCTACTCATGCTGCCCAAGTTAGTCTGTTATAACACAGAGCCAAATGCAATGAAATAAAATACAAGACAAACATACCAATGCATCTGTTGTTCCAGATTTTCTGCCTTATAATTGTGGTGGATGTCTGCTAAGGGTCTGACATTCAGCATATCCCATGTGTGTACAGTTTTTCTCTTGTAATTTGGCCAGATTAACAGAGCCAAATTACAGATCATGCTAGGGAGAAATGTTCATTTTTCATTTATCACTGACAGGCCTCCCCATCCCCTCTCCCCAGCCAAAGTCTGTTGAAATCAGTAGGATTTTTTTCCCAAATAATTAATAATTAAACATGACATCCACTATGCAGGGATGTACTCTGAGATTTACATTACTGCCATGTTAGTTTTAGGTAGACTAGGAGGCTATGATTCACATTATACTAATTTGTGGCATCATAATGGATCTCCAGTACATTCAGAGGACTTTATGCGAGCAGATGCAGAAAAGAAACAAAAGTTCAGCTGAACGTATGTCAAAATAGAATGGCCAAAATAAGGGCTACTAGATACTGGGCAAATGCCACATACCATTTCTGCACATGAATGACACACAACTGAGAGCCCTGATACAGGAATCACACCCCTCCAAAGAAATACAGCTTGGATTTTCAAAGGAGCCTGTGGCACTCAAATACCTTTGAACATTAATGAGACTTGGGTGGATAGTTTTCAAAAGGCATTTAGGTGCCTGAAGATGTAAACAGAAGCCTAGTGGGCTTTACAAAAGCAGCTAAGGGAGTTTTTTGAAAATCCTGCTGGGTGCCTATCTGCATCTTTAGGTGCCTAAATACTTTAGAAAATTTGGCCTACATTATTTTGGCTTTTTCAAAAATCCCAGTAAACCTCATTTCATGAATGGCTTGCAGGAGCTATGTCTCAGTGTCTGTAAACTCTAACAATTTTGGTCAGGTGCCTTTTTAATTACAAATGGTTGGTGAAACACTTGAATGAGCATCTGTAATCTAGAACTGCAAGAAGATTGCTGAAAATTGTTGATGTGAAACATTTTGTTCATTTTAGCTCAATGAGGACAATAAGTGGATATTCCTTGCATAATTAATACAAAAATGATTGTTGGCTTCCTGCTTTGCAGATCTGATGACAACAATATTGTCATAAATGATAGAGAAGAGTCTTCTTGCTGAACTTTGAGTGTTTGGCTCTGTAACTTTAGGGGACACCTAAAGACATGCAGAGGATGTAGGTGAAAAAGTTTCTTATTTTCACTTCAACTCGCTAAATATCAATGAAAGTGAGTTCTACTGCTTTGATATTCTGGAGCGTAAGTAACCTTGCATGTCTGAGAAGGTTGTGTGGTTTGAATGGAGTCTAGCTGGTAATGCAGATTCAGCTTGAATACACGATGATTGCATTGCATGGACATGACTATGAAAACCATTTCAGTTGAGCCAAATGAGGCTGAAACATGCATACGCCTGGGCAATACCTAAATCTATGTTTGGTGGGAAAATGAAGGACCATTTCTAAATATGAAGGACCATTTCTAAATATGTAAATATTTTTGTCTTATTGGTAAATTAAAGTATCCTAATTAGTCAGAAAAAAATATCCCTTCTGCATAATGTAAGCCCCAGAACGTTTGGATTCTGGGACTAAGAAACTGATTTAATTCAACAAGATGAGCCAGCTGCTGAAGCCCATAACAAAAGTGGACACTGCACAGCCTAGCAGACCTAACCAGAAGGCAGAAAGTTGTTCTTTTATTGGGTCCTGATACTGCTCACATTAAAATCATTTGGAAAACTCCCATTGACTTCAATGGATCAGGATGAGGAATTTAGAGTCCAATACCCTGTTATTTTTCTTTATAAAATATGCTCAGCTTAGTGGTATTAGGTAAATTAATTGTTCTGATGAACAACCAGAGGTGAAAGAACAGACAGACTCAGTGGTTTAAATTAAAATACCTTTCAGGGGCTGGATGGCATGAAGCTATGGGTCAGTGCCCAGTCACAATCAATGTAGGCTTTTCTCCAAAACTTCTTGAGTTTATTTACTGCCCTTCCCTGGGAGACATCTCTATTAAGGACATCATCTAAGAAAGTGGCCATCAGGATATGTTTTAAAAGTTCTTTGCCAGATCAATGGCATCTGTAGCTAGTCAACTGGGAAATAACCTGCTCCCATTGCAGGACTTTGGGGGGATTGAAAATGCAAGAATATCCCCAAGCGTCTTCATCAGGAACCTGACAGAAACAATCAAGGACTCCAATCCAAAGAAAGGAGAATTTTCCTCCTGGAATTTTGATTGGTTTCTGCACCTACAGAGAACCAAAAGATGTTCACATTTTCCATAGGCCAACATTCATGGAAGCTATAGTCACATCACTATGAGATTGTCATATGTTTAGGTCATGACACTACATTCCTTGCAAGCAAACCTCTAATTGAAGGCAGTAACTCCCATTGGAGCTAATGGGATTATCGCTTTCCAAGGATTGTAGGATCAATATCTGGTAGTGAAATATCAGAGCATCTGTGATTGCAATATTTCGGGGCCACCTGGAACTGACAAGTAATGGAAATTAATCAGGAAAACCTCAGGAGATGAGATAAGATATCCCAACCAAATTCTAGAGTTGTGGTTTAACTGCTGTAAGTTTTGAATAAGCATAAAATCATCTGCTTATTTAAATAAAGCCAACTACCCAACCTCTGGAGGAATCTATGGTAACTATTACTGGGCTACCAGGCAATGCGCTAATGGATACGGATAAAATCAATACACTAGACTCTATTAATCATTATATTCTTTCCCCAGTATTAAAATTAGTTGTACTTTATTACCTTCAAGTATTATTCATGTCTGAATAGAAATTACTGTTTACCTTCTATTTTGAGATTTATAGTTTAAATTTTTTTCAATTCTACAGGGGAGTTCCTGCAACACATGGTGAATTCTTTTCAGTAACAATGATCTTTATTTTAAAAAATAGATCTTCCTTTCCTGCCAATGAACTGCACTGAATGTATGTGAAATACTCATCTCAGACCTCAAACCCATTCAAATATCACCTTGGGTAATTCCAACCCTTAGCCCCATGATACTTAGTAGGCCTCAGACCATACTTACAAAAGTTAACATAAGCTAAAATTGTTTGCTTAGCTGGAAACCTGATGAATCTCCTCTCATGATGCTAGCTTTCTTAATTTTTTACAAAAACAAATCCTAGGACAATCCTTTCTTATTTTAGATTTCATGTTGTGACCCAGGGCTGGCTGATAGGGGACAGAGATGACCTCTAGCAGGATGGATGAGGAAAAGAGTTGTGGGGTACAGAGGAGATGGGTGTTGTGCACTGTTGAACCAAACCTTGTAGTTTTAAGTGTATTTCTAACCACTATGAACCAAATAGCAGGGTCTATTTTGTTAGCTGACCCCTGCAGTGTTCACAGAGCCCTGCTATTTGTATCACAACTAATGAGAAATGAATTATTACCTTAATTTCAGAAATGCAATAAGAAATCAATGCAATGCAGTTGTTATTTAAAAGTTAGCACCATGTGACTAATTCTATTCAGAGTTTATATTTTGTTCTCCTGACATCTATAAATTACTGAGCTTCGCTCTCACAGTTTATGATGTCAGCTGAATCCCCTGAGTAGATATTTTCCTTCCAAATGGTGTTTAAATGTCTATAATTCTATGTTGGATGGAGTTTAACATCAATTGTAATGCTTTATGGCATACAGTAAACTCCCTTGTGTCATTATCAGCCAACTTGGCATTTGAGATAATTTGTTAACTGTAGCAAAAATATATAAACAATGTAATTTTCTTTTAAACATTTGCTGTATAACACATGAAATATAATTGATAACCTATCTCATAACCATAGAGAATACAATTTGAAGTGGCACTATGTGATTTTGAGTGTATGAAATCACAAGAAGGCAATTGGTTTGTGGCTCGAGTTACTTTATGTAGCTAAAAAAGAAAAAAAAACAGTGAGAAATTCATAGAATCATAGAATAACAGAGTTGGAAGGGACCTCTGGAGGCCATCTAGTCCAACCCCCTGCCCAGAGCAGGACCAATCCCAACTAAATCATCCCAGCTGGGGCTTTGTCAAGCCTGACCTTAAAAACTTCTAAGGAAGGAGATTCCACCACCTCCCTAGGTAACGCATTCCAGTGTTTCACCACCCTCATAGTGAAAAAGTTTTTCCTAATATCCAACCTAAACCTCCCGCACTGCAACTTGAGACCATTACTCCTTGTCCTGTCATCTGCTATCACTGAGAATAGTCTAGATCCATCCTCTTTGGATCCACCTTTCAGGCAGTTAAAAGCAGCTATCAAATCCCCCCTCATTCTTCTCTTCCGTAGACTAAACAATCCCAGTTCCCTCAGCCTCTCCTCATAAGTCATGTGTTCCAGACCCCTAATCATTTTTGTTGCCCTTCGCTGGACTCTCTCCAATTTCTCCACATCCTTCTTGTAGTGTGAGGCCCAAAACTGGACACAGTACTCCAGATGAGGCCTCACCAATGTCGAATAGAGGGGAACGATCACGTCCCTCGATCTGCTGGCAATGCCCCTACTTATACACCCCAAAATGCCATTGGCCTTCTTGGCAACAAGGGCACACTGTTGACTCATATCCAGCTTCTCATCCACTGTCACCCCTAGGTCCTTCTCTGCAGAACTGCTGCCTAACCATTCGGTCCCTAGTCTGTAGCGGTGCATTGGATTCTTCCGTCCTAAGTGCAGGACTCTGCACTTGTCCTTGTTGAACCTCATCAGATTTCTTTTGGCCCAATCCTCCAATTTGTCTAGGTCCCTCTGTATCCTATCCCTACCCTCCAGCTTATCTACCACTCCTCCCAGTTTAGTGTCATCCGCAAACTTGCTGAGGGTGCAATCCACACCATCCTCCAGATCATTAATGAAGATATTGAACAAAACCAGCCCCAGGACCGACCCTTGGGGCACTCCGCTAGATACCGGCTGCCAACTAGACATGGAGCCATTGATCACTACCCGTTGAGCCCGACAATCTAGCCAACTTTCTGCCCACCTTGTAGTGCATCCATCCAGCCCATACTTCTTTAACTTGCTGACAAGAATACTGTGGGAGACCATGTAAAAGCTTTGCTAAAGTCGAGGAATAACACGTCCACTGCTTTCCCTTCATCCACAGAACCAGTTATCTCATCATAGAAGGCAATTAGATTAGTCAGGCATGACTTTCCCTTGGTGAATCCATGCTGACTGTTCCTGATCACTTTCCTCTCGTCTAAGTGCTTGAGAATTGATTCCTTGAAGACATGCTCCATGATTTTTCCGGGGCCTGAGGTGAGGCTGACCAGCCTGTAGTTCCCAGGATCATCCTTCTTCCCTTTTTTAAAGATGGACACTACATTAGCCTTTTTCCAGTCTTCTGGAACTTCCCCCGATCGCCATGAGTTTTCAAAGATAATGGCCAATGGCTCTGCAATCACATCCGCCAATTCCTTTAGCACTTTTGGATGCAACACATCCGGCCTCATGGACTTGTGCACGTCCAGTTTTTCTAAATAGTCCCGAACCACTTCTTCCTTCACAGAGGGCTGGTCACCTCCTCCCCATGCTGTGCTGCCCAGTGCAGTAGTCTGGGAGCTGACCTTGTTCGTGAAGACAGAGGCAAAAAAAGCATTGAGTACATTAGCTTTTTCCACATCCTTTGTCACTAGGTTGCCTCCCTCATTTAGTAAGGGGCCCACACTTTCCTTGGCTTTCTTCTTATTGCCAACATACCTGAAGAAACCCTTCTTGTTACTCTTAACATCCCTCACTAGCTGCAACTCCAGGTGTGATTTAGCCTTCCTGATTTCATTCTTACATGCCCGAGCAATATTTATATACTCATCCCTGGTCATTTGTCCAGTCTTCCACTTCTTGTAAGCCTCTTTTTTGTGTTTAAGATCAGCAAGGATTTCACTGTTAAGCCAAGCTGGTCGCCTGCCATATTTACTATTCTTTCTACACATCGGGATGGTTTGTCCCTGTAACCTCAATAAGGATTCTTTAAAATACAGCCAACTCTCCTGGACTCCTTTCCCCCTCATGTTATTCTCCCAGGGGATCTTGCCCATCAGTTCCCTGAGGGAGTCAAAGTCTGCTTTTCTGAAGTCCGGGGTCTGTATTCTGCTGCTTTCCTTTCTTCCTTGTGTCAGGATCCTGAACTCGACCATCTCATGGTCACTGCCTCCCAGGTTCCCATCCACTTTTGCTTCCCCTACTAATTCTTCCCGGTTTGTGAGCAGCAGGTCAAGAAGAGCTCCGCCTCTAGTTGGTTCCTGAAATATTTTGCTTCTGAAATATTTTGAGCAGGAACACCGTCCTTAAGACTCGTTCTTTTTAAGTAGTCTGATAGAATTTAAAGGGGGAGGATAACCTGGGAAGACAGAGTAACTCAGGGGACTGGTAAGAGGATACTGAATTCTTTGGGTCGTCCTCAGATGGTATAAATTAGCATAGCTCCATCGAAGGCAATAGAGCTTGAGAATCTGTGTATAAATCTGCACACACTTAAGAATTTGTGAAAAGTAGCCAGAAAACGCACTGCATCTGGTATATCTCTTTCTATAGTTGTCTAAATATTAACATGGCTCCTGTTATCTGAATGTGTCCCAAGTATTTATGGCTTTCCTTCAAAACACTCCTGTGATGTAGAGAAGCAGGACTATTGTTGCTATTTTACCAATCAGATATTGAGGCACAGATACATCATGTGATTTGCACACTGTCACTCAGGAGATCTATAACAATACAAGGAATCAAATCCAGTTTGGGGTCTGGTCTGGGGATGGGGTGCAGACTGAGTAGGTTGAGAAGAAAGGCCAGGAGTGGGGAAGACGTACATCATCCACCTTTAGCCTCATGCTCCTTATCTGGAAAATGCAATATAGCCCCAGGCTTCATTAGTTTTTCCATGTAGCCCCATGGGAGAACCTAGGGCTGTTGTAGTAAAATAGGAAAATCCCTGTTAGCTTTGCTCCATTGGAGTTGTACTGCCAAGGACCAAGGGGTCAGAGCCAGGTAGGAACGTGTGATCATTTAAAAACTAGAAATTAGTTTTCCAGAAAAATAAATTGGTTGATTAGGCACCATTTATGGAATCATGATGTTTCTTAGGTTACACACATAAAAATCCCACATCCAACTCATTTCTATTTGGCCTGTATTACTAACCAGCAGTGTCCCCATGTACTTTTGTACTTAAGTACATATTTGAGTACTTTGAAGCACTCTGCATACTTGCACTCAAGAACTGTGAATATTCTGTACTTGTTACTTGTATTTAAGTACATGTAATGGGTGCTTAAAGCAAAAGTAACTTTTTAAATCATCAAGTCCTTTTTTCAAAATAGTTTTTTTAAACAACCACAGCCTTCCAAAGAGTCCTGGATTCTGGCTGGCTCCCAGAACCCATTGTCCCAACACGGGAACTTCAGGCCCTGAATTGCCGCTGCCCAGTTTTTTCCTGTTGGCTCTGCTGTTGCACCAGTCAAGGAGTGTGGGCACCCCGTACCCTTCATTTCTTATTGGTCACTGCAACCGGTAGCAGGAAGACTTGCAAGTAACTTCCCAGCTCAGCAGCAGTGAGGAGACTCACTGCCTGGCCTGGCCTGGCCTAGTGGAGGGATGAGTCAGTGGAGGGGTGTGGGACAGACGTATACGTCTGAGTTCTGCATTGAGAGAACAAGTACGGTAGCTTCATCTCATTTTCTTTCTGTTTCACTGTGTGCTTATATTATTGAGGTAGTTGTCCATATATTGACCAGACAATTGCAGGGAATACAGGAGTTGAAATAACTTGTGCTTGTTGTTGTACTTTTACTTAGGAATACGTTAAGTACTATTTCCACAGAATACTTGTACTTATAAGTACTTCTGTAATGGTGTACTTGGCACTTATGCGTTAGTCCTTTTTATCAGTACTTACAACAACACGGCTAACCCGTGTCATATGTCCCCCACGCTGTCCATTCAGAACCTCTGTTCAGAGATTCTCAAGCCTCTGACCAAATTGCCTCAAAGTTCAAAAGAAGCTGTCCGTTCTCCAATGGATGTGCTCTGGCGCCAGTAAGATAAATACAACTCATATGCCACCATCTTGAGCATCCAAATGATGTTAACAATAAAAGATTCAACTGAGAGACAGTTTTATGCGACCATAGATTGGATGACCCACAGTTACATTCCCCCAACTCAGTCTGGTTTTTTTTCTTGAATTCAAAGAAATCCCCCACTATATATAATAAAATGTGCGGCTTCTACACATCCAAAAAGGTGTCCCACTAAAACAGTCGTCATAACGCCATCACTGACGTGATCAAAACAAGTTGTAATTTTAATCAGTTAAGCAAATAGGAGATGAATTGCTTGGTAAAATAAACACTAAACTATAAAGTTAGTTAAAATCCAGTCTATTTTGAACATCTGCAGTTTGCTTTCAGATTTCTAATCGTGGGGCTCTTCCCTGAGAACCATTGTCAAGAGGAAGCCGCATATAAAATCTTTTAAAACGTTCAATATTTCTGTCAAATGAATTGTCGATTGCTCCAACATATAACCTGCATTCATTAATTCACCGCCATCATTAACATTTTGTAAGTTGTGATTCCTAAATATGCTTCTCAGATAATAGATGGGGGATTTATTTCCAGATCCACATTCTTCTAAATGTGTCCTTCATCTGGACTCTGAAAAGATTCATTTACCTTTTCTATTCACTTTGCTTTCTTGCAGGGCTTTCTTTTGTGAAACATTTCTCTTTGCTGTGTCTAGGCCTTTTCTAGCAGATAACTGGTCTACCACAACCTTTTCCCATTCACTTTGCACTCCTGTTACTATAGCAGCTATCCTTTGTGGAATACTATTGTCCCCTAAACTTCTATTTCTTCTGAATCAAAATCAAATACACTATTTCTTCCAGCACATAATGGTGGAATATGCTTTTCACAAAAAAGATCTTTATCTATAGGTCTCTTAGTTATCAGTCTCAATACTGAACTTTTTATTGTGTTTATATTATGAATTCTATTTCTACCTCAATTGTACATACAATATATTTAGAGGTATGTGAAATATTTACAAGCCCCTTATCTTTATTTAAAGAAATAAAATCTTCTAACCCTATATCTATTGTTCATGCACAGTAACACTGTTGCTAGGGGTAGCAGTATTTTTGCAGCATATTCTTTAGCTGAAGTTTCATTTTAGCACTTGTCAGCTCACTCAACAATGAGAACAAAGCAAAGGGTTTTTAAAAAATCTTACCTGAAGCTTTATACAGATTCAAGGGTAAGAGCACCAAGCACCCTATTCTCCTGTCAGTTATGCTCTGTGCATTTCTGGGTTTTGGTGTGATGTAAATGAAAGCAGAATATCAGTCTCTCATTCAAACTATGCCCGGTATTTTTGTCTCCAAGAAGACCCTGCTTATTACTAAAGGGGAGGAGGGGGTGTTACGTGTTCAACAATGAGATGTATAAAATGGGCGGTTTTTTGCCCAAAGGAAGCAAGTTTCTTAATTTGATTCCTCCATAAAACTGCTGTTTCATGAAAATCTAAACATTTTAGTTAGAACTGTCCAAGGGCTCCATCCAACAAGGATCTCTTTAACTCTGATCCAGCAAAGCATTTAAGCATCTACTTATCTTTAAGCCCCATAATCATGTACTTAAGTGTATGTTTAATACTCTATCAAATGAACTGTACAGTGCACTAATGTAACCTATATTACTGGATAAGGGATAGGGAGGTCTGTGCCTAGCAGGATCGAGCCCCAGCTTGGAGACCCTAATGTTACACTCCAATTATTCAGTTTCCTTTTCCACCTTTGCAGTTAAAACGTATATAACATTAAAAACCAAAGAATCTCTTCTTTGAAATTCAGTCCCTATCACTGGGAATGCACAGCACTACCCAGATTACCTGGAAGTCTCAGGTACTGTTGAAAAGTTTAAAATCTGTGAGAATGAGAAATAAATGTACGGAACAGACGGCAAGCAGCTCAGTGCAACAAGTAAGAATCATGGACAAAAAGCAGAGCTTCTGTTCATTTACTCAAACCACGTGGGACTAGACTGTGGCTTTTTGCCACTGCTCTGAATTGTGGGGGCTGTGCAGAGCCACATCTCCACAGGATGTGCCTATATGCTGGAGGAAGAGTAATGTGTAATAGTCTTTTAAAGCATATAGCATATTTCCCTTTGTGCAGCCAGACATCTTTTTGGGGCACAAGTGGCAGAGCGTTCTGTGCCTTGCACCCTGCTGAGTGAGGTGGTCTTGTGCAGCTTGAGCAACTTGACAGGCAATCCTGGGCAGACCAGCACTAGTTATCAGTCTGGAGAGTTACATTATGTATCAATCTTAACACACCTCTCAAGATCAACTGTTCATCACCGGAAGCCAGCTCTTACTGGGGACAACTAAACTGGGGGAAAAGACAGGGCCAGATTTGTGGCTTTCTTTATTCATGGGCTGATTCTCCCTGTGCCATGTATCGCTTACAGCAACTACTGTCTCCAGCTTGGCACCAGCCCAAGATCCCCCAATACTGGGGGAACAATTAATAAGAGATGACTGGAGTAATCCCTGAACCCATTTGCACTCTGTGCTAAGATGTTTACAAAGCAACATGGGCTCAGACACTTTCCAGTCACCAAGAATTTAAGCTTGTGACATCCTGTTGCATTAGTCCATACCTGTAGAGTGAGCTGTTATTTCTTTTTTAAAATCAAGGAGCAATTTTCTCATTGGCTGAGAAGTTTGCTTTTATTGAAAAGAGCTTCCAATAAGATCCTGTCTCACCAGTGTCGTAAATTTCCTCAGGCTGCAATCCTTCATTTCCCATTAATTTAACTAATTGCTGCCTAAATGGATCTATAGCATACTCTACTACTATACTATACACTGTACTATACTCTAAATGGATCAATGGGTTCAGTTGCAGCCTACATACACTTGCCAGTAAAGGACAGTTGTCAAATTCCATTGCGTTGCTTAAAGCTCTTAAACCAGCCTTTACTTGCTGATCAGCACCATGTACATCATGGTTAAGGTTAGTTAATTGTGATGGTATCAAAATAGGAAATGTCAAAACTTTAGCTAAAACACAAAATCATGACACACAAAATTTAATTAATATTCAAATGTTTGTCATGATAAATTCTAAAAATCAAATAATTTTTACAAAAAAAGTTAGTGATTTCATTAAAAGTTTTATACCATGTGAAAACTCACACTCAAGATGCATAGAGCCAAATATGTAAACAATTATAGCGTCTCAGGCAGTCCACCGGGGTAATAGAGCATATGGACAGGACCTCCAAGTGTGCCAAAAGAATGCTCTGTGCTTCCGGGAGTGGGGATGCATAAGTGGCTTTATAGCACATTTCTGGCTCTCTAATACCAGAAGCTTGAACTAGTCTTCGGCACAAGAAAACCAGCACCAGGGCTGTTCTAATTTGCATGTGTGGATAACAGCCCTCAAGGAGCCAATCTGCTGGCCAGGACTTTTGGATTATACCATTTGCAAGCCCCACTTCTTCTCTCTTCTCCAGCCCACCCCACAATGGTCTCTACACTGGGGGAACGAGAAAGGAATGGCATTGGGCTGGCAAACAATAACTAAATCACAATAATCGAGAACCCTAATACAATAAGAAAAATTGCTTCCAAGCCTGTCTGCAATAGATAGTAGAGCAGCTGATATCCATCTCACTCCACCTAAAAGCCCATGTCCTGAACCCTTCAAAGAAGTCCTGTTATACAGGCTGACTTCTATAGCACACTCTGATGATCAGCATATTCATACTATTTTGGACCATTTAGGGAGTGAGTTCAGAGTCGATGGGTCCTGCCAGTCACCCTGTGAACAACACGACTGTATGAATGAAAGCAAACCAAACTAAGAGCTATTATTCATGAAAATCTTCTAAAAACAGTCTATTTGCTATTTTCCCACCTTTGTAATGATGTTGTTTGAATCTTTAGGATCCTGTACATATGTAATTCCTATGGCAGGATTCCTATATAAGGGATATAAAAACAGAATTTCTTAGGATTAGAGAAACAATTAATCTCTAAAACAATTGATCCGAGAGGTAGGAGCACTTGGAGTTTTAGAAGGTTGATGGTGCAAACAGACAAAGCCATTTCTCAACTGAAAGCACTGTACTGTGCTCTACCTCAAGCACCAGAAATGTTTCATTGTTATGTTTGCTAGGCTTTCATTTATAGCTCTTTTAACACATTGTTTGGTTATAGTTAGTTTTAAAATAAAAAACCCTGAGCAAATCTCTTTCAATATTATTAGACTTTTGTATGCTTCCTTTGATAGAAATATATTCAGTTTGCTATTCAGCTGTTATTTTTCCATTTCCATTTTATTTTCTGTGGGATAAATCTTCTTATTCATTTGTTTCAATGGAGCTTGAATAAAGGTCATTTAAATTGATTCACCTTTCTTATCTCCCTCGTGTTTATTCTATAATCCTACCTTCCATTGTGCAAGGGAGAATAGCTTCCTTTCCACTGCCTCTTTCAGTTAGAGGAAAAAATGTAACCTTTTATTAAATAAATCCAAACAAATTGTACTCTAAGTCCATATTATCACTGGTTTGGGGAACAAATTATTTCATAAACTTTAAACAATTTTTCTGAAGTTCTTATAGTTTGTTACTAGCCATACTGTACTTTCGGATTCAGAAAAGTCACCTGAATGGATGGGGGAATGCCTTCGTACAATTTGCCTAATATGAAAATGAATTTTTAAACAGTTCACAACTATCCCTTAGATGGTACCTTTGCAAAAGTGTTGCAATGTATTATTTTTTTATACAAGAGATTATGTAATGTAAAACAATACACACTACCATATGCACCTTCAACAATGTGGCTGTGTTCACCACTTGCTCTGGTCCAGTTCTATGCCAGTGTAACTCCGCTGAAGACACTCAAGGTGACTGAAAGCAGCGAAGTTACATAGGCCCCAACCCAGAGTAGTATAGTGGTAGTGGTGATTAGCCTTGAGTGTCTGATGTGAGTTTTCTAGTGTTTCAGAGTTCTGATTCAGGCTCTGATCTGACAGTCAAAGCCATGTGAGTGGACACTTGCACCCATGCAGAATACCACTGATTTGAAAGAGGTTATGTGCTTGTGAAGAACCCACATGTGCAGATTTGCAGGCTCAGGGCTTCCCTTTGAATTCAGACCCCACAGTCAATAGGTTGATCCAAATGGTATGAGCATCTTGAATCTGCCACACTCAGATAATGACCTTGTGAGAATAGGTTTTCTTGGGCTTCTGGCACTTCTATTCCCTAGTCAGAGTGTAAATACAAGAATAGTTTTTTTCCTAGTGTGCTTCCAGGTCTTCTGGCCAGGGACGAAAGCAGAAGTGCAGAAAAATGACAAATCCCAGGACTAAAAGATAGCTGATCATTACAGAATATATAAAAGATTAGTTTTGGTTCTGTTGTAAAACCTGGACAATGATGAGTGAGGGGCGTGGTGCATTTTATTTCCTGACTCAGTTCACCCGTACTATCAATTCCAGGAGCACCCACTGAGATTGGGGCTCCAGTGGGCGAGGTGCCATATATTAATATAATAATTGACAGTCGCTGTCCAGAAGCGATTCTGATCTAAATAGATAACACAGACAAAGGATGGAGCATTCCCATTCCCATTTTAGAGAGGGGAACTGAAGCACAGTGCTATTAAGTGATTTGTCCGAGGTCACACAGGAAATTAGTAGCAGAGTTAGGAACTGAATTCAGATGTCCTAGGATGCAGTTTCATAATTTAACCACAATAACATCCTTTTTCTTAATGGCTAGTTCAAACCTCAAAGATACAGAAAATGAATCCAGACCTCCTGAGTCCCAATGCAAGGGCTTTATCCACAAAAAGGTCCTTCATTTCTATGATTTCCAAATATTTCCAAGTTCTGAGGCACCATCCAAACTATGGACACATCTCTAAGCTCAGCTTCTGAAGCTATCAGCCTTCAAGGAAATATTTCTGTTCTTACTGCCTGAGGTTCTTAACCTGAAATATATCCTATTTGCCTCTCCATGCACATTTCTTTCTGTCATGGTCTTTTTAAATGCAAAGCTATACTTTTAAAAAGCACCAACTGGAACAGAGTAAGTTTATACCCTCTCTAAAAGATTTGATATGAAAATAATCATAGGTGATTGCTTGGTTTGCCTTGAAAATTTACTGAGTGCATGCTTTTATTTTCCATTTATTATTGGTTGGAAAGTGTCGCTGAGGCAAATATAGACTCCTGCACCATTTTCTGGTGGTGATTGCACATCTGGTGCTGTTTGAGATAGAAAATTCTTTCCTGATCATATGTGGCTCTGTGATGCATGGCCAGTTTTATATAAGGTGATAAATGATATTCTCTAACACTAGAATGATTTAGAAGGTGAGGGAAGGGAGAGAGAATCGAGAATTTGAGCCATATGATCAGAAAAAAACAAACCAATCTGCTAACAATATGCTTAGATAAATAGGATATATATTCCTCACTTTAAACAACTCGAGCAGAATCACTATTATTTCTTGTTAATAATTAGTAACAACTTTTATTTGTAAATGGCGTTGTATTTTAATGTTTAAAAGAACTCTGATCAAAACTACCAGAGTTCTGACAAATCTTTGTTGTCCAGAAGGTACTTGTGAAAGGAAGGTGTCAATGTTACAACACTGGAAAGTGGAGGCCACTCTATCTTATAAAATAAGAATAGCATGCTCTATCCTATAAAATAAGAATAGCATGGACAATAGTAATGTAAGATTACCTGACTGCCACCACTACCAGTGTAACTCCAACTTGGCCGAAGGGAGCGTTGCTAGCTGAATGAAAATAGTTCAGGGCCTGTGCTTGTCAGGAATTTATCAACAAAACTGAAGCTTTTTGGAATAACGTATTGGTTTCAGTGCAAATGTCCTGGGGTCCAGGATGAGAGGAAGAGAAAGAGAGACCCACCCAAGAACAACCAATATCCCAGTGAGTAAGACCCTCATCTGGGAGCACACTGCATGATTCAGAGCAGGGACCTGAACTGGTGTCTCCCACATCCCAAGTGAGTGTCCTAAATACTCGGGTAGCTCTCTCTCTCTCTCTCTTTTTGAGAGGTATCATTTTTGTCCTGATGCAAAACAAAAACAAACTGTACAACCTCAAAAATTTTTCATGAAATTAATTATCATTTTCCACCCAGTCCTTTTGCTATGGATTGCTCTCTTGTGAATAAAAGAAAAGGAGTACTTGTGGCACCTTAGAGACTAACAAATTTATTAGAGCATAAGCTTTCATGAGCTACAGCTCATAAGCTTTCGTGAGCTACAGCTCACTTCATCCGATGAAGTGAGCTGTAGCTCACGAAAGCTTATGCTCTAATAAATGTGTTAGTCTCTAAGGTGCCACAAGTACTCCTGTTCTTTTTACGGGTACAGACTAACACGGCTGTTACTCTGAAACATCTCTTCTGAATTTACTTCTTTCATCATTAAGGTTGTCAGTTGTGATGGTGGTTTTTGTGGCATGGCCATTTTCCATTAGCGACTGGCATGAGACCACCTATTATAGGCCAAAGTCCAATGAAAGCTACGGAAAATAAGTTTGTTACTCCTGTCCTGAGCTAACCAAATATTGGAATGTATCAAGAGACGGAACTGGGCACAAATCAGAAGAGAAAGCGATGGCACACAATAAAGAGCTAATGAAACCACATGTAGAGTATTGTGTACAATTTTCAGCAATATATGACAGGCAGACTATTGAGAAATATAAAAAGATGCAGAAGAGCACAGCAAGAGTGATAAAGGATTTCAGGAGCTATAACCTATAAGGAGTGTGTAGGTTTGTATTAATAAAAAAAAAGATTAAGTGGGGACATGACTGAGGTATATGCAGTTCTGGAATACAGAGATCACTGATACAGCAAAATAATCAGAGTGAAAGGCTCAGAATTAGCAGGGTTCAGCTTGTTGCTAAGAAAAGGGTCCAATCCTG
Source organism: Natator depressus (assembly GCF_965152275.1). Lineage (NCBI taxonomy): Eukaryota > Metazoa > Chordata > Testudines > Cheloniidae > Natator > Natator depressus. The sequence continues at coordinate 54,726,008 of NC_134244.1, forward strand.
TGGGTACACACAGAGGTTGAGAAGAGACAGATTCTTCCTGGAAGCTACAACAGTTCACAGGGACTAGCAGCTGTGGCCCATGGCACCCTTCCATCATTCTCAAAAAGAAAAGGAGGACTTGTGGCACCTTAGAGACTAACACATTTATTTGAGCATAAGCTTTCGTGGGCTACAGCCCAATTCATTAGATGCATGCAGTGGAAAATACAGTAGGACGATTTTATATACACAGAGAACATGAAACAATGGGTGTTACCATGCACACTATATCGAGAGTGATCAGTTAAGGTGAGCTATTATCAGCAGGAGAGGGGAAAAAAAAAACAAAAAAAACCCCCACCTTTTGTAGTGATAATCAAGATGGGCCATTTCCAGCAGTTGACAAGAATGTGTGAGGAACAGTAGGATGGGGAAATAGTTTTACTTCGTGTAATGACACATCCACTCCCAGTCTTTATTCAAGCCTAATTTAATGGTGTCCAGTTTGCAAATTAATTCCAATTCGAGAGACTGCTGAATTGGAATTAATTTGCAAACTGGACCCCATTAAATTATAAAACATCCGATGAAGTGAGCTGTAGCTCACAAAAGCTTATACTCAAATAAATGTGTTAGTCTCTAAGGTGCCACAAGTCCTCCTTTTCTTTTTGCGGATACAGACTAACACGGCTGTTACTCTGAAAACTTCCATAATTCTGTTGCCCAGTGGATCCACACAGTGTGCAAAAACCACTTGTTTTCTCTTTAACCTGTCCAATTTCCATCATGCTCTGAAGCCAGTTAGGAAAAGTAATTGAGGAAATGCTGCGCAGAGGGGCTCATAATCCCACATGCTTTGCCCCTTTGTGTAGCACACCATCAGACTGTAAACTGATTTTGGCCACTATCCCCCTGCTGGGACAGATGCACGTTTAGGAGAAAAGTCTTTACAGAGAAGGTAATTAGCATGGGGGATGGTTGCTAAAAATAACGATAGGGTCTGAAACAACCAGTATGTTAGAGAAGTGCACAAGCAGCGAGAGGGGAAAATACTAGCGTACAAATGCTAGACAGATGTCTAGACCTGGATGGGACATATGGCTGCCTTGCTTTTCTAGTGTTACTATGTTACTCATTGCTTGTTTGTACATATGGTAGGTGTTTGGATCCAGTGAATCACAATAACGTGGCAAGATACTGCATTTCAGAACATATATAGGTTTCTGTTGTACAGGAATAGAGTTAACATTTGATATGCACACATATACTGAAAAATATTATCACTGATATGTGCAACAATTAATTTTCAACTCTGAATTAAAATGTCAGCTATTTGGGAAATATTTGTTTTGGTTTCTTTTTTAAAACCACCACCTTCATGTCCCAGATCCTAGATGGTAAATTTCACTGTAGATAGTGTAACCCCACACCTTGTGGGTGTGGTGTTCTGGCCCACCTAGTGGCACCAAGACCACTTCAAGAGAAAGATTAATGAATCTGCTCTGCTCTGCAGGCAGCGGGTTTTTAGCTCATGCTGTAGAGGCTGATGCACTAAGCTCCAGAGGTCCCAGGTTCAATCCCGCCCGCTGATGACCGGGGTCTGTCAGCGTTACAATAACATTCTTACCGTAACGGTGTAATCCCCAAACAGAAAGAGTTGGGGTAGTCTGGGCAGCACTGGTGACTTTAGGTATCTCAGTTGTTGGGTTCCTAACTTGAGACTGCTTCTCAGAAAGTAATAACGAATCCACTCTCTGAAATTCAGGCCACTGTAACGATTTTCAGACTGGGCACCAGAAAATGAGACATGTAGAATTGCCAGTCATTTTTTAAAATCTTGGCCAGAACTCAGAACTTTGAAGGAGTTGTGATTTTTTTTTTGACTCATGATCTGATTGAAATCTGTGGATCTGAACCTACTCCTACTGTTTTGGTTCTGGGTCAAATCCAAATTGGAAGTGGCCTGTTTACCAATTTGATTTAGCTGATGTCAGCAACTTGTGGTATTTCAATTTCACCAAATCCAAATCCTATTTCTGAATCAATCTCAAATGCAATCTGCAATTTAGGTTAAATCTAATGCCGATCTAGACCACTTACTGCCTCATCAACCCACTTATTTTTTTGGAATGGAAAGAGTTCACGGAAAAAGGGGTAAACAGTGCGGCAACAGAGTTTGCATCCGATGAAGTGAGCTGTAGCTCACGAAAGCTCATGCTCAAATAAATTGGTTAGTCTCTAAGGTGCCACAAGTCCTCCTTTTCTTTTTGCAGACACTAAATTACTTAAGAAAGTTAAATCCAAAATTGACTATGAAGAATTACAAAGGGATCTCACAAAATTGGGTGACTGGGCAACAAAATGGGGCAGATGACATTTAATGTTGACAAATGCAAAGTAATGCACACTGGCAAACATAATCCCAACTATACATACAAAACGATGAGATCTAAATTAGCTGCCACCACTTACGAGAGAGATCTTGGAGTCATTGTGGATAGTTCTCTGAAAACATCTGCTCCGTGTGCAGCACCAGTCAAAAAAGCTAACAATGTTAGGAACCATTAGGAAAGGGATAGGTTATAAGACAGAACATATAATAATTTCTCTATATAAATCGATGGTATGCCCACACCTTGAATGCTGCATGCAGTTCTGGTCAGTATCTCAAGAAAGATATATTAGTATTGGGAAAGTACAGAGAAGGCCAACAAAAATGATTAGGGGTATGGAACAGCTTCCATACGAGGAGACATTAAAAGGATTGGGACTGTTCATTTTGGAAAGGAGACAACTGAGGGGAGATATGATAGAGTCTATAAAATCATGAATGGTTTGAAGAAAGTGAATAAGGAAGTATTATTTACCTTTTCACATAACACACAAACCCAGGGTCACCCAATGACATTAATAGGCAGCAGGTTTAAAACAAACATAAGGAAGTATTTCTTCATACAACACACAGTCAGCTTGCGGAACTTTTGAGGGCCAAAAGTACAACTGGGTTCAAAAAAGAATTAGATAAATTTGCGGAGAACAGATCCATCAATGGCTATTAGTGAAGACACTCCGGGACACAACCCTATGCTCTCGGTATCCCTAAAGATCTGACTACTAGAAGCTGGAACGGGATGACAGGGGGTGGATCACTCAATAAAGTGCCCTGTTCTGTTCACTCCCTCTGAAGTACCTGGCATTGGCCATTGTCGGAGGACAGGATACTGGGCTAGATGGACCACTGGTCTGACCCAGTATGGCCATTCTTATGTTCTTACTACTCTGAACCAATGATCATTAGCATGTGGCTCTCAAAGCACCTGTAGGTCTTCATGGTCAGCCACATCTCTCTATTCCAGTTTGAGAAATTCATTATGCAGTGCTCTGACAGAGTTGCCTCAAGACAAAATATTATTTTAAAATCTATAGACATAGAGATGAATAGGTTAAACCCCTGTTTCCACTGGTAACCAAATACTGTAAGTGAAAACTTTTGCTTTGATGTTTTAGCTTTAAGAAAGTTGCTTTATTCTAAGTACCTGAATGTTCAATACTCCTGTGCTTCTCTGAAACTCTCTTCAGTGACTTTAGCTGTTAAAGGTTGAGTGTCACTGCCCTAAACTATAGCCACACTACTAGGTGCTGCTATAATGACCTTCATGAATATGTATCACATGCTAAGTAAGGCAAAATAAAATATTAGAAACTCTTAGCATTCAAAAATCTCTAGAGTTTCAGCCTCTGAGATAGTTATTATTTCTGGAAGAAGCAGGATGGGTTTTCTAAGTGATCTCTGGGGTCTCTTTTGTCCATCATTGTTGTTTCTTGGCCTTCCACAAAAAAAAGAAAAGCACCACTTGTCACAGTCATAAGCATTTTCATTCCGCAAACAATACAACCAAATCCAACAACACATCAGAATAAGAATTAACCATGAAAGAATTAAGGAATAATTACCAATAATAATAATAAAACCTGCTTCCTCATACACACATGGTTTTTACGGAGTTTGAATTCATTTCAGACTTAGACCAAATTTAGTACTGCTCAGAATGGATCATTTTCAATATAATCATAATGAACATTATCATGTACTGTGCAATGAGTGAACTCAGCTGAGTTTGCCAAAAATTCATTCCTGAAATCTCTGCCAATGCAAAAAATAGCTTCCTCCCTAGGCGTAATATTTAAGAGATTTAAAAATACTTCAGAGTGATGATAAAGTTATTTTTCAAAAGAAACTAGTTAGGTTTTGGAAATAATACTGTGTTACTAGTTCCCAGGACTAATACTCTGTCCAGGTTCTCTGACGTTATGACTTTGTGTGATCATTCAGTGACCATCTGCCACGTACATCCTGTGCTTTCATCAACATTGATTTTTTCCAAATGGAACAACCATAAATAAAATGTAGCAATTATTATGGAAAACCCGCTTTTTGTTTCTCTAAATTGTTTATGTGTAAAGCATCAGTTAAAAACACCCAATGTAAGAAGACAACATTTCATTATCAGCCCTTATTTTCAGAGGGTTATAATTCAACTGTAAAATTTTCCATATTAAACCTTAACCAGAGCTGTAGCAAAGTATTAACTTAGCCTCTCTGAGTTGTTTAGCTTTTTTCTGTTCACTGGTTCTTGCATGAAACTGCATAATCCTCCTTGGAAAGTTGAGCAACTGATTTATTGGCAATCCCTCTCTCCTTCAAAGTACTGAATTATTCTCCCTGGCCAATACACATTATTGTATTTTTCCTGCTCTGTGGTTAGACTGCTCTGGTCCTCTTTTGGTGATTCCTGATGTTGTTATTTTTGTTACAGTAGCACCTCGAGGACACAACCAAGAGCAGAGCCTCATTGTGCTAGGGGCTGTACAAAGTATGAGACACCCTTACCCTGAAGAATTTACAATTGAAGGTTGTGATTCAGGAAAGCATCCCCATTCAGGAAAGGTGCTTAAGTGCATGCTTACCTTCAGTGGGACTTAAAAACATGCTTAAATCAATGGGTCCCAGTGCACGCTTAAAGTTAAGCACAGGCTCAATGCTTTACTGAAAAAGGATAGACTCAAGTAGATGATGAAATATTTAGCTGAATTGCAGCCTAAATAGGCCAAATAGACAAAGAATAGGGAGAGGAGATCTTACTATCCTCATGTTACAGACAGGTAGCTCTTGTTGGCCTGTGCTGAGAGGAACATGCGCTGCACTCTTTTATTAAGCACCTATCTTTCACCGTAATCTCTTCTAAGCATTATGTAGTATTCCCCCACCAGTAATAATAATTATAATATTCCACCTCTAACTATCCTAAGTCTCTAACCTGCCTCCTTCCAAAATGAATGAGAAAGTTGCAGCTTCTGAGCAAGCTTTATCCCTTCCATCCTCTCACCCCAGCCCCGCAGCTCTTGCATTCCCTGCCTGAACACTCAGTAAATAGAATGTCTGGAGCTGCTGCAAAATCTAGCCACTTGTTGGGGGACTTCCCTAATTGTCTTTTTCTCACCTCTGCATTATTCACCTTTAAACCAGTAGTTCCATCATTGCAGCACAGTGTGAAGAAGCGGGCTGCTTTGTTTAATCTCCAGTGACATTTTCTATTAAGCCTACTCTAAATTACCTGACCACCTCAAGAGCACAGCGTCGGGTAATCGCTTTAGAGCGATGGTGGCTATGCAATGTCGCTGGTTGTACTGTACATTCGTAGCACATTGTATTTGCCTAGTGCAGGCAGCTTTCATATTGTTAGATGTCTCTAAAACTATGTCTTGGAAACAAAAGCATTGTTTTCCTATTGTTATTCCCAGTAGAAATGCTTTGTAGTTACTGTAAACCTGCAGCTTGTCAGAAGCATATTGGAATACATACAGCACATCATGTCAGCTAGTTATAATTCTGCTCTTTTTGAAAAATGCTCTACCATAAGGCTCCTATAAAGATTACAGGTGAAATCCTGGCTCCATTGAAGGCAGTTGGATTGTTGCTATTAAATTCAATGGAATTTTTCCCATCATCTGGCTAGTTATCATGAGGTATACTCAGTCTTCCCTTAACAAGTTTATTTCCCAGATCAATTCCCTGTAGAAGCAGAATATAAGAGGCACATTCTGCAGCTCAGCACTGCACCAATAAACAAGGAGGGACAGGAGGGCATTCCAGTTGTAGCAAGAGGCTGGAAGTGGAGCAATACACCCACCACAACAACAAAAAGCGATCGTTGTCTCTTCTCGTAATGCTAACACAATCTAGCAATGAAGATGGGAAAATATGTCTCTTTGTTACTCTTCTTCTTGAAGCATAGAATAAATTTCTACTGAAGAAAACTGTTTTATTTTGGAGGGGTGGGAGGACTAAAAAGCATGTTAATCTCTTTGCTGCCTCTATGGCTGCAGTCCAAAAAAGCCAATACATGCCTAGGTTAACTGAGCATTTAGGTTGACTAGCATTTAACTAGCCACATTTCAGTGAGGGTGAGCTGTGTATAGTTATGAGGTAATACAGTACCTTATTGTAAATGCACCTGCAATCATTGCTTAGTTAATAATCAGTTTGTGACAAGAAAAGGAGTACTTGTGGCACCTTAGAGACTAACCAATTTATTTGAGCATGGTTAGTCTCTAAGGTGCCACAAGTACTCCTTTTCTTTTTGCGAATACAGACTAACACGGCTGTTACTCTGAAACCAGTTTGTGACAGTAATTTATATATGTATTTGGTCAGTGTGTGTGTATATATGAATTACTACTAAATACTAAATATACTAAATTATTACTATCACAAACTGATTATTAACTAAGCAATGATTGCAGCATGTGTATATATATATGTGTATATATATATATATATATATACATACTGACCAAATACTTCCTGGAACACAATTTATAATAACGATACTATATTAAAAATAGGATCTCTGAATCTGTGCTTAAATATTATCTTGCACAAAAGTGATTTATCTGAATATTGTACAATAATCCTGGTTGCAAGCACAGATTTTTGCCTTTTTGTGTATATTTCAAGTAAAATATTGCCGTGTTTATTCACATTACATCTAGCTTTTTGACAAGTGATATTTATCCCTATATTGATATTTCAAAAACAACTAATTCTAGTGCCCCCTCTCTTAATCAGTCTAATTCTGAATTATCTAGGATGAATTTCACACCTGAACAGAGGACCAGCAGAGGCTTTCACATATTTAAATCCCACTTGTAAGCTTTCGGTGAAAGCTCAAACGTGAATTTCACCCCCAGTCTTCTTTCTCCATCCAGTACTTCTCACTGGTTCTGTACAAAGATATCAGTCATTAATGTTTCTCCTCTCTATCTAGGTATTTCTCTTATGCCCCCCATCATGGCAGAGTCTAAGCACCTCACGATCTTTAATGTATTTATTCTCACAACGTCCTTGTGAGCTAGGGAAATGCTATTATCCCCATTTTACAGATGAGGAAGCACAGAGAGACTTGCCCCCAGCCATATGGCATCTGTGGTGACTCAGGTAATTGGATCTGGGTCTTCCAAATCCCAAGTAAGGCCTTAGCCACTGGACTATCCTTCCTCTCTTCTTACTCCAAGTAATCTAGTCTCCATCTCTTATTTTCAGTTAGCCCAAAGACAGTCCATGAGAGTTTGCTGCTGTTTTTCCTCTTCACCAGTGGAGTGTGCCCCAATGGATAGTCAATATTGCCCAACCAGCTGAGAAATTCCATAAGAGAGCCATGTTTCAGCCCATTTCTCTGAGTTTGTTCTATTTTGTTCAACTGGGGACCTAGTCTGGTAGTTGTAGTCATTCCTGTGCAATTGAATTCAGCAGACATGGTACAAGGGTCTTTGTTTAGTCTGCACCCAAGTCACAGAACTCCCTGACAAACAATTTAGGACTGCTGAGTCCATACAGCCTTTGCAAAAAAAAAAAAAAGAAACCCCCCAAAAAAACCAACTGAACACATTTATATTTGCCTAAGTTTACTGTTGCAAAGCCCTTAGCTGATGTGGCAGTGGATATCTTTAAGGGTTCTTTTTTTTATCTATAACCATTTGAAATGTGTTGCTTGAAATCTGTTCTCTAAGTGGTTTTTTTCTTTGCATTCATCTCAGCTCTATCAGGGTTTTAAATGTTTCCAAAGACTTCTGGGAATCTATAGACCAGTTTCCCCAGAGGAGTTCTACTCAAAGAACACTGTGGAATGGGAAGTGTCAAGCTCCAAACCACAACAGTAGGTCTATCACCTCATAATTGGCATACTAGGCAGCCACTTCCCTAGCTGAAGTTTCAAATAAGTAACTCCGTGTGTCTGAAGGAAACTGGTTGCCATGGTATCGGGGTTAATTGCCAGGATATATTGTAATGAAAGAGCTCTGTGCATGTGTACCACTCCATCTAATGGATGGAATCAGCACAGCTAAATTTGTGGGTCATAAACTCTCTCCTCTTAACAGCTAATAGATTCTCCTTCAGCCCCAATGGTAGGTGTAACGTTCAGTAGGCATTCAGGGAGAGGCAGGCAGGTTGGAGAGGAGGCACAGGTATCTGCAGTCAGCATATACTGAGTTTCCTCGAGGTCTGGGGACATTTTGGTTTAGAACATGCATGTAGTGGACATGCATCCAAGGCATAAAAACATTCCAAATTTAGCACCATTATTGGTAGCCTCAGTAGAGAAGACAGCAATGGACTGAGTTTGGAACCTGACCTACACTTGCTTCTCAGTGGGTTAGAGAGCCTCCAACAGTGCCTTGTCAGAGTGTCCTTTGGGGGCAGGGTTGAGGCATGCTGTTGGAGCACGAGGGGGATGCTGTCTCTGCAGCTGCCAAAGCCATCCCTGTTTTGGCGATCACAGCAGAGGGCTGCTGATTCAGAACCTCACGTGAGCAGTCACCAGAAAAAATTACTGGAATGTTGGAATGCCAATGCATGTCTGATCACTTATAATGATGCCCTTGGTATTTGTTTATTCATTTTTAAAATGATGTTGGCCTTTGGCCAAGCGGTAGCAGAATTTGGGGCCTTGCCATTCAGTTTACCACGTGGATCAGAAATCAGTGACAGGGTTTTTTGTAGTGTAATTGTTTTCTTTACAAAATGTTCACATGTCCTGTTCCCTTGAACAAGGGTGGTAGCAAACAGCACACAAGCAACTCCTCTGCGCAGAAATCAGGGAAGGCACCTCTGCCCTGACCCCCTAATCAGCTCTCCTGCACTGCTATCTCTCTCCAGGTCCTCACACAAGCCTCACTGCTTAACAAACACTGTGCCTCTTTCCCTCCCTCAGCCCTGCACTTTTCACCCGGGAAATTCCTAGTCCAAAGTAGCTCATGGAAACTACAGGGCCTAGAAAGGTGTGTTTGGGCATCTACCCATTTTTTGTGGAGTTGCTTTGCAATACAAAGGAACCACTAATAGCCCAGACCATGAAAAGCAGCTTAATCCAGGCAATACTATTAACAATTCTGTGGGTGAGGTGACACCATGGCATCTTTAACCCTGTCTATGGAGAGTGTCACTCTGCAAGCCATTGGCACCCTTTGCCGCAACAATAATAAAAACATTGGGCAAGTTCTGGTCCAACTGAAATCTGAGAGAAAACTCCCACAGACTCTAATGGGACCAGACTTTGTCTATGTGTGACATACCGAGGGTACAATCTGGACTGATGAACAGCTGTGTCCCCTCAGTTCTCCAATCTGGGGTGCCTTTTACACTGCTTTGCTGTGAGAGCTACCACTCCTGGTCTGCATCCAGCATGTAAGTTGCTCCCAGCTACAATGTCTGAGTGCTATAGCCAGCCACTCTTGAATTACACTGCAGACTGATACCAGCAACCTCCAAGTCCCAGACTTTCCCCAGAAATGTATGTCTTGTACTGCCCAACTCTCTCCTGGACAATACAAGTCCGTGATTTTATTAATAGAATAATAATGTGATATCTAAACCAGGGTGTTTCAATTGAAGTGTTTGGGAAATGCTATTTGAGATAACAGGTTTGGGTCGCCCTGAAACGAGAACAATTTTCATTTTTTCCAGACAAACTAAAATATCAAAAACAAATTCTTCTGTTTTGTTTCATTTTGAGGGCTTTTTAAAAATATAATAAAACTGAGTTAGCTTCCACAACAAAACACCTTTCCAAAGTGAGAAGTCAAAACATTTTATTTTGGGAATGCCAAAATGAATCATTTCAATATTTCCAATTTTTTTAATTCAGCTTAAACAATTTGATGACACCCATTTGAATTTGAAAATTGATTTTGGTGAAAAAAATTATTTGCATTAAAATTTGTACCCAGTTCTAGTCAATACTACAATTTGCCAGAAAAGGAGTAAAAATGGTGGGTGGGACCCTGTTAGTGGCATATTGGACGGGGACCTCACGAGGGGCATTTTTTGGTGTCACAGGAATTAATATTGGGGGAGCCTTTTAGCTAATAAAAATGTGGGACAGATAAGACACCTACTATAAATCAACTTTTTAACATGCAGGAATTTTAGAATACACTTTTATTCACTTGATCAGTCCCCTCTGAGATTAATTTCTTAGGGACTGGTTACAGTCATAGAAATCTGTTTAAGAATCCACATTTCTGGAAACAGATTCTGGTTAGAAATCTGTGAAGCATCTGATTAGTACTGAAACACAATTAATTGGATGGTTAGTAGTTTGGGACTTCAGTTATTTTAGGAATTGTTAGAGCCTATGGGGCTAAGCAACCAAATGTTTCCATATTTTGCAGTTTAGAAAATGTTTAAGTAATACATTAAAAGCAAGCCAAGAAAAAACATAAGCAATCAATCATCCTGAGTTTCAGACCAGTTATTTAAATATAAGGTTAGGAAGCATATTGTACCCCTATAATTGTAGGTTACATAATGAGAATGTAAGGATCAGTTTATTTTCAATGAGAATAAAAGAAGAAAGCATTCAGTTCTGGCCTTTGGCACTTTGGATTTATGCCAACCACATTCTTCTGCTTCTTATCACACCACATTTAATATGTATAAGGAACTACTGTATTTCAATACAGTGTTGTTGTAAATTATTTTCTTCACATATGGTCTTCTAGACATGCATGTTTTGCCATTGCCTTGTTTAGTATTCCTGCCATCTGATTTTTAATTTGCATATCTCACTAATGTCATTCCTAGCAGCAAAAGGCTGAAGTTCTAACTTAAGGTTTATACAAATGCGACACATTTGGATTTGAATTTAGGTATGAAGAATGTAAATACATACTGTGCATTGGAAGACAAGAAGAGGCATTGAAGGATATATATAATTTAACGATAGACCAAATATACAGAATTATGCTTCGCCTTTTCATCAATATGCTGTGCAGTCTCTGGGTCCGATTCTGTTCACAGTTGCACTAGTTTATATTGGTAGAACACTGCTAACATCAGTGGAATTATTTCTCATCTGCAGTAGTGTATGTGAGATGAGAATCATGCCATCAGAGATTAATTTAAGTGCATCACTTCTTTACTTTTACTAACACAGTATAATGATACTAAGCACCTGCATGCTGCAACGATTGCTCTCTGCTGATGCTTTCCATTACATGAAAACATCACCTGGGAAAGATGCCATTATTTCCTTTAATATGCAGCTTTCAAAAATCAAAAGGCTTTTAAAGGGGGGGAAAGTGGCTTCAAATTTTGTAAAAAGAAAAGGAGTACTTGTGGCACCTTAGAGACTAACCAATTTATTTGAGCATAAGCTTTTGTGAGCTACAGCTCACTTCATCAGAAAGCTTATGCTCAATCAAATAAATTGGTTAGTCTCTAAGGTGCCACAAGTACTCCTTTTCTTTTTGCGAATACAGACTAACACGGCTGCCACTCTGAAACCTGTTCAAATTTTGTGTTTCCGAAATATTCACGCATGACACTTGTGAGAATATTCAGAAATTAATCTAAATGATGGATTTATTCATTTTTACCAATTGACGGGAGTTAGGAAGAAGCTGGTGAGCAAGTTATCTCTGAACTGCCTACTGCAGGATTTCTTGCACTTTTCTCTTAAGCAGATGAAACTGGTCACTTTTCTCTATATCTTCGGTGCTTATATGGTCCTGATTACACAATATTTAATTTATTTATCCACACAACACCTCTGTGAGGTAGGGCAATTCTATTATCCCCATGTAACAGATGAAGAACAGAGAGAACAGAGAGACTAGTGCCCAGGTTCACAAAGGTACTTAGGCATTGCTCAACTCAGCACTGCCAAGCCTGGAGCCTCCCATGGAGTGGAATATTTGGCCCCAAGCTCGGCACCCAGGCTCCCCAGACAATATATGGGTAGAGTTAGAAATACTAAGAAATGGCTCCTAAGAAGCCAGCAAATTGAGCAGAGAGCCACCTAAGCTAGCTGGGTGTGAAATGCTGAGGAAAAGAGCAGAACTGACCTGATGCACCTGGCTAGTAGACGAGAAATAGGTGCCTCTCTCCACTCAGGATCCTCAGCCACAAAACCCTTTATTGGAGCTAGGTGCCTAAGCCAGGTCAGCTGCTTATGTACCTCATGCCCTAGCGTCTGAAACCATCTCTCACTCTAATTCTATCTTATGCTCACATTTAATACCTCTCATACACTCACCCTATGTTTCCTTGTTCCCCCAGCTATCTTTCATATGGCTGCTGTACAGCCCACCTCCCACGGGTGGCATGTATCTGGGCCTCCTACTGCAGAGTCTGACAGGAATCTTGTTTTAGGCATTTTCAGAGCATGCCTACAGGATTAGGCCTTGCTGGCAAGATAGGCCTTCCTCTTCTAGTTTGAGAGTCCTGTTCCGTCTCTGACCTGCTTCTTAGCTACAGTATCAGGGCTTAGGCAACTTTGCGAATGCCAACTGACTGCAACTTAGATGCCTAAGGAATTTAAACACGTAGGGGTTAGGTGGCGGCTCAGTGGTGGTTATGAAGAGGTCAGTGGCACCTTAATGGTGGACTTAGGTGCAGGCCTAAAGATATACATGCCTAAGTATCTTTGAGGATCTGGACCTACGTGACAGGTCCAAGGTCACAGAGGAAGTCTGTATTGGGGCAGGCAATTAAACTAGGGTCTCCCAAATCCCAGGCTCACACCCCACTCTGTGAACCAGCCTTCCTCTGCTGGACCGTTCTTCCTCACTATTACTAGGTGGACCACTGGTCTGATCTGGTATGGCAATTCCTATGTTTCTAATTGCTTTCAGCTATGTCTAGCCCCAGAAAAAAATTCAGAAGGGAATTAGAAAAATATGAGCTGTATATGAAATATAAATTATTCAAGATGACAGAACAGAATAATGTTACCGATTTTTTTCTTGTTGTATTACTTCCTTTGGGTTTGGTGGTTTTTTCGTTTTTTGTTCTTTCCCCCTTGTTTTTGTTTCTTTGTTTAGCTTATTTTGGATGGTGCTAACTAGAATTCTAGAAACTGCAATAATGAAAGAGAAAACAAAATGTCCCTGCAGTGCAATGTTTTAACCTTACAATGAACAAAATAGCTGTGAAAAGATGGTATGTTTTGGCTTTTGTATTGTCAAGAAAGAATAACCCTGGAGCAGGTTATCTGGGCAAGAAATAAGTGGACACAGGTCCAGGATGTTATTTCCTAGTCTCTTTTTAATCCAGGTATTCACACAGTTCATATTAATGTTTTCATATTAAGGATGTATAAAACAGCACAATTTATATGGAGTAGTTCCACTTTCAGATCCATTTAAAATCTTGCAAGGCTTGTGCTGGACCAAAACAGATTCTGTTCTGGGTTAAAATTCTCTCACAAAAACTGTCTCAAGTCACACTGTGTCTCTTTGCTTCTTGTGTTATCATCCCCAAACCACCCCTCAGTGACCTCACCCTGATAATGGATTAGGGAAGGTGAGAGGAGGGACAAGTTCTGCAGTTGAGGCAGTTGTGTCATCCTCCCTGTCTAAAACAAATGAATTCAATAAACTTCCCTTTTGAATATAAGAGTTCATGTGTTGGCAGATAATTTTCTATTAAGTTCAAAGTTCATTTTCCTTCTCAATTAACCCAGTTCAGCACTGAGCCAAGTAGATCCACAATGGTTTTTTGAGCCTTGCCCAGAAGAGATCAGTCATCTCTAAAGAATTTGGGGGCTTTATTCTGCTTTTACACCTATGTAACTCTATTAGTATGTTTGATAGAATAGATTTGGACACCATGAGATAAGGATTTGCTTTAGAAAAGAAGATGAGGTGCTAAATTTTCACAATTACAACATCTTAATGAAAACGAGTTATTCAGCCAGGGACTTTCCAGGAATGAGTAGAAACTAGAACTCATCTTAAAGCAAAGAAAAACAGTTTTTCATAGGTTTCCCTCTTCACAATATGAAAATCTCTCAAGGGATCTCTTGATCTCACTCTTGCATGCACATACTCTGATTTTGCCCCACAGATATGTTGCCCCAAGTGATTTGCTTTCATCCACTCATCCTTCCCTGCTCCAGTGATCACAAGCTTTGTTATTACTCATCTTCTTTTTCTTTCCTTTATCCCAGCTAGCTGGGATTAGGTCACCAGATCAGTCTTTTCCAGGCTTGCTTCCATATCCACTCCATCCTCCCATATACAGTCTATCCACCATCTTCTTGCACTTCACCTGCAAACAAACCCTAGTCTCAAATACCTCCCTATCAGGATGCCCTTCATCCATCCTTTGTACATGCCCATACCATCTCAGCCTCCTCTCTTACTCCATCTCTCTGATACCCCAGACCTGGTTTAATTCCTGATGACACCATTCTGCATGTGCTCCAGCAATGCCACCCTCTTACTGCCTTCAAAGCAGTGCAGCGCCCTCTGTATTCTGTAATATCAGTGCATACTGCCACAGTATCTGCTCATAGCCTGATCAGCTTGAGTCCATATGAGCACTGAAATTTCCCAGGATGAGCAGTAATTCCTCTGACCCAGCCATATCTGCTAAATTCTGCAGATTCCGCCTCACCTCTTCCTTTTCTTCCTGATAGCTAAGTCCAGAATGCTTTGCATTTACGCTAAGTTGTATAACTACAAAATGTACTCCTAGAATGTCTTGTACTCACACTAAGTTTTATTGTCCTCTGTTCTGTGTACACGTAGGGTATGTGAGAAAAAAGACGGATGTTCTGTTGAGATTTGTCAAATATGAATTGTGTGCTAGGTACAGTTAGTGATGTCTCTAAGGTGTACTGACACATGAAATGTTATATAAAAAACCTAGGTAAGAAAAGGTGGTGGAATCTGTGGAATTTTCGATCTATCATAAGCAAGTGGGATATAAATATAAGTAAAACTGAGCTTATATAATTTGGAGTAACACTGCAACAGATGCAAGATTGTTCTCCAGAGAGGTAATTTATTAAGCTTTCTGTATTATACTGATCTATCTTTGATTAATAAACTGATTGAGCCTGGTTATCTGACATCTCATCAATAAGAGAATTGAATGCTCAATACTTCCTCAGGCCAACTTTGTTGTATGGTATATACCAATACTACAGACAACTCACACTCTTTTGCATGTATTCAGACAGCCATTAAATGGTCATTCATCTTCATAATTTCCCAGTTTAGTTGCAAACTACCAACTTCTACACCATTTCTCCTTCCATTACCACCTGCATAGTAGCATTTACAGCCCAGACAGAGTTCTCTGGCTGCATGTCCTAACCATCTTGTCTTCTTCACACAGTATATCAAGTATATGGTCAATATTTTTTCAGACCATCATCTCAGGCATGCCTTTAGTTGTTAAGGATGACACATGGAGGGTAGCAACTCTCAAAGATTCATTAGATATTTGTTTTGCAAGTCTGATTTTTTGTCTAGTGATTCACCTTTTTGGCTATTCTCCTGACTCTAAACCACTGGGAACCCTATTGGCCCAGGGCCGCCAACAGAGCTCAGCGAACTCCCTGGTCTAGGACTAGACCATTTGTGAGAGTCTCTCCTGGGTTGATATGTAGGCTAAATTAGCCACCCCTTAAAACTGATAACTACTCCCACCCTTTAAGTGCAAGCTGAAAAAGAACAAAGATCCAAAGTATCACCTCATGCCAAGCTCTAGGTATCTGGCTTGTCACTACATCTCCCTTCAGAGGGTATTCCATCATCCAGTTGCTTCTCAGGAGAACATACATAGTTTCCAATTCTCTCTCTAGAGTTCCATAAGAGTACTGCCACTCCCCAGAACTCTAAAAGTTTTTCTCTCATCTCAAAAGGATTTAATTCAGAGTTTTCATTCTCCTAGTTTAATTGCCTGCTAACAAACTTGGTTACTGCTCATGTCCTAAGTATTTGAGTCACCAAACTGAAACCCATGCACAAAGGTTCCTGAAAGCAGGTAGTCTGTGACCAGAGTTAAAGTATTTTGGCAGCTTTTACTGCATGGGTCCATGCTTTCAAATGTTTTAGTTTCTAGTAAGTTTAACTCTGAATGTCCTGCCATTTTAGTGGCTGGGGTTGTTGGGTCAGAAAAGATATTGGGGGGTTTTGCTGACTAAAATGTTGTCAAGATAAGCTTTTAAATTACTGCTATTTGCTCTCAATCTTTAATTTGATCATAGCAGTATTTTTACCTCAGGGTTTCTAAAGTTTGTGAAATGGTCCTGATATGGAACTGGGAGAGTAGGGAGTTGGTGGGAAGAGGCAGTTGCCTCACTCCGAGTTGACTTCCTAGGTCTGCCAGAGCAGAGACCCACTCTTCTGCACTTCCTCAGATCAATAAAATAGAAACATTACCCTTTGGAAGTGGGAAGGATAGAGGATTCCTTCCTAGATCTGCTATAAAGTCTCCAGTCAGTGGGAAAGCAAGGGGATTAGGAAGGACAACATGCCGGGATTCATTTCCCCTCTCCCTTCTTGTAGAGTTCTGAAATCAACATGAGGAGAGTCCCATTTCTAACCCAAAATGTACTCCTATATATGTGCATCAGTTACCTGATGAGCCTTAAGATGCTTATCCCCTATCTCCCCCTATGTTGAGCCTGGGCATAAGTAACTTGCCTCATTTCTTAGTGTGCATGATTAAGAGGGTGAATGGATCAGTACAGTAGAGACAGGATGTCTGTACTAGCTGAGATAAGGGGGAACATGCTGGTACTGTTTACAGTGGACAAGACAAGCTAAGAATATAAGATGAGGTAAAGAGTAGGTTGTGCATGCACAGCATGTGGACAGAGCATCCATACAGGGATTGGGTCCTGCAGAGTAACCAAGCCAATCCCAAAGCGTGGGATGCCATTCATCGGTAGGAATGCCTATGTTATTAGTATTCATGTATAAATGCATGTATTATCAGTATAAAAACATATAAGGAAAAGTGTTGCTGTATAATTTTCACTGTGTAGTACACCCTATAGCCACCCCCACCATTGAGTCTGCTCAACTCAGTGTAGCTCTGCTATATGAGTGATGAGATTAAAGTCAAATTGAGTTATTGGGAAACAGAGTGGAACAGGGCTTGGGGGAACCCCAACACTCCTTTCCAAAAGTGTTAAGAGATTTGTGGGACTCCTCCAATACTAAATCCCTGCAAATCTTTGAATGCTCTTCAGGGGCCGTAGATCTCACTTATTATTTTGAGCATAATGTATTTATATTTATTTATTTATTTATGGATTTTATGGGAAGATGGGAGGGGGAATGGAATCATGTTTATATTGGGAATAATTGCAACCCTATGTATGGGTTGCAATTCTGTAACATCACAGGCCACGTCTTCCTGTGACTTCATACACTGGTCTCACTCAGGTACTGAATACCAGAGAACAGAATGGAAGTGGTGAGCACCAAAAAAGAGAAACCCCAAGGTGAGGATTAGTAAATGCTTCTATTCATCGTCTGAAACCTCCCATCCCCTTGAATGCAGTGGCAATGACCATAGTTTCTTCATCATCAATACTTATGGCTCAACACTCAGTAATATATCATGGGAAATGTGCTGTGAATCTTTATAATCTGATTTTCCTACTATTCCATATGTCAAGAAGGACCATATAAGCATACCAGTTGATATACAATAGTGAGTGTGAGCAACACATCTCTTGACCTTCCCCTTTCAGGAAAGCGTTTATGAAGAAAATAAAATACTTTTTCATAACCATGAACAAAGGAATTGTGTAGGAAAGAAAGGAATCAAGAATAATGAGGTAATAATAATAGCAGGTTTGGTGTGCTAGAAAACAGTTCCCCATGGGCACAACTTGCCTCATTGTGTAGTTTATATATAGCTTCATTATAAGCAAAAGTACAATTTACTAGAATTATTTTCTGGAAGGCCTGTTTTATGCATCATATACCTCACTGGCAGTTTACAACCATTTTTAACCTGTATAAAATTAGTTATATTTATAGGTGACACCTAAATGAACCCAGCATATTTTTCTCCAGCTTATTTCCTGAATCAGATACAGTTGCTTAACTTAAACCTGGTGGATTATAGCTTTGCCACTGATTCTGCAGCCTGGATCAACCTCAGATTTTATAGTCCCATATCTGGCTAACCCAAGGAAGCTTCCTTTTAAAATCCTTCCTTTAAAGCTCACCTTTAAAATCCATAGCCTGTGAACCAACTGGAACCTGGTTCAGGTCTCAGATAGAGGGGTTTCCATACAGTAGTATGTTCAGGATCGGCATAGAAACCTTATTGCTATATAAAAGAAAAGGAAGATTAATTCTGAGTGTTTAAATTTCTTGCCTTCACCTGACCCCTGGGATTGCCACCTCATACAATACAAGAGAAGAATGATAATGAAAGTCAAACAAGAATTCAAAATGGAAACCATACAAAAACATTATCTTTAAATGATAAGGAACAGAGTTTTCTGATGTGCATATAGTAATGGAATCAATTGATAGAGTAGGATTATTCTTTCAATAGGGAGTTAATCATTCCATCACTTGATCAGTGAGTTCTGGTTTATTTGGCAGGTATATTGAGTAATTTATGGAAGCTTCATTGTCACATAAAGGTTCTGAAGATGAACTAATTCTCATAAAATCCACCTCCAAGACTCCGTTCATTTATGGACACTTACTGGACATTTCCTACTAGATGAGTCTGAATCTTCATTTGATCATGCTAGAATGCAGTTACTTAGGTGTATTGCGTACTACCAGTTTTGACTCACCAATGCTCTACAGGCCTGTTCCAAAGCCCATTGAAATCAGTGGAAAAGCTGCTATTGGGCACTTTAGTGGGCTTTGGATCAGACCAGATATAAATTTCAGGTTTACCCTTCTCTATGGATAGTAGA
Organism: Natator depressus; assembly: GCF_965152275.1. NCBI lineage: Eukaryota > Metazoa > Chordata > Testudines > Cheloniidae > Natator > Natator depressus. The sequence goes on from NC_134244.1 coordinate 54,745,237, forward strand.
GGAAATAAACATGATTACTCTTGACTTCTTATGGGACACCCCTATATTTCTATATGTTGATGCTACCTGGTGTGATCTTCCAATTATACTCCCACTGTGCAACGAATAATGATGGTGTACTTCTGTCAATATTGTTGGTAAAAACAAGCAGTGAAAATAGCTTCCTTCTCTGTCAAGCTTACTTTCTCCCAGAGTCAAGGAGAAGTATGAAGGGGTTGTTTTCAAAAGAAAAAATCAATCTCAAACCAAATGATATCAAGAGTGTGATGCTTTTAATATCATTTTTATATTAAGATAGCAGTATGAAATCAGGAGATAGAGATATATGCTTTAAAGTGTACTGTGTGATAGAGATATAGAAATCTCACAGCCGATACCTGCCCTGCTGATAAAAGGAAAGGTCCACTGGCTACTTGTGCCTCACAGATTACTGCCATAGCATCTGAAATACTCTCCCAGGTGACCTTTCACTGAAGCCCTGAACTGAGAAAACTGTGTTCCAATATATGGGATAAGAAAAGATGATAATTCATTACCATATAATGATTTTCCAGAGTGAGAGCTCATCTCAATAGTATATTAAAGCAATCCATTCAGGTATAACACAATAAATAGGCCAAACTGTATCAAAAATCCCTGAGCCATACAAAACCTATTGGCAATTGAAAGATAAGCGTCACAGTAAAAGCTACTGTATATTTGCCTTCTGGTAGAAGAACTATTTTCAAATCCCCAAAGATTTATTTAAAACATTCTGCAAAGTCTCCTGGAAGACCAAGGTCCAGGGACAGAATGGACTTCAAATCAAAGGCTCTGCATGCTGTGACTGACTATTGTGTTCTGCATAGCATTTCATTTTGCCATCCCCACATAGGCTTTTTTTTTTTGAGGGGGTGGGAAGGTATTGTGTATGGATTGTGGAACTGTTCCAAATCCCATTAAAGTTAATGGGAGACTTTCAAGAGGCTCTGGATCAGGCTGCTCTTTTGCACTAGCCAGCATAGCTGGCAGGAGCATAAAGGGGGACCACATGCACACTGCATGTGCTTCCCGGAACCTGCTCCTCTTGGTTTGTACACTAAAACATAGGTCCTTTTACACACTCAAGGGCTGTGCCTTAAAGAGTCAATCTAGTATTTAAGATTGCATTGTGCTAATGCCGAACGACTTCAATCCGAAATTAAACAATAACAGCTAATGGGAAAAATACTAACATGTTTTCCTCAAAACACATTTTGAAATGGGAGTGGGCAGAGATCAGGAGTACACAGCATAGTGGGGAATGTACAGTTCCCAATACTTATTATTTCATTTTGTTTTCTTGCTTACTGTGTATGGAAATCTCACTTACAATTTGCTAAAGGATTTTGGGGAGTTTTCTGGGCAACAAATTTGGGAAAACTTTAGTGGGGCTAATTTCAGAGAAAGCAAGACCTTCTAGGAATCCAGTGTGCTGGGACCCTTTCTAATACACAACACCTTTATTATCTGTAAGTATAATATGGCAACAAGTGGAACAATTCCTGATATTTGTATATTTGAGAGGGCCACAAAACTTTTGAGTGGCGTGACAGAAAGAGCAGCCACAAGTGAGTAGTTGTATGTGACTGAGATCAAAACTACAATTGTACTGTTATGGTGAGAAGTGCTTAGAAGAAAAATAACCCACTTCTTGAATCTTTGCTGGGTCTAAATTCACTAAGAGAGAATGAGTGGATCACAGGTAGTGTTATGAGCTCAATGAAATCTTGTTAAGGAGTGAGTTAAAACCGCTTTAAACTGCGGCGTGAACAAGTCCCCCATTTAAGTCAGTTATAAAAGACATTGAAGGGCCACACCTGAAACAAAGCCTAACAAATACTGGTCAGAAACTGGGTATTTGACTTGGTATTGTGACCAGGTTTGGAGGGAAGCAGGTGGAGGGGAGAGAGAATACACACAAACTCAGAACAGAATGAGTGTGAGAGACAGCCTGAAGGAGCAGCTGAATAAGTGGCTGATCGTGGAAGAAACCAGGGGAGAGGTTTTTTTGGCTGAAAAGTCTGCTCTTGGTGCCGTGAGCAAAAGAAGCTGTTTCCTGCTATGTGATTCCTTCCACGTTCAGAGACTTGGGACTTTCATTTATTTACTGCATCAAAGAAATATCTGACTATTAACAATTTCTGTTCCCAACTGGAGCACCCACTGGGCCTCAATCTTTAGCTAGCCTCTCAGGTTGAAAAGGGGCAACAATACCAAAATAATAAATTATCCTAATCTGCCCTTATCTATAAACATACAGGTCCTACAGACAGACTGGGTAAATAAATGGGTTTCATGAAGCAAAAACAGCCCTGTTCAGATTTTCCTGCTGCACTATTTGGACACTCTCTCCCCTGCTGTTACCCCTTTGTAGAGTGGTAACCAGATTTGGGACCTCGCAGGATGGTTTCTGTTTCAACGGGAAATCGGTGACACAGAGTCAGGTATTTTCTTACTCTAATCTGTTTATTTATAAAATATACCCATGTCATGTTTCTTGGAACAGCAGTAGGGACAGACAGCATACCAGCAGTAACATTCTGCAGGAATCCGAGGTCAGCAACCACCACCTTCCCCTGGAAGCAGCTATACTGAGTTTCTCCTTTTCCCCAGAGATTCACACAGACTCACAGCCAAACACAGACTGATTCTTTCCAGGGACCACACCAGAGTCAATGTCCTGCTGCTCAACCCTAAGAGTTTGAAACATAAGAAATCCCATTAGCTGCACATTCTTCCTCTGGACTCCCTTGTCTTCCAGATTTCTCTTTTGTGTGCAGCTCTCTTATACTAGCAAAGGACTCCAGCTGCTTCTACTGTTGGGCAAAAAGAAGAGGGCTTTAGCACACACAATCACTTAAACAGGATCAGTGTTCGCCTCTGAATCCAGGACCCCTAATGTTGGGCCAGTTTTATTTTTGTAAAACAAAATATGTTTTCCTTCTTGGTTTATTATTTTTAAAGGAAAATTATTCCACAAGTTTTTCCAGACTGTAAGGGCTAAATTACTGTGCTTCTTGGACAAGAACAGGTCAATAAAACATGTAAATGTGTAGTAATGGATGCTGAAATCCATACGTGTTACTGAAAATTTTTGTGAGACATCCTGCAGTTTGTCCACATTGTATCTGAATGAATAGTCTTCAGATATTGTATGAATTGTTGAAAATACACAGAAGTTTTCTTAGTATATATTCACATCATTTACTCAATGCTGCTATATGATTGGTACATTGGCTCAAACATAGCTGAAGCCTGCTGAAATGACAGAGAGAGTAATACATCCATGTCTGCAAGCTCATCAAATAAGTAATAAGTCAGAGACAGTGTCCAGATGATAAACATCTCACACACCTGAAGGGACGCTATTGAATTGTATGGGGAAAGGAATGCTCAGTAACACTGCACATGAGTTGATGAGGGGTCAAGAATGCTGCTTGACAGACAGTGGGAGCTAAGATTTTTGAGCAAATGTTTTACTCCAACAACAATATCGGGTCATGATAGTGTCTGGGATTCATCCATGACAAAAGTCAGATTGCTCTATGAATCTGGCCATCTGCCTAGCTAAAGTGAAGTGAGACACTTTTAGCAGCAGTGCCAGATAGGATACCATTCTGTCCAGGAGGAAATTTTGTTCAATAAGTCAAAACTCATTCAACAGAGCTGCAATATGAATATTATTTAAAGATTATGCAGGAGCACACCAACTATTCAGAAAGGCTGAACAGTTTCTCAAAATTCCACTTGAAAAAGCTCTCTGGTAAGTGCTTTCATAGTAATCACATTCAAATTCTGAACAATTTTATAGGCACAAATCATGAAACCTAGAATAATTGAAAATAGGCTACTTCAGGAGTTCTCAAACTTCATTGCACCACGACCCCTTTCTGACAACAAAAATTACTACATGATCCCAGGAGGGGGAATGAAGCCTGAGCCCCACAGCCTGGGGTGGTGGGGCCAAAACCAAAGCCTGAGCCCCACTGCCCCAGGCAGGGGGCTCAAATCAGAAGCCCAGGGCCTTCAGCCCCAGTCTGGGGACCTGTAACCTGAGCCCCACCATGCAGGGCTGAAGCCCTCGGATTTTGGCTTCAGCAGTGGGCCTTGGGTTTCAGCCCCAGGTGGTGGGGCTCGTGCTTTGGCTTTGGCTCTGGGCCCAAGCAAATCTAAACCAGCTCTGGTGACCTTATTAAAAATGGGGTCGTGATCCACTGTGGGGTCCCAACCCACAGTTTGAGAACCGCTGAAGTACTCTAAACACAGGGACGCTGATTAAAATGGAGATTTTGGTCAGCAAAGATGTGTTGGACACGTTCAAAAATGGGTGTGTACCTGCTTTAAGAAGACCGAGGACCTAGTGGTCATTAGTTATCTACACAACAGGCACTATACATTGGCGTCATTTGAAGAACGGACACTATTAGTTGTGGTGATGATTGTGGCACAGACAGGAATGCTGTTCCTGTATTGTTTTATTTTGTACCTATCCATTCATCAAATGAGCATTCTGAAGAGCGAGCATGCCAAGTACTAGCAAGTAGCAAGTATTTCAATTCCTGTCCATATTCCCCAGCAATGATGCTCTCTGCACAGCTCCAGACGGTGATTACCGAAAAAAGAAAAGCTGTTCATATTCTAAAAAAAAAAAGAAAAAAATGAGTGCCAGATTATGGCAGAATAACCAAATATATTATAAGAATCACTGCATGTTTTAGCTAATCCTCAAATAGCAAATCTGTTAACTCAGGATCAGATAGTGCCCTGCCCCTGTGTGGACATACAGGATACTTCCCTTATGCTGCCCCACAAAGGGACGGGGCATAATTTCAGTCTGTGCTCAGGTGAGAGAGCGGAATGGGGAGGGAAGGGCTGATCGGGTCAGAATCGGGTAGGCTGCAAAAGGGGGATGCATGCGGTAGCCTCCTAAGTAATATAGCAGCAGTCCTCCGCTGCATGTTCAGGACCTCTGGGAGCCAGTGAACGCCTAGTATCCTTGTTCTGGCAATGGATAAGGCTACGTCTACACAGGGATAAAAAACCCACGGCTGGGCTGGGTTAGCTGACTCTGGCTTGTGGGGTTGAGTTTCCGGGACTGAAAAATCACTGTGTAGATGTTCAGGCTGAGGCTAGAGCTGGAGCTCTGAGACCTCATGAGGTGGGAGGGTCCCAGAGTTCAAGCTCCAGCACAAACTTGAATGTCCACACAGTGATTTTCAGCCCAGCAGCCCCAACCCAGCGAGCCTGAACCAGTCTACCTGGACTCACCACAGCCATGCCACATGTCATTTAATCCTGTGCAGATGTACCCAGAAAGACTCAATCCCAGTCTCGTCCTTAGTTAAGTAGTAAATTGGAAGATCCATTTCCTTATCCATCATAATGGCAGTGCTGTGTCAGAAAGCCTTTTTCAACACAGTATTCAGTCCCATGTCTTGTGGGCCTTATTCCATCACCCTTCCTCATGGCCCAGCTGTCAGAAGACGACACTAAGCATAAATAAGTGTTGCACAATCAAGCCTTTTCCTAGAATTTTCCTTAGCACCAATCATGTGGCATCTAAGTGATTCTAACTGCTAGTACTTCTACAAGAATGAACAGAGTGGCTTTTTCTTCCACCTGACTAGGATCAGGGTGTGTTGTCCGTGGCAGTGAAGTAAATGTTGCTGACACACCTAAAGACAGTGAAGACAGGATGGAAGTGCCCAGAAACATTTCCCATGTATTTTTGCATTATAACAAATTAGTAACTCTTTCATTTCAATATGCTCCTGTGTTGCCTTCAGAGTGAACCAAGTGTGTTAGTCCTCATCTCTACACAAATCAGATTAACAATACGTAGCCTAATTCTCCACTGGCTTACATCAGTTTTACACTTTCATAACTTCACTGAAATCAAAGCAGTGGAGAACTAGGCCCTTTCTATATAAATGGTGCATTTCGGATCATTTCTGAATATAAATTTTTTTTTTTATAAAACATAGTAGAGTTCTCAGCCAGAAATGTACAATAATCTAAGATATCATTGTGTACTAGCAGAGCTATGCCTGGCAATGATTAATAATAGCTCTATTGCCAAACTTTTGCACTTCCTAGTTTATAGCAGTGATATCCACATCTCAGAAGGTTTAGACTCCCATTTCATTTGGTTCAGTCCATCATCTAAAAGTTCAGAGATTAATCTGAACTTATTCAAACGCCATTGCATTGGGCTAGGAATTTTGTGAAAACAATCTTTCAGCCCCTTGCATCTACCTCTTGCTGCTGTAACCAGATGCAGAAATGTATTTCAAATTAAAATTAAAAAATTAACCAAACTACCATGAATAAACCACAGGTTCTGGTTCAGCTTTGAGGTGAAACTCCATGTAACTTCTTATTTTATCTAACTGGTTTGCTCACATGTACTTATAAGCCGTAATGTTAACACTAAAGTTGCCCCACCTCAGTTTATAGCATATTAAGTTGCAGTAAGTGATTAAATCAGTGATTTAATGTATAGCGGTTGTTGTAAAAAAGCAGATATTCTGTTGCTCAGATTATTATACCTATTAATGCAAAAAACCATTTGATGTGTATGTTAAGAATTCTAGCAGATGTCTTTTTGATGTCAAATATGAAAGAGCATACACTTCATTAAATTACACATCAAAGCATGAAAATGCAACCATTAATCTATATTTAATGGCATTCTCCTAACAATGCCTTGTAGAAATTAAGAATGCACAAAACAGAAAAAAATACAGAAAAATCTAATTTATACTATAAGAGATAGGTAAGTTCATAATAGTTCATATCTTTGCTTGTTTAAATTGTCTCAAATACCCATTCTATAAATTAGGAATGTGGTAGGGCCCCATCCAGCTGTCACTGACGTCAATGGCAAAACCTACACAGTCTACAATAGACACAAGATTAGGTTCATAAAAGACCAACAAAAAGTGCAGTGTCTTGGAACTTTTAGCAGATTCCTTATATTGGCTTTTTGAACACAGTAGACATTTTCTTAGTTCCCAAACAGGGCTGAACCTGTCCCTAGCATATCTTAAATCAGCATTATTTATAGAGCTGGCTATGTGAGCTTTACAACACCTAGGGATTTTCCCTACATCAGGGGAATCCATGGGTGCCCTGGTAGGGCAGGTCTCCATTCCTACCAGAGTGACACCAAGAGGATGGAGGTACAATCTGGCCCCATTGATTTCAATAAGACTTACTATAGTAACTTTTCGTGGTAGTACATCTTTGCAGAATCAGACGTTTAATCTTTTACTGATCATAAGCGTTCATTACTGGAGAGTAAAATGGCAGCTGAAGTACAAAGAATTGCATTATGTAATGCATAAACTTGTTTGGAAGGAAATCTCGTGCAATGGAATAAGGTTCTAGTTTAACCAGTAGATCAAGAATGCCCTAGAGGAGAGGAATATAGGTGGAAGGGTGCAAGGGAGTCTTTTCTGCCTACAATCCAGGTCTCACTTATGCCACTGCCAGTCATCACAAGGGGCCATTATAGCGACAAGGTATTTGCAACTCTCCTCTCCAGTGGCCACAACCTTAAGACAGCCCCCTTGGTGGTAGTACAGGAGCCATTATGCTATATCCATGGCACTGGGGAATCCCTCTTTTCTAAGGATCTTTGTATTTCTGACTGTGGAAGTGTTGGAGCTACTTTGTATTGGTAGTTTAGGCGAAAGTGCCCAGATTCTTATCACTTCATTCCTGGCAGCAAAAAATAAACAGCATCAACACTGCTGACCATTTAGGGTTGAGCCAACTCTTGTGATTTTATCAGAAGTGTTATAATATTTGACATTTTACTTGAAAGCCCCAGCCCTTGGAGTTATATGATTATGCAAGACTCTCAACTTTTTCTCGAGGTTGTGGAGAAAAACTTGAAAATGTAACCTGAGTGGACCCTAAAGGCTCAAAACCCAGAAAGCAAATAAAAAGAACCTACAATGTAGTATCATTTATTTAATCTCATGATTTGTAAACTAAAATAATGATTTCAGCTTGACTTATGTTTTTTGAATATTTGGGGTTGACAATACCGATTATGTGACAAAATTCAGAAGACAGCCATGAGGTAATTTAGCTATTACTGTTCACAGATTACTACAGTGTTGGTGCTCCATCCTGAAAAAGCTGAACACTCTCAGATTCCACATGCTTCAGCAGCAAGTCAGGGTGCTAAGGATCTGACAGGATCAAGCCCTTCATGATTTGAAGTAGGGCTTGGTGAATTCCTCAAATAATTTTCTCTAGATATTCATTCAAACGGAAAATGTAATTTGATTCACTGTTTTCATAACCCTTTTGTGTGACCTTTCCATGAATATCCTAGTGACAAGTTACGGGGTGAATGTTCAATTAAACAGAAAACTTTAAGATAATATTGGAAAATATTCACAGAAGGTGGATTTTAAACATGTAAATGAGAGAGTAAGCACCATGAATGTCATTCTGAAGAGTTAAACTTATCCAGAAACTATGAGAAGTGGTCTGCGTATACAATCAATACTACTGGAAATTTATATGTAGCTATGTTTCAGAGTAGCAGCCATGTTAGTCTGTATCCGCAAAAAGAAAAGGAGTACTTGTGGCACCTTAGAGACTAACCAATTTATTTGAGCATAAGCTTTTGATGAAGTGAGCTATAGCTCATGAAAGCTTATACTCAAATAAATTTGTTAGTCTCTAAGGTGCCACAAGTACTCCTGTTCTTTATGTAGCTATGAACATTTTTAAACAAGCTGCTCTTGACAATTTCTACAGAACAAGAGTGAGTACAGAAGTTCTGAGTGTGTCCACTTTACTCATGCAAAAAAGATTGCGAAGTTCTAAGGCTACAATATTCTCAGAAGGAAAAGTTGAACAGTACTTCAAAAATGCTTATTGTATTATTTAATGACAAGTATATAAGTCATCCAGACACGGAACAGAAGTTACCAGGTGACCTCACAGGAAAGCTTGCTTTTCAAAGTTTGGTTATCAAAGGTTATGAATAATTTCCAAATTCACAGCTGTGAAAAATGCATTACGGACCATAAAATCTGGCTATTGTAGGGGGGTCACAGTATTGCCACCCTTACTTCTTTGCTGCCTTCAGAACTGGGTGGCCAGAGAGTGGAGAGCATCAGCTGCTGGCCAGGTGCCCAGCTCTGAAGGCAGCGCCACCGCCAGCAGCAGCACGGCCAGCCTTACAGCCTGGCGACTTCCCAGGGTGCTGTGGTCAGGGGGACACCATGGTCACATACACAGCCAGCCCAAGGCTCCTTTAATCCCCAAGTGCTGGGCCCACAGCCAGGGAAGGGCAGGGCTCCTACCCTGCTAGTCCTGGCTGGGCTGGAGAGGGGTGGGACTTTCTCTTCCCCTGCACAGGCCATTCCCCGGGGCCAGGTCAGACCCACCTCTGGGAACCTCCCCGCAGCTCCTGGCTGGGAGCCCAGCTCTGAGGCAGCGCCCCCGCCAGCAGCAGCGCAGAAGTGGGGGTGGCACGGTACGGTATTGATCATGAAACGCACCAAAATGGACTGTGAATTTGGTAGGGCCCTAGTTATGAATAATCACAACAGTACTTTTTCACAACAGTGTTCTTGAGCTACTTGTTTAGGGGGGAAATCACGAAGAAATTCTTGCGTACTTTTGAATAATGAATAAATTCAATGATTTTTTGCAATCTTATCATGAGCATTTGAACAACAGGAAAGTGGGGAAACTTAAATAAGTTATTTGTTATGAGTTACTCATTCAAAGGTACATCTTGCCAACCCAATTCTCAGAACAGGTTCACAGAAATGATTAAATGCACCTGGCCTGCTATAAGACTGCAGGTGGCTACCATGCAAAATTCAGGCTTTTGCAAGCTTTGATCCAAAGGAGGTGAGTTTATGAAATAGGATGCTGTGGTTCTTCTGTGGGGCTATTGCTAATGAGGGCAGCATGATGGCTGTTTAATAAGCCCACTAGGGGTTTCATGGATCTTTTAATTCTTGTATGAAATTTTGCCCACCAATTGGAATGCATACGAAAACCACTGACATTAAATAAAAAATGTACACACACATACACACACGCATGCACATACACCTTAGACCAGTTGGTTCTGTAATTTAACATCATCTCAATATTTTTTTCCTGTTTAAATATGGTGTGGTTTGTCCTGCACATTAGGATTTTGCAGAGGTACCTTAGCAAACTTTAAAAGAGTTGTAGAGATTTTCTGTATGTTCTCAGGCTCTATAAAAGATTTTAGTACACAGTGAATAACAATAGAGTCCTGTTTTCCCTTGTAGCTCAGAATAGTGTACTGTATAATGTTTAATGCCTCATTTTAAAAAAAAAACTTCATAGCATGCCTGATGTATTGATATTGGCTGTACAGACTCACAGAATTGGCAACATCTGTGGAGTGAAACGAGGAAGACGAGGGGTATTTGGAAATGCGAGAAATGAATTGCATCATCAAGAAACACAAGGTGTCTTTATGATCAGAGTGGGGACATCAAAGACAAGGGAGATTCATGATGAAGTGTTATATGAAGAATGAAAACCAGTGAGAACACCACAATATTAGGTATACCTTGGGCTCTCCAGAGGGAATTCTGACTGATACAGGTCTTGGGGTCAAGTGTCCAGATGTTTTGGGCATTCCATTGATATCAATCAATCAAGTAAAAAAAACAAACTAACTAAAATGAGTTATATTCATAGATTTATTTCCCTTTGCCATTAAGAAAAAAATATCATATTTGAATCTGACTATACACACATAAATATGTCTCTAGCAGGGCTAGGAGCTGCTGCCAGATATGCACTGGAAAGCTTCACTGGAAGTAGCATGTCATGAATAAGAGGGGAAAATTAGACGTGAGGTATAAAATCATTATCCCCAGTATTACAGTGTTTCAATGGTGGCACCATGGTTATGGTTACAAGTGAAGATCTTGGTTTTGTAACTAGAGCTATGTAGGTGGACCACTGTACTCCCATGCGCCCGTTATGTCCCCTTTTGTGTATCTAAGCCTGGATGGGGACAACGTCTCAACAGTTATGAAAAATTATCAGCTATTTTGGTTTTGGGGATTGATAACTTAAAACCAGCTTCTTTTTTTAAATATTCAAACTGACTATGAACTTGAGGCCTGACCCAATGCCCACTGAAATCAATGGGAGTCTTTCCATTGACCACAGTGAGCTTTAGATCAGGATCTTACTTCTCTACATAGACAAATGCCTTCAACATACTGGGGTCAAATTCAGTGCTGGCCACATGACTTCAATGAACATTTTGCTCTTTTATACCGGGGTGAATTTGACCTTGCAGCACTAGAAAATCACAAATATAAAATATAATAGGGTGTATGATGTCCAATCAGCTGGACACAGAGGTACAACAATTCAAGTCTAAAACACACCTGCATAGCTGGAGTATCACACAGGTAAATCCAGCATAAGGATGTATAATATCAATTCCCAGCTGACTCAGCTTAACATTGACTGTACTGATCCCTTCTTACATCCAGTCCTTCTATTTCAACTCCCCCTCTTGTATTTGTTTTCATTTTAATGTGTGATCACCATACTGCATATTGATGCAACCATTGCATTAATTAAAGTTTATGTTGAGGGCATGGGGAGGTGGGGGATACCCTTCAATACCATATTAAATTAGAGTTTTAACCCCCTCTAATTGTACTTTCTATAATGAAAGATTTTGTTAATATAAAATGTCTGCTGTCTTTGCACGTCTCCAATGCAGTAAATAGTGCATATAGTAATATTTCCATCCGTAAACAGCTTGGAGTGGATATTGTTTTTGAGTCAATGCTTGTGTATGAGTATAGTGATAATTAAAAAACAAACAAACAAACAAAAAATACACCACAGTTCCTGCATTGGACATTGCAGCATTTAGTTAGAAAAACCTGTCTCAATAGCAGCATTGAGTTAGGAAATCCTGTCAGGTTTTTTTTTCTTCTTCTTTTTTCTTTCCTCTGAAGGTCAGAGGTTTAATTTGTATGCTCATCTCTCTTTTTCACTTTCCAACATATCCCTAATTGAAATTTGACACATATACCCATTAGCTGAATTTATTCCTTTTCCATGCTTCATTAACAATGCTCTTTGCTATACTACGACGATAATGCTCATCATAAAATGCTCTCCTATTTAATGCGGATTACAATGGATGGTGATTGATGGTATGAAAGGTAACATGGAATCTATAAGGTAAAACTTTACATGCTGAATTTGCAAGCCGTGTCATGAATTTCAACATTTAGAGACAAATTCTGCCCTCTCAGCTTCTGTGATATGGGTGTCAATGTGAACTAGCTCCACTGTTGCCAATGGAGTTATACTTCATTTTACATCAGTGTAACTAAACCAAAATCCGGCCAGCACTGCATATCCTAAACCCAAATTTGTCAAAATGATCTTCTGCTAACAAATTTGATCCTGAAGTATATTATTCATCAGAAATGTTGAATATAATTTTCTCTGCGAAACTGTGAACAATTGGATCTTGCAACTAGAAAATGAAACTCAAAACTCATAAATGCAAAGGAGAGTTTCATTTTAAAATTGCAATTCCCTCTTCTGGTGTGCTGTACCACTTGTCCATGAAGTTATGTCTCTTTGGAACATGACATTTCCCCATGGCATATACATTTCATTGGGTTGCCATGGAAACTGGGCCACTCTCTCTAAAATATTTCTTTAGAACAAGAGGAAAATGGTTGTCATTTACAGTGCATAGTTTTGCAGGTTAAACTTTCTATGAGCACTCTGATAGTGATATAATAGAATTCCAGAGCTCAGGGAAAATATAAAAGGAAGGAGTGTTCATGTATTTAAATGTGACAGTCAAATGCTTCACTGACTGACATCCTTTCTTCTAATGAGAGGTCATGGGCTTTACGTGTAACATGCTGGCTAAATGGCCCAGGGATGGGTATTAGTGATCCTATTATGACCCCCTGATTTTCAGTTGGGGCTACATTATCCATGATCTTGGCACAGATGAGAGAGGTCTTGCCAGCTAAGAATAGCAATAGCACAATGAGTGAAGTATCCTGGCTCTGAGAAACCCAATATCCAGGAAATTCTCAGCGGCCAGATGTTGCTTCTTTCTGGCCCCTCTGCACTGCCAGAGGCCACAGAAGGAGCTGGAATGCACTACAGAAACTGACCCAACGTCTGTATATATGTGCCCCAATGAGAGGATAACAACCCAATATTTAGTCACAGCTAAAGGAATTATTCCTATAGCTCAAGTGGTAGGGGCTGGTGCTAAAAGATCATGGGTCTTATCCGTGCTGATGACCCAAGCTGGGAGACTTGTTTATGTAAATCAGTCTAGATTTTGGCTCCATGACTCGAAAGAAAGACTAGTTCTAAATATCCCATCCACATAAAAAAGAAATTTCCTACAAAAAATTTAAGTGCCAATATGAGTGAGAATAATTAGTTGTCATAGAAAGCCTCTTAAGGAAAATGACAGGATCATCAACCCTGCCGGTTTTATGGCCCACCTGAAACCAGGACGAATTTAAATCGTCATCATAAGTGCAATCATTTTTTGCCTGAGGAGGTTAAGATGCATTGGGATAATCTTTGGCTTAGCATCTGAACTTTCGGATGTTTATCAGAATCTTTTGAGGTGAGCCAATCACTAATTTTAACACCTGCACACAAATGAGCCACTACACAGGTGAAGCTGAGCTAGGGGTGTGAAAGGCCCATGCACAATTAGTCATGAGAGACAGATTTTTTGCTGAAACTGAAAATGTAGGGACATTTTAGTGTAACATATATAGCAGGGGTGGAAAGCAGGTGTTAAATTGCAAAATATTGCACTTTTTTAACAGATGAATATTATTTACAGTAGCAGAAAATCTGCTGCAGTGATTTTCACACTACACATTTCACCTGTGAGGCGCTACATGACTTTAAATTCCCAACTTTAAATTAGACTATTCAGCTCAATAGAGGAATTTATTCCAGCTTCTAATGAATAGCTCTGCTATGAGCTTCATGATGTCAAAAGCGAACGTGTCTAAATAGGACTTTGCAGGAACACTACATTGCACTTTTCCTTGAATAAACATATGATACATTTTCCAGCTGTTTCCCAGATATCATATGTATGCTTATAGGCCCCTGCTCTATTGAGCGTGTCAATAGTGCCACTATCACATATGACATACAAACACTGAAGAATAAAGTGCTTTGAGTCCAAAATCATTGTAGAAATAGAAGGGGTATGAACGGCTGCTTAGATATGGGAATGAAAACAGCCTCAGGGAAAGAAAAAAAACCATTCTGCCTCATATTGCACTGATGTCCCAGCTTTAGAATCCCAGGGCTTTGACATTTCTGCTGATAGGGACCATGAAGGTGACACATTCGTTCTAGAGGCGCGAGGGAAAAAAACAGAACTGCATTACCACCTATCAGTCAATCCACAAAGCAGCATTGATAAAGCCAGCTCAGTGTGCCACTAGACCTAGATTTAGATGCCTAACTCCTGGCACACAAGTTGAAAAACACCCTTCTTTTGTAAGCTACCGCAAGAGGGGGAAAAACATGGTTGAAAAAGAGGGCGACGGTTTAAAAATGTAATGAGACCTTTTAGAAAGTAAAATTGTAGACCGTTACCAGCTCTTGAGAAATCTGAGATGAGACTTACTGATTTCTTGGCCAGAGTGAGAGAGAAATAGAGAAGGGATGAAGTGTCTTTCCCTAATTCACAGCCAATTTGATGGGATGGGGTGGAAAGCAAAGCACCATAGCAGCCGTGTTCCTGCCATGCTGGCACATCCTGCTACTGCAGAGAGTTGGTATCAGCCTACTATAATATTTAGGACTGGGTTTATTGTGCTGTTTTAATTATAAAAAATAATATTCCTGTAGTGAGCTGGGATACTGTTTAAATATGTAACTATGTAAGACTGGATCTTACTGTCTGTCATTAGCTGGTGTTCACACTTAGCAGCGGAACCCAAATTATGCTTAGACTCCACGTAACCTCCAAATGACCTCATAAAGAACACTGTGATGTCAGTAGTTAACTCAGTGATAGTTAGTATAAATTGCACTGTAAGTAAAGTCTATTTACCTGGGGGTATTTGGTCCAGTATTCTGATGCTACGACAAGTGAATCCATTATATGAAATGTGACTGCAACCTTTTCCTTGAAACTACATGTCTGGCTTAACTCTCCATATCTATGTCACCTATGAATCATGTTTGAGAACAGCTTGTATAAAGAAAAAAGTGAATAAGTTTCTTCATTTTCATAATAGTGCCTTACCCACCTGGCAATTTATACAGGTTTCATAAACTTATTTTCTTCTGGTATGTATTCAATTACAGTGGTACATTAGCAAGCTGTCACAGTACTTTAAGATATCTCTGAGCTGCACATAAAGAAAGCTCACACAATTACAAATTGTTCAATTTGTTTTTTTATGGAATTTTCCTTATAAGAAAGTATCACAAAATGTTCCACATTCTGGTTCAGATTATAGATTCTTTGCTACATACAATGGGCTGGCTGGATATCCTTATAATTCTTATGTCCTGGGTTGTCCATCTTTTTTACTGTCAAATGGTTCTGGTTGTCATATTCACCAACTGGTGAAAGCTCATGGTCTGTAGATGTCAGGAGTAAAATGTTTTTAAGATTGGTCATACCAGTTGGACATCTGTTGACCAGTGTATCTAGACTAGGACTCTGGGTTCAGTTCCTGGATCAGCCACAGACTCTCATCAATACTTTGGGTAAGTCAATGAATTTCTCTGTGCCTCAATTTCCCATTTGTAAAATGGAACCATTGAAGATTCCTTTCTCCCACCCTTTGTCTGTCTTTTCAATTTAGAATGCTATCTCTTTAAAGCAGCACTGTCTTTTACTATATATATGTACAATGCCTAGTACCATGGGATCTTGATCTTGGTTGGGGCCTCTTGAGGTAATCATGATACAAATAAATAATAACCGTATGAAAGGAAAGTCAGTTTACTCACTATGTGCAGCTTCCTTAAGCCTCATTTGCAAAGCCACAGGTGATGTGCCTGTGGCACATAATAGTCTAGTCCCCTGTGGGCTGTAATACTTGGTCTAATTTTGGTTATTGAGTTTAGTGTGTGGTGCTGGATGGTGCTGGTGGCCTGTCAAGAGGTCAGACTAGATAATCTGGTGGTCCCTTCTGGCCTTAAACTCTATGACTCTGGAGTTTGTTATACTTTAGTAAAAAGCAAAGTTAAAGTAGACAAAATGCAAAGCTGAGGCTCAAGTTCAAGGTACAAATAGATTAAATGTGATTTTGACACAATTACTCTGAGCCAAGAACAAGAAGTTTTAAATTGGGGCTGAAGTGATGAAAGGTCTAACCCTCAGCTAGTAATAATTAAAAGCAAAGCTGATTTCTGCAGGCAGTCAGCCAAGGGAAGAAAGGAAATAAGACATAGAATGCCATGCAAATATCTATGGTTAGCACAATATGCTGAATATGAAAAGTGGATTATTAGCAGGTTTTAATATATGTTAAATAGTTTAGCCTAAACTTTTTAAAATTTCCTAGTAACTTTAAAAAGTGTGTGCAAGGTGGGAGGGAAACTGGCAAATATTCACTGTATAGCGGGCAAGCCTTTGTGGAAGTATAGTTTTACCATATTCTGTCATCAACCCATGAATGATACTCCTCACTGAAATCAATGGGCAGCTCTGTGTAAAGGTGATTACATGAAATGGCTCTTACATTGTGTGAGAATGATGTGTTAGCTTAAACATTAGCAGTTCTGGGTTGCATCTCTCTCTGACAAACAGCACAAAGCTGCCCAAAAGCTGGTTTAACCAGCAGAGAGGATTCCTTGGTGACTCAGAACCACCAGTGACAGTTCCTATGTTACTTCACTCCTGGCACAGACATATTTCCAGGGGAAAGAGAGTATTATGGGCTGCTCTTTGAGGCCATTGACAGCTGGTGTAAATTGAATGCTGCTCTAATTTACCCCAGGCACACATACCATGGTACATGCAAGAGTCACTCTGTTGGCTTCAGTGGTATTCTTGCATGACATGCCATAACATCCTATAATTTATCATAAATGAGCGAGGACGTTAACTCTGACCATGTTGCCTAAAAACGTGACTCATCTGCAGGGCAATTTCTGGTCTGCAGGGGAAGCTACCTTGACTGTCTATAAAAAGAAACATTCCTTCTGCAAAGTAGTAACACTTTCAGAGCTATGGCGTGTGCCACTTAATATATGCCCATCTTTTCTTGAGCACTACAGGCTGGTGAATCATAAAATAAAGGTGAGGTAGTTGATATGTCAACCAATAAGTAGATGACATTCATATTTGAGCATACTCATTCTTTTATAACTGTTGTTCATTAATAGATAATCATTAATTCATTATATAAATGAATTCCAGCTGTTTGTGGAGGGCTTATACACTTACAAAATAAATTCAGTGTTGGTGTATGTATTAATTGAACATAACTTTAAAGATCCCAGTTGACTTTAATGGGATTTGCATCAGTTCCATAGTGACCAGTGCTATAGGGCTAAATCCTGACTGACTGAGTGATGGATGGATGTACGTAACTACAGATCTCCTGACCCCACTATGGCCCAGTCACACAGCCCAAACAACCCTCCTGCTTTAGGACATGAGAAGCTCTTCTTCAGTGTAAATTGATGGTGCAGACTCCCCGCATCTTGCCAATGCCCATGTAGCAGATGCATAATAATTTTGCTGCATTCATGGCTTTCCACAGCTGCTGATGGGGAAGTAGAATTTGCCCAAAGGCTTATGGGATATTTCATGAATACAAACAGCAGTAAACAAGCCGCTTCTTTTCTTTTTTGGAATGCTTCCTTAGCCAGTTTGCATTCTTCGTTTACTAATATTTTGAGATCAACAAGAGAGGAGGGAGTATTCCAGCAAGACAGGAGGACTTCTAAATGTCCAAATCATCACTAAGTGTTTGGTGGCGATGAGGCAACTATTGACATTATTATTAGTTGTACACCTCAGGGTATTTTACGTGCTGCATAGCAATTTAGCCATATGACTCCCATTCTGCCATGTAAAACTTAGAACATTGCCCTGCATGTAACCAGTGACCTTCAGGACACAACCGATAACAGTGCAAGGTAAAAGAGCCTAGTTACAGCAGCAGGAAGCAGGCAAGCTATGAGCGTGCATGTTGAAACAATTCTAACATATTGAAAGGAAGAGAAACCTAACCCTAGATCCTGCAACTTGTTCTGCACAGACAGATCCCTTTGATCACATCCCATTGAATCCTAAACTCAAAGGAAATAGATAGAACAATTAGGACCAAAAGGGTAAGCAATCTTTACAGTTCAAGTTCCTCAGTAGACAGGTGAACCAAAAATATAAAGAAAGGTACGGCTGAGAGTTTAGTTGGCCTTGTAAATCACAAAAATTCTACAATTCTACAAAAATGAGGGTGAGTACTTGTTACCTTAGTGTGTTGTTCTGACCCAGGAAAGGTTGCTCATGCCAATTTGGTCATTGCAAATAATTTAAAAAAAAAAAAAAAGGAAAGAAGCCTCTTTTATCAGCCTCTTCCTACCCTAAATCACAGATAATGAAACATGTATCTATACGGTCCCTATCACAGGAGTATCTGCACTGGAGAGAGATATCTTAATTCCACCCCATTTCTAATATTAACTGTTTAAAAAAAAATTGTCATTTTGTGTATTTCTTTATCATTCTAGTAAAAGAAATTGAGGATATGTCTGGATTTTAATATACTGAAAGGATGACGTTTGGCTGAGAAAACCACAGGAAAGAGCAAATGAGTGCACCTATAGAGGTTGTGACATGAAAGCAGTAAATAATGAGATGGAGAATGCCACCAGATGGAGAAAAACAGATCATTAAATTGCTAGAACTAGCAAAGATACCTTAATATAACAAATGGGGAAGAATGACTTTGACAAGACTCTAATTACAAAAAGGCTCCACGTGTCACAAAAGTACGTGAGGAAAGAAAGGGAGGAAAGGAACGTTCAAGAGTTCTGTTTTAAACATTTTTTGTTTTAGGTTTATATAAAGCACATTTTTTAATTAAAAAAAACTTTCACTCAGATAGCACCTGTGACCTCTGAAGGCACTTTACAAAAGAAAGGTAAGCAAAGGAGAAAACAAATGAGTCCTCAGCTTTGCTTTTAAAGAATAAAGAACAGTTCCTGGTTTTTCAGCAGGAGATCTCAGAGAGTAGTTGGTAATAAGCATTTACAATCCTTATTCACTCTGTACCACCAACTGAAAGGGCTCAGACTGAAATAGCTAGCACCTATACCAGTGATTTGTTTGACTCACCTTGTACCTGAAAAGTGCTGGTAAGGGGGCTGATTCTATAGTCACAATGGTATAAATCAAGAGAAATGCCACTGAAACAAATGGAATTAAATTTGTGTGATACAGTTTGAGAACAGAATCAAGGTAAAGGGAGTTAATTCTTACTAAATTATCACTGAAACCCACTGAGGCCTAGCTAAGGGAGCGAGCACACCTTAGTAACCTTCATTACAGCCCTCAGCTCTTACAGGAGCAGATTCCAGTCTCCCTTCCAATGGTATAGCTCTGGGGTAACTCCGTTCACTCAAAAGGAGTTATGGATTTAAATCAGCTTTACACGAATGTAACAGACATCAGAAGCTGTCACTCCATTCATGAGTACTCAAAACCTTATAAAACACTCCTCTCACTGGCGAAATGCTGTGACAAGATCAGGTGAGCATTGTAAAAGACATACACAAAAATGCACTAAAACCCTTATTAAAGGTTAAGCAAGTCTCCCCCTCCGCGCATAAAAAAAATAATAATAAGGTGATGCATTTCCCTGGAAGTTTGGCAGATATTAGGTTTACAGAATAGGTCAAACCTCCCAAGTTATGGGCATGTTTCTGAATCAGGGTGGCCCATTTCTATACATTATCAAAACCCATTTACACTTTTCCCCTCTTTAGCCTGACCCTAAATAAAATGTAGTATCCCCCCACAAAGTAATTCATTTCTTACCATGTGAGGCTCAATCCTGCCAGTTTGCCACACACACACGGAGCTTGCATTGGTCACAATGGAGCATTTGCAGTTTGGGGCTCAAGAAGTTACCTTACCAATGGGCATCCTTTTGTAAACCGGCATGTGTGGTTTGGGTCTATTTCTCAAGTGAGAACTAGCAAAATTTAGAAACAAGCAAGCTGACTCCTCTAAAAGAAGATACTTGTTCACCTCTCTGTACTGATCACACAGAATGTTCTGTATTGATTGTACTGATAGGTGAACTCTTCGGGACTAGTGCTTTTGTGCACTCTGCAAAGCATGCTGCACCTCAGTGGCGTTATTCATAGATGTTAAGTAATAGCAATGAATAATACTGAATTCTTTTAGTAAGGACAGGAAAAGAAGACCCTAAAACAAGCCCAATGGTTTAATAGAAGGAGAAATGAAGCTTCATGAGGCATAGAAGTGATAAGGGAGGCAGCTTAGGATTTATGTTAGCTGTTGTAGAATAGCTGTAAATAGGATTTGTTTTAGCTTTCCCCCCTCCCAGCTCCCCACCCCTGCCCCACACGCAGGTAGAGAACATAACTATTGGATTAACTTGGGTCTATTTTTAATTCTTCAAATGGCCCTGAAGAGACTGCTGATACCAGCCAGACTGGTTTCCCTAGCTGTAACACAAAATTGTAAATATTATTGTGTGTTAGTTGTGCTGGAAAGGTGAATGGCTGCCATCAAAGGGGGCTCTGATCTATAGACAATCACAGCCCTTGTTGAGGCTGATGGCATGCTAGCTGCCCTTCACTCAAGCTAAATGGAAGAAGCAATTAAGCTCATACATGGTGTAAGATAGCTGGAACAAGAGAAGCCACTGTACAAGGCATGGACCAGTATGGCAAGGCCTGAGTAGAAGCTGAACCATGTAACCTCAGGGGTTTCCCTGGGACCAACTGAAAACACAGAGGCTGGGGCACTGATTGCTGGAGTTGTATGTGTCAGGGTGAATCAAAAGTGAAAGGAACCAGAAAGTGAGCAGACAGAGAGAGACACATTGATAGCATAACCCTAGGAGGAAACTAAAAGAAAGAGTGCTTCTTTTGGGCAGAGTGCTGGCTGGAATGGCGGGTTTGGAAACTGTGGGCAAGGAAATTGTTTCTTGTTTCCACTGTGTTCAGGAAAACAGGACTTTGTGTACATTCTTTGTAAATAAACAGGATTGCACTAAAGAAATACTTGACTCCGTCATCAATTTCTCCTCCTAGTAGGTTTCAGAGTAACAGCCGTGTTAGTCTGTATTCGCAAAAAGAAAAGGAGTACTTGTGGCACCTTAGAGACTAACAAATGTATTTGAGCATAAGCTTTCGTGAGCTACAGCTCACTTCATCGGATGCATACTGTGGAAAATACAGAAGATGTTCTCATACATACAAACCATGAAAAAATGGGTGTTTACCACTACAAAAGGTTTTCTCCCCCCCTGCCCACAAACCCACTCTCCTGCTGGTAATAGCTTATCTAAAGTGATCACTCTCCTTACAATGTGTATGATAATCAAGTTGGGCCATTTCCAGCACAAATCCAGGGTTTAACAAGAACATCTGAGGAACGGAGGGGGAGGACAAAACAAGGGGAAATAGGTTACCTTGCATAATGACTTAGCCACTCCCAGTCTCTATTCAAGCCTAAGTTAATTGTATCCAATTTGCAAATGAATTCCAATTCAACAGTCTCTCACTGGAGTCTGGTTTTGAAGTTTTTCTGTTGTAATATCACAACTTTCATGTCTGTAATCGCGTGACCAGAGAGATTGAAGTGTTCTCCGACTGATTTATGAATGTTATAATTCTTGACATCTGATTTGTGTCCATTTATTCTTTTACGTAGAGACTGTCCAGTTTGACCAATGTACATGGCAGAGGGGCATTGCTGGCACATGATGGCATATATCACATTGGTGGATGTGCAGGTGAACAAGCCTCTGATAGTGTGGCTGATGTTATTAGGCCCTGTGATGGTGTCCCCTGAATAGATATGTGGGCACAGTTGGCAACGGGCTTTGTTGCAAGGATAGGTTCCTGGGTTAGTGGTTGTGTTGTGTGGTATGTGGTTGCTGGTGAGTATTCGCTTCAGGTTGGGGGGCTGTCTGTAGGCAAGGACTGGCCTGTCTCCCAAGATTTGTGAGAGTGTTGGGTCATCCTTCAGGATAGGTTGTAGATCCTTAATAATGCGTTGGAGGGGTTTTAGTTGGGGGCTGAAGGTGACGGCTAGTGGCGTTCTGTTTTTTTCTTTGTTAGGCCTGTCCTGTAGTAGGTGACTCTGCGATACAACCGCATTTGCTCCAACCCCTCGGACAGAGACAAACACCTACAAGATCTCTATCAAGCATTCTTACAACTACAGTACCTACCTGCGGAAGTGAAGAAACAGATTGATAGAGCCGGAAGAGTTCCCAGAAGTCACCTACTACAGGACAGGCCTAACAAAGAAAATAACAGAACGCCACTAGCCGTCACCTTCAGCCCCCAACTAAACCCGCGCCCCCCCTCCACCCCCCGTTCCTCAGACGTTCTTGTTAAACCCTGGATTTGTGCTGGAAATGGCCCACCTTGATTATCATACACATTGTAAGGAGAGTGATCACTTTAGATAAGCTATTACCAGCAGGAGAGTGGGTTTGTGGGAGGGGAGAAAACCTTTTGTAGTGGTAAACACCCATTTTTTCATGGTTTGTATGTATAAGAACATCTTCTGTATTTTCCACAGTATGCATCCGATGAAGTGAGCTGTAGCTCACGAAAGCTTATGCTCAAATAAATTGGTTAGTCTCTAAGGTGCCACAAGTACTCCTTTTCTTTTTCCTCCTAGTAGAAACATCCCAGCAAGCCCCTGAATACTGGCTTACTGCTCAGGCCAAGAAGTGACAAGTTGTATACAGAGACAGCAGGAATTAGAGGAAAAAGCATGGAATTGGGATTCAGGACCCTAGGGCAGCTCTGCCACTGACTTGATTGTCATTATTTATTATTTGCATTAGGATAATGCCTAGAATCCCTAGCTGGGGATCAGGTACTAGGCACTGCACTTACACATAATGAAATGACACTCCCTACCCCAAAGAAATTATAATCTAAGTATAAGATCAGAGACAAGAGGCTGATACAACACAGAGATGTGAGAAGCACAAGGTTACAGTGAGCTGATTATAAAATGACGTAGTAAACAGCAGTCAGAGCACACTAACTGCCTAGCCATTGTCTGTGGGACCTTGCACAAATTATTTAATCTCTTTGCTTAAGTTTCTGCATCTAGAGAACAGATATAATCCTTAAAAAGGGGTTCCATGTTGCAATAAGTGGAATTCTCTCAATTCCTGTCCTGTCAATTGGAGTTGAGAGTGCTCGTTGCCTCCCAGCAAGAGCTCAGCACCTTGCAGAAGGGGCCCTTATTGTTTAAGGCTCAGAGACGCAATGTTATGAGAGTTAATTAGTTAATGCTTCTGCAGTGCTTTCAAAATATGAAGTGTCAGATTAGTGCTGAAATAAGTAATGGTCTTGTTAAGGCACTAGACTAAGACTCAGAAAACATGAGCTCGATTCCTGGCCCAGCCATGGACTTCCTCTGTGACCTTGGGCAAATAACTTAATAGCTGACTTAATAGTAAGACACTATGTCTTACTCTATATAGCCTCTAGTATGATGGAGTGCTGATCTCAGGTGGGGCCTCCCAGTACAACCAGAATGCTAACAGTTAATAACATTTCCTAGTACCTGCTGAGCAGTAGCTGAAAATGAAAGCAGAACAAAAGTCTCCATTTCCTCCTGAGGTAACTTATGGCAATTGTGAAAAAGCTTTGGTATCTCTGGTGTTAGGAAATAAAAGTAATATTCTAGCAAGATCAATATGTATAAAGATCTACTGTATATTAGATATTCTGTACTATAATTCATCCACTGACAGTACATGAAAAGAACATGAGACATCCAAAACTTTTATTTTAATTTCCTGTTTAACATGAAAAACAATTCCTAGAAAAGCCAATTTCATGATTAAATTAGGACAACCAAAAGTCTATAGTAACAACAGGAAAAAGTACATAAAGTTATATATGCATTATTATTCTTTAGGTTAAATAATGTTATGTCATTTAAGGTTTGGAATAACCTGAAATAGTTTTAATAAGAACTTTATAAAACTATTGAGTATACTGGAGAAGAAAAACCCCTTCAACTGCATATCCAGTTTCTATGTCAAACCTGAAAGAAGGTATATTCTCCTAATCAAAGTTACAAATGGGCCTAATTAATTTTATAATTAACCTTGATAACTTAAAGAAAAATTTGTAACCTTCACTGAGTTTGTTCAGTCTTTATTTTCAGATTATGAGCAAATTTGTTTCAGCTAATAAGGCCAACAGTCCCAAATGCTGATAGTATAATTTAGAAATTAATTAGTACATGCAAATGAAGACTACTTTTATTACATAATACTGTAGTTCTTAATTTATTCCTCCACAACAAGCATCCATCTTTCAAGTAAGTATCTAGAATACTGTGTTTTAGGCATGTAGAAACTATAGGGCTATTGTATTTCATCAGAACTAAAATACTACTAAAGGACATGTTTGCTTCAACTATTTTTAAAACAAATAAGTCCTAAAATACGTTGGTGCATGATTCTAACGGGTAGAAAACCTTGGAGTCCTTTTTCAGTTCAGATTCAGACAAAACTTCCCTTGAAGTCAGGGGGAAATTTTCTGGAGTCAGGACTTAGTAAAGTCTGCAGGGTTTGGCCTTTAGTTAAATCTGTTGAAAGATCTCATAGTTCTGAGCACGGCTGATTGTCTACTAGCTGGCAGACTACATATTTTGATTCCTGCACACAAGCTGAAATAAGTATTGTGCCAGTCTAGTAGCTGACCCTGGAGGAACTCGACATACAAAGGATTCTTTACAGACATAGTATTGGCTCAGAAGCTACTGTACCGCTCTAGCACCACACATAAAGTATCTCCTAACTAGCTGGCACGGCGACAACCTTTCCACTGTATATCTGACTGGATTCTTGAAGCTGTAGGATGGGGAAAAAATTCAACTCCTCTGAATCCCCTCCAAACTACTGTTTTAAAGGTTTGCAAAGCAGGTCCTCGAAATGGGTTGCTACTCTATTTTGAATGGACTTGTGGAGGGAAGGCTAAAGTGGGGATTAGGAAAGCATCTCTATGGGCCAGATTCTGCCACCCTTAGACACACTGAGTAGCACTGTACTTCTCAGGTGATTGTGTTGCAATCAGCCTGACCAGCACATCCCTCAGCCCACGCCACTTCCCGCAGCCCCCATTGGCCTGAAACGGCGAAGCGCGGTGAGGGGGAGCTGCAGTCAGCCGAACCTGCGGACGCGGCAGGTAAACAAACCAGCCCGCCAGGGGGTTTACCCTGGCAGGCCGCGGGCCAAAGCTTGCCAATCCCTGCATTAATCAGATGTGTAAGGGTAGAATGGTACCATAACGCACCCTCTGTCCTCACGACCCTAGTTGTCAGAATGGCAGAGAACTGTGGGTAAAGGACTAATAAAGGGAGGAGGGAACTGAAATTGTGAAATATCATATTAAAAGACTTTGAGTTCATTTACTCGTAATTTCTGATTTTTCTGGGTTTGGTGCAATGGCTCCTGACTGTGAATCTCAACTGAATAATATAGGTTATTGCAGGAAGTTGTAAAGCAATATTAACAAAATGCTGTGAGCTTTCTAACAGAAACTCTGAGACCTGGGTGGGCAGGGACTCTTCATTCCACATTTTATTTTAAAAAAAGAAAAGTGTATTAGATTTCTAAAGACAGGAAGCCAATTATGCTCAGAAACCATCAAATGATAGTTACACTGAGATGGCAATTACCAGGAGAATGCAAGACTGTAACATGAATGATGTATTTTAGCATTTACTTCTCCACACTCAAACTCAGTAACTGTTTTGTTTTCAGTACATGTATGTTTAGTCTGAAAGTCTTTTATTTCAAATGAAGATAAACAATATATAAAAAAACAAACAAATATAAGCCTCCATGAGAGAGAACACAAAAGCTATCACACGTCATTCTGTGGCAAACCCTTTTGGAGGGATACTGCTTGCATTTAAGGAATCAGCAACAGAAAACAAAATCTTAGCATCACCCCTACTTTTACATAGCTACGTACACCTCACAGTAAACATAGACAGAAGATACTTATTTCTCAGTTTTCTCTTGTACATTAAACACATCACTTTTGACTACCAATTTTAAAAAATGTAGCACAATATAGAAAGCTCTTGATCTCAGACCTACAACAGGACTATCAATGGAATTAAAAAAGTTTAGACACCATACTTTTAGGCCAATGTGACAGAACATAAAATGCAGAACAACAACAACAACCACAAAAAAGACAATTCAAAAACAAAAATGCTGCCG
This sequence comes from Natator depressus, assembly GCF_965152275.1. NCBI lineage: Eukaryota > Metazoa > Chordata > Testudines > Cheloniidae > Natator > Natator depressus. Next base: position 54,771,768 of record NC_134244.1, read on the forward strand.
TGGTCACTTATCTCCCTGTATGCCAACACTTGCCATCCTCAAAGACTACCCAACAGTCTGTCTTCCTTTGTATTAATCTCCAACACACCTTGCAGGTGGGTGGAACATGAGAATAGGAGGTGGACCAACTGAAATATCATCTACTTACAGGTACAGTTCCTGAGATGGAATATCAAATAGGCCAGAGCATCACTCATTCTGTGACTGGTATGAATTCTACAAAGCCCTTAGATACATAGCCTTCTTAACTTAAAATACAGAAGAAACAAGGGAGTTTCTTCTATTATTGTTTTTCCTAGAGTAAGGGAAATTTCTTTTCCCCAAATTATTTTCCCAGCAGCCAGGAATGGAGGGATACTCCTCCAGGTCAGGTAGGAGGTGGAGCTCTGTGGTAGTCCAGCAATAAAAGAATCTTCTTGGGTCAACAATGTAATGAAATGACCTAGTCACAGATAAAGAGTGAAACATAGTTAGTCTCAAGTTTGGGTAGCCTGCCATTTTGGCTCTGTTTCAGAGATAGGTCACATCAGAGACAGAGAACCTGGACAAATTAATTTTCAATTGACAATTTTGTGGGTCTAACCCTGACCTAAATAGGGGATATTACCTATTTTCTTTTGTCTGATAAGAAAAATTAAAGGGAATGATGATTAAGTTGTGACTATTCTACATACCATTCAGTCAGCCTATTTTGACAATTTGCAACCAGCCAACCTCTCATACTTCCATTTCCTATGCTGCGAGATACACATTTGTGGCTGCTAATTTCAGTTGTAGTAGTTTCTGGCATGCTAGTTTTAACAGAACTAGCAGATTTCAAGCACAGAGTCTTGTAGTGAGGATAGCGAACGAGCTAATGTTGCTTGTCCATGTGGATTTGTGTAGGACCCTGTGAATGGAAATCAACAGCCCTTATTGAGGCCTCAGCACCACCAGAGAGGCAAAAAGCAATTGTCTTCTCCCTAGCCCAACGCTGAGAGTTCACTGGCTGCTGAATAAGAGTAAATTAGTACTTTCTGAAACAGCTGCTCCTGCCAATAAGTAAGCAAAGGTAGCTGTTAGTTCCCAAAATATCAGCTTAGTGTGGTAGTGAGGAATGAACCCAATCAATTACTTGCCGAGAAAAATAAAACCAACTAATAAAGCTTAAGTTAAGAAACTGAATTGTACCATGGGCATTATTTGCAAGTGTGTCAGCCTGACAATATCCTGAATGAATGTTATTGCTTAAAGTTAAACCTTACTGAATTAGTTTCAAAACCTTTGGGGTCCATTGTATCAAAAATCCAATTGTTTGTGTTTTATTGTGGAATTGCATATATGTATCTTCACTAGGATACTGACTAATGCAATCTCTGGAAGATATTAGGAATTTCAAAGGACTCTTGGAACTATATGTGGGGAAGTGGATTTCCTAGGAAGTACCTGGGGATAAGGGAATGCAAATGACCTACTTCGAATCCACCTTTTTGAAGCTAGGCCCATGGGAGGAAAACCGATTGTTTACTAATTACATGTGTGTAGGTTCTTTTCTTGTTTTTGGTATGTTTTCTTTGCAGTGCTTTTTACCCAGAAAAGAAATAGGCTTGTATAAAGAGAACTGCATGGTAACTTATACCTGTTGACAATCACTCTGTTGTCAGGCTCTAAACAGAAATAAGCAGGTGTGCTTGGGCAGCCTGTCTCTGCTGGGAATAACATGGTGGGGGCAGAGAACCGTGCAGTCTGAGAATACCCCAGTGGGAAGGGAGTAAGAGGCACATCTGCACCCAAGAAAGGCAACAGCTGGGGAGCTGGACGCCTGAGACTGGGTGTCCTGGCTAAACCACTGAGGAGAACTAAAGCTGCAGCTGTCCTGAATGATGACAGCAAGTGCAGAGGTGTGTTAGCGCCAGGGAGGAAACAAGCCCAGCAGTCAAGGAAATGATCCACATAAAAAAATGTCCCAACCTTAAAATCTTTATGACATGCCTTGACTTATCTGTCATCCAGTAACTCAGAACAGGAGGTAAACTCAGCCCCCACAGTGATACTGGCATTTTTGTAATGGTTATTTAAGACTATCTCCTTCTGAAATAAAAAAGCTCTTTGACTCCTGGAACTTTAATAAAAAATTGTATAGCTCATTTTTCCTCATTCCTTGAAAGCCATTTAAGTACTGTAAAAGGATACCTATCTTCCTGAGCATCAAGGACAGTGCATTGGAATTGATTCTGGAAGACACATGCTAAAAAGGTCAGTGCTTTGCTTTATAGACTTGGAGGGGCAAATTTAAGAGTCATGTAAAAAGACCCATCATGGTATTTCTAACACTGCGGTATTTGAGTGTCAACAAAATCAGGTAAAGTTCCTTTCAGTCTGAAGGACTGCATTCTCCTCCCCTGCTTTATAAATCAGCGTGTGCATGTGTGGAGTGGAGGGGATGTTGGATTGTTTCTGGCGTTTATCTTTATTAAAGTGTGGCTAGGGTATTCTTTAGGTGTAGTCAATGTCCGAAGGCTTTTGTGAGAAGATGGCCCTGATATTTTCCTCGCAAGGTTATGAGAGATCTAGGGTCGTCCTGATTCTGGTAGGAGGAAATTCCAGAGCCAAGGAACCGCTAAAAAATCCTCACACTGGGCTCCATCAGCAACAGTGTAATTATCTGTCCTTTTAGGCTCCCAGACTACGGTAGCCTGAGAATCCTAGACTGGTGGAAGTCAGCCAAGTGATGGACCTATTAGAGTAGAAAGCAGACTGCTGCAACTTCACCATTTTATATTTACCCTGTATCTGTGTGTAATTGTGGTTTTGTACCTTAATTTACTTCCATAAGATACTTCTTCCCAGAGTGCCTTATGAATGTAGCAGTGATGGCAAGTCACAGAAAACAGGACTGAAGTGGGTATTTTTCTTGTGCTCCAGAATTTAAGCTTTTGTTTAACAAAATAATAGCAAAGGTAAATCTTCAAAATGTGAACGGAGTATAAACTGATGAAGTGCCGTCTACCAGAGTCTGCAGACTGCCTGAAAAATAGCTTTGAGAGGTGTAAACCGTCTGTATTCAGATCAATTTGGTGTTTACTCTGAAGCTTCATTATGACAATATAAATGGCAACCTTGTTAACTATTCCACTGCTGCTCATAACACACAAGTAGGAAGGACATGTTACTCCGTATGAGTAAGGTATCAGACTCTGACACATAATAAGAAAAACATCTGAATGGTATGTTTTCTTTTGTGAGGAACTGAGGCTGGCTAATGATTGTTACTAAGTTTTATTAACAATATGAAAAATATTGTTAGTTCTAAAGCGTCTCACCCCTACATAACCTAGGTGCTTAGTGTGATTAAATAATAATATATAATTATACTATGATAAAATCCAAATAATACTAGTCTAGCAAGGCTGCTGATATCCGATTTTAATAAATGACCAAATATAATATATGTAGCTGCACTGTTTATTTCTCTACCCCAGTATTCAGCATCTAATTTAGTTTCAACCATTCAGCAGAATAGACATCGGGTACAGCTCTACTGATGCCATAGTTCTTTCTGGTTGGGGATATAAAGTCAGCAGTAACTTTTTCCATGAAGTACTCTGTACTCTGCCCATTGACCTCGTCCTCAAAGGTGGCGAGCAGCCTCAGCTCCCATTTAAGTCAGCACCTTGCTGGATCAAGCCTTAAAGTCTTTAGTTCATATACTATATTGTTTAACAGGAGTATGTACATCACCCCACACAGTGTGTCATTCACCTGGGTCATTTACCTAATACTGCTCAAGAACATGAAAAGTGAAGTCTTCCCCATCACAGCCTACTACTACAGAGCAATATTTTGTACTTAATAATGCCTTTCATGTGGTGAGCTCAAAGCACTTTATGACCCTCACTACAGCCCTATTCAGTAGATCAATACAATTGCATCCATTTTAGATAAAACGGAGGCACAGAGAGGCTTGCTCAAGACACTGAGAGGACGTGCCTAAGGTCAAACAGAACATACTTTACTATAGGTATGGCCAGCTGGAATCGGATACCTTCTTAGACAGACATAAAATAGAGAGGTTCTCCTACTTCCAGAGACTTTTGTAACCAAGCATGGAATATCCTAAAACAGTATTTTCCCTTTCCCATCTTCCACAGACTGAATAGATTGCAGTAACCAAGCTCAGAATTCATAGCATTTCCTTTCATTCTATAAAAAAATGGATTACAGAAAAACTGCATCACATCTGGTAATACTATGTCAAGAAATTGTGCAATTTTCTTGGTTAAAATACTCAGGGAATTTTCCTGGCTGTGTTATAGAAACTTAGAATTATCCTTTAGATTTTTTTAAACTACTTTAAAATGATCTACCTACAGTCAACAGCTGGTTCCCAATATGACTGCCAGTTTCAATGAAAAATCTCTTCAACAGCCTGCAGTGTATGATATTTGTACTACTGTTACATCTAGCTCTACTGAGGCAGATGTAATTTTTTTAAGACCTGTGTTTGTTCATCACCGAAGGCTCATTTTGTAAGAAAAATGAATTCTAGTACAGTGCATTCTGTTCCATGCATAATGACTATACAGATCTTATCAGCAGTTAGAGAATCATTCTTTATATCTGCTCCGCTATATCTTAGCTCCTGTTCTGATACTCATTAAAAAAAAAGAAAAAAGGAAAAAGATAAAGGTTCATAGCCCGATTTTCAGAGGTACAGAGAACTGGAAATCAGGCCATCAAATCACAGGCTCTTAACCCTTTGAAGACTGAATCCTCTCATCCTCTTAAGCAGTGGATCACTGATTAGCCTGGCTCAGACTTTTGGCTTGATACATTCTCTGGGTTCTGACTGGGGAGCCCAGGCTGCTGGCTGCCAACACCAGCAACCATGGCCTTAATCGGGATGCGCAAGCTGCCTACAACCCTTACTCTGCTAGGGGGACCAGAGCCTAAGCTTATCAACATCCCTTTTTCAAAAAGAGGATTTTGGTTAGAATCTCTGATTCTGTCAAGCTATCCTGCTTAGTGGGGGAAAAAAGCTAGTTCTGTTGTTGAATTTTAATCCATCTGCGAGTTTTCTGGTCACTTTTCCTGCCTTTGACAAGACAGACACAATGAGGGAGAGGAGAAAGAAGAGTGAAGGTGGGGGAAATATGGCTTTTTGTTGAAATTCTCAGATATCAAGGCAGCTGGTTAGTCACAGATCAATGTTCTAAGCTGTCAGGCTGGCTATGACCACAGTTGTTCTAGATCCTGACTCACTTCCCTGTCTGGGCAGATATTTGTTTTTCACTGGTCCTCCTTAGGCTGGGCAGAACCAATGGGCCATCTCATCTCACTGTGCTGATGCCATGCAATGCAGTTGGTCTCAGGATCAGGTTGAAAGCTGAGAGAAAGAGAGAGACTAGGAGGAAGATAGTGGGAAACAGAAAGGGGAAATACAAAAGAAGGGAAGAAAGAGCACATGCATTAACCCAGGATTCTGTCTGGCCCCGGCATGATGGTCCACATCCTCACTGGTGGCCTGTGGGCTGAGTGTCACAGTGATCCTCAAGGCTCACCAGTGGAACAACAAGTTTCTGGAGTGAAGCAGAAGTCTGTCGGCCTTTCCTGAGGGAATCCCCCAGGAGTCTGTTCCACCATTTTATTCTTTGAATAAAATGTGCATTAAGGACCACAGAATCAGATGATTTACAGTATAGGCCATCCCTCATTATTCTGTCAAATTAGGCCCAATTTGCCCCACTTCTGCCCTGTTTATTTCCCGGTTCTGTTTTCCTGTTGTTTAAAAGTTACAGCCTCAGCTCAGTCATTTGGTTATATCAGCAGCCATTTTTGTTTGTACCAACACAGTCTGTGTCTATTTTGTGTCTTTTCTATCAACATTCACTGTTATGGGTTATTGTAACATGTTATGAACTTTCACCCACTTTCCAGCAATTGAGCTCAGAATAGAGGTAGGCCTGCAAGAGCCCGATTATGAGAATACCCTGGAAAATTAAGGCAGTATTGTCCCAGTGCCTGCCCGTTGCCATTGGTGCAGATGATCTAGGTGCAGAGTGAGGCAAATTTCGCCACCACCTTTGCCCTGAGCTGGTGAATCAAAATAATTATTTGTACTAGTCAGCACTTGCACCTCCCATGCAGCTCTTTGCTCTAATCTGCAGTGGAGCCTGGGTTGACTTTGGGGAGCTCAGGTTCCATTGCGGGCTTGACCACGCACAAATAAATGAGAAGAGGGCCATGGTGGCACAACTTGATACTCCTCATTCATCCTCTGCAAATTAGATAGATGTTCTATGAGAAATGGCTGATTTCCAGGGTTTTGTGGTTGCTATTTAGGAAGGGCAGGACAAGTAGGGTGCCAGGAAGAAAGGAGATTTTCTGGTGACAGAGAGAAAGGGAAGGTCGCCAGTCTTCAGAAAAGCAAGCCCCACCCTGCACTGCCTCCTTTCTGCCAGGAACTTTCTCCTCTTCCTCAGCCTGCAGTCCCAACATGAAGCACCCATTCTTGGTGCCCATTGGTGCTCTCTCCTTGGAGAGAAACCTGCAATAGGGAGGCAGGTTGCCTTGGTTGGGGACTGAAATGGAGGAACTGAAATGGAGCCAGCCAGCAATGATGGAGAATGGAGAGGAGGCATTGATGTCTGGGCCAGAAAATCAGGCAGCTTAAATCTGGAGACCCATTGAACAGGAACAATTTTGGGGGTATTTTAAAAGGGAGGATGGGACAGTATGGAAGAGATATGCAGGTGGAAAGGTCTTGGTTGCTGTATGGAAGGAGCAGGAATTGACAGGGAATGGGATTCCAGCTGGCAAGAACAATGAGGAGAGTAAGTGCTGAAGAGTTCAGTACCTCAGTGCAATATCAAGAGACTGTTTTTGGTACCTCAGTAGTATTATTTTCAGGACTTCAGAGCAGAACACTCAGGATGAATAGACACATCTTTAGTGAGGTGAGGTTAAGGTAAGGAGAAACCCGAATAACAGCACGCTATGTGTAGTATTGGTTTGAAACCTCTGCTTTTAGAAACTCCTTTGGCTGTCAGTCTATAAAATGCCAGTGTTCTAAAGGTTAAACTATCCATTTCATTCTCAAGGGAAAAAAAACAGATAACATCTACCAGCCTGAAAACACAGCTGCTAAAAGCTAGTCAGTAGGTTGCCCTGAAGTAAGGAATAGCTACAATATCATACAAGTAGATGACACAACATTTGAGCTTTTTAAAATGATGATGATAAAGCCATTTGGAACCTGTGGGAGGGGAATAATTCTCAGCCCTTGCATTTTAGGAACCTCTTCAGTCATAAACTGAAATCTGCTCTTCCGAGTGTGATTTTGTTCCTTACTTTATTGTCCCCATCTAGCCATAGCCTAATCAATTGTATTCTTGGATCTTAGCCAGATACTCCGTCCGGGAGCAGCAGAAGCAGCCAAAGTAGGAACTGTTACATCGGAGGGAGAGGGGGTAAAATGGGGCCCAGCTGAGGCCACTGCTCCCCTCAGTACCCCACATGACCCAGAACTGTGCAGGGGAGACTCCTCTCCCATTCTGAGGAGCCAGGTGGTGCCTCATCCCCCTTTATTCCCTCCACCCTCTTGCCGAGTGGCCTTGGGGGAAAAACTTCAGAGAGAGGAACCAGACATGGAGTCCAACTGGTAGGAGCAGAAGCATCCAAAGCAGGTACCTCTGGATATTCAGAGAACCTTCTAAAGTTTGACTGGACTTTCCACCCTTTGCTGACTGGCTGTTTGCTCCAACCCTACACCTTCCACTCCCTCACCCCAAGTTCACTTCACATCCGCCTCTCTTACCCGCTTCTCCACTGCACTGCTCCCCTCAGCCCCTTCCCTTTCACTGAGCTTATCCCCTCCTAAGTACACCTACCTAAAAAATAAAACTGTGAAACTAATGTGACATTTGCTGCCATCACATTGATCACTCTGCTTCTGTGTTACAACGCCTTCCCCTACCCTGTGTCTGACTTGTCTATTTAAATGGTAAGCTCTTCAGGGCAGGGAATGGCTGGTATTCCGGGTTTGTTCAGTGCCTGGCACAACAGGCCCTATTCTTGCAGTAGGCCCTTAGCCACTAACATAAAAAATGTGATTAATAACAATAATTAATAATACATAAAGGCCTGTTATTCCATTATTCATGCAAGGAACATGTTAACATATGAAAGAGTTTTAAAGAATTAATTATGTTTACATACATCTTAGGGATGTCCTGAGTCAAAATAAAGCTGATCAACAGTTTTCAATGCTCAGAGTTTGTGACAGAAATCACTTGATCACACAGCACACTAACCTGACACACATTATAGGATAATCAAAATTATTGAAAATGGTGAGGCTTTAAAAGACTCATTTTTTTTCATTTTTATGAAATATTTTTAAAGTATATCTAATTTTTTCAAAAAAAAAAATTATCAGAATGGTTACTGAGAATTTTAATTTACCAAAACCCCAGTTTTCAATAAATGAAAATGTGGTGTTTGTTGAAAACTTAGTGTTTGTTGAAAACTTGGTTTTTAGTAAGTGAAAATTTCCTGTAACCGTTTCAAATTTTTTTATAAAAATGTTGATAAAAATTTCAGTTAAGCATGCCAATGAAATGGGCGGGGGGAGACTATTCATTTTTTTTTTTTGAAAAGGCATTGCTCAATGAAAAAAAATTTTCAGTAGAAAATTTCAACCAGCTCTAGAAATAAAAGTAAAATGTTATCCCTAGTTGACCAAAATTTGGGGACTGAAGGAATTTTAGCTGGGACTTTTAAACATGCAAATAAAGAATAAACAAAGACAGTGAATAGAGGTAAAGGAATGTAATTCCAAATCTGACAAAGCAACATAGAAGCAAAAGTAAAAGATGGGTGAGGTCACCTATGTTTTTTCATATTCAGTAACTGATTCTACTACTCTTACACACACTGTGTGGCATCTCATTCCATGAGTTGGCCCATTGATTTCTGTGAGTTTCTTGTGAAGTAATACACTACTTCACATAAAGTAGGAAGCATATGTCCCTTACAGAGGCAGAGGAATAGCAGTGGATTTGCAGTGGCTAAGTATTGAGGCCGTTCTTGCAGTACAATCATAGCAGTAGTGATCAGAAATAAACGTGATATCATCTGCGTTATATAAGCATTGTTCAGTGTTGTATGAGCATCACTGGGAGACTGGCAGAGACCTTGGGGGGTTTTTTTGCCTTCCCCTACAACATGAGGCATGGGTCACTTGCAGGTTAAACTAGTGTAAATGGTGGTGTAACTTGAAGTCTTTAAATCATGATTTGAGGACTTTGGTAACTCAGCCAGAGATTATGTGTCTATTACAGAAGTGGGTATGTGAGGTTCTGTGGCCTGCAACATGCAGGAGGTCAGACTAGATGATCATGATGGTCCCTTCTGGCCTTTAAGCCTATGAGTCTATGTTTCCCTACCTTCCTACTAATTAAATCAAGAAGAGGCCCCAGCTAATTATTCTGAACAAGATTCATATTTTAGTAGCAGTGCTATAATATCATGGTAGTCACATCAATATGCAATTTGTCTTTGTATTTATTTGTATAATGAGACATTCCAGAGACTGAGACTCAAAGCTACGACTTTAGCGACAAATATCAGCTACACCATTTGTATCAGACTACTCTGCAGCATGTTTCATTGTGTTGCAGGAAATACACAGATTACCTGCTTCTTTATTCACTTGTCATTTTCATTGGTAGCCTCCACTCACTTAGGAAGTGCATTATTGATTATTACATGACTCTCACCCAACTACAAGTGACATGAATGCTTGGTGTGCTAATTTCCATGTCAATACATAGAATGATATTCCGTCTCTCAAGAGAGACAAAGTGGATAAGGGGATATCTTTTATCACCCACCATCTCCCTCAAATATCCTGGGACCAATACGGCTACAACAACACTGCAAACAACAGTGGAAGAGATCACGTTTTGCCATCTGAAATGGAACTCCACAACATGAAGAAAAAAGAAGCAAAATGGTGACATCTATTTCCTGAATAAATGCAAGAAACAAAACAACATCCCCAGAGGACTCACTATCTATAAGCCTCTGATAAGAAAAGATAATAAAAAAAAAAAGTTGGTCCAATAAAAGGTACTATCTCACCCACCTGCCCTCTCTAATACCTGGGACCAACATGGCTACGACAACACTGCAGTCCTTCCATCTCTGTTTCACAGTAGCGTTACTGCCTGTCCTCTGGGGAATCAAAGTCAATGCACATGTACAGACTCTTTGTGCAATTTCTACATTAAGTATAAAAATTATACCCAAGAATTGTTAAGGCACAGCAGAAGGCAACCAGAATGGCAAAAGGATTTGGATCTTGTTCAATAATTTTTTTAAAAAAATAGGTGTTTGTTCTCTGGAAAGTAAGATATTTGTGACATTAGATTTCCCAGTTTGCTTTTGCCACAGGGAAACTGAAAGTTTGATAGTACAATGGAAGTGAAGGGCAGTTAAAAGCCAGTGATCAAACCAGCCGGTGACCTCTTGTGGTCTGAAACTTGCCTACCTGATCAGCATAGTTGCCTCCTGCAATGAGGAGATCCTGAAAAAGTAAATCAGTCGCTCCAAAACCCTAATCTTTTTTGTTGCTAAGCACCCTCCAGTTTGCCATTGTTGTTGATAATGAGGTACATACACCACTCAGAGTTAAACACAATATTCCAAGTGTGGTTGCATCATATTCACATAGACTAGATCAGTGGTTTCCAAACTAGGGGTGTCACCTGTTCAGGGAAAGCCCTTGGCGGGGCGGGCCAGGCCAGTTTGTTTACCTGCCGCGTCTGCAGGTTTGGCCGATCATGGCTCCCACTGGCCACAGTTCGCCGCTCCAGGCCAATGGCGGCTGCGGGAATGGCGACCTGCACACCCCTCAGCCCACGCTGCTTCCCACAGCCCCCATTGGCTGAGAATGGCGAACTGCGACCAGTTGGAGCCGCGATCAGCCAAACCTGCAGACGCGGCTGGTAAACAAACCGGCCTAGCCCGCCAGGGGCTTTCCCTGAACAAGTGGCACCCCTAGTTTGGGAACCACTGGACTAGATAGAATCCAACCTTCTGAGGTGTTCTATCTGTCTAGGTTCTTGTACCACGCCCTTCATTAGGATATCTTTGCTCCTAGCAAATTCATTAAAATTAACACAAGATGTCTATCTTTTTTCTCTCCTTCCCACATTCTGCAGGGACTTCATATTCTTTTATATCTTAGTGTGGTTACTGAATACTTGATCAAAGTGGTGAGTTTTTTCAGTTGATTCCAAATATGCTAAGGTTTTTCTCTTAATACATTTTCCCTTCTTTCCCTGGAAATCACAGTTAAATGTGCCAGACAGTAACAGCCAGAAACATTATTTTTCTTTCTTCATATGGGTACCACATTTCCATTTTCAGTTCTGGGAATTTTTTCAGTCCCAAATCTTTGAGAAGTCCTTCATGAAGCCATATTGATGGACTTCTTGTGGAGAACACATAAATTTGACCTACTAAGAACATTTCCTCTGAAAAAGGAAAGAGTGAGAGGCGGGGGGGGGGGGGGAGGGGTATGACAAGAGCAGCATTTCCTTCCAGTGTTCATTTGCAATCAGATCCTTCCTAATGTAATTTAGCCAAAGATCTGTTACTCCAGCACTAACCTCCCTAAATCAGCACCTGTGCCAAATAATGCAAAAAACAGGGCACAAAAAAGGGACAAAGCCAAAGAGAAACAACAAGGATAATGAAGTGGGAGGCAATTATGTGTCATATCTATTTTTATCTCATGTATAAAGTAGATATTATGATGGATAGTGTGCTCTGAGAATCCTTTTGAGGCAACAATGGAGAAAGGGAAGTAGAAAAAACCTATTCATTGCTCCAGGCATATTGGCATTTCTTTAGATTTTACACTCTTACTGCTTCACTTAGTGAAACTTATGATTAAAAAAATAAATTATGAGACAACTAAAAAAGAAAGTCAACAACTTAGAAAGAAAGGACAATTTTGGCTAAAAGCCCATCCTGGCTTAATGGCAAAGTAAAGGCGGCAATTAGAAATAAAAAGGCAATATATAACAAATGGGGAAATGGATAGCAATTGATATAAATTAAAAGTTAAGAAATCCATAAAATTGGTGGGTGCTAAAGATATCAGGATGCAATTCATGGCTGGCTGGGGTAAAAGCAATAAGAAGGAATTTGTAAGTATATTAGCAGCAAAAGAAATCCTAGTAATAGTGTAGGCCCCTTACTTGATAGATATGGTAAAATTGTAATGATGCAGAAAAGGCAGAAGTGTTCAATAAATATTTCTGTTCAGTATTTGGAACAATGTAGGATGATGTACTTCGTATCATATGAGGATTATGAAGTACTTTCCAGTCCATTAGTAATCGAGGAGGATGTGATACAACATCTATTAGAGCAAAATATTTTTAAATCATCAGGCGCAGATAACTTGAACCCAGGAGTCCTAAAAGAGTTGGCTGAGTAGATCTCTGGCCTGTTTATGTTAATTTTTAATAAATTTTGTAAGACCAAGGAAATTCCAGAAGACTGGAGGAGTGCTAACGTGCCAATATTCAAAAAGGGAAAGCAGGATGACCCAAGTTACTGTAGGCTAGTTGCCTGATATCAATCCCGAAAAAAAAATGGAACATCTGATACGGGATTCAGTTGATAAAGAATTAAAGTATAACAATATAATTAATGCCAATCAACACCATTTTATGAAAAATAAGTCTTGTCAAATATTGATTTTATTGTTTGATCAGATTACAAATTTGGTTGATAAAAGGTAACTGTGCAGATGTAATATAGTGAGGTTTTTGTAAGTCATTTGACTTAATACCACGCAATGTTCTGATTCAAAAATTAGCATTATACAATATCAACAGAATACATGACAGATCTCAGAAAAAGCAGTGGTCAATGGGGAATCATCATTGAATGGGATATTTCCAGTAGGGTTCCCCAGGGATTGATACTAGTCCCAAAACTGTTCAAAATTCTCATGATTGATCTGGAACTAAATACAAAAACACTGTTGATAAAATTTGCGGAGTGGTGGAATAGTAAATAATGATGAGGAAAGGACAGCCATACAGAGCCATTTGTGTCACTTTGTAAACTGGGCCCATGCAAACAAACTTTGTTTTAGTACAGCCAAATGCAAAGTTATATCCAGATGGACAGTGTGGCAAAAACGGCCAGTGCGACTCTCGGATGTATACACAGGGGAGTAGTGAATAGGAGCAGTAGTAAGGGAGTAGTGAATAGGAGCAGTAAGTAAGGGAGGTGATTTCACTTCTGTATTCAGATTTGGAGAAACCAATGCTAGAATGCTGCGTCCCGTTCTGGGGTCCACATTTTAAAAATTAGAGAGGGTGAAGAAAATGCCTTTTAGTGAGAGACTTAAAGGTTTCATACTGAAGAGTGAGGCTACATCTACATTACATCTACAATCTAAGGGGGTGATTCCCAGTTTGTGTACACATACTCGGGCTAGCTTGATGAAGCTAATGTGAGGATCTGTATGGAAGCTGGGAATCATATGCCTAGCTCGCAGTGTAGATGTAACCTGAGATGTGGCTTGATAAGTGTATAAGTACCTACACAGGCAGAAATTAATGGGTACTAAAGGGATCTTTCATCTAGTGAAGAAAGACATAGTAAGAATTAATGTCTGGAACTGGAAGTTTAAGCAAAATTTTAACAGTGAGGGAGACAAACCTCTGCAGGAAACTCCCAAGGGTAGTGGTGGATTTGGACCTTTTGATGTCTTCAGATCAAGACTGGCTAAAGCAGGTCTTCCAGAAAGGCATTCAAACACAAGTTATTGGGTTCAACACAGGGGAAAATGTGTGAAATGTAATGGCCTGTGATATACAGGGGGTCAGACTAGATAATCTAACTGTCCCTTCTGGCCTGAACTATGAATCTATGAAAAGTGAAGTTTTGTCCTAGGAGGGGCTGGTGAGTGGCTGCCAGTATGATGTTGTTGCTGTTTACTTTACAGTTGTGGGTGGGCAAGTGGAGGAGAAGTGCCCAACTGTTTTGTTCCTGTTATTGCATGATTTCTAGCCTTTTGTTTGGTTTCTAAAACTACCCATGTTATTTGCTACAGCAGCTCTTGTGATATGATAACAGAAAACTACAACATATTTTTCTTTATTGGCAATGAGCAGGTCTATATTCCAACTGCAGGCCATCTCTACATACTTCAGGTTTTTGCATGCAGGCCCTTTATGAATGACCTAGAGTGGTAATCAGCCCACCTGCTATCACATAGTTACCTACAGGCATCTCCAAGCCTATGTGTAGGGGAGTGTTAAGGTTTCTTCTCCACTTTGAACTTTAGGGTACAATGTGGGGACCTGCATGAAAGACCCCCTAAGCTTATTTTTACTAGTTTAGGTTACAAACTTTGCCTTGTCCTTGAACAGTATGCTGCCACCACCAAGCGTGTTAACAAAGAACAGGGAAAGAGCCCACTTGGAGACGTCTTCCCGCAAAATATGCCCCCAACCCCTACACCCCCTTTCCTGGGGAAGGCTTGATAATAATCCTCACCAATTGGTACAGGTGAACACAGACCCAAACCCTTGGATCTTAAGAACAATAAAAAATCAATCAGGTCCTTAAAAGAAGAATTTTAATTAAAGAAAAGGTAAAAGAATCACCTCTGTAAAATCAGGAGGGTAAATACCTTACAGGGTAATCAGATTCAAAACATAGACAATCCCTCTATGCAAAACCTTAAGTTACAAAAAGACACAAAAACAGGAATATACATTCCCTCCAGCACAGCTTATTTTACAAGCCATTAAACAAAAGAAAATCTAACACATTTTCTAGCTAGATTACTTACTAACTTTACAGGAGTTGTAAGGCTTGCATTCCTGATCTGTTCCCAGTAAAAGCAATGCGCAGACAGCCCAAACCCTTTGTGTTTACCTCCCACCCCCGGATTTGAAAGAATCTTGTCCCCTCATTGGCCATTTTGGGTCAGGTGCCAGCAAGGTTACCTTAGCTTCTTAACCCTTTACAGGTGAAAGGGTTTTGCCTCTGGCCAAGAGGGATTTTATAGCACTGTATACAAAAAGCTGGTTACCCTTCCCTTTATATTTATGACAGGGAGTATTATGGTAATCTCAAATATCACATTTTTAACAGTAACCAATGTCTATGTAGCTGACTCCTACAATTCCAACAGCCAAATTCACCCCATCTGTAAGCAGGTGCAATGCCATTTACAGCAATGAAGTTATGGAGTTGTACATACTTACACCAAAGATAAAATTGGCTCTGTTTACAGGGAAGATTCTTCAAAATGTGGAAGTGCAGAGCTGTAGGGAGCAGAGACAGACTCGTGGAGCTTGTTGAGTAGCTGGTGAAACTAACAAGTAGTTGTTGGGAAGAAAAAACAGCAGACAGTTATGGCAATCATACAAGTCAGAGCAATAAAGCATCTGCTCACTATAGTGTTCTGTGATTTTGTTTTGTAGTAAAAGCCAGTGAAAGGTGGTTGAAAGTTTATTGTGGATGAGTCAACCTGGTGACCACCTGCTTCATTTAGTCAAGTTTGTTAGTAAGATCAAAGAGGGTATATTATTTAAATAAATAACTGGGGGCCTTAGAGTGTCTGCAAATAATTCCCTCTGGAAGCCACCACCTCCTCTCTTCTAGGGTCTGATACAAACGGTCTTAAAGAAAAGGAGCACTTGTGGCACCTTAGAGACAAATTTATCTGAGCATAAGCTTTCGTGAGCTACAGCTCACTTCATCAGATGCATTCAGTAGAAAATACAGTGGGGAGATTTCCTCACACGTTCTTGTCAACTGCTGGAAATGGCCCACCTTGATTATCACTACAAAAGGTTCCCCCCCCTCCACTCTCCTGCTGGTAATAGCTCACCTTACCTGATCACTCTCCTTACAGTGTGTATGGTAACACCCATTGTTTCATGTTCTCTGTGTGTTTAAATCGATTTGTTAGTCTCTAAGGTGCCGCAAGTCCTCCTTTTCTTTTTGCGGATACAGACTAACACGGCTGCTACTCTGAAACCTGGTATTAAAGAAGGAACTCTTAAAATATAGCTCTAGTAGCTTCTTATTCTCTTTTGTGGTCCAGCCACTAGATGGGGACAAAGTCCCACATGTTGCTACCATGGATTGCAATAGCACAGAAATGAACTGTTCATTATTAAAATTCATTTAATAACTACTTTGATTCACATTCCCCGCAATATATGATGGATAAAAGAAAACAAGAACTAGCTCTATATGTTCCCTCCCCTAAACCTCATACTGAACCTGCACCAAATCCTCTTTTAGGCTCAATTAAGTTTTGTTAAAGTTTCTCCACAGAATACAGACACTACGGATAGTGACTGTGCAAGCTTCCCCACGCTGCCCTACCAATAAACCATAAACCTGGAGGGGCGCCAGGTAGACTGGAGAGAGTTGTTCATTCCCCACACAAACTGAATCCTTAGTCTGTTGGCTGAGACTGCTTTTTGCATTTGTCGCAAGGGGTTTTGTGATGCTGAGGCCAATAAACTCATTTCCTACAGGCTGATAAACTGCCATTATATGGTAACAATATTCAATCACTAATTACCTTGGCTTAATTAAAACTGGTCATTTAGACTTGAAAGCTTTCCTAACCCATTAACAAATGTTTCCACTGTATATTCTGAATATTTTCCAAACAATCATTATCAATTACAAACACAACTATCTGTAGCAAGAACAATTAATCTCTGTGATGGATTAAGCTGTCAAGGACAGACCCAGGCCAGTTTATTGCAGTGCCTGACACCTTCCTAAAGGGCCAACAGAAGAGTCATTAACTTTGATTGTTTTCCAATCACTGGGACCGACCCCCTAGCACAATGGGCATGCTACAAAGAGAAGCCAAGCTGCAGGAAACTGGTGTTCCCAGTATGTACTCCATGAAGCTGGAACTTCCCAGGTAACCAGCTGACTTGTGTTTTGCAGCTGATCAGTTGGTCACCCAACAGAAGGGGTAGAAATCTCATTTAAGGGTCAGATCTGCTCTAAGCTCCATTTTTCTCACTGGCTGACCATTGAGAGACAATCATCGGATTGCGGGAGGCAGAGGACAGGAGAGGCCTACGTACCTGACACCCTGACGAGCTTAGGAATCACAAGAAGAGAGCTGAGCATATAAGCTCTCTCTCATGTCAAGGCTTTTGTTGTTTTTCCTAAAGAGCTATAACTCTTGTGAGCTCTGAAGGCAAAAGTTATTGTCTTTATAAAACTCCTGTGCAAAGCCTTCATTCTTTGGTTACTTGCCGTGTGGTCAGCAAGGGTGCCGTGTAGTCTGCAAACTAGAGTTCCCACAGTGAGGTGGACATGCATAAGCAATTTAGGGTATGGCTGTACTGCAGCTGGGTGCAAACCTGTTAGCGGGGCCGATGCTAGTGTGCCAAAAATTGCTGTGTGGGTGTTTGTTGAGGCACTGGTGGAGGCTCGGGGGGATGGGACTGACAGTCCAAGCCTCGCTGCCGGGGGGGCTTCAGCCCCTGCCACATCTGTGATAGCAGACAGCTCTGTCCCCTACCCCCGCCCCGGGTGCTGACAGCTTCTGCTTCCACCCGCAGCAGTTGAAGCCAAAGAAGTCACGGAGGTTCATTAAAGTCAGGGAATCCATGACCAAATCTTATCCTTATATATGGCTAATGGCATAAACACTGCACTGTGAGGCTGTAAAATAAAGCTTCAGCACTTGGTTAACTTAGGCAGTAAAAGTTTCAGCCATCTCTTAAACCATCTCAAATAGCCTTAACTCACGACTCAGCTGACTGCCCAGTATGGCCCCAGTGTGAAGAGTGCCATTAAAACAAGGACATTTACTGAACGGCAGCATTTACAGCATTCCCTATAATTACAATAGAAAGAAACTACTAAATCTGTTTCAGAGTAGCAGCCGTGTTAGTCTGTATCCGCATAAAGAAAAGGAGGACTTGTGGCACCTTAGAGACTAACAAATTTATTTGAGCATAAGCTTTCGTGAGCTACAGCTCACTTCATCAGATGCATGCAGTGGAAAATACAGTGGTGAGATTTTATATACACAGAGAACATGAAACAATGGGTGTTACTATACACACTGTAAGGAGAGTGATCAGGTAAGGTGAGCTATTACCAGCAGGAGGTGGGTGGGGGGAGAAAAAAATAAAAAAAACCTTTTATAGTGATAATCAAGGTGGGCCATTTCCAGCAGTTGACAAGAACATGTGAGGAACAGTGTGTGTGTGTGGGAAAATAAACATGGGGAAATAGTTTTACTTTGTGTAATGACACATCCACTCCCAGTCTTTATTCAAGCCTAAATTAATTGTGTCCGGTTTGCAAATTAATTCTAATTCAGCAGTCTCTCGTTGGAGTCTGTTTTTGAAGTTTTTTGTTGAAGAATTGCCACTTTTAGGTCTGTAATCGAGTGACCAAAGAGACTGAAGTGTTCTCCGACTGGTTTTTGAATGTTATAATTCTTGGCATCTGATTTATGTCCATTTATTCTTTTAAGTAGAGACTGTCCAGTTTGGCCAATGTACATGGCAGAGGGGCATTGCTGGCACATGATGGCATATATCACATTGGTAGATGTGCAGGTGAACGAGCCTCTGATAATGTGGCTGATGTGATTAGGCCCTATGATGGTGTCCCCTGAATAGATATGTGGACACAGTTGGCAACAGGCTTTGTTGCAAGGATAGGTTCCTGGGTTAGTGTTTTTGTTGTGTGGTGTGTGGTTGCTGGTGACGACCCATCACTCTCACAGATCTTGGGAGACAGGCCAGTCCTTGCTTACAGACAGCCCCCCAGTCTGAAGCAAATACTCACCAGCAACCACACACCACACAACAAAACACTGACCCAGGAACCTATCCTGCGCAAGGATAACACACAAATTCATGAATTGCTGTGCAGCAGATGTTTCACTAAGGATTGGGGGATTTTAAAATCTGGCTTCATTTTGAATTGGAGCAAAACATGAAGATACTGAAATTCTCTGTGAAGGAAAATTCTGGGGGCAAAAAATAATTTGGGATCAATTGAAACATTTCATTGCAAGAAAATCAAAATATGCTATTTTGATTGTTTTATATTATTCTTTATATATCATACAAAATTGCAAACATTACAAATGAAAAATCATTTGAAGATATAAAATCAAAATGTTTCTTTCCAAAAATGTCTAAAGATAATGTTTCAACATTGCCACAACTGTTTTTTTGGCTTTTCTCCGAAACAATTTTTTTGTGAAATCAACATGATTTCCCAAAGCATTCTGATTTTGACCGAATTTTATTTTCCAATGGAAAATGGTTCAGGCTAAGTTTTTCTGACCACAGGCTCTACCTGCCACAATAGAGATAACCGAACCAGCTGACAGGTACCCTTCGAGTGCCAGTCTCCTGCCTTCTCTATGGTGGTCTAGAACAGTGGTTCTCAACCAGGGGTAAGTGTACCCCCAGGGGTATGCAGAGGTCTTCCAGGGGGTACATCAACTCACCTAGATATTTGCCTAGTTTTACAACAGGCTACATAAAAAGCACTAGTGAAGTCAGTACAAACTAAAATTTCATCCAGACAATGATTTGTTTATACTGCTCTATATACTATACACAGAAATGTAAGTACAATGTTTATATTCCAATTGATTTCTTTTATAATGATATGGTAAACATGAGAAGGTAAACAATTTTTCAGTAATAGTGTACAGTGACACTTTGGTATTTTTATGTCTGATTTTGTAAGCCATAGTTTTTAAGTGAGGTGAAACTTGGGGGTACACAAGACAAATCAGACTCAGGTACAGGAAAGGTTGAGAGCCACTGGTTTAGAGGGTGAATCTACTCACTCGTCTCTTCCAGAGTTTGCCATGAGGCATTGCAAGGGAGGTTGGTGTGCAGATTTTGTATAACCCTAAATACAGGATATATGGTATATTCCGAAGATAATATAACTGTTTCTCACGGGGCTGATTTATTTGTGTAAGTCATTTCCAAGTTAAAATCCCCTGACAAATTTGTTTTTCACTTTATAATATGCATAACTTACTCAATTGCATTCCTGATATTGACGTTGATGTGATATAAAAATACATTAATCTATGACTGCCTATTAATCATTTAACAAAAATCTATGGAATGTTTGCAAAACATGTTCTCCTTTAATAAAATAACTTGCTAAATGGAAAAAACTGGATGGAGCAACAGGAGATGAATGAAGCAGCATGGCAGGTTTTAAAAGATGGTTAAAATGAGGGTCTGCTTTTAATAAATAACCCATGTGTCATCTCTAGTGGATGTAGCTGCACAAATATTGATACGTATAAATCTATACATCACATGAATTGACTTGAAGCAGTGAGTTATAAATCATCATTTATGTGCAGCCCAAGAAAGAATTACTTCCAGTGATGATTTAAAATGCACGTCAATAGGGAAAAAATGTTGTAGCAAAATTGCAGGGGATTTTCTCAACCCTCATAAACAGACTCATTCACTTATTTTTCTTTCTTTACTTGAAATTTATTTTGTTCATCTCATTCACATCAGTGGAATTGCACTTCTGTCTCAGTTACATGTGGGGAAGAGCGAGATGACAACTCAAGGGAATTTTCTAAGGTCAGGTCGACACTAAAAAGATAGGTTGACCCAGCTACATCGCTCCGGGGTGTGAAAAATGCCCATCCCTGAGCAATGTAATTAAGCCGACCTAACCCCCAGTATAGACCACACTAGATCAATGGAAGAATTCTTCTGTCAACTTAGCTACTGCCTCTCGGGAAAGTAGATTAACTGCAGCAATAGGAGAAACTCTTCCTTCACTGTAGTGAGTGTCTACACTGACGTGCTAAAGAGGCACAGCTGCAACAAGCATTTGAAGTATAGAGAGAGCTTAAGAAATAGCGAGGCTGCAGCTGGCCAAAGAGAGATTCCTATCCACATAGACATTATATTCATGTGCAGAGTAGACATTTATATTGGGTACTGGTTTAAAAATGACCCTCCTACTGACCACATAGACAGTATGATGCATGAGCCTCCCGATCTCATTGCTGTCTGTCTAGCTTTTTACACTTAATATCTAAGCTGACAATAGCAGGCTTATTCATTGTCCTCATATGTTACAACCCATCAATGTCAATGAGACTTACATGGATGCAAGAAGGGAACTGGACCACTTGCATTGAAGAAAAGAAGAACAGCAATAATAATCATGGGAAATAGTGCCGATGTAGTTGAAGTAGTGTAACTTAGGTCAGCTTACTCCGGTAGTGAAGACAAGCCCTAACGCTGATGGAGGCTTCCAACTGACCCACCCCATCCCCAGAACAGACAAAGGATGTGTCAATTAAACACATATGCCACCTCCACCCCAAACTCCCAGCACTCTGCCATCATGGCTCCTATTGAGCCGCATTCCAATTTAAATTTGCCCTCTCTGACACCACTCTTGAGGGTGAGAAGCAATGTAAATACTGCCTGATCTACCTGTCACACTATCTGGAGTAGTTCGCGACCATGAGTGTCAACCTCAGGGCAGACTGTCAAAAAGCAGGGGAGATACCCCAAACTGTTGTATGTTCTATAATTAGATTTCACCAACCCAGTAATTAGTGTGAACTCCTGGATCACTGTAACCGTCTTACCATGGAGTCACAGATAGTCGCCTTGGGCATTCCAATCTATCTTGCCAGCCAGGCAAGCTGGACAAAGTGATGGTTGCTACTCACCAAAGATTTAGGCTGCTTCCAGTCCTAAGAGCTCAGTTACATATCCCAGGGCAATTTGTACCTCAGATCTTAATCATAGAATATCAGGGTTGGAAGGGACCTCAAGAGGTCATCTAGTACAACCCCCTGCTCAAAGCAGGACCAATCCCCCAATTTTTGCCCCAGATCCCTAAATGGCCCCCTCAAGGATTGAACTCACAACCCTGGGTTCAGCAGGCCAATACTCAAACCACTGAGCTATCCCTCCCACCAAAGACAATGCTTGTAGCCAATCCAAAAGCAAACTAACTCAAGATTTATTAACTAGGAAAAATAAATGAGAGAGTTATTTACAGGTTAAAGCCGGCAAACGTATACACACAAATGAGTTGCAGTCTGTGGTTCCAAAAGGTGACAGAGGTGTAGCAGCAGTGAATGTCTTTTAGGGCTAACCTAGGTTGACCCTGGGGATCTCTGCTTATGTTTCATAGCTCCAGACCTGTGAGAGTCCAAACAGCAAAAGAGATGAAAAATATTCTTGTCCCCTATCTTTATTTCCTTCTTCCAGAATTCAAGCTGATGGGACATGCCCTTGTGCACATAGCTTCTTCATGTATGTGAAAGGGCAATTAACACATTCTTTGTACTGTGATGTCCACAATGGCACAATTCGTTTTGATTGCGTTGATGAAGGTTAGGAGACAACCCCTCCTGATTGGGCTCATAGGTTCAGAGCAAACATTTTTTACAGTCATAAAACAAAAACTTAAATATTGCCTTCTCGCATGTGATAAAGATATCATAAATGGTATTAATGCATGCAGCAACTTACAAGCATTTCATAAAGTCTGAACAGTAAACCCATTGTTATAGGTTCAATACCGATCTTAGCCACACTAACACACGGGGGAAGCAGATTGGTGTCAAGCAACGAATTTGGCAATGCTCGCCTGGCGCCTAAAGCCTTGACAAAAATTGATATCCTGTTTGCCAGCATCTCACTCCCTGAGGGGTGAATCTACCAGCTCTGAGCTGGAAGGGATACAACAAGCCCTTGATGCTTTGACTGTGTCCTGTGGCCCTCCTTTATCACACTGGACATCAGTTATTCACACAAGTAGTCCCACTGATTTTGAGTAAGTTGCTGCTCCCCAGTGTAAGAGCATTTCCCTCCATCCCTATATGCCCCAGCAGACTTGCATAGATGAACTTCATGGTGTGCTGCATTCAAAGGGTAAGTTTTTCTTTCAAAACTTGCCACATTTAAAGTGTTTAAAACAAAATTTAAAATTCTATTTTAATGTAAATGTCATTTTATGATACATTATAAAGGCAGCGGTAACCTCCTTAAAAGCACTATAGATGAATAATCATGGAAGGATTTGAATAAAATTCTATGCTTATGCATCTTCAAAAAAGCAACCACTCAAAGTGTAATGGGGGAATGCAGTCTATGCAGATAATGTATTGAAATGAAGGATGAATATAGGTAAATTGTATAAGACTAGCAAGCAGATCGGGGAAATTGTGTTATACCAAATTTTCTCCATCTTAATGCACAAAATTGGGAGTTGCACTTGAAAAGGAAGCCTGCAGTTATATTTATAGACATTGAAACCTTAGGGAATAAATGAACTGATGATCCTTTCCTGCAGGAAAAAGCCAGGGGAGGAAAAAAGTCTGCTGGAGCCTCTACGGGGAAACCAGGCTGAAGCCTTGTGAATACTGGCTTTGCAACAGTCAGTTCTAGTTCCTGCTTGAGGCTTCCTGGATCCCTCTCTCCCTGTGAAGAAATCAGGCTTCTCCCCAACACCTGCACTGTTCTTCCCCTCTGAAGGGGAAGGTAAGGCTGACTGGAGTAGCATTAACTCCCAAGTGGATTGCTGTTTGGATACCTGCCAGCATAACAGGGGACTCACTGTGAATAACTGACTCCACCCCACCATGCAGCCAACCTGTCCCATTCCTGATCCTCAGAGCACCTACCCACAACACCACGCTGCAGGCCTTGAGAGTGAGAGGAAAGTGTTCCACAGAGTTGCTGGCCCCACCCCTTTTCCACTGTCTTTAACTGCCCTCTCCTGTGGAACGAAGCTCCTGGCCCAAAGTATTTTTTAGCTTACTTAAAAAAGGAAATACTTCCAGGAACAGTGGATACTGACTTGTTTAACAGAAAACTGAAAGCAAATGAAGTGAGATAGGATATAGCTTGTGGATCGAGCCATATCAGCCACAATTCAGCACAGGACGCTGACAGCTATTGTAAAGAGTTGGCGATAGAGGAGACAATGTCTTAGCAAGAACTTTAACAGAAAATACAAAAGGGGACAGAACATGAAATGGGCAGGAAGCTGACGTAAAAACTAGGTCTGCTAATGGCATTGACATAAATATAGGAAGGTATTTTGCGGGAGGGGTTGTGATTAATTTTCATAAATAAACAAATAATATAAAATCCACAAGGCAAATATCTTACTTCTTGTATATGTTACCAGATGCCACACATTTCACAGGATAGCCAATGAAATTATGCATTTCCACATCTTGACAACCTTTCAAAGCTGCAAGATCAGGCAATACAATATCAGACAACATTACACAGATATAACATGTTAGAGTTGGGGGGGGGGGAGTTAACAATAAAAATAAGAATAAAAAAATATGCAAATAGGCAAAAAAGGATGGGGGGAATGAGGGGACCGGCTTGGGGGGAGGAAAGCAGAGAGGTCAGGAGGAATGGAAGTCTGGCATTATTTGAGCTATCTCAGTATTCTTTATCCAAATGTATCAAGAAACAGGGTCCAAATTTCTTCAAATTCATATAATTGTTTTCTATATCAATAACCTATTCTTTCTTTTGAGGTAACTTGGACAGATCCAAATGCCACTGCTCTATTCTGACCATAAGCTACTCCTCCATTTTTGTAACATTGTGTGCTTCATAATCATTGCAGCCTTCAAGCACCAAAGTCTTTGTAGTGGGGTTAAACCCAGCATAGTAGCTATATAACCTAGAATATAATTTTCAGCAGAGATTTAGTTGCAGAAGCCAAGGTCTATTTCCACTCATGTCCACCTCTTTCCACAGCTGCCTGAGTGTTGGACAGTCCGATAGCACATGCATCCAGTTTCTTTTTTCTTTATTACAGTAACAAGAAGCATCAGAGGAAAAGGCCCCCACCTTGCACAACCTCTGTGGTATTCAATATATTTTGATAGAATCTTCTGCTGTGTGAGATCTACAAAAGCATTTTTAACCTTCAATGCTCTGCCGTGGGGGTTCTTTTCCCACATTTTCACAAATACCTCCATACTAATGGAGTTCCTCTTCATTAGTCAAGCATATATAGAGGACATGGGCCTGGAGAATTTATGAAGCACTTCCAAGGGCCTCTGGCAGTCCTAAGGCACTTGGACCAAACTGAAACATTAACATGTGTTTTAGTTGTAACTACTGCCACTCTGCTGAGTTGCTTCAATGTTAGAAGACCTCATCCTTGACTAATCGGGAAATCCACAGGATGCCCTTGCTCAGCCAGTTCTTCCAAATTATATGTTTTTTCCCAGTTTGCATGTCTGGATTGCCCTGGTTGGTGCTTTTGCATGACAGTGAGAATGAAATTCATACCCCTTAACTAGGATAGCCCAGATAACCACACAGCCACCACTTTAGGTACCTTATTTTTCTTGATTGGACAAAAAGAGGAACTGAGCAGACCTGCAGGAGGAATTGGATGCATTAATACCTAAACCAAACCCCCAAACCTTCTCCAATCTAATTACCAGAACTTTTGCCAATATTTTGACATCATTGTTAATATGTGAAATTGCCCTACCATTGAAACATTGTGGCATCTCTTCCTGATTTAGAGATAACTGACATTAGGGCTTCCCTCCCTGTAGGGGGAAGGGCACCCTCTAGGAGTGACTCTTAAACATTTTAAGCATCTTGCCAGACTGGAGGTCAAATAAGTGTCTATAGAATTTGGCAGGGAAGCCATCTGTCCCAGGGGCATTTCCCACTTTCAGATTTTTAATTGCCTCAATGACCTCATCTTCAGTTTAGAGGATGAGAAGGAGATTCCCACATCTGAGCCATTCTTTTTAGGTATTCTTTAAAGAACTGTCCCAGATTGAGATGTCAAAAGAGGAAGTTTTGGAACAAATTGATAAATGAAAGAGTAATACGTCACCAGGACCAGATGATATTCATCCAAGAGTTCTGAAGGAACTCAAATATGAAATTGCAGAACTAATAATGATGGTATGTAACCTATCACTTAAATCAGCCTCTGTACCAGATGACTGGAGGATAGCTAATATAAAACCAATTTTTTTTAAAAGGCTCCAGAGGTTATCCTGGCAATTACAGGCTAGTAAGCATAACTTCAGTACCAGGAAAATATGTAGAAACTATATTGAAAAACAGAATTATCAGACCCATAGGTGAACACAATACATTGAGGAAGAGTGAACACGGCTTTTGTAAAGGAACATCATGCCACACCAATCTATTAGAATTCTTTGAGGGTGTCAACACGTACGTGGACAAAGAATGACTCTGGGATATAGCGTACTTGGACTTTCAGAAAGCTGTTGACAAGGTCCCTAACTAAAGCTTCTTAAGCAAAGTAGGCAGCCATGGGATAAGAGAAAAGGTCCTCTCATGGATCAGTGACTGGTTAAAAGGGTAGGAATAAATGGTCAGTTTTCACAGTGGAGAGAGGTTATTGGATCATATTAAAGAAGTTCTGTATTAAAATCACAAATGAGTTTGATTCCCCATAGTTTAAATTCTAGGGTATTACTAATTAAGAGGTCTCTTGGTTTTTGGTACTGTTTCTCTCCCTCTCTGTGTGAAACTTGCAAGCTGCTAATTGTGTTAGTACATTCTAAGACAGAGTCTGTTCTCAACGCAATTCTTTGTAACAACAACTACTCACACAGAGAGAGACTCAAAGCAATACTCTGTAACAACAGAAACAGTACCCAGAGACTCCCCGCCCTTTTGTTGTATTCATCTCGCTTTGTTAACAATTGTGGTTAAAATAGAGATAGAGGATGTATGTGGATGGATGCTTGGTGTGGATAATAACTGAACGATCAGGGAGGTGCCAGCCTAAGAATCCAGTGTCCATCGGCTGAAGAAGGCGTCAAGTGGAAATAACCAGAGGACCCCCGGAGGGCAGACTGGAATCCACCCAACAGCCTCAAGAATGGGAGAACCAAAGAACAAGATAACATCTGGCAGCATGGAGCCATCAGGAATGTGCCATCTGCTGATTGATTCAGCAACAGCATGATGAAGCAATTCCCATAGACTGCCATAGGAAGAAATTCCTATAAAAATGGACTCTAGAAAGTGAGAACTTTGGGGTCTGATTCTGCAAACCAACTTCCAGGAGCATCAGATGAGCATCTGACAAGGCCCTGCTCCCTCCTCATGTCCAGGCCACCTGGCCAGTGGCGTGGCATGAGCAACTCTAAGGCTGGTAACTATGATAACAACCTTGCAGAACCTCTGTGTGTGTGTGTGTGTATGAACGAATGTGTGAATAAATATGAAATTGAATAGAATGTTATAGCTATAACTAACTGTTTACTATGATTCTTTCTGTATTCACAATAAATGTGGCATTTTGCCTTTTCCCCTTTAATAAGATCCTGCTGGTTTTTATTTTATTGGTATAACAAGGTAAATAGTGGGGTTCCCCAAGGAGCTGTACTTGGACCAATGCTGTTCAACATATTTTCATATGTTCATAAATGATCTGAGAAAAGGGGTAAACAATGAGGTGGCAAAGTTTGCAAATGATACAAAATTACTCAAAATAGCTAAGTCCAAAGAAGACTGCAAAGAATTAGCAAAGGATCTCACAAAACTGGGTGACTGGGAAACAAAATGGCTCATGAAATTCAGTGTTGATAAATGGAAAGTAATGCACATTGGAAAGCATAATCTCAATGATACATACAAAATGATGGGGTCTAAATTAACTGTTACCACTCAAGAGAAAGCTGATGGAATCATTCTGGATAGTTCTTTGAAAATATTTACTAAATATGCAGTAGCAGTCAAAAAAGCTAACAGCATGTTAGGAATCCATAGGAAAGGGAGAGAATATAAAACTGAAAATATCATACTGCCACTTCATAAATCCATGGTACACCCACTCCTTGAATACAGTTCTAGTCACCCAATCTCAAAAAAGATATATTAGAGCTGGAAAAAATACAGAGAAAGCAATACACATGATTAGGGGTATGGAACAACTTCCACATGAGGAGAGATGAAAAAGACTGAGACTGTTCATCTTATAAAATTGACAACTAAGGCATGATAGAGGTCTATAAACTCATGAATGGTGTGGAGAAAGTGGATAAGGAAGTTTTATTTACCTCCCCACATGACACATGGGAGTCACTCAATGAAATTTAGGTAGCAGGTTTAAAACAAACATAAGGAAGTACTTTGTCACACAACACACAGTCAAGCTGTGGAACTTGTTGCCAGGGGATGTTGTATAGGCCAAAAGCATAATTGGGTTCAAAAAACAATTAGATATGTTCATGGAGGATAGTTCCATTAATGGCTATTAGCCAAGATGTTCAGAGATGCATGCAACCCCACGCTCTGTGAAACTAGGACTGGATGACAGGGTATGGGTCACTCAATAATTGCCATGTTCTGTTCATTCCCCCTGAAGCTGCTGGCCACTGTTGGAAGATGGATCATTGGTTTCATCCAGTGTGACCATTATTATGTTCCTGATATCCTTAGGAGATGTACATAATTTATCATGTTTAGCATGGGTGCCTGTGATTCTACATGCAGGTCTTTTGTTATAGGCGGTATACCCGCAACTTGCCAACTTTTTTACCTGATTCTCAGAAGTCCTGCCTGAGTTAGAATAGGCTGATTTCACCCTATTTTGAGTGCAGTTGATTTGAGTTCAAATCTACAGTTAATCAGGGATTGCAGCAAACCTGGAAAGGGGGCTGTAGCATAGGGCAAATAAAGCTCTTTTATTTTTTTCTCACGGGCGATCATGTTTTCTCCACTTTTCCTCTTCTTTGCAAATATGAGGACCCCCCCCCCAAATGGTCTCCTGCAACAGCTCACTAGAAGATGTTGTGAGTTTGTCTGCCTCCAGGAGCAGGCCAGTTTCTTTTTCAATTTTATTTATTTATTTATATATTTATTTCTTTATTTATGAAATCGGTATCTAATAACAGTGAAGAATTAAATCTCCATCTACATGGGTATTTCTCACCAGGGCCTCTTGCTATTTGATGAGCTATAGGGGCATGATCAGAGACAGCAATTGTATTAATGGAGGAGTCAATTACAGAATTAACCTAGTCTCTGGAGATCAAAAAGAATTCTGTATAGGAATAGGAGCCATGTACTGGAGAAAAAGTATGAAGAGTCCCTACCCATTGCATGTATAAGCCTTCAGATGTCACAGTCTCAGATCCTTAATGTGCAACTCCAAAGCCATTCTAGATTTGGTTGGCTTATGATCCTGAGGCTGAGATTTGTCCATAAAAGGATCAAGCACCTCATTAAAATCCCCAGCAATCACAGTAGGGATATAGGGCTCTCCATATAAGTTAGTAAAATCCTATGAAAGGTTTCAGGATCATCCAGGTAAGGCCCATACATATTAGCAATGATTAATTCAGATCCATTTACAGTGACTTTATGGTTAAAAATTTGCCCTGATCATCTGAAATTGACTCAGAGACTGTTACTGCTAGTGCTTTATGGGAAAGTATGCTACTCCTGTAGATTTGGATGAGAAGAAGCAAAACACTGCTTTTCCTACCCAGTCACATTCTAATTTAGCGGCCTCATCTGCAGTCAAATGTGTGTCCTGCAAAAGCACTATGTCTGCACTTGCCTTCTTTAATAATGAGTACACTTTTTCCTTTTAATTGGATTGTTGAGTCCCTTTACGTTCCAGGAAATAAAATTAAGATTCAGAACCATTTGGCTGTGTTAAGAAGTATTTTTCTATGTGTAGTCTTACAAACAAAGGTGATGGAATGTTTGTGTCAATTGTTCTCTTATAACCCATCCTACTCCCCACACAGAAACCCATGAGGAGGGGAGTCTATGGATGAAATGTCTCAAGCACTTATTCCACAGATTTTGAATTGCCTTGCCAGATGCTTGCTGCTTGCCAGATTTCCAAGAGTAGGGAGGAGACGGCTCCAGAGAGGGGGAAGGAAGAGCACACAAAAAAAGACAAGTTAAAGGAAAGATATAAAAACACATAAGTTGTTATATGTTAACTTATTATCAAGCATAGGAGATCCCAATGAAAAGAGAACAATTATCAAACACTTAACACTGTCAACAAAACTAAACCAATTGTATGTTCCAGAGGGGGCAGCTAAGCTTATAGAAGGTGTCAGGATGCGGGAAGTAGCTGAAGAAGTTATGGGGGGAAAGGGAAGTAAAGGCAAGGGGGGCAATAAGGGTAGAGAGATTGGGGGTGTAGGTGGAGTGGATGGAGGGAGAAGAAGGCGGAGAATGTGGAGAACAGGACAAGCCGGAGCAGGGGCAGTGGCAGGGTCAGAAGAGGAAGTAGGAGGTGATAGAGAGTGCAGAAATCACTATCCATGTAGCTCAGCAAACTTTCATTGATCTTCTCCGCTGCATTGGTCCGTAGGAAGGGCAACTACATTGCTCAGCTCCTGTGCAGCTTTCCATGCCTCCTTGCAGGGCGGAGAGCCGTCTCTCACACTTGCAGCACAGGGGATGTCAAGCTGCCAGGCTCTGAGGACCCCCAGAAGCAAGGCATGGTGACACAGCAGTGTCTGCCACCTTTAAAATGTAGTACAAGTAGATGCTGGTTGAAGCCTTCACGCTTCTACAGACAACAGCTGCACTGCCCCCTGGTGATCTGTTTGGTGTACTTCAGTGCCAAGCTGATGCAGGCTTGTTCGATTACAAGCACAGGTGAATATTGATCTGTCCAGTTAGGGATGCTGTCAAAATGTTTCATTAATTCCGCAGAACAAATACTGGAGCAAAGGCACTCAATATTGCCAATAGGCAATTTAAATAAATCCTTTCCACAGTCCGTTCACACCCAGTAGATCAATTTGAAATGAGCTGTTTCCTTAACTCCCCTGCAGGGGCTCTTCACATTCAGCCATTTGATGAGAATTGATGGACAAACCCCAAAAGTTAAAAAAGCGAAAGCTTAGAGCAGAAGAGTGAACCCAAATAAGAAAGTTAGTCACAATAACTTTGGATAAGCTCCTAAGAGTGGGTAGGATAGATCTAACAACTGCAAAATTAACTTTCTATAAAACAGAACAGGTACTCAATTCATTGCAGTCCATTTAAAGAATGTTCTGCGTCTTGTGGCTTCTGGACTGGATGCACTTCTTCACCAACCTTGGCATAAAACTGAGTTGGAAACTATAAAATATTTGAGCCCTGGCTGCTTGGCAAGTTCCTGTGCTCTTCTAAAGGCTGGTCTCTGTTCAGCCACATATTTGCAAAATCTTGAAAGATCATGATCTTATTTTGTGGCATCCCCCAAAACAGTTCTTTGTTTCCACAAGCTAGCTGCATTATTTTTTTTCTTTTATGGTAAATCTGAGAAATTTGACCATAAATTCATGAGATTTGGCATTTGATACTGGCTTAGGAGCTATGGTTGCTCTCTACATCAAATTAAAAATCATTCAGCAGGCTGAGCACTTCAGAAAGGAGCCAGGGAACAAATTGTATGAGGTTGCCTTTCTCTGCTCCTTTAGGTACTCTTATAATTCTCAAATTATTGTGGCAAGACCTTCCCTCAAGTTCTCCCACATTAGATTTAAGACCAGATAAGTCTGTGAGACTTCTCTGCACTTGGGCAGAGACCTCTTGTACCTGACCTTACCGATGATATTCTCTCTATTGCTTCATTCACCCATCCTGTCTGTGCTTTCAGAGAGGAGTTAATCAAGGTAACAGTCAGTTGTATGGTGGCCACTGTGGCCTTGTTCTCTACTGTGTCTGCAGCAACTTTCTCCAGCAGGACCATCACAGACACAGTGCCTCAGCATCAGCCATGTGGTACAGGGGGTGTGGGGGTCTCCACTCTTGTGTTACAGCTACTTGTACAGTTCCCAGTAGACAAATTTTTGCCTGTTGACATTCCAGAGATTTTTGGGTACCTGTTCCTTTATTGGTGGGGTTGTCGGGGGCCCTGGATGGAGACGATATTAGAGGATGGCTCTGGAGCTCAAGGGATCTGCTCTTCCATGCCACACAGTGACCCCCAAAGTCCACAAATATAGTTGTTTAATGAGCACATTTTCATCTGTTTCTGAATCTGAAGAGAGATGACTATACACCAAGAAAAACTGATATTAGAGCTCATAAAAAAGATCCAGGACCCATTAGGTATGGTAGAATTGTTTCAGAAAATTGGAAGTTCTGCCTACAAAGATTTAAGGGTGTTTCACTAAGTTAAACCTACTTATGCACTAATTTCCCCAATATCAGTGAATGAAAGTATTCAATACATACATTTCTGTGAATATAAAGTCTGACTCATTCTATCAATAACATCATAGAACAATCCTTTCTGGGGCATCACACGGGAGGTGAGGTACAATCCGGACCCTGCTAAAGTCATTACCACTTTTGCCATTGCTTTCACTCTTGCTGTACACTGTTGTAGCTACCTTGGTGCAAACCCGAAGGATAGACACACAGTAGTGGTGTAAAAAGGAACGCGTACTGATGCAGCATTGTCCAGTTTCAAGTCAAGGTAGCATGAGCCACCTTTTCTACCTGTGCAAAACATCAACAATAGTGATAGTGTAAGCAAATCCTTATGTGCAGCATATGCTGCCTGACCTTACCTGCTGCTCTTGGCGCATTCAGCACTTAACCATAGAGTTAACTCATTTTAATATTTTCCCCTTTTCTATTACATTTAGTTCTGTTAGAGTCTAACCTCTGCTGTACATTACAGAAAATGCAATTACAATTCTTCATTATTTTTTTTCCTGTGGGACCAGGAACTATGTTACAATCTGACAAAACATAAGCAAAATCATCAGCAATCCCAGTGATAAAATTGATCTCTAAAACCATTTGTTTGATCAGAAACTTGAAAAAATTGTATTGGGTCAATTGATGCTTGAAACAGCTCAGCGATAAAGTGTTTTCTTAGTAGAGATGGGTCCAAAGTCAAAGTCCAACTCTGAACTTTCTGGATAATACAAATCAAAAAGTGGATCTGAAGCCACATTTTGCTGATGACCTTTATCTTCATAAGAGGCTGATCCAGATATCCTGAACTTTGTGGTATTTAAAATCTAAATCCAGATCCATAGTTTGCAGCTTCTACCCATCTGAATTTCTTGTGATTTTGAGCCCTCGATTTTTAGTTCAAGATATAATCATTGGTGGCATAGCTAGAAAATAAGTGTGAGAACTGGTTTTTTTAGTGAGACAGAATAAAACCTGCTACAAACTATGGATGTCAGTTGAGCTGCTGGAGTAAGAGAATCAGAGCTCAGACCATCTGACTTGACAGACAATGAAATGCAAACCAGCATTCTAAAAAATTGACAGTAGAGAAGGCATTAAAAACTAGGCAGGTACTCAATAAACATACAAGTATAACAGAGGTGTCAGGGTCAGCTCATCGTGTGTAAGTTTGCAACAGCTTATTTCATCATTTTGTCAAAAGCTTATTTTCATTGCAGGTCACCGTGTACAAATTCTGTGAGCACACAATGGAGAAGAGAACCAAGCAGGGAAGGGAAGCAATGCAATCAGATTGAGAAGAAGGCACATGCCCTTCTTTTGTGGGAGTTCTCAAGTGAATTGCCTAGGCTAAAAGGACTAATGGAGCTGGATCTCTTCATTCCTTACATTGAGGAACAAATGTAACAAAGATGTGTGAGAGAAACAATAAACACCTTGGAGAGAGTCATAGAAAAGAGATTAAATGTTTTTATCATTTGCCACAGGGAGAAGCTGCCCTTGACATAAAAATAGCAAGGAATATGTCCAGCTACAGATGTTCAGCACCTTTGTTCTTAAACCAAAGAAAATGTCGTCAGCTGAAGGCTGTTATTTTCAGCTTCACATACCATCACATAGATCTACCTCAAAATGAGAGCTCAGAACCTGAGGCACAGCTCACTACATGGGATTTTGCCAATATTCCCAAATTCACTCTGCTTTTATATGCTCCTGCTCACCACAGTCAAATGGACTGTTATAAGAGATAGGTTTCAGAGTAGTAGCCATGTTAGTCTGTATCAGCAAAAACAATGAGGAGTACTTGTGGCACCTTAGAAACTAACACATTTATTTGGGCATAAGCTTCTGTGGGCTTTTTCTCTAAGGTGCCACAAGTACTCATCGTTGTTTTTGTTATAAGAGAGACACACACAGGCCATAAGCTACTGTTTTCTGCAATGTACTTCATAGCCACCTTAGGTCAGAAAGAGTACTCTGATATTACTCCTTCAATTGGGATGGTACTTGTTAGGGTACAGTGGAGGGCACAAGGCGTTCTGCACAAGAACCAGGGAGGCCGGTTGCAGTCCCTTGCAGTCAGCTTCTTTGTTGGGCCCGCAGGGGAGTACATTGCCCCCAAAGGGCCTGACCCACTTCATTAGCCTGATGGTCTTTTGGTTTCCTTTATATTACCCAAAGTCAGGGGCCAGGAAGGGTTCCTGGCTTGCAGATGCTGTCCCCCAGGGTGATTGTTAAATGGTCTTTTCCCCCCACTTGATTGCTTTATTTATCTTACATGTAAAGGTACTTTCATTGTCCTCTGTGGGTCAGACAGATAAATACACATTTTTTTGTCAGGGAAAAGCTGGATTTAAGAGCCTCTCAAACACATTTTAAGAACATTTTTCCATCATACATCTATCACTCTTTGTACACACCCTGCACATACCTCACACAAAGATTTTCAGGACCAGTGTGTCACCAGTTTACATATGATATCTAACAAACACCTGTGAGATACCTATTAAGACAACAGTGTGTTGGGGCAATGAGCTTGTCAGGCCTAATATGACTTACCGAATGGTGGGCCCTTTGCCATTTGGCTCTGAGGGGCTCTCAGAGTCACAGATATCTCTGGTGGTTCTACTGATTCAAGACTGACAGGATTGTGAGTTACATGGAACTGATCTTTTGCTTTTGTATTCCTGAAACCATCACTCTATTATCTCGGTGCATTCCACAGAACTCTGACTGCAAACATCAGGACAAGTACAGTTAATGAGGTTGGGTGGTATTTGGATCTTGTAAAATCATGGACTCCTGTGAAAAAGGAACTTCCATAATCAGAACTTTTTGAAGTATAAAAAATGTCCATTTTTACCACGTTACATCAGTTGAACCTGGGGAGAATATTACAAAAATTCTGCACTTTGAATCAGGACAATCACCTTATAAGCAAACAGCTAGAAAAGAACTTGAGGTGTGTGTCCCTGATTTCTTCATTTTTCATTCATTCAGTTTTAAAATATGTATACATGTGCCAGTGTGTTTCATAATTCTTTGATGTTTTATTATCTCTATCTGTGGGTGGTGTTGATTTCAGCTACAGTTTGAAGTGCAAATTTGCCTCACAGTTCTACTATGTGATGGTTAAAAATGTTGTAATGAAACAGCCCCTGGGATTCCTTCCTGGGATTCCAAAGTAGCACTCAGGCAAGACTCTTTTCTTCAAATGTTTGTATTAAATAAAAACTAATTTAAATAAAAATAACCAGTCAACAGGTAAACAAACGGAGAAAGCCACAGGTCCCAACTTCCCTAGATGCTTTTCAGTATCCCTAGAATTTAAGCCTAATGTCCACTCCATTAAAATGCTAAAATCTCTTAGGAACAACACGCAAGACAGCAGAAGGAATTGCTTCATGATGGAGATTAACTCAGTGCTTGTCAGTTTCAGCTCCCTACATGTTTTCATGACTAATTTGAAAGTGAACTCATTTATCCCAAACATACCATAAAAAACCATAAACCTAAAACCATATGTTTACTATTCAAGCATCTCAGTCTGAAATAATCAAAACATACAGTAAAGCATTAGCCAGGGGTTATTTCTCTCCCTCTATTTTGGTATTATGCAAAGTAGCAAGAATTTTTCCATTTCTGTGTTTCCTCTGGTAGGTGGCACCAACAATTTCTCCTTTTGTTATAATTTGTACATATGGCAACACTGCTTCTGATGCTTTTGGAATCTTTTCCAGAGAGACAATCACATAGGATATACTGCACATGAGAATGTAGTGTCAATGGAGAAAGAAGTAGAATTTTCACTTTTTGCCTGTTCTCTACATCCAAAACCTAGATAATCAGACACATTCTCCAGATGTACTGAGAATATTAGCATACAAAAGGTGCCACAGAGTTAGAAAGGTTTACATAGTGCCACTAAAAAGCAAAGAAAGGTTTAAAGAGGGAGAGTGTCATCTTGATTTGTTGTTCTAACTGACCCCTTTAAAAAAATCTTTAAATATTATAAGCATTTTCTTTACTCCTCTTGATGTGTAAAGCAACAGGGAAACTAGTGAAGGACTAGATTATACTCTGGAATGGGTGAACCTTGGCTCTGCCCTCCCATCTCACTGGCTACCTAGGCTAGCCCAGGAGAGTTTAATGCTTTGCTGATGGTATAGGCCAACAGTCAATTATTACTCCTCTGCAGCAAGGGGTAGCTGTTTGAGACACAATGCCTTCCTTGGATGGTTCCTGGAGAAGTACAGCAATCTGTCTCCCCCTACTCTTGGCTGTGTCCTTGTGACACAATCTAGCCCTGAGTCTTCAAGGGAACAATTAAACTGACTATACACAAAGGGCTATCAAATACACAAAGTAATAAATACACAAAGTTAAAAAATATTCCTTTGCTAATTCCTCTGAATTACAGAAATCTGAGGTGTCCACTTGTAATTATAATGGGAATTCAGTCTTCAGACAGAAGCATGACTTTTTAAATTGCTGAGGTTCCCGTTAATGATGGACACAGATTATAATGGGGAAGACTCATTGCCCCAAACTAGTTAGCTATGAATGACCTGAGCCCACAGTTGTGATGTGCATTGCCCTTCCCAGAAGGCAAATATTTCCTGCTGCTTAGCAAGAGAAATCTGAAAGCTAGGCGAAGTACTGATGATGAAATTACTTCAAATCCCATGCTGGTATATGGTGTTAGGATTCCTAACCCAACCAAATGCTACGATGAGAGAATGATTTAGATCAGTGTATTGGCCCTTCCTCTGTTTCTTTTACAAAAGTTTTGCTTTGTTAATATTCTGATCCCTTTTTACTAAGCCTTCCTTTTTATGATTTTTTTTTCATTTTCTCAACCCTTTTTTCTTTCACTTATCCATGACTTTTCATTTCCATTTGTTGCTGCTTTGCATCTGATTTATTAACACCTCTCTCTGTCTCTCTCTCTGTCTGAAGTGAGTGCTCAGACATTCTGTAATGTAAGAGTGCATCTTTTCATTTGTGGGAAATATTTAAAGCAACGTTTTCATGCCTCATTTCCAGTAAGAGGTTTAAGGGGCTGTTTTAAGGGTTTTTTTTCCCCCTCCAGCATTCAGGAATTTATTGGAAAACAAAGATAAAATGGTGTCTCTTGAGCAGCCATTTAATCTTGGGGTTGCCAACCATGCTTTGATTTTTCATTTTCTTTTGTTCCAGTGTTACAAACCTTTCAGTTCATTTATATTTATAAACAATGTTCCCATTATATTACATGCATGGATTATTAAGAATAACTCCCAGTAGAGTTCTGTCAACTTTTTGTACATAATTAATTAAAAGCCTCAAAGTTACCTTTTATCAAACTTTCACAGAGATTTAGCATATCAGAAATCTCAAAGTAAAAGAACTCTATTTAGACCAATGGGCTATCCAGCTTCCCCTGGTAAGGAAATACTCTTTATTTCATGGGATTAAAAAAAAAAGGATTAAAGCCAAAGCAGAAATCACCTAGGGCAGAATGTGGTTTCACTGATAGCAGAATTATACTTCACAGAAAAAGGAAACCAAACCCTGGATCTAATTAACAGACCCGCTCTGATAAAGCAAGTCAAAGGAGAAAACTGCTAGCCTAAAACTATGCTCTTACCTGCAAAAGAATGTAATTGAAGGGTACGTCACAAACCCAAAGTTACACAGCAGAACTGTTCCTGATATTCAGCTTTACTAACATCTGCATTCCTAACTATACATTGCATCATGGTCTTCATGACTGGCTTGGTTACTTTTCAGGAACCAATCCCTGTACTGCATACTCTATCCATGTATAAACCGATCTCAACATTCCAGATTTATTTTGTTTTTACCCATTGTCTCTAGTACCAGGGTGTTTCTGCTTGTCTTAGCTACACTGACTCCAGCCTAATGCTGGTTATGCCCCTATTAGCAACTTAGTCTTCCGTTCACCTTTTGTTTCCTTGCCATCAAACAAACCTCTAGGTTTGTAACAGTAAAGTCCCTGTCAGGGAGACAGTGCCATAATGAACGAGTTTGGAGATCCACAAGGCATGTTGCAATGCTTAGCTTTTTACTGGAGCTTTTATGGAGGGGGACATTGCTTACAAGAGAATAGCCAAATTATGCTGAAAAGGATTAAGCCCCTCAGGGGGCATTAGTCTCCCATGCAACACATGTATTTAATAGCTTTAGTATTTTTTCTACAATGCACAACTGTTTATTCTGATCCAGACTCTGCTGTGACATTTGGGAGAAGATAAAGAATATCCAGTAGTGTCATGTTGTTATAGGTGTTTTTACTAATGCGTCCACTTGCCACTGACTAATAGAGTATGTTAGAAGCTTTGTTGATCTGTTGCCATCGTTTTTGATTCAATACATTTTTTCATGCATTTGTGCCCTTCGTTGTAGACTGAAATAATATTTCTACATTAAAAGGAATGTTCAGAAGCAGAAACAGCTCAATTTTTGACAGGATCAATTGCTCAATAATTGTTCACAAATAGCGCTTGTCAAATATTGCTCCATGTATAAAGTATCCATTGAATTTTGCCACTTTTCATCAAATACATTATTATTCCTCTAACACTATATTCAGTACAGATTATGGGCCCTGGCTATGCAAGATGCATAACTCCTTCCACCATCAACCATCAGATTCCATAGCTATTGTTTGATTCACTGTTTGCTGTGTGTTCACTGTCATTTTCCTTGTCACCTATTACTTATGGTGCCATTGTTAAAGATGTTCTTAGGGAGAAAACATTGGCAGCTGTGGGATGCATATAGTAGATTTGCTTCCCATTATTTCATAAGTCACAGGAAAGAACTCTTGCAAAAAGGCAGATTATTTGGAATACATCTGATCTTTACTTTTCCACAGCCCATTCTGATGGTCAGGAGATAATGGAGGGTCAGAACACTAGTAAAGGAAAGCTCTGAACCATACTGCTGGTTCTTATCATTTTTGAACAGCAGACTGAAACCATTTCCTAAGATCAACAACTTTCCATTTTCCAAATGCAACAAAGGGTAGTTCTGTAGCATGGCTATCTGCCAAGGAGTTTTCCTTCACCTAGATAGGTCACTGCTAGTGACGCAGGAATTGAATTAAATGGACAATTTCCCTCTAGACAAACTCACATATTTCATCTCTCAAATGCCAGAGTCTATCTGAGATTTAATTTGAAGCCTGAGATGCTTTAATTCAAAATAAACACTTGGCAAAATATTCATCACCAAGCAGCAGGGCATCAATTTTATGAGATGGAGTTCTCTAATTCTCTTTGCTACTCATTATCTTTGATGATTTCTGTTTTTTATCTAAAAAATTAAGAAAATAAAGGTTAATGCTCCTTTTCTATTATTTTAAAGTGACCTATTGAGTCCAGGTAATATAATGCATAGGGTCATAAAATTCTGAGAACCCATGTGGTACCAAGGCACAATAATAGTTCAAGAACTCAATGTTTAAATAATTTATTTATTATAATTGTTATTATCTGTATTACAGGAGTTCCTAGAGGCTAGGGCCCCATTATGCTAGGCATTGTATATAACAGAGAGAAAGTTTCTGCTCCAAAAACCATTGCCTTATGTTCTTCAATTTGCATCCTGATGCCCAAACTTTTAAAAGATTGTAGTTAAAGTGCATGAATGTTGATATGGCCCTAAGCTCTTGTGAACGGAAGGATAGACTATGATTCATGAGCTCAGTGAAGTTTCACATGTATAACTGCAACTGGAATTTGGCCATCCACATTCAAGCATTCTTATAATGAAACCACCACAAATGCATATCACTGCATGATATTCTCATTTACATATTCCCTGACAGAGGGCTGGCATGAATGGAAGGATTATATATTAACCCCATATTCTGAATGAGTAGTGTATATATTGCATAATACCTTCACAAGGGTATCAACATGGGAAGTAATAATATTTTACCTACCAAAAAGGCTGCAATGATTCTGGTCACATCAGCCAATAGATCTGCGTAGCTGATGTTAGGTAAATAGTGTTATCTTCTTCTGAAAAGCTAAAGTCTGGTATGCTGGTTTAAATTAGACTCCTAAAAGAATTATCCACTGCTTTCTCTATAGTGCCTTGTTATGGTGATGGTGTAGAAAATGAGACAGAGTGGAAATTTGGACTCAGAATTTAATTGCTTCAGTCACATTAAGTCATAATACAAACTCCTATTTTAATGTAATGTTTACTAGAGGAGCATCATGCAAAATCGCTTTCCTGGGATCAGCAAAAATTGCTTTCCTGCTGAAGGCGGTCCTCTAAAGGAAAGGAAATCCTCTGAGATAACCTAGAGTGGTTGATTAAGACAGGAGGTGATTGTAAGTACAGATTTCGTCTATTGTATATGTCATAGTTTCAGGGTTAACTGTACCTTTGACCCCACCTTCTGGTCTTCCTTGAGGTCACACTTACGGGTTTCAGGCTCCCAGCTGTCACATTTCTTGGGCAGAGACCCGTGTCTCTCTCCCTCCTGACTGGGGTTCTAAGGCTACACGGCTCCTGCTTTACATTGCTATATCCCCAGCAAGCCACTCTGCCTAATGACCAGCACCTATGTATTGCTTTCTGTCTGAGGGCCTCAAACAGAGTATTGCCTGCCAGCAGTTACAAGTTACCACGTGGCTCTTCTAAGTGAGCATGTCTATTTTTAAGGTAAAAGAATGACAGGAAAAGCATGCCAAACAAGAATAGTTTCTATATGCACCAGAGGTTACCTATTAGTCTGATGGGGAAGCTTACCAGAGGTTACCTATTAGTCTGATGGGGAAGCTTACCAGAGGTTACCTATTAGTCTTATGGGGTCCTAGTAGGCTACAGCCTTTCCGACTTCTGCAAGGGTTGGGGGCCCCCTCTGAACAGATAGTCCTGTCCATTTTCTGGATCGGAGACAAGGGCACGAGTCAGTTTAAATGCAGTCTTTTTATATCAAAAGCCCTTTCTTTGACTGTTGGTCTCTGAAAAACCTAATCTCATGTAGGGGGTGGTATTTCTCTGGAGGTATTCACAACCCAAGTGATTTGCCTTCATCACCTTCCCAATGTTTTTAGTTCCTAGAGGAACTGTGATAACCTTCCTACCTGAAGTTGCATATAATCCTTGGCCAACAGTGATGCATAATCTCAATATAATATGGTCCCCAACGACATTGCATGCATTTGCAGTATCTGTCACTGTATAAACCCTAATGATTCATATTACTTTAAAATACTGTTATTCTTCTTTATCCCCTGTAGCAGACCAGTCTTTACCCAGTGTATTGATCCATCCTTCTTTCTTGTTCACTGCACTATGTTCCTACCATGATGTTTTGAATTGTAGAGGACACTAGCCAACCATTGCCTGTTATACATATGGCAAAAAGCAGAAAAGGGGGGAAGAGTAAAGGGAGAAAGCGAAGACTTAGGGAAGGAAGCTACAGGAAGGAAGAAAGCCCATAACCCCCCTTTCTTTTCC
The DNA here is from genome assembly GCF_965152275.1 of Natator depressus. Classification (NCBI taxonomy): domain Eukaryota; kingdom Metazoa; phylum Chordata; order Testudines; family Cheloniidae; genus Natator; species Natator depressus. The sequence goes on from NC_134244.1 coordinate 54,813,506, forward strand.
CTTCCATTTCCTCATCTGTCTCTGTCCCTTTTATTTTATCTTTCTTCCAGCTTCCTTAATTCCTCTCTTATTGCTTCTCATTTCTATCAGCTTTTTTATGGATGACTACAGATGAGTGAATACTGTCACAGCATTCCATGAATAGTCTTTCTCATTATTTTAATGAACTCTTTTCCACTCTCCTCACAGTAAGCTTGACTATTGGATTTGCTCCCAAAAATATTCCAGTGAGCAATTTTATAGGTGGAAACAGCAAATATTAATTGAATTCACTATTCATAATCATGAGTATTTTCACCAGATTTTAAGAATGACGGACACCCAGTCAGGGAACAGAAATATACTGTGTGACCTACATTTTTAGTCAAAACAGCCTGAATTTTGAATGCTCACAGTGTACTGCTTGCAAATGACCTACTGAACAGGATTTATTTGTAGAAATGATTTGGTGAATTCATTCTAGGAAATTGTGATCTTCTCATGGATGACCTGTGACCAGATTATCCAGATCTGTTGTTAAATCTCCATTCATAGTTTGCCTATAACCTCTTTGGTTTTTTTAATAAATCATTCTTCCACTCTGTTATCCTTTGCAATCTGAATTTTTGTTGGGAAAAAAAAACAATTTAAAGTCTTTTTATTGGTCCCATCACAGCACCACTCTGGCTTTTCTGGACTGCAAGCCCCATTTCCTTCAAAATAAGCTGGGTTTTATGCTTTCATTGAATAACCAGCATGAGAATCTGCTGTTAGGTCATCCTCATCCAGGCTCTGATTCAACAAGGTACTTACACACATGTTTGACTTCATACGAATGAAAGTGAGTAGTACCATTGACTTCAGCACTCAAAGTCAAGCAGGGAAGTGCTCAGGAATCCTGCTGAATTGGGGCTTCAGTGTGGTCGAGCAAAGAAAGAATGTCAGCCTGCAACTGAAGCCAACAATGATGGAAGACCAAATTTTCCATCAGATCTTGTACTGAAATGGGTGAAGTGCTGTCCATCGAAAAGTAGTGGGGGATCGCTTGACAAGTTACAGGCATTTACAGGAAGTCAGATGTTTTCACAATCGTTTTCTTAAAAAGACTCGGTGAACAGGCTGCACAGGTTCTGCCCACCAAAAGCACAATCAGTGAATATGGTTTTAATTCCACTGCTTCCCAGTATTTGCACATATATGGCTGGGACACTTTTAATTGCATGACTCCTCTCCTGAGGACTACCATCTTTAAACCTCGACTCCTCAGTAACACTACTAGAATTCCCATCCTAGCACCCAGGAAAGAAATAAACTGGAGTTTTAAGATTTCAAGCCATATGCCCAATAAAATCTACAGATGTTCTTTCTTCATCCTGTGTAATGAAACCTTGCAGCACTTTGTTGCCTCAATTTTCTGTAAAGAAATCATTACCATTAGCTTCTATCTGTGTATTTCCCATAAACAGTGAGGAATGCCCAGCATTCTTTGTTTAATTAGTTCTCAGATGGAGAATAAGACTAGATGTCAGACCTATAACTATGGAAGTTTAGATTATTCAGCAACCAATTCTTCCATCTCTTCTTCCCAAAATGAGAGAGCTCAGCAGAAAATTTTCAGGAATTACATGAACTACTATTTCTATGCAGAGATCTATATATAGTAATTATTAGTAAAAGGTGAACCTCAAAAAGTGCATAGGTTTGGTTCTGAGGAGCCTCCAAAACTTAGAGCAAACAAGAAATGAAAATTTTTCCATTGCAGAGACCTATTTGTGCCTGTCAAAGTCTTTCCAAAATAATTTATTCAAAATAATTTATTCATTGGGAGTAGTGGGGTAGGTAGAGAATGCAATGAAGACAGGGTATAAAGTGTAAGTAGCAGCTGTAGCTCATTCATGGATCGTATTATGAAAAAGGATTATTTTTAAAGTCAGTGTCCATTAACTTCAATTAATTTCTCTCTCTTTCCAAAATTGAACAATCCAACAAAAAAAATCTAGTCATCTAGCAAGCTGAAAATCTATCATGTGTCCTTTGGGCATGGATCGTTCTCTATGTGCCACTGCTGATTAGAGATTGACCGCACCGCACCTGAAGCGGTGGGAACGTTGTCCAGGCTTGCTGAAGGAAGGCAGCAGTGCAAGTGGTGGTCAGCTTTGTGGCACTGACTCACCCCCTGGGAATGTGAGGGCAGAAGGCTTTAAAGGTGCAAGCCCCTGGAGTTGGAAACCCTATCTCCATGCAGCAAGCAGGGCAGCACCTACCCTCCCTCCCTCCCCTTGAGGTGGTTGGGTTAGTACCTGCTATGGTCATTGTGCTAGTCGCTCCTTTTTAGAGGGGCTGGGAAGGAATTTTTCCCACACACCCATATTGGCTTCAGTGGAGTGAGGTTTTTTCACCTTCCCCACAGCAGGTGTCAGGTGACACAGCAGGTGTCAGGATCTTTTCTGGTGAGGAGAAAAGGTGGTAGGCTGTATGTCACAACTCATTTTGTAAGTGCATGTCCACTTCAGGTACTCCATAGGGAAGGAATCCAGTGACCAGATAAATGGCATGGTAAAGGACTTAAAAGGAGGTGCTGGTTAAAGGAATGGAATGGGTGGGAGGAGTGCAGGGCTTCTGTGATTGGTACAGCAAGGGGCCAACCCCCCTTTCTTATAGCCCACCTTAACCCTCCTACGAGGGTGGGGGTGGATGGTAAGGTCCAAGCGCTGGGTTGGCTGGGAGACCTGGATGGAAAATGAAGGGGGCTGGTGGAAGCCACAGGTAGTTATTTGAACGATCGTGGAGTTGACTGCACTGTATACTTTTATCTGCCGGGTAGTCCCAGACGTCTAATAATAAAGTTGCAGCCTGATTAAACCCATGTCAGGCATCTCTTGTCCTTCTTTCGGTATAGCCAGACAAATACAGAAACTGTGTACCACTAAAATACTCAACTGACTTTTAGGTAGATTTCATAAATTTGCCCAGTTCTATAAAACACCAGCCTTGCTACTTGGTCAGAAGTACAAGGATATCTGTCAAACTGTCAGTAATCAGAGAGTTTCTGTTTTCATGAGAAGGGTATACATGTCGTCATTGGATATGATATGGAGACTCTGACCAGTTGTCATTATTAAAGATCTCATAGCACTTTTCACAAGAGTTAGGGGTGTTAATTCCTATGTACTAGCCAAATTTCAGTTTGTGTAATTACATTCTACCTTAATTCTCCATTTAGTTTTACTTTGACAGGGTAGTCCTCATTTCCTATACCATAGTGTTCTTTAGTGTTATATACTGTTAAACAGATATCACATTCACCTGCAGATGTAGATGCGTTTCAGTGGTGGTTAAAGTGGTTATATGTATGTTAACATGAATCTGAGCTTCTTTGGAGTGAAAGGTGGTATAGACATATAATATGATATTAATTAAGACTTATCTTATCTGAGTTGACAGGTGTTAGTAAGAAGTACTAAGTGCAAATGTCTTATTCAGTGTTTAAAGAAACAGCTTGTGCAATTTATATAAAAGCCTGGGAAACCAACATTTCCATCACTCTAATACTCGAGTCTAAAGAAAGATATTCCAGGAAATGCTTTTCATTCCATTTCATTTCCAGAGTTCCATGACAATTGCATTTTGCTTTGACTTTGGGTGAGATGCAAAAGGCCCATTCTTATAGACTGGAGCACTGAGGCATAAAAAAAGGGAACATTGTAGCTGACATTGATGGAGATTTCTGCTGCACATCCTGACAGTGTGAGAATAGATGCAAGCTGGAGAGTCTATAAAAGTCATGCAAGTCTCAGCATTTATTTTAAAAGTTCAAGAACACTATTCAGACGCACACACACCCAATTTCTGAACTGTCATGTTGCACCTGTCTGCAAGTTTTAAAGAACTGCTCCCCAGCCAAAAATCTTAAGGTCTTTCTGCCCTGTTCAACCTTCCCGTACTCTGCACATTGAACACATATTTAGAATGAAATCCCATTCACTTCAATAGGGCAAGGGTTTCATTCTTAAAATGTGAAGAAACTCCAATCTGTTAAAACACAAAGCTTTTCTGTGTAGGTAACTGCAGTACAGTACTGTGGTTTGTGTTTAGTGGACATCAGCATTTAGTGGAACTTATTGAAAATGATGCTCTTTAAATAATACTTGTTCAGAAAACAATTCAGTCAGCAGCAGTTATGCCAAAGGTAAAATTGAGAAAGATAATGAGCCCAATCATGCAATGGCAAAAAAAATGGGATCAAGCCAATGTTTTACAGCTGAGGCCTGATCCTGCAAGTTCTTTCAGATGAACAGATCCCTTCATGCGTACACTTCACTGGGAATTCATATGAGCAGACAGGTCCGCTTACCTGGAACAACTTCCAGGAATGGTGCCTTATTCAAGACAACTGGCATTTCCAAAAACTATTTATTCAAGCTTCAGCTCAACAAGAACTAAAACCAACTCAGGTTACTTCCAGCTGCTCATAAGTCTCTTGCTCATAATTATTGTTTCCTTTCTATTGTAGATTTTGTATAGGAGCACTGTAATTTTATAAAATAGAACCAATTCCAAATTCAATCCTTATACATGTAAAAGGCTCATTAAAGACAATTGTATAAAGATTGCAGGATTGGCCCCACAGATAATATACTTTTGTCATTCACATATATGGGATATTATATTTCGTCACATGATCCAGGTTATTTAACGTTCATTCCCATGTTTAGAGATGCTCCATATCCCAAGCTTGTACTGGGACATTTAAGTTTGCAATGAATGAGTGCACTTAGGGACAGATTGTAACCCATGGCCACAGCTGAACAGGGACATAAGGGACCCCTACATCCCTGCACAGGCTATCCGCGTTACCATTCATCATCCACAAGGCTATTAGTCTCCCTCCTGTGCATGTGTACAGAGAGGGGGCAGGCTGGAGTGGGGAGTGCTCAGATCTTTGATACCATTGCCCCCACTGCATAGGCTAGTGGCTCAGCCAGTAGAGAGGAAGACGTTACCTCACCAGATAAAAAGGTGGCACAGCTTTGACCAAAGAGCTTTCACCAAAGAGCCATATACAAACTTGCCCTGTTATGAAAATTTTACAACAGCTAATAACCAGTTACCTTTAGCGTAAATAAGAACCGGACATGGCCCTTATTGTCACCATGAATGATCACAGCTTCGACACGCTTTGCTGGGAACTTAAAGCACAGCCAACCAAGAAAAGCATGCAGTGAGTTACACCTCCAAAGAACAAGGTATATGTGTACCAGTTTGACATCTCAGTGGTCCCAGAGTGTAAGCTCCACACTACTTTTCCCCTTCCTGTCCTTTGGTGTAGATGTGTATGTCCGTGTGCGGATGAAACAACTGCCAGGTTAGACCTCTGATAAGAGTTTTACGGGACATGGATCCTGAGGCCCCTCACTAGGAAATGAGGGATTTTGAGCCTGCAATGAGACTGATAATAGAGTGTGAGAGCGTAAGTTTACTTTTCAAGCCTTCAGTATGATAAACAAGGGTCTTGGGAAGCAGGATCCTCAAAACATAATAAACTAGCCGTGCCTCCTGTTAGTAAATGCCAGGCAAATACAGATGTGAGCCTAATACACTGCATGTGTTATTAAGCATCTTGAGGCACATAATAAAACAGGTTTAAATCTTAAAGCGGTTTATTCTTTTAAACCCCAAAACCGAGGCTTTGCTATCACTCAGAAACAGTTTAAGAAAGAAAGAGTTAGATCATCTAGCATTAGCATGAATCACAGAAAAACACAGTCATCATAATAATCCCCCGAGGGCTTCCCAAGAGAGCTGCAGCTAACAGAGCAAGAATCAAAGTAAAGTGTAGCTTCTACAGGAACCTTGCTGTTTGCCGGGAAGCCCCCATCACCACCCGCCCCTTGCATTTCTCTGTCAGACAGGTTCTTTCTCTTCCACCCTCACCCTTCACTTACTACATGTCTCCCCTGTCTATCAGTCGCATCAAGCCTGCCTAATATATAAGCATATTCAGAGGCTCATGACTCTGTCAGGCAGGCATCTGAGGTTGCAGTTTCAAGATTTGTTTTTGCCTGCCAACATTTCAAGGCTGACACTGATGAGGCTTCCTGGATGGGAAAATGGGGAAAGCAGAATGTCTGAGGTCAAATTGCCCCCTTGTGGCAGCAAGTATCACTAATGCACTAATACACTTCTCAGTTAGGATCACTGCTGTGCACTGGAAGTGATGGATTTGACTCATCACCAACTCTATGGACCCATCTGCAATAGGCGAAGCTTGCAAAGGCATATGTGAAAAGGAGAAAAAATGTAAATGAGCAGTCTGTGCTTACTGTGGAACATGTCATTGTATCTGGAAACTGTCTCCCCAAAAGGTAGCATCATGCATTTTCTTGCTTCTCTCTGTCAGAAGCAGCTGCCAGCTATAGACTGAACTTCCTCATCTCCTCTCCTCCCTCAACAGCTATATACAAAAATTCATGGCTTGAACAATGCTGGTTTGTCTTTATTCAGTAGATCAGCATATAAAAGAAAAATGCAGCTGTAGCAGACCCATACGATTTGAATATGATTTTTTAAAATCTGTTTGTAGCTTTGCTTCATGTTTTTCTCTCACTCAGAATGGACAGAAACTTTGCTTAATTTGAAAGCATGGCATTGAACTTGTGATACTGGGCCAGATTATCAACTGGGTAAATCAGCATAGCTCCACTCGCTTCAATGAAACTATACTGATTTACACCAGCTGAGAATCTGGACATCCTTTTGACTCATCAGCCTATAAACAACAGTACAAACTAGTTGACTAGCCTCAGTCAGTCTAGACTCCAAGGCCCAGATCCTCAATGGTATTTAGATGCCCATTGAAATCATTAGGAGTTTGGTGCCTCGGTAGCTTTGAGGATCTGGGCCAAAATGCCATTTGGGATCACACATGGAACAGACTGATTGGTGATCATAGTTAAAATGAGGGAGAAAATAATGAAAGAAAGTGAAACCCTGGCCCCAGTGAAATCAATTAAAAACTCCCCTGGACTTAAGAGGGGTCAGGATTTCACCCACCAGCATTTAAAAGGATCTAGGAATACTCAGCCCCCACCCCTTGGTTTAAAAATAAATAAATAAACAAAACAGAAAACTTTAGTATTTATGAATTAAGCATTTTGTTGTAGTTTGTCAAAGAATAATAGGGATTCAATATTCCTTCTGCATGAGAAATCTCAGTAAGAGAAATCTACCCACAAAGCTTAAAACAGCACCATACAGCCTACTACGCCTCTGTTTACAGTCTCCGTTATTAGCTGAGTTGCTTGCCTCTGTGCTTTTAAATCAAGAGTGACCTTGGTTATGCTTTGCCAGTCACAAAGAACAAAATCTGTATCACTGAGTCCAGACAACATTTACTTGAGATTACAGAAAACAACAAATATAGACTCCCTGTGAGGGGGGAGAGAGAACATGGCAACTTCTTCCTCTGTAACATTCTCTATATGAACAGACATTCAAAATGGTAGCTGCTTCATAGTTGCCCTTATAGCAATCCCGGAGACACTTTTATATTTAAAGGTGCAGCACAAAGAAAACAGAATGGTGAAAAGGAAGTACCAAGCAGGCTGGGCTTGCAAATCCTGTTGGCGAAGTTCTAGTACAGTGGTTTCCAACCTTTTTTCATTTGTGAACCCCTAAAATATTTTGAATGGAGGTGTGGACCCCTCTGTAAATCTTAGAAGTAGTCTGAGTCATAGTCTGCAAACCGCAAGTTGAAAACCACTGTTCTAGGATATCTCAGCACCACCCTGCACAACATGGAGCATTTTGACGAGAGAGCTGCAAACCCAGGTAGCAGTGACCATACCATAAAGATGTATTAGTGGACTTGACAGAAGGCAAGAAACAGAATAGACCTTAAATGGAAAATAACTTTCTAAAATGTGTCGAAAAATAAATTTGGATAAATAAATGCAACGAACAAAGGCTTTTGTACTTGCAAAAATCAGTAATGAGCAGATTCTCAGATATCCTTTCTTATATTGAATAGCGCTTCTGCCCTCAAGAAGCCCCAGTGAAATCAACAATTCAATGAAATCATGTTCTAGGCGCCTTGAAAGAGCCATGGGGGAAGCTTGCTCAGCAGTCTTTATGATTCCAAGTTGAAGGGTTCAATCCAGCAAGGTGCTGAGCACTCTGGCCCCAGTCCTGCACAGCACTTAAGCATGTGCTTAACTTTACGGGCATGAGTAGTCCCTCTGAAGTGAAGTTCTATGTGCTTAACAGTAGGTTCATAGGATTGGAACGCTCCAATGATTTTAATAGTGCATTACCAGGGACTAAGGATCAAGCCATAAATTGGCTAAGGTCCGATACAAAATTTTCCAGCCCTTAATATTATACAGCTAATCCAATATATTAGGGGAAGTTGCTATGGTTCTGTTTTATACTATTACTTCCCTCTCAAGTTTTTATCTGAATGAACTATTTGGTATTCCAGCATGGCGTTTCTCTTTTTTCTCAAAAGCAGCCAGGCAACTTAACACAGTTAGATGTTGTTTATGAATGTTTCTTATGGCATTTTCTTTTATTTTTATTGAGCAATTTTTCCAACATGAAATGGGACATTTATTGTTCACATACAGTGGGTAATGAACCTGCAAAAGCCAAAGCAGGCTTCATAAAATATGTGACTCCCCTCAATGAACAGAATGACAAACCATGATAAGTCATTCAGGAACATTCCTCATAATTCCTGAAGTTTCATTAATTTGTTTACGAAGGACTGAATTTACAACTCATCAAAAAGGTTTCTGATTGCAAGTCCCAGAGCCCTCAACCTATAGAACAGATACAACAGGGCAAGCTGCCTCACCTATGTTCCCCAGCCTGAACTGTAAGGGCCACCTGTCCCCTATGGACTAGTCATATAGAATTTAATATGGAGGTGATTTAGAATACTAGCCCTTCCACACAATTCTAAAATGTGGCTCAAAAATATATATGACAGATACGGTTCTCTATTATGCATAGGTTTTTAGAGTTACATTTAAATTAAAATTATGAAATTATTTAAGCTGTTAAATGTCTATATAGCCCTATTAGTCTGATACTACTACATTTTACAGAGCTTGTCCATGAGGGCTAGATCAGTAAGGGCTGGATGCAGTAGTCCGTGGAGCAGCAGAGAGTACAGTGTGGTGTATGCTCATTATACCCTCCCAATAGTATTCCTGTGAGGTAAGATTCCCACAGAGTGTAATTCCATCAGCAGCCACGCTGTCTAGAACCTGCATGCCTGCTGCTGTACCCTCGCAAAGGGAAACTGGGCGTGGCCAAGCAGAGGACAAGGGCACAACCAAGTAACACATCCTTAAGGATGATTTAATGGATACTAATGAGATGTTCAGCGCCATATTTTTTGTAATTCCCTAATCCTGAACCAACCCAGGAGCAGGGGTTGAGTCCAGGATGTGGAGCAATATCAACAGGGTAGGAGGCCCTGGATTGGTATGGACATGGCATTCTGTTCAGCATCTAATTCTGCTGCTCTCTACGCTCTATTCCTCCCCTTCTTGCATGGCCCTACTCAACTGATGCTCTGTCTTTGACTTCTCAATTGTGGCTTCCAACACATTGCAAATTAAAACCATATATAATGTGGACAACTAGTTCACCACCCGGAACTGGAAGGAGAACACAAGTTCTTATTTCACAGTCATTAGTAGCCAAAACATTCAGCCTGATCCTGAGTCAATTGAAAGGTTTTGTCTTTTGAAACACAAACATAATCCAGGTAGAATTTTCACAAGAAGGCATTTTGACCAGTGATGGCCTTGGACAGCTAACTTAAGACTGAAATCCTGACCTAGATTTCCAATTGAACTATTAGGAAACCCCCTACCCATGGCTGCCCAAGAATCTTCTTAAAGGAAGGTCCCTGCTGTGGAGAGAGTTCTTCAGGAAAAATAATACAGACCTGAAGATTCTTGACAGGGCCAGAAGGTGATGTAGGTTTTCTCTTCGACATGTATCACATTTTACTAACCAGCTATGCCTCTGGAGCATCTCTGTCCAAAGTTGCCCTTCCTGGAAGAGGATACAAATACAAGTGAAACTGGGTATTGGGAAATAAAATAAAACATAAAACATTAATTTCTCTAATGAGTCAGTTATAAAAAGGTGTCAACCAAATCATGAAAGACTTTAAACAGATTTTCTTGTGGCAACATAAAATACATCAAAACTTGGCTTCTCTTTGTTGCTAACCCTGAATTAAAAAACAAAAACCTTCAGTACGTGGCCTTAAACTATCTGTGATAATCATTATAAAACAATCAGACATAACAATCTCTGCACAAACAATAAACAACATTAATATTGCAAACTGCTCTAAACCTACCTGTTCATGTAATCAGAGAACTTATCACGTAGCAAAGCTGGCACAGCAATTTACTGTAACTTAACATGTAACAAATTATTTCTGCATTATGCACAAACAAGAACAAAAGAGCAGTTTCTGGATTTATGGCTACTGTAGCAAGACAAAACAGTCTAGCTACAGTGTAACTCAGGATGAATGGCGCCTCCTAGATCGTTTACAAAACAGGTTCTTTGGCATTTCCAAGACTACAGCGAAAATTTCTGAAGTACTGTCAAATCTATGAACTAAGTCACAAGATTAATTGCTAAATTTATTATAGTTAGTGCTAAATTGGAGTAAAAATGTATATTTCCTGGTTGTTGCAGAGGATACAAGAATTAGTAATGGTTTTCAGTGAACTTTAAATACTGAACCTGGGTAAGCACCCAATGTTTGGTTGTTTATCAGGGACATGTTCCTGGGATGAAGCTAAAAAATGGCAATTTGCTAAAGTAACTGATTTAAAACTTCATCTTTTTATGCAAAATATGTGCCTACAGTAAGCTATAGTCTAATACCTTTAACAGATTGGTTGGCAGCTTACGCCACAAGTACCACCACTGAATTCAGAGGAGCTAACCACCCCATAAGGTACTACTCAACATCAATAGAGAGGTGTATATGTATTCTGGCTCTGTGTATCTGTGACACATTGGTGCCAATTGGAAAAGGGTTCACTGTTCTTTAAAAGCAACTTCTGCCTAAGACCTGACAAAGCCAGTATCCCTAATACAGCACTTCCATGACATTTATCCATAAAGGGTAGCATGTGTGGTCACTACTGAAAGCTTGAAATTTATCAGTACTCATAATGATTCTGAGATGCATATATGGATAATATTTCTTAAAATGTAATTATATTGAAAATTATGCCTGATGCTCTTGGAGTAAAAGTTAGTGTCTCGCTGATGGCCCATTCAATTAGGAGGAAGGTGTCACCCCTCCCTGGTTAGCCAGTGATGTAATGCAAGGTTCAATTGTCTATCATTGCCCCATCACAGAACAGTCAACAGAAAACCATCAGAGACAACTTTTAACAATCAAAACCACTTGAAAGTAAAAACATTATAACAGACACAGGATTGCCTTGTCTGTGGGAAAAAAAACACACAAAAAACTGATTCAGTATATCACAGGGTGGAACAAGACACTCTGCACCCATTCCCTGAAGAAACTTCTTGTTGAGTGGAGGGGTTTCATGAAAGATTGAATTCTAGTCCCGGGGAGCCAGTTAGCACTGCAGCAGACTGAACCTGGGGGAATAGGGGCAGGAAGACACCTACTTTATTAAATAGGAAAGGTAACTATTAATAAATGTGGGCCCTGCCTTGCATTTTATGATTTTGTTTTGTGTTGCAACCGTTTGTTTCTATCACTCTCTCTTGTTTCTAGTGGAATCTCTATTCTTGCTTCAATAAACCTTCATGTGTTTTAGTATAAGTCCTAACAAGTGCTCTATGTTTTCCAGGAGTGCTAGTTTAAGGTAAAACTGGTAAAGGGGGGTACATTGCTCCCAAAGGAGCAGAAGATCTGGATTTTCTGTAAGTAGCCATTGTCAGGGGCTAGATATCACAGGGAAATGCTTCAAAGGAGCTCAGGGGCTGGGGTGCACCTATTTTTAACCTGCAAGGCAAACACAGGGCTGGCGTAGCCCAGAGGATAGTTCTTGAGTGGCTGAAATGCTGGCCGTGTCCCCAGGCAAGATTCCCCCTGCTAGAGGCAGTGGATAACAAGGTGACTCACAGTCCTGGGGACCCAAGAACCGTCACAGGACCTTCCAGTTCTAGCTGCTTATTATGGGTCAGATAAGTGTCTTCATGGAGTAAGATGCTACTCACTGTGAGTGAGGATGCAAAATCTGATCATATTCCAATGAAGCCCAGTGTTTACTACTAGAGCTGGTTAGAAAAACTTCAAGGGAACCATTTTTCATCAGAGAATGCAATTCTGTCAAAACTGAGGTGCTCACAAAATCATGTCAATTTTTCTGGAATTTCATTTGGGGGGAGTTCAATAATGTCAAAACATCCTGTTTCAACATTTTTGGTATGAAATGTTAAAATTTTTCATTTTGCAATGACTTTTCTTTGCAATGTTTTTATTTTGTACTATGGAACATATTATAATATAAACTAAAAAGTCAAAATCAAAATGAAATGATTTACTCAAACTGAAACATTTCAATCAATCTGATTTTTTTTTAAATATCCTTTGTGGAGAATTTCTAAATGTTTGGGTTTCCTTCCAACTTGGAACAAAGCCAGATTTTGCTGGCAGTGATGTAAGAGCTTGGTTTGGGGATGGCTTTCACTGGGATGGCAATTAGAAAAATCAACATTAAACTTGTGAATTTAACAAATTCAATGTGAAAATCACAGAGAGTAAATAACACCCACAAGGTTTAGATTCACTTTTCTGAATATAAATGCCTTTTTAATCCATGTTTGGTTTCTCCAGATGTCTGGAAATCTGAAAAGTCTTAATGGTAATTGGTTTTATTATAGAGTATGAATATATTATTGTCTGGTTAATCTAAAATGTGTTTAGTCCAAACAAAAATGAAGTTTACAAACTGGTTTCTAGTAACTAGCTCTGACTATACAGTATGTACTCATGAAATAATTATGACAGACAACAGGTGGGGGGACAACACAGCCCTCTAGTCTTGGCTGTAAAACAAAAGTATATTTGTCACTCTAGACACCTCCCATTTTGCAATCAAATGCGTAACCAGCAAGATAGAGATGCACATTGCATAAATGTATATATAACATGTATTTATTAGCAGTATAGAGATGTTTCTTTATCAATAATGCATTCATCCCCAACAATATTAGTGTATCTGTTATATATTTAGATATAGTTGGTGTGAGTTTTATGAACATTTATACAGGGGAGTATCTATTGCTAAACAACTTTGTGAACAATTCTGCAGCTAGGCATGCACAGAACTCCTATTTAAACCAATAGGCATTCCAAGGACAGAGTAGCTGTGAGATCATTCCCCATATGCTAAAGAGGAGCTGTGAGAAGGTAGAAAATGGGAATGCTAAGAGGCTGTCCAGTAGGCCAGGCTTTGGCCCCTAATCCATGATACTGAATCACCAATCTTCCAGTTTAGAGGTGCAAACATTTTTCTGAACTTTTTAACCTTTTTCTAATTATTAATCTTTAAAGGTGAAATTCTTTGCTCCTTAAACAGGACACTGACGAGAGGTTGGGCTTTTCACAAGGTGTACACACACAGGAAGACACACAACCTTCACTTTGCATATACAGCCTGTGACAATTATAATCAGACCAGAGATGTCTTACTGGCAGTGCACTTTATGCATCATCATCATCATCTTTTTGAGCTATTACTACCAGTGCTTAGTTCTAGTCTACACTGGGAGATGCGGTGATGTGCTGAATATTCATACACATTGAAACTACCTGATCTTGTCAAATCAATGCATATTTTCTTTATGCTGGATTGGACATGTTCAGTTTGGATTCAGTTACCACTTCTGCTTGGAAAAAATATATATACCCTTCACAAATCATACCCAAACTCTTTAGAAAAGTAACCAGTTGATATGTAAACTAGGTACATTGATCAGTTGGAATACAATTTTCAAAAGCATGTAAGTGATTTAGGAGCATATGTCCTGTTTTCAAAAGTGACAAGCATTTAGGAATCTATGACTATGACTAAAAATTTAAAAAGGTGTAAACGTATTAGTAACCTAAGTCCCACTGAATCCCAGTGGGTTTTAGGCTTCTTAGTGACTTAGATACTTTTGAAAATTTTACCCAGTTTTCCATGCTGGAATCTGGCAAGGACACTAGGATTAACACTCTTACAACTACAATACCCACCTGTGGAAGTGAAGAAACAGATTGATAGAGCCAGAAGAGTTCCCAGAAGTCACCTACTACAGGACAGGCCTAACAAAGAAAATAACAGAACGCCACTAGCCGTCACCTTCAGCCCCCAACTAAAACCCCTCCAACGCATTATTAAGGATCTACAACCTATCCTGAAGGATGACCCAACACTCTCACAAATCTTGGGAGACAGGCCAGTCCTTGCCTACAGACAACCCCCCAACCTGAAGCAAATACTCACCAGCAACCACATACCACACAACAGAACCACTAACCCAGGAACCTATCCTTGCAACAAAGCCCATTGCCAACTGTGCCCACATATCTATTTAGGGGACACCATCACAGGGCCTAATAACATCAGCCACACTATCAGAGGCTCGTTCACCTGCACATCCACCAATGTGATATATGCCATCATGTGCCAGCAATGCCCCTCTGCCATGCACATCGGTCAAACTGGACAGTCTCTACGTAAAAGAATAAATGGACACAAATCAGATGTCAAGAATTATAACATTCATAAACCAGTCGGAGAACACTTCAATCTCTCTGGTCACGTGATTACAGACATGAAAGTTGCGATATTACAACAGAAAAACTTCAAAACCAGACTCCAGCGAGAGACTGTTGAATTGGAATTCATTTGCAAATTGGATACAATTAACTTAGGCTTGAATAGAGACTGGGAGTGGCTAAGTCATTATGCAAGGTAACCTATTTCCCCTTGTTTTGTCCTACCCCCCCCCACGTTCTTGTTAAACCCTGGATTTGTACTGGAAATGGCCCAACTTGATTATCATACACATTGTAAGGAGAGTGATCACTTTAGATAAGCTATTACCAACAGGAGAGTGGGTTTGGGGGGGGGGGAGAAAACCTGGATTTGTGCTGGAAATGGCCCAACTTGATTATCATACACATTGTAAGGAGAGTGATCACTTTAGATAAGCTATTACCAGCAGGAGAGTGGGGTGTGGGGGGAAAGGAAACCTTTTGTAGTGGTAAACACCCTTTTTTTTGTGGTTTGTGTGTATAAAAAGATCTTCTGTACTTTCCACAGTATGCATCCGATGAAGTGAGCTGTAGCTCACGAAAGCTTATGCTCAAATAAATTGGTTAGTCTCTAAGGTACCACAAGTACTCCTTTTCTTTTTACTCTTAAACTTGCCAAATGTTGCATGGAATTTTTAATGATCAAAGTGTTTGGGGCAAGAGTTGAATGAGCTATTAATAGTGAACAGTGTAGCTAAGAAATTTCACCCTTTCTTCTGTTTGAGAATTACCCAGAAAGAACTACTGATGTTTATTAATGTATTCATTATTCATAAGTGTTCAATGAACACTTCATACATATTGCAGCCTACAGCTTGTTCGGAACCTATTTGTTTTAACTATTAATTGATTGTTTTGTTTAACTGGTCACATGGTATAGTTTCTGGTTCCTGTCTTGATGACTGAAATTTTATAGGTGGGTGGCGAAGCACTTCCAGCATGAATAGCAAATCTTCATTTTCACACGTGAATATTGGTATACACATGAATGATGGGCATTCCCCAACATTTACACAAATGAAAAAGAATTGCACACCTGCTGAGGAAAAGCAATAAAGGTTATGAGCGAGACAAAATCAAAAATCAGTTGAGAATAAGTGGAAATGTTGATGTATTGACAAATAATTTTCTCCCCTAGCTCTAGTCATTTTGGCATTAATCTCATCCAAAATGCAGCACATCACACTGCATAATGGCCTCTAACACCATGCTAGGGCTCTGGTTCAGTATAGACTCAGAGGGAAACACCAGCACCACTTACTGCTACAATCTCTTTTATTTTACGGGATCACCACACAAGGTGATATGGCTGCAAATTTAAAACACACGGGGGTCAAGTCTCCATGGCCCCAGTGGATTTTTGATATCTAGAGTAAGAATGGCAACAAGTGTGGAAATGGAACTTCCAAACTCTGGCGTCTTTGGAAAGAATAGCTGATTCAGTTTTATAGTTCAGTTATCAATTGCCCTCTTAACTAAAATGGATTTCCAACAACATGCTATATATTTCCTATATATGAGCCAAGGGAACGTGAGATGATTGTCTGATTCATGAATAGGAATATTCAAATGCTGCAGTGTTCAGAGCTTTCATAAAAACCATGCTGAGGATAGAGTATTTTTATATTTTAATCTAGTCCAACACAATCATAATAATTAGGTGTCATTGGTTAGATTTGTCATTTGCAATTAGAAATCAATATTAACGCTGTGAACAGTTGCAATGGCACAGTAAGGCATATATTTTTTTCATTTAATGTACAGTTACTTCCAGTGTATTGCATTCTATCTATATTTTCCCCAGCTCCCGGTAAGATTTTCTAATTGCACTGCTGAGACCCTTATTCAAATTATGATTTTTAATGGTTTCCTCCATCACATTAGATAATCAAACATGATGCTCCACCAACAGATTAAGCGGAAAACAAGCTGTGGATGTTCACTAATCAAGGGACTATTTACCATGATGATCTCAATCTCAGTAGACATTATTATTGTACTGTAAATTGCAAAATTTCCAGCAATTTCTAGGCAATGCTTTATAGGAATCGAGGAGAAGTGTAAAATACCCAGAGAAAAACTTAGCACTGATTTTAGAGCTCAAGCCAATGCTTGCCAAAGTCAATGGGAGCCTTTCAATTGAGTATAATGGGATCAGGCCCTTGTTATTTGGGCACAGGGGAGAGCCTTCTTTTATATTATGAGCCTAACTAGAGGTGGACAATAGAACTACTGCTTGTGGACAACAAGGCTCCTGGTTTACTTTTCATTTGTGCTTAAGTGCAGGATACAAAGATAATGAAGCCCAGCCACTGGGCAAGAGTTTCTGTGACTTGGAAAAGTCCATTTCAATCTCTGCCCACTCCTATCAGACTCAAGGAAACAAATCACATGACTGATTAAAAACTAAGAACTAGATTGTTGCCTGAACTATGCACATGTACAGGGACATAAGGGGAAGTTAGATCATCCCCCATACACACCTGTACCTACTTTCCCAGATCGGGAGAGGGGGGAAGATGCATGGAACCTAGGGGTCTGCCCCAGGGTGCCAACCAAAAAAGCTACCTTGAGTCAGCACAGTGGAAGAGAAGGAGTAGGAAGGTAATAATTTGTTGCTGGTATATGCCAGGAGAAAACAACTAGCCCTCTTGAGCAATGGGTCCTGCTGCAAGGTGCTCATTGCAGGATCAGGGCCTGCATTTGGTTGTTAATAAAAATGATGCACTTTTTAAAGCATATATTCACTGATGTTAAAGTCAAGTCTCAGTGGAAAAATATGATGGTCCATTAGGAAATGGGACTAAAATTGAAAATATAACTGATTAAAAATACAGAGATTTGTAAAAATACAAATCCCCCCTGCCACTCCTTCCCAGTCTCATGAAACAGTTTTGTTTCCATTATGTAGTTGTGTGAGATACAAAGAATGCAATGGTCAGTGGATGGCTGCTTCATCTTGGCATGGGTGATATGTATAGCAGCTGAATGCTAAGTGCTACTAACACACCCCCAATCTGTCTCTGACACTGATGCAGCTGGAATCTTGGCAGGTCAGCACTTTCATAGACAGTGTGATGTGCAAGTTTGATCTGTTTGTTCTGTCTAAAACATCAACAGCTTTCCCCCCACACACATTTTTTAATGATAAGTGGTTATCCGTGACTCAACCATGAATTAATATCTCTTGCTTTTCTGATTCATTTCAATGGTATTTTGGGACCATTTTTTATTCCTGTTCAGTCTTCAAGTTTGCCAACTAACGCCATCCTTCCATCCACTTTTAAATGCCATCTAGCAATATGCAGGACAATACCTCTGAGGTGGTGCTCTGTGTAATAGCAGCTACCAAAAGTTCAGGGTATTTGTAGGTAAGTTCAGTATTAATTTACCCATTGGATAGCAGGAACATTAACAATGCTGTATTACAATAATAATATCATTATTAGTGTTGTTATTTGTTTACAGTAGCACCAAGAGGCCTCAATCATTACCAGGGCCCCACCGTGATGGGCACTTTACAAATACAGAGTAAAAGAGAGCCCCTGCCCAAGGGGACTTGACAGGGATACACAGATGGATCAAGTTATATACATTCAGTTGTTTGCAAGGTTAGAGTACTAGAGTCCACTTTTGAAAATTGGTCCTGGCTGTCTACAAGACATCACAATAACCAAAGGGAAAACATAAGCCTGTTCTAGATCCTGATCTAAACTGAAGTCAGTGGGAGTCTCTGACACCTCTGGGCTTTGGATCAGACCCATAGTAATCTCAGATTAAAAGAATCTCCCAGTTTGTTAAAGTGCCATCACACCCGCAACCTTAATATACACCATCCATTGTTCTCCATGCAACCAAAAGTTTTAAATAACATCTAAGCCCCTTGGATAAATGGGGCAGCCCTATATTTGAACATAATCAGATGCTAGGAATTTGCACATGTAAAAAGTATTGGCAACAGATGCTCCTGACTGCTCATTCAGCAGCAAGAGGTTCATCATTTGTGTAATGTTTTCTTTGGGGAATCATTTTTTGTTCATCTAACCAGCAGCTTTTCTTAAGACTCTCTGATTGTTCACTGAAACTTCCTTTCCTCATGTGGCTTGCACTTCAGAGATGGCTGGCTCTGAAAAATAACCACAGTTAGATCTGGAAAAAAATACCTGGTTTTTTTTTCCTATTCAATTACATTATTCTTTCCTAAAATCACTTGCATGTATTTTTTCAAAGCCTTTATTATCCATTTTCTAAAAAGATCTCTGATTTTTATCCCTTCCTTATGATTGGTAGCAGTGTTGCCCTGATTTCTATGTCAGAAGACTGAGTGGTATGCTAACTGTGTCCATTATAAGTGGATTGCACTCTTCAATTCACTTGCAGTGATGAGGGAGTTTCTAACAGAATCTCTCTCCTCTCTCTCTCTTTATTAATCTTTGATAACCCTCTCTTTGATCCACGCAATGCACCAGGCTAATTTAAGGATGCTTTTAAAACTCAGACATGGGATTACTTCATTTGATTCATGGGAGACCTTGAGCACTTGAAATTAACCTTTTGTTTCCTTGGGAAAGAATTTTTACTTTGGGGATTTGGTTTACCTGTTGAGAAAGAAGCTGTCTCTTCTTTTTAGTATGATTGCTCAGTACCTGAGAGTTGAATCATGCATACTCTGCAGGGCTTGGATGCCATTGTAAATTCATTGCTATTATACTTCTGGGCCTGATCCAAAACCCACTGAAGCCAAAGGAAACACTTCTGACTTCAATGGACAGTCCTGCATTGTGCTGTGTGTACTCAGTTCCCACAAAAATTAATGGGAGCTGAGGGTGCCATTGTAGAATCATGGAAGAATCATTGTACTCTGAGTACCCTCAGCAGGGGGAGGAGGTGGTTGTACTTAGCACTATTTTACCTATTTTCAAAAATGTAATGAAACCTGACAATCCACAAACAGATCGATCAGATCACCAATTGTATACATTCGGTCCTGACCGCTTTTATCTGACAATATCCCCCTACTCCCTTCTCTCTTTAAAATCTTATTTCCTGAATTTTGCACTTGCCATGTCATTGCCTTTAGATTTCTTCATGTTTGGGTCCTGGCTCTCCACTGTTTTTAACCTTGAATAGTAATTTACACCTCTGAAAAGTGAGTGTAAAATCCTACCATTCTGATATAAGATGTAAGACAGAATCAGGCCCTCTGCTTTGATGAGGTGTTACTTGTTCATTGGATAGTTGGGTCCTGCCATCACTGTGAGTTGCCTGAATTTTTCACTACAAATAATATTTGTGGTGAATTTAACTCTTTTTTTCTGTTTGCAAATCACAAACCAATTCTGATTTCTACAAATACATGACACATAAATACTTGCTGGACAGCTTATGCAAACCAGTTTCAACTTGTCTAGATTACAGGCTAAAGATTATGTCACAGATATCACCGAAGTCACAGAATCCGTGACTTCCAGAGACCTCCATGACATTTTCCGCTTCAGCCTCAGGGCCACAGTACTGGAACTATCAGCCAGTGGGGGCCCTGAGTGGTGAGGGAGAGCCCAGATCTCCGAGCCGCTGTGGACGCCTGGGGGCCAAAGAGCCTCAGCAACGGGGGTGCTGGACCTCCCTCTCCATTTTGTCAGTTATTTTTAGTAAAAATCAGGGACAGGTCATGGGCTTCTGTGAATTTTTGTTTATTTCCCGTGACCTCTCCCATTATTTATGTTTTGTGACTGATCACCTAAGTAACACGTGTTTTCTGTTCTGTGCTTGGATGACTGAAACTTTTTAAATGAACAAATAAATACTAATAATAAATAAGGTACTTCTGGTACAATTTGTTTTTATGTATTAATATTTATTTATTTTTGACAAATCTGTTGTACTAGAGACTAGGGAAAGTTCATTAAACTTTAGAGACTAGCAAAAGTTTTTGTGAACAGCTCATGGCTATTTGAACAATGAACTAGTGTAAGCAGTGACTTTCTCAACATGCTTCATAAGAAACGTACATAACTTGTAGAGTTAGCACTCACCTTCTATCTGGAGTTTGGCTTTACTAACAAAAAACTAACAGCAAGATAATGTAAAGCATGAAGGGAACATCTTTGTTTGAATGGCTGAGAGCTTCAGGGTTCTTTGGGAGAGTTCCCACCTCACATTTGTTATTGGCAGGCTCAGGTAACACTGGCTAAGGCAATGGGAGAGACAGCCGATAAGGGTAGAGTGAAAATATTAGAGCTATTGAAATATATGGTTTGAGAACCTTCCCAGTCAGAGAATGCAAGCGTTAATACCCAGCTAAAAAAGTCCTCCCTCGAAGGAAGGAGAGAACAGCATGTCTACCTCTCTATTTATTCCACGGTGCACCTGGCCTAGGCACTCCCACAGGGTACTGAGGTGGCTTGTCAAGAAAAGAAACTATTGTGCATTGTGAGAGATGTAATTTGGTCTAGGCTTCTTGGCTGGAATACAGATCCCAAGGGGCAAGGCAATGGGATGTCATAATGGAAATTTTCCATTTTAAAATGCAAGTTTTCAGCCAAAAATGTTTGGTTTTCAAATTTTTGCAGAAAAGTAAAAAAAAAAATCCATAGACAATTGAAACCAAAATTATTTTTTTCATTTTCATTGAAATTTTCCACATTTTCTGATCACTTCTATGAGAACTAAACCAAGCTTTTCTGAATCACACTACAGTGACTTAACTACGAGACTTTCCATCCTTCATTTCTACAGTCATGTCAATAGTACAGGACCGTACAGGGTGTTAGTAGGGAACTTAACCCATTACTATCGTGTTTCTGAGTTGGGAACCAGAGACCATGAAGTAGGAGCTATTGTCCAAAGATGGTCTCAGTTCCCAAACTGTCTGTGAAGTCTCCCATTAGTGGCATCTCACTGAAGACCCAGCAGGTTATCATCAAAGAAGCAAATGAATTACGGAGGGGACTAATTCCTCAATGTGGCCAGAGACAGAGATGTCAGGTGAAGAAAAAAATAGCTGAAGATGCTAGGTGAGCTCTAGAGTAATGGTCAAAGATTTGATGCCAGGCTGTGAAAAGAGCCCTCACATGAGCATGTTACCCATGAGCAAGGAAAGTATTGTCTGGTACATGAACATGAACGGTAATCGGAGTAGAAATGCTTTGAAGCATTGAACATGGTGTCCCTTTGTTTGAGAAACAGTTCTATCTGAACTCATTTCATCCCTGTCTCTGGCTGTGAGACAAGAAACATCACACCATAGTTTTGAGAGAATAAAAGGTGCCAGGGCTGGATGAAAAAGAACAAAAATTGAATGTGTTTTTGCTCTTCTAAGCATTTTACAGACAAGAAAACTATAATTACGAAACTTCATGAGTTGATTGAAATCTTTCACACAAGAGAAGTTTGCTTCTTCCACACCTCAATGTTGTGAGGTAAGCCTTTCTTCCTTTACACTAATCATCCAAAACCCTGGCTCATGGTAATTAACTGAGTGTACATAGCATTTCACAAACGAACAGGAACTACCGCAGACTTGAGAGGGTAAGTATTTTATAACAGTGTTTAATATAAGATTAGATTGCATAGCATCTTTCATATTAGCTGTAGTCCATGACATTTCATAGGGTTAAGAAGGGTAGGCAAAAGAGAAAAGACATAGTCAGTGGAGATCTGAAATGAGACAGATTACAGATGCAGCAATTACAGGAACTGTACAGGGCATAGTTTTGCTTTGGGTTTACTAAACCAAGAGTTGGTGAGAGCAGCAGAGGAGAAGGAGAAGGAAAAGTGAGCCTGGATGTTCTAATAATTCATTATTATGTTGAATCTCTACAAGTTCCAACTCTGGCCTGCATTCAGTCTAGTAGCTGCCCTCTCCACAATGCTGAAACTGCTCTCACCAAGTTCCCTAATGACCTCTTCATGGCCAAATCTCAGCACCTCTTCTCCATCCTCAAAGACCTCAACTCCCCAGCTGCTTTTGATGTGATTGACCATTCCCCCCTTCTTGAAAACCTTGTGCACCCTTGGATTTTGTACTCCTCCTAACTCCCTGCTTGTTCCATCCAATAAGGCTCCATTTTTTGCCCACTCCTCCTCTCCCCCCTGCACGATTCATGTAAATTACCTCATCCCTCAGATGGCATTAGCTATTCTCTATACACAGATGACTCACAAATGTGGCTCTCGATTGTTATCACAAGTTATATACTCACTTGTTCCACGGCATATCTTTGGGATCGATAGGTTGTCTAATTAGTGTGGTCTGACCTATCTCCACCAGCACAAAAGGAGCTAGAGGCCCTTCATCTTAACTTGTTTTCTGCCAACCTTTCCATTTGTTTCTTGGGTAACAGTTCACTAGTGGAAAAGTAATATTTCTTACCAAAAACTACAACGTGTCAGGTTGAATATTGTATTTTCATATCTGGAGAAGCTGGTTCCTGGGGTTCATGCAGCACTCCCCATTGGATTAATTTTAGCAAAGCGCCTTAATTACTGATTTGTGGCTCAGTAGAAACTGCTGGCTTGCTCTGTTAAATCTCCTCAGTTATGAAGTTGCAGCAATTACAGGAACTGTTCAACACATAGTTTTGTTTTGGGTTTATTGTACCAAGTAATAGAGCCAGACCAACGTCGTAAGTTAAGATTTAGATTATACAAATAACACAATGGTGTCCATCACTGGGGCTCCTAGGTGCTATGATAATACATATAGTAATATTAATAATGATAATTTTCTAGGGATTGGGTAGGCAGGACACTAAACATTTTCATAAACAATATTATCTGAACCACATAATATTCCTTCCTTCTCTCTTTCTTCTTCCTCCTCCTCATCCTCTACTTCTCTGCAAAAGTCAAGTACTTCCATAAATCAATCTTCACAAGTTCCTGAGGAAATAACTTAGAGTGCCAAAGGGACTGAAGAAACAATATTATGCATAGTGATACCAAAAGCTGCAGTAACACCTGAACTAGCAGCAAAATGTGCAAGATTTATGGGCCCAACTGAGACAATGCAGAGCGCAACACTTAAGTCATCATCTTGGCATGAAGCAGAAAAGTTCATTTTGCTGTTGCACTTGTGGAAGATTTTTTTCAAGGTCAGTTGATACCCAGAGGTTCTAAAGTTTTTAGGAAGATAATGTCCATAGTGCACAAACAAAATACTGCTCTGTTTCTATGCTGTTCTCTTTGTTCTCTCTGTTCTCTCACTACTGTTTTCATGCTATTGAGAATAACACTGTAGGTCCAGCTCCCCGAATGAATGATAGATGTCCTTAAAAGGCCAGATTCTCTACTACATTGCACATTATATATAGTCATTTCCACATGTGCAGAGTGCAAAGTAGATGTAAAAAATGGCACAAAGTCAGAATGGTTGAGCTTTACATGCGTGTAAATGATCACACAAGATGCACAGAAAAGAAGAATCAGGCTTTCATCCTGCTGTAATATATGTAGTTATTTAATGTGCATACCCAACACCAAACCAAATAGCCAACTTTTTGCTAGGACCTCTAAGATAACTAAGCAAGGTGAGATATTTTTAATGCTCACAGTTTTATACGAACAGTGGAAGTATTAGTATTCATTCCTTATATGACAAGAACTTGAATGTCTTCATTACAAAACACCACAGTACTCTTGATTTCAGGGATACGAATTATTTGAACAGACTGTAAGTCTTAGCCTTTATTTATTTTTGAGAAAAACATTGCTGACTTTTCACAATAAGCTTTTCAATAAATATGAGTTTTTCTCTGCCACAATTGGCTTTGTTTAGTAGCAAGAAAAAAACTAACTAAGAAAGACTAAAGTAGTGTCTCCATGCAGGAGCACATTGTTTATGTCACCAGGTTGCAATCATGAAATAGGATGAAATAGGAGTAATATGCCAAAATTCTACACCTCTTAAAAATCTCCAGTAAGCCAAAAATTAACATTTTATCAATACTGCAGCTCTGACATTATTGACAAATACGCCACAAGGAAAAGAATATCAGGATGAAAATCCAGGATTGAGCAAAATTGCCTTTACCTTCCTTTTAAATTACTTTTCATAGTGATTTAGTTAAATTATCTCTGTTTGGCTTTACTAATGAGCTGTAACAGTGTGCTCAGTGCATGCACAAGTATAGGCTGAACATAAAATGGACTCTGATATGTTATTTATAGGCTTTTTGTACAAGCCACATTGTAAGAGTATTTATTAATTGCTTGCAAAATCAGCAAAATATGTGCAATAAGAGTCAGCTCAGCATATACCAAACATAATTGCACATTTGAGTTACACAGTTGTTTATGTCAGGTTGTAACCACACTAATAATTACCAAACAACCAAGTAATTCAATGCACAGTAAATGTAACACTTATTGACTTTATTAATTTCCATGTAACGCAAAATAAGGAAAGTAACCAGACAAATCCATAATTTCACTCTATTTGCAAATCCCATCGTCTTTCAGATATATGGGATGAATTATCAAAACACAGCACAGGAGATGCGCACACATAACTCAGTGTTTGCTTGATGGTTTTTTTGCACTGGCATCTCTCCTGCAAGGAGCTTTGAAAATTTATCCCATTATGTCAAGCAACTTCAAGGCATCCTGGACTTCGAAAATTAAAAGCAAAGGAAAAAATAAATAAGTAAATCTTCCACTGAGATACAAATTCCACCTTCTGTCAGGAACTAACTGATTAGAAAACTCTTTATAGGTTAAGCCAACCATTACATTTTTATGTTGCTGTATATTTCAAAACATAAAAAATAAAACATTTTCACCATAAAATCTTTCAAAACAGGAAAGACTAGCACAGTCCACAGCTCTAGACGAAGTTGCAATTTATTATTTATCTATTTTTATTCCTCTACAGTATCTTTTACTTTAGAAGTCTGACAAATTTCCCCAAAAAGTTTCTTCACCAGCAATAATTTGTAAGCTGTGGTCCTTTATAGTTTACACTGCAATTGTGCAGCACGAACCCAGAGGAAACTGAGTATATTTACCAGCAAAGTTTCTTGGTCAGGAAAATACAAAATCAATTTGCAGATAGAGGGCATTACGCAAACTATTTAAAATTCAAATTAATCATTTTGGGACAGATTGCCATACTCTATGCTGTGTAGAACCTTCCTCCACAAGTAGTCCCATTGACTTCAGTGGGACGATTCCTAGTGTAAGGCCCCACTGAATCTAATCTAGGGTATTACTGTTCAGCCCATTATTTTGTGTAAACCATTGTTCACTGTGTTTGGTGTCTCTTCCCCAGGCATACACTCTAGGGGCCAGGCCACAGAAATAAATCTACTGTATAACTGCCACTTACAGGACTACTCTTTCAGTCCAAAAGTCTATTGTTTTAGCACCGGAGGTTCCAGGTTCAATCCCCAGTGACAGCCCATGATGATATTCAATAGGCTTCATCTTCTCTTGCTCCCATAGACATGAATGAGACATAATCAGACCCTATATTTTCCCCATTTTAAGTCATACAGTGATTATAATTAGAATACACTACTTATTAATTATTATTAATAATAATTATATTGTCATTTATTAAATGGGTACATTTCATGGACTTAGCATTTCTCATGCCATGTCTCATTATTATTTTATTTCTTATTGACATTTTATTATTTCTTTGTTTATTTATTATTAATACAGTGGCAAAAAAAAAGAGAGATAGGAATGCAAGTATGACAGTGAAGGTCTTAATGAAACACTATGCAATGTGCTTAATATTAGGTGCACATTTCATTAGTCCCTCTTTTGGTTCTCTTTTAAATACATTTATTTACTATATTAGTTCTAGAGTGTAGACTGAAGGTCAAAGCTGGATTTTCAAATCTGAAATCGCTAAACTCTGAAAAGTTTTATATTCAGACCCAAAAGCTCAAACCCATTGTTATTTACATCAGAAAATCTCTCTTCTGGAGAGTCCAGAGGAAGTCTTGTTTTTAAAATTCCTGTCTCTTTTCAGAAGTATTTAGTACTTTTCTTTTCTTACTGCTGTGGTAATATTTAAGCATCCATGGACAATTGACCAGTCAGGTAGTAGAGAACCCAAATGTGTAGTCCTCAAAAAGTTAGGCAGAGAAAGTAGATGATACGTTGAGTTATGAATATAAAAAGGCTTTAGTGAAAAATGTAAATGCTTGGTTTTGTCCTTGATATTTAATACTCCTATCTTTCAGTTCATCAGCTTTATTTATTAGTCTTTCACCTTGCCCCTCACATTTGCTCTGACATGCAGAAGTTCTTAGTTCATAGAGTAAATATAATACAATGCAGTAGGTTACGAACATAAAAAATGCATTAGAGAAAAATGTAAATGCTTAGATTTGTCCTTGATGTTTAATACTCATATCTTTCAATTCATCTGCTGTATTTATTAGACCTTCACCTTATCCCTCACAGTTGCTGTGACAGATAGAACTTCTTAGTTCATCAAAGAGTAAGGGTGCCTGTGCTGAGTACCAAATACATATTCCTGCTGTGACTGTTAAAATTACAAAAGGTTTCACAGCCTCCAAAATTGTCTTTGGAAGGAGAATCTACAGTATTTTAAAGAAAGTCACTGGCATGCAGACCATTATAAAGTCTGAATTGCTCTTGTATTTAAATGGAGTAATTAAACAGAAAGAAAGGGTAGGTAAGGTAATATCTTTTATTGGACCAACTTCTTCTGTTGGGAGAGACAAGCTTTCAAGCTTCACAGAGTTCTTCCTCCAGTATGGAGAAGGTAACTAGAGTGTCCAAGGTAAATATTAGATGGGATAATCCTCTCAGTCCTTGTCCTCAAAGGAAACCTGCACAATGTCTTCAAAAGACAAGCCTGGGAACTTAAATTCATGACTCTGCTGGACACTAAAAACCATGGACTTAAGAGAGACACTGGTTTTATCGCTCATTACCACATTTGGTAACACACCCTGCTTAACCCTTAATTGCCCACTTCATTCTAAGTCGTTTCCGACAGCTTGTGTGAACCCCTTATGCTTAACAACCTGTCCCACCTTGTATTTAGCTTGGATATTCTGGTTACCTGAGGAAGAACTCTCTGAAGATTGAAAGCTTATCCCTGACACCAAGAGAAGTTGGTCCAACAGAAGATATTACCTGACCTACCTTGCCTTCCTCATCTCCTAGGACCAACACGGCTACAACAACACTGCAAATAGTAATTATAGAATCATTTCTATTTGGAAACAGTACACTAGAAGCACTATGTATCTGAAAGTATTGCTACTTTTGAGCCATTTTTGCTAAAGTGTAATATCTGAGCCATTTCAAATCACATCAAGCTGAAATTTAGCAGACTTATGCATTTGTCAGCCTATATACAACTGGAACGGATCCTCAGCCGATGTCAGTCAGTTCGTTAAACTCCACTGACTGAATTAAGCTGTACCCAGACCAGTTGCTTTTACCATGCACATTTTTATTTCTTCAATTATTAAAAGTCAGTGTAGCCTTTTTTTTTTAGTTACCAAGTAATAGAAAATACAGATTTCTGAGATTTCAAACACAAGAATTTGCTAGACAAGCAGCCATGGATAAAGCTAGCTATAGGGCAGAAAGTAGTTGTGCAGGCTTCTCTGCACATGTCTGCCCACAGAGCTATAGCACCCCCTGTTACTCTAGATCAAAAACAGTTGTTTAGTGATGTGGACAAACATCGAACAGGCCCCACTCTTCAAGGCCTTTACTGATTTTTGCAAAAGTCCAAGGTACTGAACACGGCTCAGTGCTATTTTAGGACCCAATCCTCATGGCATTCCACAAACAGAACTCTCATTAGTTTTTTCTGAGTGAAAACTGAGAAGGGTCTTTAGAATTGAGCCTATATCTCATTACATGTCTCTATTCTTTTTTTAAAAAGTAATGAAGGAGCTACTGAATTAAGCCAGGAAAATTTGTTAAAATGCTGCTAGAAATCTGATTATTTATATAAGCAAAAAAACCCACACAATTAAGGTGCTGTACCATCCTTCACCCACCACCATGTATCTAAGTGATTCTCTGTTTAGGTTCTCAGGATAACTTGTCATTTCATTTTCCATATGAGTACCAGTGTCTGAGCTGGATGAGTTAAAAATGGCCTTTCATCCTCAGCTCTGAAAGTCCTTGATTTTTTGAGTCTGTGTCAGACTGCTATCATTATTTGAATGCATTCTGATATGTACTGCAATCACACAAGTGTTTTTATGCTCTCCTTTTCAGATCAGTCTGGACAAGTCTCCCTATCTCAATCACATAGAATGTTATGTAAAGAAGTAATAATTGGATCCATGAGAGCTACACTGGCCATGAAAAAAAAATTCTAATATTATTTCATACTTTCATGTAGTAGAATCTGTAGCATTAGATTTGCCAAAGCAACTTCTAGTTATATTTTTAGTTCTTGACTTTTAGAAAACACTGTATGTGAGATAAATGATTTTTTTTGCTACACTTGAAGTGCAAGCTGTAAAATATATCTCCCTCACAAATCACTTGCAAATCATCTTTATAAAACCTAATAAGCCATGTACAATGATGCAGGAGATATGCTTTTGAACAAGTGGAAGCCATCAGACTATACCTGTCAAGAAATAGCCTCCAGTGAACATGGAGCTGCATATGGGCAACTTTGCTGCCTATTAAAGTACAGTTTTATAATAGGCTATTATTAGAATGTTAAATTTTGTTTTTCTGACAGGTGGCATCGACATGCTTTGCAAAAAATACAGTGTCTCCATATGGGATTGGTTGCATACAGAAAGGCTTAGCTTAGCCAGAGCTGTGAGGCCTGGAGCATGACTTTTGTCAAGGTGAATACCAACCTCTTCTCAGATAGCACAGTGATGGGGGCCCTGATAAGACAATAGTAAAGATCTGAATCTAGCCTTCTGTCTTGTACACCTAACTGAAGGAATAATGGTTAAATAAATACAAAAAGTATATTTACAGATGGCCTTGTGCTCAGCTAAATGCTATTTTACTTTCTCGTAGAAACCCTCCTCCTGCTTAAAAACGGATGATGAACATACATGTTTTCATTCCAATGAAGAAAGCAGCATAGACATTAAAGAAAATACACTGAAAGACTTTGAGTTCAACTGGGCACCTCATACAGAATGTATCAAGAAAAAATACAAAAGGCCACTTGGACAGACTAATCACATCAGAATTAATTAGCGGATCCAAGAATTATAATGTCCCCATCACAAAATAGCTACAACATTTACAAATATACGCAGTACGGTACACACCCTCCATTTGGTTTGAATATCAGAGACTAAACTGAAAAGATACCAACATAATTACAAATATAGGCTCAGGTTGTGCTAATCTGCCTTAGTTGAGTAGCACCTGACTCTGCTTAGAGTCCCACTGACTTCAGTAGGATGGCTAATGGAATAAAGTACATCCAAATTGAGTAATAGTATTAGAATCTACCCTGTTGTCTGTATAATTCTTACCCACAAAAATTCCCTTTTGTGTGCTTTACCATTTGCTCATGTGCCCTCTTGGGTATCTGGACACTGAAAAGACACTTGGACTATAATGTACATAACTGATTGTGTTGGTGTTTGGGGAAATCCAACCGGTGAAGGGTTGGGTCACTTCTTGCCCTGAAACCCTGGGTGCCTCACAGTGCTTTGCTGCTGTAACTTACAACCTGGAATGCTCACAACCAGCATACAAGCATGCAGGTCACACCCTGTGTGTCTGTGTACTAGACAGCTCTTGTTCAGCAGCTCTGACCCAGCAACCTGTCTACAGTGCCACAGCCCCATTCTGACTTCAACCAGCCTGGGTTACTACTTCTGGAGTGACCCCAACACACTGCAAGTTCCAAATTTTTCCAAAACCATGTTCTCTGCAATGTCCAGCCCTGGTCTGGACAGTTCAGAGAAACAATAACAATTGTTTGTTCCTATAAAGACATCACAGCTTATTAACTCACCTTTCCATTTAAACACAGCACTGACTTGGTTCATAGTAAAAACAAAACAAATTTATTAATGATAAGACACAGGTTAAGTAATGCCAAGTAAAAAGAATGAAGTTAGAAAGGGTTACAAGCACATAAGAGTGAAAACATGCTTATAAAAGTCTAAAACTTAATCTAGCAAGGTATGGGCTTTGTTCAAGATGTTTTTTCTCACCTATATTCAGTTCCCAGTGATTTCAACCCCCACTTGGTTGAAGGACTCATCCTTCTCAGCTTTCAAGAGATGTGTCCCCTTGTGTCTGTCTAGTGATGGATACCAAAGATAGCTTCTCTCCTTGCTTATATCTTCTGAAGTTCAATTAGCTTGTTTCAAAAGGCAAGATCACCTCATGCTGTTGTCCATTCCTCCAGACTTCCCATCCCACTGCTGATTTCTGTATAAACAGAACTTCCATTTTTTTTATTCCACCATGCTTAACTTACATAGAAAACAAATAAATAGCTGCCTTCTCTTCTGTGTGGGAGGGAACCTATTTCTCCTGTTTGGCCACAGACTTTAGAACAGAATGTCATTAAGTAGCCACATTTCCTCATATAGTGTGAATACATACATTTCACAATTATATTAATCATCAGTGTGTCATTAGCTTTCAGAAAAGAAATTACTTTATACACTTTTATGATACAATAATATTGTATGCAATCAGTTGATGCAATTGCTTATCACTTGAGTTTTAGCCCCTGTCTTTATAGATCAATAGACCTCTGAAATGAGTTCTTCTGAGGGCTACCCCTCAAAGTAAAGTTTATTCAAGTGGTGTGGATGCTGAGATGGAGTCTGGTGATGAAGGAAACTGCACGCTCTTTCTTCCCCCATTTATTAGCTCAGTTCATTTGTTTACCTAATATGTAAAAATGGACCTTCACTGTCTGAAGATCTGGCTGGTCAGAGAATCAAATACACATTCCTTTGTGTAAGGCAGACCTGTTTACCAGTTCCCATGACATGCTTGGTTTAAACACGTTAGTCATAATTCTAGCATATATATTTAACCGTTAATACCACCATGTGAATACATCACACAAGAATATTAATGAACACTGAGTTTTTAGTTTTCTAATGATACCTCATAAGGCATATTGTGTACAAAGATTATTATAATAGTGTCACACTGATCAATAACAATAAAAGGATCTTGAAAAGGAATAATTTAAAACTGGCACTCTCTCTTTCTCACTTTCTCTGTCAGAGAGATTTTATGCATAAAGAAACTGTCATAATATGTGGTCTAACCACAGTAATTAGATACCTCAGATGTGAGCCTTATGTACCTGGTTCTAAGCTCACTAGAGATGAGTTTAGCCGTTGGCTTCACCTCTGGCTAAAATCAATCGGAAACAGCTGACATTAATCTTTCCTTGCATTGTCATTTAATTCCATAGATTCATATTTCCTATCATTAGAGATATGCTGTACAGTATGTGAGAAATACTAGGTTACTGAAGCTCTGGATTCTAACTTTAAAAGTTTTCAAGAGAGGCAAAAAGTATTTTTCCTCTTAGAAATTGATGGCAGGGAAGTGACTAAGTGGCCTTATCACAGAATCATAGAACCATAGGGTTAGAAGGGGCTGCCAGGGTCACCTACTATAACCCCCTTCCAAGATGCAGGATTTGTAGTGTCTAAAGCATACAAGACAGATGGCTATCCAGCCTCTTTTTGAAAACCTCCAGTGAAGGGGATTCCACGACTACCCTACAGTTCTGACAGGAAGTTTTTCATGAGATTTAATCTAAATCTGCTATGCTGTAGTTTTAACCCATTGCCTCTTGTCCTGCCCTCTGTTGCAAAAGAACACAATTTTTCCCCATCCTTTTTTGGTAGCCTTTCAAGTATTTATTTGAAGACCACTATCATGTGCCCCCTTAATCTCCTTTTTTTCCAAACTAAATATACCCAGTTCCTTCAGCCTTTGCTCATATGGTTTTCATTCCTTTGGTCATCTTTGTTGCTTGCCTCTGGATCCTTTTGAGTTTCTCTACATCCTTTTTAAACAGTGCTGACCAAAATTGAACTCAGTGCTCCAGCTAAGGCCTAACCAGCAGCAAGTAGAGCAGTACTATCATCTCCCATGATTTGTATGCTATGCCTCTGTTAATGCAACCCAAAATTCTTTGTCTTGCAGTGTTTCACGGCAGTGTGCAGTTGGGAAGAGTTTTGTCTAGTTCCTCATTCTTTTTTATGGTATGACAAGGACTCTTCACAGGAAGCAATTCTTGCTTCATTCAACAGCCGTTCATGGGCAGCACAGCATGGGGAGGAGGTGGCCAGACCTCTGTGAAGAAAGAAGTGGTTCGGGACTATTTAGAAAAGCTGGACAAGCACAAGTCGATGGGGCCAGATGCGTTGCATCCGAGAGTGCGAAAGGAGTTGGCGGACGTGATTGCAGAGCCATTGGCCATTATCTTTGAAAACTCGTGGCGAACGGGGGAGCTCCCGGATGACTGAAAAAAGGCTAATGTAGTGCCCATCTTTAAAAAAGGGAAGAAGGAAGATCCTGGAAACTACAGGCCAGTCAGCCTCACCTCAGTCCCTGGAAAAATCATGGAGCAGGTCCTCAAGGAATCAATTCTGAAGCACTTAGAGGAGAGGAAAATGATCAGGAACAGTCAGCATGGATTCACCAAGGACAAGTCATGTCTGACTAATCTAATTGCCATCTATGACAAGATAACTGGCTCTGCGGATGAGGGGAAAGCAGTGGACATGTTGTTCCTTGACTTTAGCAAAGCTTTTGACACAGTCTCCCACAGTATTCTTGCCAGTAAGTTAAAGAAGTATGGGCTGGATGAATGGACTATAAGATTAATAGAAAGCTGGCTAGATTCTGGGGGTTAAGGGGTAGTGATCAATGGCTCCATGTCTAGTTGGCAGCCAGTATCAAGTGGAGTGCCCTAAGGGTCGGTCCTCGGACTGGTTGGGTTCAATATCTTCATTAATGATCTGGAGGATGCTGTGGATTGCACCCTCAGCAAGTTTGCAGATGACACGAAACTGGGAGGAGAGGTAGATACGCTGGAGGGTAGGGATAGGATACAGAGGGCCCTAGACAAATTAGAGGATTGGGCCAAAAGAAATCTGATGAGGTTCAACAAGGACAAGTGCAGAGTCCTGCACTTAGGACGGAAGAATCCCATGCACCGCTACAGACTAGGGACCGAATGGCTCGGCAGCAGTTCTGCAGAAAAGGACCTACGGGTTATAGTGGATGAGAAGCTGCATATGAGTCAACAGTGTGCCCTTGTTGCCAAGAAGGCCAATGGCATTTTGGGATGTATAAGTAGGGGCATTGCCAGCAGATCGAGGGACGTGATTGTTCCCCTCTATTCGACATTGGTGAGGCCTCATCTGGAGTATTGTGTCCAGTTTTGGGCCCCACACTACAAGAAGGATGTGGAAAAATTGGAAAGAGTCCAGCGGAGGGCAACAAAAATGATTAAGGGACTGCAACACATGACTTATGAGGAGAGGCTGAGGGAACTGGGATTGTTTAGTCCGCGGAAGAGAAGAATGAGGGGGGATTTGATAGCTGCTTTCAACTACCTGAAAGGGGGTTCCAAAGAGGATGGATCTAGACTGTTCTCCGTGGTAGCAGATGACAGAACGAGGAGTAATGGTCTCAAGTTGCAGTGCGGGAGGTTTAGGTTGGATATTAGGAAAAACTTTTTCACTAGGAGGGTGGTGAAACACTGGAATGTGTTACCTAGGGAGGTGGTGGAATCTACTTCCTTAGAAGTTTTTAAGGTCAGGTTTGACAAAGCTCTGGCTGGGATGACTTAGTTGGGGATTGGTCCTGCTTTTAGCAGGAGGTTGGACTAGATGACCTCCAGAGGCCCCTTCCAACCCTGATATTCTATGATTCTATGATTCTACGATCTGGCCAGTTCAGATTATATGGACTCAGAAGGGAATCCAATCCAGTTTTGTTTGACTTAACATGATCCAGAGGCAAGCATGGTCAGATCATTACAGAACACTTGAGGAGTTAAAGCAGAGGGAAACTGTCAAAGCTCTGTAAGCAACATGGAGGAAAGGGAGAAAATGATATAGCATGGGACTTCACTTGATGATCTTACTGTCTTATTGTTCTCATAAAGTAATGAGCCCTGTATGGATTCTGTAAACTTCAAAACTTAACAGGTTACATTGCTGAATGACTTGTATGATTTTTATTGCTTTGTTTTATATATTGTAAATGTAGAAAGTAGCACAAGATGATATTCAAGGGAAGGTTAAAATTCATGAATTGTTGGCATCGTTCTTATTTATAAAAAATGGAGCAGTCAGGTAAAGTTTTCAAAAGTCTCAAAGTAATGTAAAGGGCAGAGGTTCTAAGGTATTCAGGTGCCCAAAGACACAGAGGGGTGCCTAGTGGGATTTTCAAAAAATGCCTAAGCAGGTTAAGTGCCAAACTCCCTTAGATTTCAATTGTAGCTAGGCATCTAACCTGCTTGCATGTTTTTTAAAATCCCACTAAGCACCCACTTGCATCTTTACTTGCCTAAGTATTTTTGAAAATGACACTCCTAAGTCATTTTTGAAAATGAAACTTAGAGCCTCTCTACATGGTGTGGCAAAGCACACTAGAGTGTTGTGATTTGTAAAGTTCAGTAAAGCACTATGCTCTAACTGCCCCATGTGATCCTGCTGGTGTGATCTAAAAGGTACTCAGTTTACATTTAATGTAGGCCAATTTACAAAACAGAGCAGACCTGCCTAGGTGGCATGGAGGCCAGGCAATGGCAGCACAGCAAGGAAAATTACCATACTGATGGTATTACAAGGGTCACTGCAAAAGGAATGGGTGACCCAACATCCCAAGAAAATGTCTCTGTCGCTCTTTCAGATTTCAGTCTTCCAACAGAACAGCTTCCTGTGCCCCTGGCTGTTCTGCATTAACACTTATCTTGTCTCCAGAAGGGAAAGACAGCACAAAATACTGAGGGAAGCAAAGGCTAGAGAAGGTCAGAGATGTTCCCTTCAGTGGGCTTCCAAAAGGAAAAGAGAAGACATGGGCCTATGTTAAAATAGTTTAAAAATAAAAAGTGTTGTAAAAGAAAATAGAAATTATTTGCATATGAAACAATGTATTTCGTCCTTAATAGTGGCTTAAATTAAATCTCTGATCAGCTGAAATCTTATAGTAAAATATGTCTTGGAGAAGTTGTCCTTGAGTATTCCACAGAGAGCAGAACTTCAATTTTAAGGTTATTAAATGAAATCACCAAAAGTCATGATCCCTCTCGAATGAAGACTATAATTGCAAAGACTGTGAAGAACCATACTTGACCTTTAAAAATATTGACATGCCTGCAGTTATAAATGTATTTGTTAAGACCGCATATCCTACACTCCTTAAATATTTAATAACATAGCAGTTGCACTTAAAATCTAGCTTTTTCTTTTTTTCCATCCTGACTTTTGACTGCAGTTAAAGATGAATGGAACATTATGCATTTTCCTGATGTGGAAAATTTCCTTACTTTTCCTTCTTACTTCAAAAATTCTGAAGTAAGGCTTCAGTAAATAAGACTGATGATGTGAAAACAGCCATTAAGGCCAGTAAAGGAAAAATCTGGGAATGGGACTTAGAACCTTCTAGCATTAGCTCACTATTCTCCCCTGAGCCATTTTGGTGGGGAATGCAGCAGCAAGAAAAATCTCTTTTATCAAATACATTCCCAAGTCTCCCACAATATTTGCTAAATGTATCATGGCAAGTTGGGTGTCATTCTGAGGACTAAAGCATGATGTGTGTACTCAGCTATGAATGTATGGATGGTGCATCATTCCTTAGGTGCATACTTAATAAGTCAAGCAAAAAATATACTGGATTTGTTGAAGATATGCTATTCATTATGTATTACTGGTCAAATCAAAACCAACTTCTTCCAGAATAAAGCCATGCACTACAGCTGGGTAAGGACTACTTCTATGTTAAATTGTAAGTTTTAAACCACAGCCATTTTGGTTGCAGAACTGTTCAAAAATGGTCACAAGACTATTTTATAATAGGAGAAAGTATCTGTTTTCATTCTCCTCTCACTCAAAATATGGATGAGTTATTTTTGTTCATGCTTTACAAAAATCAGCTTTGGCATAGACCCAGAATGGAAATGTCAGCATGAAAGGGAAATGTTTCAGAAATGTATTAGTGACTGAAAACAGGGACTTACAATGCTAACTACTTTTCAACCTTAATTACAGAAATTGCTACCCGGCACCTGCTATAAATAACAATCCACTTCTCCAAGAGTAACAACAGAACTTTCTGTAATCACGTTATCACATTAATTCAGGGGTTCTCATATTTTTGCAGTTTAAACCGAATTTCAGTACAGAGATTTTTCTCCTGAACCATCCACTTCCTCTCCCATTTTCAATTCTGAAGACCACCTGTGTTCCCATTCATGATTGTATAATATACCTGTCCCAGCTACAGTAATTATTTACATGGACACAGTGAGATTATGGCAGCATTTAATGTATGTTTAGCCATCTTTAAAAGCAATTTTACTGCTGGAAATGACATTAGCCAAATCTCCTTGCACTGCCAGTTCTCCACAGACCAATATTTGGGAACCTCTCCTCTAAGATATTCTAAATAAAGTATTTCAACACTCACACAACAAAACAATTTAATTGTTTGAAGATTCTTAGACCCCACTGCTGAAATTTGTTGCGACCAAGCAGAAGACAGTTGAGCTCTGCACAGAGGCTGCAGTCCACCTGCAGGAGCACCACAGTTGCAGCTCTATAGTTAACTACACTGATTAACATTACACACAAAATCTTGGCATGAGACCACAGGCGTGAGCTAAGAAGTGAACTATTTGCAGTGAATTTTGTTGCACGTAGCCCGTTTTTCTCTTTGCTAATTGCCTACAAACAGAACATGATTTCTAGAAATGTGTCCATTATCAAATGTATTTGGTGGTTGTTTCAGTCTGTAGATTGCAAACTAACTGTTCATGACAAGTATTGCTTTGAGTGTTCAGTATTAGCAATTTGAAATTGAAGGTGTTTTTCTTATTTGCATAGGTCACGCACGGTATGTTTCTATTCCTTGATTGGAATTAGAATTAGATTTCCAGGTTTTGAATTCTGTGAATATTCTACAATATTTTCTTACAAATTGCTGTCTTGATTAATCTTTCCGCAAATTCATTCACTAGAATACTGGAAGGAAGTGAGCAAACAAGGAGCCAGGATACAGTGAAAGCAAATTCATTTAATAGAAAATAAGTTATAAAAAATAAAGCAGGTATTCCAATCATGATACCCTGGCTACCAGTTAAGTGTTGCTTTGCTAACAATTTTGAGGTAGAATTATTTTAACATTAATAAAAACAAACACGAATGCTTTCAGTTTCCCATCTTCATGAGAACTAATCAAGTGAACAAAGTTACAATCAAATTGGCTAATTAATAATGCATTTAAAACTAAAGACGAGTAGAAATGGAGTTAAAATAATTGGTGCAATTATTTGGTCAAATGAAGCTGAAGAAACAACTTCATTGGATTGACTTGTTTGTATCAACAGGCCTACGTGCCAAATTCAGTCAGTTTGTGTATGGCCCAGTTTTTTTGATTATGTAATGCAGGCCTAATGTCATATCACCTGCAAGGAGATCCTGCAAGGTCAGGGACAGAATGCTACCCTTCAGCCTTGAGACTGCAATAGCATCCACAGTTCCCATATCCCCTTCCCCAGAGGGTTGGATGGTGGATCTGTCAGCCCTCTCCCACCCTCTCCCTTATTTCTACCTCCTACCCACTCAAATACACACACACACACACACACACATATGGTTGTGCACAGGGAGCCTCTGTGGATTTGTCCAGGTACAAGCCTTCTGTACCCATCTCTCACTTCCAGCACCCCCCAGCATAGTGGAACCAACCCAGTAACCACCTAAGAATTATACAACCACCTCAGAGATGATGTTATACCTTCAGAATATATAGGAGGTCTTGTGGCTGTGGGGTTCCAGCAGGCTGCCAAGTTTTTCATGGCCTCTGTAGCCATGGAAACAGTTAATGGGTGTATCGAGAGAGAGAGAGAGAGAGAGAGAGAGAGAGCACAATTCTGCAGCTGCGGTAGCATCCATATGATGTCAATGCACAGCAAAAGATATTTCAAGTGAGAGCAGCTTCCATTGGTGTAAAACAAATCTCTTTTACCTACAAAAATGACCTTTATACTACTTCCAGCCTTAGGCCTTGTCAGGCTAAGTCTGCTGAATACATTTTAGATAATGCATCAGTCCTCTATAGGTGTTTTTTCTAATTTATTTTAGCCCTTCACTTTGTGATCTAGACAGTTTTGATTTATCCTCAGTTATAGTCCCTCTTGCACACAAGTATCCTAGTGCTCAGTACCAGCTCTGTGAACTGATCAATAGAGGGATTTACTATTTATTTATTATATCATATTAATAATTATTTATTAGAGCTGCAATAAAAAAATGGTCCGAATTTTTGTGAATGGGTAATTCTAGTTTTTGGAGTGAAATTTTCAACTAGCCCTATTTCTGATGGGACAATGTGCAGTGCGGGGGAGGGGCAGAAATGGCATCAACGTCTGATGTTTCCATGACATTTTTCAATCAGTTCTATTATTTATACATCTGCATAGATGGTGTTTTGTTTTGTTTTCATTAAGTCAAACCATGCTGAGCTTTGAAAGCCCAAAAAAGATTACTTCTAGAGAAGGTCCCTGCCTTACAATCAATGTATGGCTGGACTTCAGAAGGGATTTGGTATTTTGGTTCCATTTGGGTAAGCACCCAAAACAATTAATATGTCAAAACAAAGCTGACCTATCTGATTTTCTTGGGTTTGCAAAACTGAGTGGGCCAAAGATTTCTGTTACATCCTGGTTCTGATATTTTCATAAACAAGGAAAAACAGCTTTTGTAATATTTTGGTATTTCTGCTCCCAAGATTGTCTGGGACTTGTGAAAACATATATGCTTTTAAAAATATGATGAAAGAGTTAACCAAGCATATTCAAAATGATGCCTGTTTGGATGCCATTTGAGGTGGCCAAGAGAGGGAGTTACATTTATTTTATCCAGTCTGGTTTTCTAATCTTTAGTTATACTTTAAGTCACTTTGTATTGTAAGACTGTAGTTTAGGATTTTCAAAAGTGTGCCACATTTCCTTAACTTTGCTGTCCACAAAGTCTGTCTGTCTGTCTTAGATACTTCTATGATACCCATTATTATTGTACCTGAGAGCCTATTTAATGGTAAAACTCCCAATGACTTCACTGAGACCAGAATTAGGCCAATGCCGAGCCCTTTTGAATATCCACTTGTGGTTTTCAGAATGTTTTCTTTGTACTGTTTCATTTTTTGGTTCATCTAAGCAAAATCACAGAAACCTATATAAGTCTCCATATCAAATGTAGGAAAAATTAGCTTTGTTCAGATGCTATTGTGACAGTCTGAGAAATCTGCATGTACAACTTATAAATTCTGGTTGATATTATAAAGCTCTTACTATGAAAATTGTTGTATCACTGGCTGCTTGCATGTATATGTGGAATCTACCATGGGCTGACAGCGCTTTCCCTGTCAGATCAGGGGTAATGGTGGGTGTGATGTTGCACCCCATAATGCTTTATGGAAATATGCTTATGAATGTGTATATGACATGACTGGAATAAGTTTTATGCTACATATGCCATGTAACATATCTCTATAAGGTTATGATCTACTGAATATATCATCCTATTTGCATTCATGTATCGTTTTGCATTCAAAGTTATGAACATTGGCTATGTACTTGCTTGATTTTAAGTAGCCTTAGTAAAGTATTTGGTCAGCTTCTTGAGAAAGGAATGTGAAAATTAAGTGCCCAATCAAGAATCACTTAACGAACAATGGATCTTGGAAGACTCCAATCCATATAAGAAGTCTACTTGAGGACGTTCAAGGTAGCATGTGAACCATGGCCGCTACCTGTAAGTTCTGAGTCATGCATGGACATGTGACTTCCCCATGTGACTCCAAAACTCCAGCTTGTAGCTGGGATTCTACACAGGGGGAGGGAGGGGTGTCCACCCACAAGAAAAAGTCTATTTAAACCCCTGGGAGACCCCTCCATTTTGTCTTCAGCTGGCTCAAGAGACAGCCTCTCCACCCCCAAAGGTTACCTGAAAGAGACTGGAACAAAGGACAGTAGCCACAGGGTGGGAGTGATTGCTGGACCCAGACTAGAAGGAGACTAGTCTGTAAAAGAAGCTTACTGGAACATCTCTTAAGGTGAGATTTAATCTGTAATCACTTTCTTACTGTATTAGGCATAGAATTGCGTGTTTTGTTTTATTTTGTTTAGTAATTTACTTTATTCTGTTTGTTACTACTTGGAAACACTTAAATCCTACTTCTTGTATTTAATAAAATCACGTTTTACTTATTAATTAACCCAGAGTATGTATTAATACCTGGGGCGGGGGGCAAACAGCTGTGCATATCTCTCTATCAATGTTATAGAGGGCGAACAATTTATGAGTTTACCCTGTATACTCTTTATACAGAGTAAAACGGATTTATTTGGGGTTTGGACCCCATTGGGAATTGGGCATCTGAGTATTGGAGATAGGAATACTTCTTAAGCCATTTTCAGTTAAGCCTGCAGCTTTTGGGGAATGTAGTTCAAACCTGGGTCTGTGTTTGCAGCAGGCAAGCATGTCTGGCACAACCAGGCAAGGTTCTGGAGTCCCCAGCTGGCAGGGGAAACGAGTTAGAAGTAGTCTCAGCACATCAGTTGGCAGTTCCCAAGCTGCGTTCTGTGATCCAACCCGTCACAGTCAGTCACTAGGATTTAATGACAGGACAATAAATATAGTAAAGTGGTTGCCTGAGTGGGGAAACCAATTCTCCCCAGCTTCCCTAAACACGGGTTTGGAGAATGGAGACTTACCAGCAGCAAAACAATGACAGCAAGGTGGTAATGCAACCATTAAAAAGGACATGGGGTAGACTGAGAAAATCACACAGGAAGCTTAGGCAGCAAAGAGGAGGAGGATGGACCAGCCAAGTTCAGACAAGTAGGGGAGAAGGCTCAGTTTTTCAGGATACAAGCCATGCATTGCAGCAGAGGGTCCCTGGATGCCCTAGATGAATCTGACCCCAGCCCAAAAACTACCATGGAGTAATGGGGAAACTGAGGCAGAGACATGTCTGGTTTATTATTTTTGAATAGATCTGTGTATTTCTCATGAGATTAAGAAATGAAACAATGGTTTTTAAACTCTTGCACAAAGTCTGTCTTTGTGTTACATGTTCAGCATGTGCCCCTGGAAGAGGCAAACTGTAGGCCCAGACCACCCATGTGTTGGGCAAACTATGTGTGAGTTTGATGAGTCAGCACTGGTTACAGAGTCTGGGCAGTGGGCTGCCAGGTCACAATTCTCAGGAGGGGATGCTAGACAGAGGATCTGCACCCTGGCAGAGGGCCTAGCGACCCCAATGCAGGGGCAGTGCCTGGACTCTGTTCAGACTTCAGTGATTTAAAACCCCTGGGGATTCAGCAGCTGGATCTCCTCTTAGTAATCTGATGAGTGGCCATGAGGGAATGTTTAACTGCAGCCATGACAGCTACCCATTGCAGTATAAAAAAAATGTAAAAGAAATATTAAGCTTACAACTGGGCTTTGAGCTATAGCCACCAGTTAGCTTGATTTACATTGCTTCACAGATATCCTATTTTAGATATTTAATAAAAACACTATCTTCTGGGTTCATTCTTTTTTTTCCTCTTTAGAGAAGAATGCTCTCTTGTATAATCCATGCAATTTGATGCATGTGGGTTGCAAATACCTTAATATCTTGTTACTAAAGTTAAACATTGAATGAAGGTGATTGTTGTAAAAACAGACAACAATTCAAACTAGAAGATGTGCAAATTTCTCTCTCCCTCTCCATCTGTCTCTCACTCCATCCTACACACAAAGTTTAATTTCTCTCTCCTTACTACGGTAAGTACAGTGACACCCATGCAGTAGGATCACCCTACTTGAAAAAGTCATAATTAAATGGGAGAAGAAGACAAACCCCTCTGACATAAGGCTCTAAAAATGTCAAGTAATACTTATGAATAGTCCATAATTGTTCCTCCACATACTGCCTGAGTCAAAGGTTTATGCCTAGCATAAAGCTCTTCTGTAGGAAATTTTGCCACTGTTATATCACAATTTTTGAAGTCTAATAGAATAAATATAAGATCTGCTTTCTACCATTTGTTCTACTTCTACATAGTATGTAATTTAAAAACTTGTTGTAGTTTAGGTTGTGTTTTATGGAGCAAATATTTAAAAGTGCCTCAAGGATTTAGGAGCACAAGCCCCATTGAATGTCATTAGCACTTGTGTCCCTTAAGTCCTTAAATATTTCTGAACATTTCCCAAAGGTATAGCTGTTTTACTGTGTGAATGTCCCTAACAGTACACTCCTCTTCTAGCTCAGTAATGTCCAACACTAATCTCCCAGAATAGTAGCTTTGTGAGCCTTAAGGCTCCAAATGTTGATTAGGGCCTATTTCACTGACAGTGGAGAAGAATGCTTTCTATGGCCTAAACGTAACTAAAAAGTTACCCTCTTGTCTGAAGAAATTTATCTCATCCAAAGTTCTTCCCAGCATTTTCAGTCAAGCCTGGTTGAGATCGCATTTTCATGAAGCAAACCCACTAACATTTTACTTCCCTCAAGAATGGTATCTGGGAGTCCCTCTG
Source organism: Natator depressus (assembly GCF_965152275.1). Lineage (NCBI taxonomy): Eukaryota > Metazoa > Chordata > Testudines > Cheloniidae > Natator > Natator depressus. Next base: position 54,857,057 of record NC_134244.1, read on the forward strand.
TACCCCAAATATAGTTTCAGACGTTGATTGTCTTTACTCATAAACAGGTCACCCCTGCTATTTTTGTTTGTTTTTCCTGCAGCATACCCAATCTATTGATTGTAAATGGGCATCCATTGTGTACCATATAATACTCAATTTGCACATGACCAGCCAGAGAGAGAGAGATAAGCATCTCTTCCCCTCTGCCGCATAGGAGTATGTGGATCACCTTTTGGTGACCTGCCTTAACTCTCAGACCTAGAGAACAGAATTTTTACTATATATACATAACTCCTCACATACTTACCATACATACATCTCACAATGATTATGATGAGGTTCAACAAGGACAAGTGCAGAGTCCTGCACTTAGGACGGAAGAATCCCATGCACCGCTACAGACTAAGTGGCTAGGCAGCAGTTCTGCAGAAAAGGACCTAGGGGTTACAGTGGACAAGAAGCTGGATATGGGTCAACAGTGTGCCCTTGTTGCCAAGAAGGATCACGGCATTTTGGGCTGTATAAGTAGGAGCATTGCCAGCAGATGGAGGGACGTGATCATTCCCCTCTATTCAGCATTGGTGAGGCCTCATTTGGAGTACTGTGTCCAGTTTTGGGCCCCATACTACAAGAAGGATGTGGAAAAATTGGAAGGAGTCCAACAGAGGGCAACAAAAATGATTAGGGGGCTGGAGCACATGATATATGAGGAGAGGCTGAGGGAACTGGGATTATTTAGTCTGCAGAAGAGAAGAATGAGGGAGGATTTGATAGCTGCTTTCAACTACCTGAAAGGGGGTTCCAAAGAGGATGGATCTAGATTGTTCTCAGTGGTAGCAGATGACAGAATGAGGCGTAATGGTCTCAAGTTTCAAGTGGGGGAGGTTTAGGTTGGATATTAGGAAAAACTTTTTCACTAGGAGGGTGGTGAAACACTGGAATGTGTTACCTAGGGAGGTAGTGGAATCTCCTTCCTTAGAGGTTTTTAAGGTCAGGTTTGACAAAGCCCTGGCTGGGATGATTTAGTTGGGGTTTGGTCCTGCTTTGAGAAGGGGGTTGGACTAGATGACCTCCTGAGGTCTCTTCCAACCCTGATATTCTATGATTGTATGCCCAGTGTGACACAAACTTACATGACAGTTTTTGGTGGACTGGTAGGTAGATACCAGACCCAGAGGATCCCTGTAACCAGCTGACAGAGGTCCCTGTATCACAGCTTGTGCTTTAACTTTAAGCACATGCTTAAGTTCCAATTAAAAATCAGGGATGGATAGCTGAAGCAGTGTCCTTATGATGTGGAAAGATTAATCAAATGACATACAGGCAGCAGTGTCTGAGTGCTTTTTGTTTTTTAATAATTTTATCATAACAGTATTATCCAGTTCACAATAACATAGTAGCTGTTCACTCAGCATCCCACAGTCTTACATTTTTTAGCCAGTCTTAGCTGCACAGAAAGTACAATGGCTTTAGTTACCGCTATTTTTGTTTCCTAGGGGGCGATTAAACTTAGGGCCAAATTTTTCCATAGAGATAATTTTGCTATTATTTTCTTGCTCCTATTTTTGGCCAATATGTTTCTGAACTCAGAGATGGGGAAATTACCACATAGATATTGATAAATTGGGGAAAGTTCAGAGAAGAGCAATAAAAATGATGAAAGGGCTGGAGTGACCAATTTATGAGGAAAAAGTGAAAATATCTAACTGTATATAGTTTGGTAAAAGGATTATAATAACAATAAATATTTGGGTGGAACTATGGAGGGGGAGGACTTATTTAGTGGAATACATGTATTCACTAAAAATAATGGGGTGTGCTTAAGAGAGAAAATTTAGGCTGACTTATCCTGAAATACAGCCTGCGATTTAGGATGTAGAGCAGTCTTCCAAGGAAGATAGGAAGCCACATCTGGGACTGGGACTTATACAACTAGCCTAGATAGAATTCTGACAATGTACTGCCCAGAACAATCATGTTTTGGGATCACAGAATAATTCTTTCCCATCTCTAATTTCTATGATAGTTTGAAAAGAAGACTTGGGCAATTTTCCTGTCTAATCTGGAGTTCTTCCCTTCCCCTTCCTCCCCCCAGCATCTGTGACCATAAATCCCTGCCAGGATTGACTTACCCTTATCATAAAAATACTTCTGAAGAGCAGACATTTATCTTTGGAATTCACTGGATGGCATGTTCTTTCAGAACATTTTCAAAGGGAGATTTAACCCCAGACTTTCTGCAAGGTCTTTATTCTCTCCCTGCCCCGCATAACCTTGCTCTGAAAATTAACCTGTTTAAAAACTCAGATGCACTGTATATGTAAAGGAAATGAATTTCTCCCAATGAAAGTCACAAGAAAAGGAAAGATATAATAATACATACTACCAGAAGATTTTTTTTAATTTAAGTCTCTGTGACTCATGACTTATTCATAGGCAGACTTTTTCTAGCCCTTATGTGATGATCCATGCGTGAGGGAAAGCGTAAGGGACTCTCCTCTCTCTGTTTCTCCTGGGTGCACACAGTTCCCCAAAATGAGACAAAACTTTTTCTTCCCATATGTTAAGAGATGATGTCAAGAACTGCACAGAAGAATCCATTTGCATGCACAAATAACAAGAAATGTCTTTGGTCCTAGAAAACCTAGGAACTATGCTACAGATTCTATAGCCCAATCCACTGATATCTGTCTATTAACTGTTTAACTATATACAGACATCTCTTGTAACACCACACATATTGGCTGGCTGAGCTAGCCAGCTGCATGGGGATAGCGAGCTACCCCCCCCCCCCCAGAGGGATTCACAAACATATGACTTCTGTGCATTTGGGAGATCTGGAAAGGGGAATGCTTCCCAGTGCTCCCTGAGAGATATTGTAATTCCCCACCTCCCCTGTGCTAAAATGGCATAGTCTAGCTCTCAGTGATAAGCATCAGAGTTTGTGTTTGCCATCCATTTCAAAGCTTTGTGAGAAGGGCAATGAAAGCAGTTATGCAAAAGAAGTGTGCAACATAGAATTGAAATTATGCATTCTGATGTCCTGCTCATTCAGTCCTTTAATTGTGAGGCCTAGAAGAAATTGTCATCTGTGGTCTTGCATACTCTCTGGTAAATGGCTGTATTTTGCAGCTAAACTAAAAGTTTTCATATCTTTTAGCTATTTTACTGGTATTACAGTGTATTCTCTGCTTGCCAAAGCATAAACTCTCGAGAACATAACTCTGTCTAGCTCCAACAACAAGAGGCGATTAAACATACCATAAAAAATGGAGGTAGATAAGCTGATATTTGATTGCCATTATTTGTCTATAATTGGGGTTAAGTTAATGAATTTGTCTTTAGGTCAACCACAAAAACACTCAAAATAGTCAGGATACCAAGACTAATATATTTTAAACAATATTCCTTAGGAGTAAGCAAATTATCATTATTATTAACATTAATTATTTGTATTTCACATTTTATTCTTTCCTTTTGCTAGAAAATATACTGATGCTTGTCACTTTCATATTAATTTCTTTCCAGGAATAGATTCAGAAATGAAAACCATATTATTTTCTAAGTAAGAATGACTGTATGATTCACTTAAGAATTAGATCTTTGCCTCTACTAAAGTATTTACAATTCAATAAATACATTTAATTGACTCATCAAAAGTGCCCAAATCAAAATACAGTAGTGCTGCCATGCAGTAGCTAGATCATTAATTTAACATAGTTGCTTTATGGTGGATAAGGCCTGTTTATCAGCATTATTGATGCATGCACAATCAATTTAACTGTTAAGTCGATTGGTATATCGCTATGACTGATTGTTTTTTTCTTTCATTCTTCTTCATTTGAGGACCTACAAGAGTGGGAAGACAAGGATTTTGGAAGCTGCATTGCTTCCAAACCATGTGAATATTGGGCATGTGCCACAAAGGGACTTCCATGCAGAGCCAGGAGGCATTCTGTAGGGAGAGCTGCTTTTCCATTCACCCCCACAGAGCTCAGCTCTCCTAGGACTGGCATTGATATTGGCTCAGCCCTCTCTGGCAGCTCAGCTGTATTATGTCTTGCCAAGATTTCTGCAACATACCAATACACCCCAGCATCAACCTCCCACAGAGCTCCATCTGCACAGAGTCCTAGCCTAAGGGCCCTCATATGGGGAAGGAGACAGGTGCTTGGAGCTAGCACAAACTTCCTTCTGAGAGTTAGGCACCTAAATATCTTTGATGATCTCGGCTTTAGTGCTTAAGATGCTTGCAAGAGATCCTGTTTATTCCATGTCTGGTTCCAACTGGCTGAGCAGAACAACAAGCGCTTCACAGTGCCCTGCCCAGATTCTCCCTCTGAGAAGCTCAGTCCTTAAAGGCACAGTCTCCAGTAGCACAGAGCGAGCCCTCTTCACAATAATCATGAGCCAACTGGGGTATTTTTAAGAACCGCATTAATTAATTGAGTCTCACACGTTCTATAGGTACATGACAAAATCCCCATTTTAAATAAATGGAAACTGAGATATCAACCAAATTGCCAAAGGTCACAGAAAACATTTTAGCCAAGATAGAAATAGATCCAACATATCCTGAGTCTTAGTCTGGTACATTAACCACAGGACTAGTTGAGTGTATTCGTGAAAGTAAATTATTGCAGGTATTATTGTTTTCTAGTTCTCCATTCTTAAAGCTCCAGCTTTACTCACTCACATTTTAGCCTCTAATTTGATTTGAGGTGGTGATTCCCAGTTACTTTATTACTGTGGCTGAGCTTGTGCAGTTCTGGCTATGGCTAACAGCAGTTATTAGAGCTAACTTCTGTTCTCAGTTACACTGGTGCAAATCTGGAATAACCCCATTGACTTCAATTAAATTACTCCAGATTAATACCACTTTAACTAGGAGCTCAATATGGCCATTAATGCTTGATGTAAGAATTCTATATTACTTAGTGTTGTAATGTGTACCATTTATTGTTTAGAAGTTCCCCCTAAACTTGCTGAATTAATAAGACTTCCTAGGACATAGAGGGGAGAGAACAGATATTTAGCCAATTTCTGTTAAAGAGCTCACACTTTTCTTACTAAGAAGTAGGGAGTAGCATAGTCTTTTGAATATACTTTTAAATGTAGTCAAATATACCCTTGATTTTAACCGGACGGATGTGAATTGATTTGGGACTGTGGACTACCTTGCTTGTGAATCATTATGCTGCAAATTCCAGTTATATAAATACATCTGTCCCTTAGGGAGCAGTAAATATTAGAAATCATTGGCATTATGTACCCGGCAATTCCCTTGCAAACTATTCTTGCTACTCAAGTGATTGATTACAAAACACAAACTTGATCAATAACAGACCTTGATTAGTTCCCTCTCTAATCTTCCAATACATTAGATGTATTGATATTATTATAACAACTTACAATTTGCCAGGGAAAATGTGGGGAACTTCCCAAGTTTGATTCAAATGAACATCCATAAGTGAGATGTTTTTGTGAACCTTTTCCTTGTGGCAACATTATAATACTATAATGCTCCCTGGTTTTAAACCAGACATAGAGAAGTCAGATAGGTACAAATATACAGTAAATTTTTTAGGTGAGCTCTGATTTTCCACCTAAATCTTTCCTCAGGCTGTAATGTATTTGGACCAAATTTAGACTGCTGTAAACAAGTGTGAATAGCTGGGTATAAAGGTTGTTCTATGCTGCCTCAGGGGGTGCCACAAGCTTGCTGCATTCAGCTCCAGTTTTGCTCCTAGGAGGAAGACATGCTGAGCTGGAGAGTGGCATTCAACTATAGGTATTAAATCCCAGCTGAGATTTCACATCCCCAGCTCAGAGTGTCTCCCTCTGCTGAGGCTATCAGGTGCAGCTGGGCTAATTAGGCTCGAACCTTAAAAGGGTGAGGGGCAAGCCTGAGTCAGGCTGTTCTTATTGTAGGAGGAGATAGGGGTTTGTTAACCATGAGCACTTACGCGCAGAGCGGGAGTGATTGGAGCCTGTAGACTTTCATACTACATGAAGGGAATGTGGCCGGAGACTATACTGCTTTGTGTTACTCTGCACAAATATAAAGCCTGTAAATACACTGAATCCCCTAGGGAGAATGTGTTTTGCTTAACCTAGGCTTCCTGTGAACTTTCTCTACAGCTACCCAGACTAGATCTACTACAGGGTGCAATTCTATTGTGCTAATAGAGATGCAGCCAGTTACCTGACTTGAATGTAGTCCAGTGAGTGCCACCTAATACTAATGGAGGTTACATCTATGCATAGATCCCACAGAGATCATTAGAATCATAGATTTCCTATATTCAGACGTCATATGTTAGGAGGGAAAAAATCTTCAATTGATCTGCTTTTCCACAGGGTTTTGATTAACCTAAAACTTTGCGGCAATTAGTGACTCATTTATTCCCACAACTTTTCCACACACTATCAAACAAGTCTACCTACAGAGGAAAAATATTTGTCAAACTCAAAACTTTTCACACAGGGGAAAGGCTCTGAACAGTCAAATTCAAAGGTATTTTATAAACTTCTAACTTTGTCCCTTGCTCTGTAATTCTTTGCTGTCAGTATCACACTAATCCTCAGAGACAATTTATGTGTAAATCTGAAGCACTACTCATCTGGAATCCAAAAGTTCTCTATCTGCAAGCCAGATATACAAATGCAGTCTAGTCTCTCCCACATTGCCTGACTCCCAATGACCTGAGCTCTGGTCAGAAATAGCCAATCTGTAGCTGACAGGCAGGGCAGCCTGTATTCTAACCCAGTCGTGAGGAAATTTGCAGTGAGATCTCTTTAAAATTAACAAAATAATATATATAAAACTACACCTCAAGATGTGCATGATTTATTTACTTTTCTGTTATGAAAAATATACTCATCATTATATCTTTAGGTGAATTATTAGTGCATGCAAAGCTTAATTTTTTAACTCTATGCTCTTTGGGGAAAGAACTTCGTTTTCCTGTGAATATGAAAAAAATGTTTGCTACATTGTAACACAATGTTATTTTACTAGGGCTGTCGATTAATTGCAGTTAACTCACGTGATTAACTCGAAATATTAATAGTGATTAACCTCAGTTTTAATTGCACTGTTAAACAATAGAATACCAATTGAAATTTATTAAATATTTTGGATGTTTGGCTACATTTTCAAATATATTGATTTCAATTACAATACAGAATACAAAGTGTAGTGCACAGTTCTCACTTTATATTATTTTTATTACAAATATTTGCACTGTAAAAGTGATAAATAAATAGTATTTTTCAATTCAACTCATACAAGTACCATAGTGCAATCTCTTTATTGTGAAAGTACATCTTACAAATGTAGACTTATTTTTTGTTACTTACTGCACTCAAAAAAACAAAATAATGTAAAACTTTAGAACCTACAAGTCTACTCAGTCCTACTTCTTGTTCAGCCAATTGATAAGAGAAACTAGTTTGTTTACATTTATGGGAGATACTGCTGCCCACTTCTTATTTACAGTGTCACCTGAAAGGGAGAACAGACATTCGCCTGGCACTTTTGTAGCTGGCATTGCAAGGTATTTACGTGTCAGATATGCTAAACATTCGTATGCTTTGGCCACCATTTAATGACATGCGTCTGTCCAAACTACAGTACCTGACGGGGGAAATAACTGCCCTGTGGATTCAGCCCTCAGTTTGAGATTTGGGGACAGCAAGCAGTTTCCACTGACTTTATAGGGCACAGGGGGACTTAATGACAATGTGATATTGCTTTGTATCTTGCTGCTGTTAAACTTGACTTTTGAAGACCAAGGCTTTTTGTGGTTAAGGCTAAACTGCTCCTTTACTGAAACTGACTTTTGAAGGGTAGAGAGAGATTGGAGGTAAAAGGAAAAGAACCCTGTTGAGTCCTTCAGCAAGTCATTCACCCTGCAGAACACTAGCCACAGAGAGCTCAAACACTATTTTACATAACAAGCTCAAAAACACTAATTTAAGTAACGAGCTCAGACTCCACTTGGGATCCAGACTGAGGCATATGTGGATTGTGCAGTCTGAACTTCCAAATACTATGATTTGAAGAAAAAAACAAGTAAGTCCTTTTAAAAGTAGTAACACAAGGTCTAAGTCTCCAACTTGTTTGAAGATTTCAAGGACTATTCCTGTTCCAAATTGTTCTTAACTGCAAATATTAAACTTTAAAAGGCACAGAGTATTTTTTTTAATTCAAATCATTAGTTTTCTGTCCCTGAAGAATCACTAAATCTGTGCCTATTTTTATCAATTCAACTTTGGAGGAAAGTAAAATATTTGTGCTTTAAGACTGAAAGTTTACAACTTGCTAACTGAAGAGGTAAAAGATGCATGGACAGCTCCATCCTGGATGCCTGAATGGCACATATAGCAATGGGTTTTAAAAGCTGAACTAGTTAATACCAACAAAATAAAAACATGAGGCTATTTGCAAAGTGACAGATTAAGAAACCAAACCTCATTCACCAGAAAGTCATTTCACACAGAAAAGCCCTGATCCAAAGTCAATTGAAGCTCATGAAAGTGTTTCCACTTTAATGGATTTTGAATCAGGCCCAAAGACATTAAAAATTCTGTTCAAAAACAGGAACGTGATGTTAATCAGCTAGTTACAGTAAATTGTCCTGTGTGTTCCACACACTCTTCTCATTAATTAAGATGTCACTTTTAAAACTAAAGTTAGCCAAAGGGAAAATAAACTCATTTTAGAACTTGTCAATAGAAATTCTATGTCTCATTTAAAGTGGTGAATATCTGTTGAGTCAAAGGTAAATAAATCACATTTGAATTGACATGTGTCATAAATATAAAGGGAAGGCTAAACACCTTTAAATTCCTCCTGGCCAGAGGAAAAATCCTTTCACCTGTAAAGGGTTAAGAAGCTAAGACAACCTCTCTGGCAGCTGACCAAATGACCCATGAGGAGACAAGATACTTTCAAAGCTGGAGGGAGGGAAACAAAGGGTTCTCTCTGTCTGTGTTGCTTTTGCCGGGACCAGAGCAGGAATGCAGGTCAGAACTCCTGTAAAGAGTTAATAAGAAATCTAGTTAGATATGCGTTAGATTCTGTTTTGTTTAAATGGCTGATAAAATAAGTTGTGCTGAATGGAATGTATATTCCTGTGTTTGTGTCTTTTTGTAACTTAAGGTTTTGCCTAGAGGGATTTTCTATGTTTTGAATCTGATTACCCTGTAAGGTATTTACCATCCTGATTTTACAGAGGTGATTCTTTTACTTTTTCTTCCATTAAAATTCTTCTTTTAAGAACCTGATTGCTTTTTCATTGTTCTTAAGATCCAAGGGTTTGGGTCTGTGTTCACCTATGCAAATTGGTGAGGATTTTTATCCAGCCTTCCCCAGGAAAGGGGATGTAGAGCTTGGGGGGATTTTCGGGGGGAAAGACGTTTCCAAGTGGGCTCTTTCCCTGTTATATATATTTGTTAGACGCTTGGTGGTGGAGCAATAAAGTCCAGGGACAAAAGGAAAAATAGTTTGTACCTTGGGGAAGTTTCAACCTAAGCTAGTAAAAATAAGCTTAGGGGTTTTTTCATGCAGGTCCCCACATCTGTACCCTAGAGTTCAGAGTGGGGAAGTAACCTTGACAACATGTGAGTATCTTGTTTTTTCCAAAATCCTTTTCTGTGTGGGTTTGTGTGGAAATTTGGGGTGGGAAAAAGAGAAATGGTGATGGAAGAATGATTCTTGAAGCCTCTAGAACTTTTAATTTAAATAGGGTTTTTGCAAAACATTTTTGAGTTTCAGAAAACATTTTTGTAAATTTTTCCAATTTCCTAACTATTGTTTTCCAAGCTGTTTTGTTGGTTGCTTTTTTGTTTTGTTTTTTAATATCTATTTCTAACTTAACAGAAGGCTGTACTATACAAACAATCAAGTCTTTTTCTAGAACAATTATTGCGCACCTCCTGGAACTACAGGGAATATAACCAAATGTACAGCAGCGCAAGGCTTACATTTTGTCAGATATCAATGTCCAGGGTAGGTATCTGGGTCTGGATCTGAGGCTGGTCAGAGGGAGTGCTCCACCATGAGGAGCCAAACTTTAATCTTCCAGGTTTTTTAAATCTTTTTTGAAAGCTGAGCAGATATTGCACTGAGCTGGGGTGTGTGTGTGTGTGTCCCAGACAGTGGGGACAGCAGGATATATTCCCAGCAGGTAAGGCAGCCCTTGAATCCCAAGGATCGCTATGTACTAGGTCAATGACAACCCCTGAGGCAAACCCCTCAGAATGGAGAGGGGAGAAAGAGGGTACGAAACAGAAATCCCCCAAATTAACTAAAGAGGTATGATTATCAAAAGAACTAAATAAACTAATCTGAGATAACACCAGAGCTAAGAACTCACTGCTAAGCTAGAGTGTACCTGAAGCAGGCTTGCTAGACACTCCACCGCAAGCTGTTGGGTGGCTGATAAGGAACTGAGGGCAGTTTGCCTACACAGCTCTATATATCCTCAGTACAAGGCAGAAGGATGTCTGGAGTGCATGCAGAACTGAACAGGCACTGCTCGCAACATCTCCAATCAAAGCTGCGTGGGGCACGTGTGCACCTGAAGTGAAGCACCAAAGGGACATTGCTCTAAAACAGAACAGTGTTGTAGCTTACCAGTCTCCCCAAGTCCTTTTAGCCAACACGAGAGCCAAAAGCACTATCTCAAGCTTTTTCCAGGGTCACACTGTGCTTACAGGAGCCTGGTTGGCTTTTTCTTGTCTCTTTTCCTCTCTCTCTCTCTCTGTTCTTGCTTGTAACCTCAGTATCTGTGTGTTCGCTCACACTCCCACACACACCTACCCAAAACAATGCTCAGCCCCAAAGCTCCTGGGCAGGCTCTACCCACCTTTTGTCTTATAGGGGGCTTATGTTTATAGATATGGTAACTGAAAGGTGAGGTCACAACTATCAACCTCAATAGGGTTTTCACTCAACCCACAACAAAGTTTCATCCAGCTCATAACAGTATAAATGAGACTGAGGAGCCCAATTTTTAAAGGTATTTGGATACCCGGCTCCCATTGAAATTGATGGCCCCAAACTTTTTAAGGCACTTTTGAAAATCACACTAGGCACCTGTCTGCATCTTTAGATGCCTACACACCTTTGAAAATCTGGTCCCAAATTCCTTAGGCTGTATTAAACCTGAGGGGTTTTGTGTGGATTAAAATGGGAACAGGCAGAAATATTTGACCTTGAGTGGAACATAATAGTTGAGGCCCATGATAAAATGTCTATGTAATCAACCCAAGTTAGTTGTTCTGTTTATCTAAACACTTTATCTAAACGCAGTAGACATCAAAGTTCAGAGTGCATATTTTTTAGAATAATTTGACAATTACACTAAAATTAGGAGTCTTTGTCCAAATTAAACAATATATCAGAGAAGTCCTACCATCCATGTTCAATTAAAACTCCCACTGAGTCAATAGACATTTTACCTCATTGCAGGCTGAGTGCAAGCTGCAGCATTTTGGCCCTTAGCATTAATTTAGATGTAATTGCATCATTATTGTATGTTTATTAAATTCCAGCTAGTTATTAAATGTATTAACCTCAACTGATTAGTTTTTAATGAAAAGCTGTTTTCTTTGCATTAATATGCAATTATTACACTGATTGGTCCAAAGAGACACAACTAATTAGAATACTTATTTAAAGCTATTTAAGCTCCAATTATTAAAATAACTTTTGAAATATCCATATGAGTCTGCTGTAGTGCTGTCAAAACTCAAAAATCTGTTTTTCAAACTGGTACATGCAGTAAGTATTCTTTTAGTGATCCTTATGTTAAAATGTAATGTAAAGTATTACACTGTTTTCTGTAAATCAGAGTCAAAAGGTACATATCCCTGAGTGTGCACAGAACACATTTATCTCTGTTCAGCTTAAAATATTGGCATGCAGTTAAAGTCTTATAAGCTTCTCCTATTGATGCATGGGGATTTATATGTGTGACATCTATTAGCACTAATGGGAGTTACCCAGGTAGATCTCCTATCCATTGGTTAGAGAAAAGACCTGCAATGCACTTTACCACGTAGAGCAAGACAAGTTTCATTTATCATTTCCCACCTTCAAACATTCACTTAAGAAATCTTTTTACTTGGCAGAGCTAAAACGTGTATAAATAACATCTTGTTTCCATTTCTGTTTGTATTGCCAACTTCATATGTTATCCCTGCTTTTTTTCATCATGTCCTCTTCCACAGTTCAAAGCATCTGTGAAAGAAAGATAAAGCAATGGGTACTGCTCCTCAGGAATGCAATATGAGATCTTTACACTTAACATACATAAAAAGAACAATCAGAAATGTTATCTCTGACGGGTAAACTGACACTTTATCTAAATCCAGTAGACATCAAATTTCTAGTAAAACTCCTGCCAAAGATACATGGGGATTTTGCAGTAACACAGGCAGAAACTAGCACCAACATGATATGCAAGCATTTTTATGACAAAAAGTATGTGTTTTTTCTAGGAAGTTGATGGTACAGAAAAGTATGATGGAGTGGAGCTGCTTATTTTGTTAAACTGGAGTAGGAACGAACAAAGTTGAACCTGAACAAATCTTTGTTTCTTCCCCTATGGGTTAGACACATAATAACCCTCTTCTGCTGAACTATTAAATTACTAGGTTTCAGACTTTCATTAGGACATTGGGAAAACCCCTTAGGCTCTTTTTTCACTGAACCCCTTAGGCTCATAGAATCATAGAATATCAGGGTTGGAAGGGACCTCGGGAGGTCATCTAGTCCAACCCCCTGCTCAAAGCAGGACCGATCCCCAATTAAATCGAACTCCCAGTGTAGACTGCGCTCTGTCGACAGGAGGACTTCTCCCACGGACATAGCTACCGTCTCTCGGGGAGGTGGAGAAGCTCTCCTGTCAGCATAGGTAGCATCTTCACGGAGCACTACAGCAGCACAACTGCAGCACTGTATGTGCAGACAAGCCCTTAAACTTCAAGCCTAAATATTTTTTCTTTCTTTCTTTTTCTTTTGGGGCTAATGCTATTGATCTTTCTGACTCAAATGGTAATTCTGTCACTTCATTTTCTCCCTTTCCCTTCTGCTCCTTCTTTCACAGGAGGGGGTCTCTGCTTCCTTTTTTTACTCATTTGGTTTGAGAGTCCTGGTGAAGTGGTGCTTCTCTAAGCCTGTTTCAGTTAATATTATTTTTCTGTCAATCTGGGACAGAAGGGTTACAAGGAACAACAACAGGGGAATTAGGGCAGAGAGGCCTTGGGGCAAAAGTATTTCTTTGGTCTCACATGGGCCTTACTATCTCATTCCCAGCCTAGGGATGGTGATGACTTGGCTTGGTTGCTTGTCAGGAAAGTCTTAGCATTCATCATTTTACCTCTCTCTTCCTGGATTCAGGGCAACAATTTCTATAACCTTTAAATCACAAAGAACCAAATTCTGGACCATTTCACAAGTCTCGAGTAAATGGGTCTTGCACACGTACAAAGGATGCAGGGAATGGAATCTTTCCCCAATCCATCGGGTCACAGTCACTCACATATCTCTACTGCTCTGAAGTTACTGCAAAATGCTGCCTCTGAGCTCCCCTTAGGCGAGGTTGTTGGCTAGTAGATCCATTCCAAACTGAATAGCCACAATCAAAACATAAAGAATTGGGGATCATAATAGCATTTTTCAGGGCTGCCCATTTCAAGGAAATGATCACATATTGGAAGGTAGATCTTTTCAATTCTTTGTCGCTAATGTAAATACGGTGCAGGTCAGTCACAGCACAATTCATAACCACCTGACGGATACTGGATAGCCCATATGGAATCATTTAGACGTCTTGCACCACTGAACCCATCAGAAGCAACAGGCAGTAAATAGCTATTTGACAGCCTCGGCAAAATGGCCAAGGATTCAATGGGCATGAAAAATGTTATAGTCACTCACTCACTGAGGTGATCCTAGCCTTGGGCATACTAATGTGTATGAGAGAAATCTTGCCCTACCAGTGCCCATAAAATATTTGTACTGTGGTTGCATATAGGGTTTTCTTTTCCAGTGCTGTCTCCTGACACTATTCACAAGCACTAAATACAATACAATAAAAATGAAGAAACAAATCTCAAGACTTCTGAGAGAGAGTTATTTTAAAGAAGCTCTGCATTTGCTTTTCATTTGAATTCACTTTAATTGTAAATTCACTCTCTGGAATTGGAAATATGTCTCTGTATTTATTTTAACATCAGGCCCGAGGATAGCTCTTTTTAAAAACAGTACTGCAACATCTGCAGCCTCCCACTCGCAGAAACACTGTTCAGAAGACAAAGTTCAAATTTCCAGCAACATGATGATGATTATTGCTTTCCCAGTAAATTACTCTTAGCCTTCGGCTCTAAGTTGTCAGCTAGGTGAAGGACAATTGGTGTTAAGGAAGTGCTGTGTGAGGAGTTGAGCTGTCAGACCCAAACCAGAATTGGATTTTCTTTTTTCCCCAAAAAATGTACAGAGACCTATTGATATTCTTCTTTAATAATACATTATTTATTAGCAGGGAGTCCTTGTTTGTCACTGACATTTATCAGAAATTGAAGATATCAAAGAAATTATTCCTATATTTGGAGTTGTATCTTTTCCATGATTTCTTTGTATTGGCTCCTCTTTCTTATGCTGCCCTGTTTCCCGACCCTGCCTTCATTATAGTGGGGGGAACAACAGTAGCTCTTCAGCCTCCTACAAAGGCTGTAGTTGCAAGGTTGGTTCCACTTTAGCCCCCTGCAGTGACACCAAGGAGGGGATTATAAGCAATTCCGTGCTTGGGAACCAGAGATGAGAAAGGCAGCAGGTGTCCAGGCCCCTGCAGTGTGGCCAAGGATGGGAATAGCGAGAGCTCTCCAACTAACCACATGGAGACCCAGCAGGAGAGTGGTAACAGCTCTTAAGCCCTCTGCAAGGCATAAGAGATGGGTACTAAAAAATACTGGAAAATGACTCAGGGGTACTTCAATATTACTTGGTCATTAGCCTAGTAATTATAACAGTGCTGCTCCTGCCTGATGCCATAATTTAAGAGGTTTCAGCATTTCCATTATAATCAGCTGCAGTTATTTCCTGGGGTTCATGGGCCATAAAATGTACACCAGCAAAAGGATAAGGGCTTGCCATGCTGACAATTGAGTTCAGCTGCAGTGCTTCGGCAGTCTCTGAGCTGCAAATAGCTCGGGTGGGTCTTTCATCATGCTCCAGGGTGCCGTGCAAGGCACGCTTGTTCCTGAGAGCTGTTAATGGAGCCTTTAACTAAGGTTTTTAATTGGATCTTTTTTACAGAAGTGGGGCAGTTCAGTGTGTGCTCGTCACAGAGCTCTCCCTCTGCGAGATAGTGGGGTTGGACCATTCGAAGAAGAAGGGGCTGACTTTTAGAAATGCTGAGAACCTTTTAGACTGATTTTTACAATGTTAGAGAAATTATTCAGGACCATCCATTGCTCCTTCCTTGTAACAGCCGATGGGGCCTATGCTCCTTCGTGAGCAATATAAGCCTCCTCCCCCGCAGTAGAAGGTTCTATAATAAGATGTGGCAGGTTTCTTCCTCCTCTTTGTTGAGCCTGAGTAGCTCATGCACTCAGATCTCACATGCTTCTGGGTTCTTTTCCATCAGCCACAGCTTTGAGCATCCTGTGTATTTGCAGAGGAAGATACTGAATCTTGCAAGATCCAGAGGCTGGAGTGCAATAAGGAGAAGCATATCTCTGCATCTATTAGGCCGTGATAGGAAAGCTATATACATTTAGGGAAGCCAGACAACTATGTGTTTGGGAGGAGAGGGCTGGGTGGGAGGAAAGAGAAGGATAGGAGAGTGCAAGAGGGTTTTCTTTTAGAGGTCAAGGAAAGAGAGAGACAGGCAAAACTTGAAACCTGACCCCAGGGCCATTCAGAACGGTTGCCAACAGTCCCATTTTTGATTAAATGGTCCAGTGTTTTGAAAGTCTGTCCAGGGTAACTGCAATGCTGGTCTGTGTCCTGGAACCATAGGCCTGATCCAAAATCCACTGAAGTCACTGGAAAGACTCTCACTGGATTTAATGGGCTGTGGACCTGCAGTAGCAGGTGGCCAGCTATACCTCTGCTCTGCTAAGAGTCAAGCACCATTTTCCCCAGCGGCTCAGTAGCCCCTCACAATCCTTTTTCTCGCTCTCTCCCTACTACACAAGTGCAGGGTGACAATTGGCAGATTAAACATTCAGCCTAAGTGTGATTTTTCCTCTAAATATCAGAAAAATGGTATTGATGTTTTACACCATTCTTCAGTCATCCAGGATGCACTGAAACTCATTTTATTTTTCAATTTGCACCCCTCTCTCATGACATGATGCAGGCACCACTAAGTCCATCAGGAGCGTCTGGGCCTGGATATTTACATCTTTCCAATAACTGAGGTTTTGTTTAAGAAACATGGCTCTCGGCATATGAACATTTGTTCTAATTTCAGTGACACTTTCAGGGCAAAGATTTTTCTCTCATCGGATGCTCTAGCTCATACCCAGCTGCCTGTTCAATAGCACAGACCATAACATTTCTACAAGATACGTTATTTTCTATCAGGTCAACAATCCTTGAGCTAAAATGGGTTTACAGGACAGACTATAACATCTCTGCTGCCATCAAAACCACACTTTGAAACAATTCACCAGATACGTATTTATCCAACAAACTATCTCACATTTTGAAAATGGAAACTTAAAAGATGGGTCTCATCCACCAAACTGCGTGTGTGATTAATTAATGCATTTTTAAAAGAAAACATTGTTATTTACAGTAAGATTGGGTGACTGTCTCAGTGTGTTAGGTTTTACACTTTTGACTTGGGCTGGGCAAAGAATTACACCATTCAGTCAACTTGAACTGTTTGTATTGATCTGCATCGCAGATTGGGGGGAAATGATATATTGTCTCACTGGAAGCTTTTTCCTGGTTTTATTTGCTTTGCAGCAGTGCAATATTTTTCTCAGCATAGATTGAGTGCAATGGCTTCATAAAATGGCCCAGGAGGCATCCATGCTGCCATTAAAAGAGAGTCTCTCTGCTCAGAACTTACCAAGTTCTAGTGCTGAAGAAATGGAGTCCCCTGGTATATTATTCCCACAGCTGCCATGATGAGCCACTTGAAATACTTCTCAGCCGTGCTGACTCTGATAAAAATACGGTATAGCAATTTCTCCCTTAAAACATTACTACCCCCATGAATGAGAAATAGAGCTCCTTCAAGAACTAAATACCCTGGGAAATCATTTGAAATGGGATAATTAATACCAGGATCGCCGTCAGAGCTTGGTGAATTTATAACAGGCATTTCTTTAATTTATTTTCCCTCTTTTTCTATTCACCTGTTTTCCATGAGCAGATTGTGGTTTCCTTGAATTCATCTGCTAACTGAAATTACTCACCAAAGACTGAATTGATCCATTAGGCTGAGCCCAGAGAAGGGGATATGGTACCTCAGGAGAAGCTTGAGGAAGTCACTGTGACACAGGGAGGGTCAATTTCCTTGCTTGTACCCCCTTTGCTTGGAGTGGGGAATAAGTGACTTCATTTCATGATGCGGCTGCCCATCAGTCTATGTTAATATATGTGGGTTGTTTTTAGTTTCTAACACTGAATTTTCCTGAGTATAAATGAAGTGCTAGCAAGGCAGCTATAATGAGCAAACTACAGAGCTCTGTCTATGAAAACCCCCCACAGAAAGGCCAATCTGATCAGAATTAACAGAGTATGTGACAACTTAAAAGACTTCTCAGCATCTGGACAAAATGGGCCAAATTCTCCTCTCAGTTAATCCACTGACCTCAGTGAGAGTCATACTGCTCTCCTGGCAGGAGTGTTTGTTCCTAACTGTTTAACTTTGCCACATTTTGTACCACCTGTGATGATACTTCGTTTCTATACAGTAACAATGGCAAAACCCCTGGGCAGCAATCAGCAAGAAGGGAAATTAGTGCTGATAATTATTCACAAAACAACTTTGGTTTCGACCATGTTAAGAGAAGACCGTATCAGAAAGAGTCACACAAAAGCTGGCAGTAGTAGGAAATTGAAGTGTGAGTGCCTTCACTTGCTCCACTTCTTCCAATGTTGAGGTGGAAGGAAATGGCCAATGAAACCAAATGGGAGATGCATCTGACATAATCATTCTTTTCTGGGATTCCAAACGTTCCTTTTGCCAAGCCTGACCCTGAGAAACTACCATTGGTCCCCATCCCTCCTGAATAACGTCCACAAAGTGATTTAAAAAGAAAGTGATCAACACTTGTTGGTTTAGGGCCCAGTGCAGTTCCCACCGAAGTCAATAGAAATATTCTCATTGTCTAAGTGACAGCTGGATCAGGCCCTTGACTTTCTGTTGCTGTAACACCATTAACTGTGCACATAAGGACACTGTGATATGGAGAAATGCATACAGGCTGGAAAGCATGAGATCCTTAGTTTTAATCCGGGCTCTGTCACTGATTTATGAGTGGCTTTCATCATAAATATCTATAATACAATGGATTGGTCACATTAGTTTGCTTTGATGACAAAACTCAACCTTTTTAAAATTTAAACATGGCGTGCAACATATTTATCCCCATTCACACTTTCCTTTTGACTTACTTAAGGTGCTAAATTCAAATGACATCTTTAGCTAATTCATTTGACATACAGTATGTTTCACTTAATCCCCATTGTCCCAGTTCAATAAACTCCATATGAGCAAGGGCCCATGAAGAACTAATTGCAGTCTCAGGGGGTCTATATTTATTTCAACAGTAAATATCAAAACCAGAGGTAGTTCTCTAAGAGATAATACAGGAAAATGAATGCACCATGCTAAGGGATGGTTTTTACATAACTATCAATATATACAGCTCCAACTTTTCATTTGCTTTTATCCGTTGTCCCTCAGTAAATTACTGAGGGCATAAATATAGTACATTTGAATAGACTTCTGAATGAAATCCTTGAATACATCTTAGAAATGAGCCATGTGGGGAGACATTTGCCACAAAAACAACAGAAATTATTTTGTCTGTATTTTGACTGAGAGTTGACTCTGCAATCCTAATCTAAGAAAAACCACCGCTGCTTTACATAGAAGTTTGCCTAAGTAAGAACTGCTGTATTAGGGTCTGTCGCAGAGTTTGTGGTAGTTCAAAAAGCAAAAACTTAACATCTAATGTAATATAAAATAGTCTGTAGGTATTATCACTAAATGAAAGGATGTTTGACTGAGAACCAGTCCTCTAAGGGAAGTGGTGGAAACTCCCTCCCTTGAGTCATTTAAAAGTAGACTGGACAAAGCATTCAAGAAGACAAAGTAAAGGTTATTACCAAGGCGATAAATAATGTGTTCTAGTAGAAATTTCCCATTTCTGATTATAATGGCATTGGCCGACAGTGATAATAAACCCTTCAACACCATGTGATGGTGGTAAGTCTTCCAGCCATGACTTCATTAAGGACTTGATCCAACGACCACTGAAGTCAGTAGAAAGACACTTAATAATTTAGGGGTTGACCCATAGTCCATCAAAGTGACTTTGATGGACTATGGATTAACCCCTAAATTATTAATCTTAGTATACCGCAAACACTTAGCCTAGGAGTAGCCAGTGATCCTAGTCAGCTCTAAGCCTTAAGCCTGACAGGCAACTCACTGCCCACACACTTGGCCACAAACAGTTTATCTGTGGATGTTGCATTATATCTATGCACGTCAGTATGGTCTACTTCCAGAGGTTCAAACCAGTACCGGCCTTAGCACTAATAGTTCTCCAAAACCCAGTCTCAGACTTTGGAATTATAGGCCCCGAGCCCTATGTATATACTCCGAAAGCACAAATTCCCATGACAAATAAATCCCTATTGCTAACTGCCTGATAGGCTCCAAAACAAAGATGCTGCAACCCTGGACCAAACACCTTACCACTCTTAAATTGTAACACTCCCTCACCCCAGCCACACAGGGTATGAACTTCTCCTCCTTTACGGTGTTCCAGAAGATGGTGAGAAAACCAAGAGCTAGGTCTATGTATTGCCAATGGAAAACACCTTCTCAACCCCCAAACCAAAAAGCTAGCTCTGAGCATTTGAGTGAGGATCTCCAAGCATACTCCCCTGTACCCAGCCATAATCTCTGCCAACTCCTCTAGCTCATCTTGAGATGTCAAGCCTGGCCAAAGTCAGTAACATAAATTAGGGCATAAATATAGCACAGAAACTATCACACCAGATCAGACCACTGGTCTGTCTACTCCAGTGTCTTGTCTTGACAGTGGCCAATACAAGTTGTCTCACAGGAAGATACAAGAATCCTACAGTGGACAATTATGATCCTGAGCTGGATTCTCTTTGTTATGCAAGAAAAGGCAACGAGCAAGGCATTCTCTGTGGGAGCTCCAACGCTATGAAAATTGTCAATCTAAAACACCACTAATGTGGTGAACTTCAGGACCTGCTGCAAAAGATATCTGTTTGAGGGAGTTTGGGGAGGTGACTAAGAGTATGCTTCCCACAACAGCTAAGGAGTGGGAAGAAGATTCTGTATGTGGATGGATGGATGGATGGCTGAGTTCCTGTCGAAATGATTGCTTTAATACTAATGGGATTTTATTGTATTAGTAACCATGTTTTATGGTGCCTAAAGCCTTGGATGGGCATCTTTTTTTATTATTTTAAAATCTAAATAAATAAATAAAATAAAAATAGGAGTAAACTGCCATATGGAAAACTGTTTGTTTAACCTCATTAGTTAATGGTTATTTTATGCCAAGGAGCTATTAAAAATAAAAACACTTAAGCATTATACATATTTAAATAAGAATATATGGGAATATGGAAACTCTGATTTCAATTCAGAAGCAAAGGAAAAGGACAATATCTAAATTGGGACAAACCAACTTTCCCACTAACTTTATATTGTTCCAGTACTTGTCTAGTAAGCTACTAGGGAGAAATTTAAGCCACTAGACAAGCAAATGCTATAATCACCTTGCCATGATCACAAAAGAGATTTTTTAATATACATTCCGAACCCTGTTTTTATAGCAGATCTTAGGTACTCTTTGAGATATGGGAATATCCTTCTTATTTTATTTGTGCGCTTTCTCACTACTTCTTCATTCAAACTACTGTACATCATCTTTTAAAGCACTGTAAAAAGAAATTATTTGCTACCTATAAAAATAAACCCATCACAAATAAGTTTATATTTTTTCTATTTTTTCAAGCATGTTATGGGAGAAGTCTATTATTCTTACTACTGCCAATTTTTTTTTTTTAAATCAGTATGAGTGGAAGATATCTGGCTGGTGGTTGGCTACTACTGCCACAAATTCTGTGCATGTTGAAATACATCTGGGCCAAATCTGTCCAGCTGTCTGTGGGCAATTCATAATGTAGCTGGAGAAAGTGGCACAGAACTAATTCTCTAATTGTGATAAACAGGTGTCCTTAGGTAAAATGATCCTTCATTATGAAAGAGAAAAAATCACAGTATTGACTAAGAAAGAATTCACAGTATTCACTAAGTGTAAGAAGTTTTTTTACACAGCAGTTTTACTGTACCTTAACAGTAGTGTGTGTGTGTGTGTGTGTGCGCGTGTGTGTGTTCACAATCATGAGTTATATACTTAATTTTAGGTACATCAGATTAAAATTGGTTTACATGGATTTAACCTGCCCCTGTTAAACAGGATTAATCATTGTAAGAGTGTCAATATACAATGTTGAAGCAATTTAAATTGGTACCACATCACAACTGTATTTAAACTGGTGTAATTTCTGTGTGCAGACAAGCCCTCGGTCAGTTTCTCTCTTTCACTCTTCTTATTCATAATGAAATTGTCCTCTAAAAAAATTAACCACAATAAAAAGGTTCTTTTGTGCGTCTATCCAGTGGGCATGTTCTGTAAATTAGTGGAAGGATATTGTGATAAAAAAGAACATAAGAATGGCCCTACTGGGTCACACCAATGGTCCATCTAGTCCTGTATCCTGTCTTCTAACAGTAGCTAGTGCCAGATGCTTCAGAGGGCATGAACAGAACAGGACAATTATTGTGTGATCCAACCCCTTCAAGTTATGTTCCCATTTCCTCCTCGCCTGTTTCCGTTC
Organism: Natator depressus; assembly: GCF_965152275.1. NCBI lineage: Eukaryota > Metazoa > Chordata > Testudines > Cheloniidae > Natator > Natator depressus. Next base: position 54,879,189 of record NC_134244.1, read on the forward strand.
AGTTAAGAAACAACCATATTCATTCTCATCACCTTATTCTTATTTTCTCCCCTCTCACTGCATACATGTTTCACACAGCTTGGGAAATTGTGCTATACTCTGCTGAGACCAAACTTGGAGCATCACCAAGAATTCATAATTCTGGTATTTTTTTCAAACTGTTCATTTGATTATTCCATTTGGTCTGGTATTTCAGTTCTAACCCGTTACAGGTTGAAGCTCCTTTTCCTACCCTGAACATCTAAAGGGGAGCTAAGAAATAGGTTTACATTGGCTTTCAGAAATTAGTCCTCCTTATCTGAATCAGTCTTCAATGGAATCTACACAACAATATCTTAAATGTTTGATGAGTATTTCCAACTCCTATTGCTTGAGTTATAACAATAAAGCTAAACTTTCTTTCGGTCCCAGGTGTTATACAATGTTCCCTTCCTTTCCTAAGTTGAATGAACATTTCTTTTGGAAACACAATAACTTCACTTTGTCCACTTCATATCTGAAAAGACAAGATAAAAGTTGATAGGTTAGATATTTTTTGTGTTAACCATCTGTGTTCACACATTATAATGCCATGGGAAAACACATTTTGCCATATAGCAGATCAGACCTGTTGGCCCAAACTTCCTATACCGTTGCCAGAACTCTTTGCTTTAAGAGTCTCCCTTCTCCTTGACCTTATTTAACCTGTGTCTTCTCTTTGTTTTTACTTGAAGAAGCCTTTTTTCTGATTAATATGCAGGGCCATTATCCTGCAAATATAATCCTACAAGGAGTTCCCATTGAAGCCTATAAGCAGTAGATCCCTTTGCTGGATTCATAGATTAATAGTGTTTAAGACCAGAAGAGACAAGTAAATCATCTACTCTGACTTCCTGTATGTCACAGATCATTAAATTTTGAAGCCTTTCAACTATAATGGATAAAGCCATTTAAAAAATATTGATTTGGGGCTGAATTGAGAAGAAGGGGGATTGTTGGGGGTTGAAGCTTCCCTGCCATCTCTCTCTCTGTCACACACACACACTCACACACACACACAAAAAAAATCAATAATTTCTTGTGATACCCAGAAATTTCACCATTCCTGTATCAAATCTTGTAGTAACCAATGAAGGGCAAAAAAGTTTGCTTAAACTGAACAATTGAGCTGGCCCTCTTCTTAATATTTAATTTAAACTTTTTTATGGGTTTGAAAATAGTTTTGTGCCCTATTTTACTGTGATCTCTATTTCCAACGAGGACTGGAAGCTTAAGCAATGAAACTTAATGCAACAAACTGCTCTGGCAGCATTTCCAGTATAGTGGGAAGCAGGAAAGATCAGAAACTTCAAGAGAAAGCTTATTGCTGAGGAATTTCCAGTCTTCTTATGTGGACTCTGGAGGTTTGGATAAGAATCTGAGATTTTGGGCATTGAAAAACACTGAACATTTTATGCATCTGAGAACATTAACTATAACATCATATGGTTCCATGGATATACATAGTGCCATGACCTGGAAAATGTAGATGTACACAATAGCCATGATTTGAAAGTGTAGCAAATCTGCAGAAAAAGTAGCAAGATTTAAAATGGCCTGAAACTCACACCACCATTTTGGGTTACTTTTTTCTAATGACAGAATTTCTCTGGGCCAATTTGAAGCTTTCAGAAACTAAATTTACCATCTAAATACCTGTTAGAACATTGCCTATAAACAAAGGCACTTTAGAACAAAGCCTCGTATGCTTCAGATATGGTCACGTTGATTTCCCTCCTGAGATAGATGAAATCTAAAATGGCAGCCAGTAGCAAGTCAATGCAGCTTCTTTTGGAGGCCACGGGAAGCTTTGGTTGGTTTGGTTCTTTTTTTCCTCGTCACAGGTTATTTTAGTTTTGCTTATGCTCTAAGGGGCTTTCTTTAAGAAAACTAAAGCTTCAAAAGTGGCCACTAGGGAACTATTTATGATCTCCAGTTTGGACTCAGTGTATTGTGGAGGGAACGCTCATGGTCAAAGCTTCCTTTTCAGTTTTGAATGACTCTTTGAAGAGTAACTCTATTTAAAGATGCATTTTAATCTGAAGCTTTTAAAGTTTCAAATGCTACCACAGAGTACACCTCACTGGAGTGCAGTCAGCATGGTGGTCCCAAAACATATCCGATTTCAAGGTCCAATAAGTCACATATTATTTATTATTTGTATTCCCTAATACCTATTATTTGCAACACCTAGGAGTCCTAGTCATGGACCAAGACCCCCTTATTCTAGGTGCTGTACAAACATAGAAGGAAGACGTATTTCCTTCATGCATCTTTAGACAACAGCGTGTGCAGCATGCCAAAGCTAAGTGACTCTTATGGATATATCTTGACTCCAATTCACACCCAATCAGCCAATCAGCTGTGGGGAGCGAGGAGTTAATAAGGACCATCCCTCCACCTTGCACAGCCCACCTAAAGGGAGCACAAGGGCTTCCACCAAGTTGCTGCCTATCACCCTTGGACTAATTTCCCAAGGAGGCATCAGAACCATGACTCTGGCCCTACATGCACAGTGGGATTATGCTTGCACCCCCAAATGTCACAATGCTTCCCTGGGGCAGCACAGATTCACACCACCCCTTCAAGTCTTAAAGATAAAATCTAGTTCTTAATGTTCCTAAAATATGCTCTATTCCCTAGAGGTGGTTCCCTGAACACAAAGCTGTCAGTTACTTAGAAATATCTGTGATATCATAGTGGAAATGTTTACTGGTTTCCAATTAGCTGAGAATCCCAAACTCACTTCACTTGTAGTCTAGAAAAACAGTTTTAGTGGCAAAAGACCAAAGCTCTCTTTGGGAGCCTGCATATCAGCTAATTTTCTTTTAAATTTCATTTTTAACCTTTTTTACATTATAGAAAAGTACGTGTCAACAGACTGGAATTAAAAAGGTGACAAACTGTGAAGAATTAAAACTTCTAATTTAACAGATGAGCAACTGCAAATAACAAAATCTCAAACAAACACAGTTTTAATGAAAGGTGACATGCTAGAGATACATTTTTTTCTCATCATCAGGTGGTAACAAATGAGTTTAGGAAGCCATACAGTAATACCGTGATTGCAATAACAAATTCATATCCTGTGCTGTTAATTTTGTTTTGTTGCTTGCTTTCTGAAACTACCTCTGACACTTCTTTTGTAATAGTATATTTTCTTCACACTAGAAGTGTCAGAATTTGTTCATGTCTGGACTAGCTCTCATCTCTTATTACTATCAAGTATTGCTCTTATTTTTCATCCCCTATGGAGTTTAATATTTTAACCCGCTGCGTGAGATGGGGGTTGTAGCAAGTGTTGCGAAGGTATATAGTTCTGTGGGGCATTATGCAATATTTGATGTATATAGAAGTGCTGTGTTCTGTTCAAGTTGCAGACCTGCTTAGAGAGAAATATTTAATTATGGTAAAACTCCGAACAAAAATTCAACATGAATTAAGCAAACCATTAAACTAAACTAATTATGGATCTAAGAATTGCTAAAATTTTTCTGACTGATTGCAAAGAACTAGGGACATGGTTAGCTGTCCCTTATACATTTTTAGGTCTTATTTCCAAAGAGTGCATGTGCAAGTCCCATTAGTTGTTGATGAGATTTTTTTTGTATGTACCTCCCACTCATTGCTTGGTAAATGTATCCCTTAGAGTGCTTACCTATTTGTTCCACTCATTGGCTTTGAATATTTGATCATGCTCTTAGCCTTTTCCCAGTTTGTGTTCTGAATGGTTGTTTTCATTTTCTTTTTAAGAGACTATCAGAATTAACACAACTGGAAAGAGTGTTTGGTCTATTTTGCTGCTTTCATTGAACATTTTGTTGGCAAGGTTTTTATCTTTGCCTGTGTCTTCTAGCATATCCATATATTGTTTCCCAGAGTTTAACTATAATAGTTATCTCTCTGGTCTGCCTAAGGCTTCATTTGTTCTCTCTCTATGCCCACATTTTAAAAAAATATTTTGAAAACAAAAAGCTTTAGATAAGAGCTAAGGGCTTGTCTACACAGCGACTTAGTGCACAGCAAGCCAGGGTGTGAATGTACAGCACACTAGCCTGCCACACACTAACTGGCTGTGTGTGTTATGTGTACAGAATACACACAGAGATATTCGATAAAAACATAAAATACTCTTGCTGGAAGGTTGCAATGTTACACTACTTTATTTCTTCAAATTTAGAACTACAACATACAAGGACCCAAAACCAGAAAGAGACAAAGTAGGCTGCTCCCTAAAACAGAGAGGAACACCTCACCCCACCTTACTCTCAGCTGTTTGGCTGCACACTGATTGCTGCTATGCCTGGATTGCATGCTTCTCTGCCGAGTCCCCTAGCCTGCAAGCAGGGCCAGGGGGAAAAGGCTGAAATTTAAAGTGACAGCGTATAATTTGAATACAGTTTTTAAATACACCACAGTGTGAACCATGCTACCATGCACTAAAAGTTGTTCCCATGCACCTAAGTAACCACTCACTTTGACATACTCTCACTTCAAACGCAGTACATTGAAATGCAATGTGGAATTTTTAGATGTGATAGCAGGGTCCACATAGCCAGCTATGGATGGCAGGCAAGTGTGCTGTACATTCACACTCTGGCTTGCAGCGTACTAACTCTCCATGTAGACAAGCCCTAAGAATTGTAACTATTATTACCACTCTTCTTAATGTCAAAGAGCATTGTACTTCTACAGTGAGCATGTTTAAACAGCTATATTGGTTTTATTTTGTATTATTATATTACAGGTGCACCAAGAGGCTCCCGCCAAGATCAGGATCCCATTGTACTAGGCATGGTACAAACGTATAGCCTGAGACAGTCACCGCCATGAAGACCTCAGACAAAAGTAGTTTTATCCCCATGTTACATATGGGGAACACAGAGGGATTAAATAACTTGCTCAAGATCACAGGAAGTTGGTGGCTGTGCTGGAAATTTAATCCTGATTTTCTGAGTCCCAAAACAGTATCCTAACCAGAAAATCTCCCTGCCTTCCCACACCCCATTCTTCTCATCAAGTACCTGCAGTAACATGTCTTTCTGTATTTAGAAAAGGAAACACCATAGTTCTGCAGTCGCTGATGAGAGGTAAATGTTTTTTATGGCACCCTCTGTATATGGGGAGGAGAAGATATCCAGCATGTTCGTGAATTTCTAATTTCCAGATGGAGTGTGAATGCCGCTTATGTTGGAGAAAAGCTGCTGGACATTGGTGTATCTTCTTACTAATTTTGCCAAGAGTGGCTAGCATACAGGCTACTACCGTCTCATCATTCAAATCTCTCCTAAAGGTCCACTTCCAGCCGTGACACTTACAAAACACCAAACACCACCAGTATTTATTTGTATTAGCTATTTATTTAGATTTATACAAATGCTAAAAATAGAGGGCCAGTTCTTTCTGTGTAGAGGCTCTTGACATACTTTTAAAATACAATAACATAATGCCCACCCTTAACTAAAGTGCAGAAGTACAAACTAATATTGCCCACTGCCAGCAAACCAGACAAATAAAAAAAAATCATATAATTTTCTTTCTCCCACAGTTCCCCCCATTCCAAATTCCCTTCTCCCACTGTCCCATTTTCAAATGCCTGGGAGCGGGGAGGGGGGAGGGAAGATGAGCCTTACTTATTCCCTGAAGGCCCTGAGAGGCTGATTGTTGTAGAAAGGGGTGTGGAAGCAGGGTGGACAAATTCCAAAGCCTTTGGAGCCTCACAGAGTGTGTTTCTACAATACACTACAGATTAACCTAAATTGAAATCCAGATGAAAACTTGTCAAGTGGGGGGTCTTTCTATCCATGCTTTGAGTTCTGGCCTGTTATACAGAATTTAGATGTAAGATTTGCAAAGCTCAAGGGAGTGAGGATCTTACCGTGATGTCTGGTCCCAAGTTTATTATAAATAAATGGACCACTACCGGCTGTCAGGGGAAAACGATTAAATGTAAATACAGTTCCAGTTGATAAAATCTGCACCAAGGAGTAAGTACTGAGGCCAAATGTTCAAACTTGGGAGATTTAGAGTAAAGTACCTAACTCTTTCTTTATTTAGGCACCTAAATATAAGTGGCCTGATTTTCTAAAGCATGGTAGTTATTGGGAGCTGTTACTGTCCAGCACTTTTAAACATGAGGCCACTTTTATTTAAGTACCTACTTACTAGGCAACAGAGTTTGAAAGTGTTGGAATAGATGGTTTGTGTAACTGTTTCTATCTCCCCACATCAACACTCTACACTCCAGGCAGCCAGAAGTGCTAAAGGAGCACAATGATTTCATGCAAGAAACCAAACATGAATTTAGAAGAAAAAGATCCTTCTTCACTGACATCTACAGTTTCTTGACACAGTTAAATTGTAGCAAGTACAGTGCATGATTGCCTCATCATTTGTAAACATGAACATTCAAAGAAGCAAAGTTCCATATAGAATCCTAGAAATGTAGGATTGGAAGGGACATCAGGTGGTCATCTAATCCAGTCCCCTGCACTGAGGCAGGACTAAATATTATCTAGACCAGTGTTTCCCAAACTTGGGACGCCACTTGTTCAGGGAAAGCCCCGGCAGGCCGGACCGGTTTATTTACCTACTGCATCCACAGGTTCTGCCGATCGCGGCTCCCCTGGCCGCGGTTCACTGTGCCCAGCCAATGGGGGCTGTGGGAAGTGACAGCCAGTATGTCCCTCAGCCCGCGCCACTTCCCGCAGCCCCCATTGGCCGGGCACAGCGAACCACAGCCAGTGGAAGCCGTGATCGGCCAAACCTGTGGACGTGGCAGGTAAACAAACCGATCCGGCCCTCCAGGGGATTTCCTTGAACAAGCAGCAGACCAGAGTTGAGAACCACTGAGTTAGAGATAATGGGAGGCACAGCATATTATGCACACTGAGAGCACAATTTCTTACAATGCATGATATCTACATAGAATCATAGAATCATAGAACTGGAAGGGACCTCAAGAGGTCATCTAGTCCAGTCCCCTGCACTCGAGGCAGGACTAGACCATCCCTGACATATGTTTGTCCAACCTGCTCTTAAAAATCCCCAATGATGGAGATTCCACACCTCCCTAGGCAATTTATTCCAGTTTATCGTCCGCAAACTTTATAAGTGTACTCTCTATGCCATTATCTAAATCATTGATGAAGATATTGAACAGAACTGGACCCAGAACCGATCCCTGTGGGACCCCACTCATTATGCCCTTCCAGCATGACTGAACCACTGATAACAACTCTCTGGGAATGATTTTCCAACCAGTTATGCACCCACCTTATAGTAGGTTGTATTTCCCTAGTTTGCTTATGAGAAGGTCACATGAGATAGTATCAAAAGCCTTACTAAAGTCAAGATATATCACATCTACCACTTCCCCCCTATCCACAAGGCTTATTACCCTGTCAAAGAAAGCTATCAGGTTGGTTTGACATGATTTGTTCTTGACAAATCCTTGCTGACTGTTATTTATCACCTTATTATCTTCTAGGCATTTGCAAATTGATGGCTTAATTATTTGCTTGATTATCTTTCCAGGTACAGAAGTTAAGCTGACTGGTCTGTAATTCCCCGGATTGTCCTTATTTCCGTTTTTATAGATGGGCCCTATCTTTGCCCTTTTCCTGTCTTCTGGAATGTCTCCCGTCTTTCATGACCTTTCAAAGATAATTGCTAATGGCTCAGATATCTCCTCGGTCAGCTCCTTGAGTATTCTAGGATGCATTTCATCAGGCCTGCTGATTTGAAGACATCTAACTTGTCTAGGTAATTTTTGATTTGTTCTTTCCCTCTTTTAGATTCTGATCCTACCTCATTTTCACTGGCATTCGCTATGTTAGAAGTCCAATCACCACCAATCTTCTTGGTGAAAACTGAAACAAAGAAGTCATTAAGCACCTCTGCCATTTCCACATTTTCTGTTATTGTCTTTCCCCCCTCATTGAGTAATGGGCCTACTCTGTCCTTCATCTTCCTCTTGCTTCAAATGTATTTATAGAATGTTTTCTTATTTCCTTTTATGTCCCTAGCTAATTTGATCTCATTTTGTGCCTTGGCTTTTCTAATTTTGTCCCTACATGCTTGTGTTATTTGTTTATATTCATCCTGTGCAGTTTGACCGAGTTTCCACTTTTTGTAGGACTCAGCTCGTGGAAAATCTTCCTCACAACACACACTTCCTCATTCTCTGCCACATTAAAATCAATCAGCAGTCTTCTCATTTTACAGTAGGCATTTAAGGTTTGGGGGGTATTTTGTGAGGATGTACTTTCATAGTATATGGCAAATTGAGTCTCAATTTCAAGTCCTCCTACAGATGTAACTCCAGAAAGAAAGGGACAAACTGGATATGAAAATATGGGCCTGGTTCACCACTGCATTCCTCCAGTTTTTTGCTGGTTTGTCAATGAGCTGACACCAGCATATTTCACCTCTCATTTCCTTGCTACTCTATTCCTTCTACTCCTCAGGAATTACTAAAGAGAAAATGGAGATCAACAAAGGTATGAGAGCCTGCTTTTATACCCGCCCTCTCAAGAAAGCCAGAAGTGTCTGCTGTACTCCAGATCCAGCTCAGCTTCACTGAGCATAAATGAGCAAAACACGACACTTCAACAAGTTTCTCTGGCTGGCCACATTCCAGTATAGGCGGCTGATTGTTTCTACTATTTTAGTATGTCTCTGACTGTGATGTTTTGTGTAGGCAAACGTAATGGTTATATGGTAATAGCTGTTTGCCTATGCACTGTCTCTATCTAACCCTTCAGTGATGCATTTGTGTGTGTTTGCTTTAAGTTTGACTTACTTTATTATAGAATGTGGCCTTGTGCCACATTTTCTCATTTAACAGCTAACAAATGTTAGACCATGAACTAATTGTACCTCATTTGGATTATCCTAAATTTCCTTATAAATGAGTTTGCTTTATGCATGTTCTGGGAAGAAGGACTTTGACCAGCTAGCATCCTCCTAGGATAGAAAATAGAACTGGGTGGCCATGTAGTTTAGATTACATCTATCGATTGAAAAGCCAGCAGACGGCAGCAAAGAAATGCTGAAAGCTATCAAGAGTAAGAGCTTGCATATGTCCAGTTTAAACAGAGAAAACAAATAACTTCCAGTGTTACATTCAGCACTTGTCAGAATTGTCCCAGTCCAGCAAAGCACTTGAGCATGTGTTTATCTTCAATAGTTTAGTAATTCCACCTGCTTCAGTATCCCACTAGCAATGAGCTAAAGGGCCCAATTCTCTGCTGGCATAACTAATGAAGTTACTGGTGTTACCCCAGCAGAAAATTTGACCCATATACTATATAGTAGAATATTAGTCAAACAAAATAACTAATCAACATAAGCGTTGAGGATTCAGGCCCTGATCCAGTAAAGTACATGAGCAAGTGCTTATCTTTAAGCACATGAGAAGCCCCCCACACTTTTAATGTGATTGTTCAGTTCCAAAAGGAATTATAAAAGAGTGGTTTAACTTTAAGAGAATGGCTATTTTGAATTGGTTACATTTTGTAATGTGCAATACCATTGTGTACTAACAAAGCTCCAATATTATGTAAGTATTTTCATAAATAAAAAGAAACCTCTCACCCGGAGAACCAAATTGTTTGATTACTAGCTGATCATTGATGTGTTATTGTTTCAAACAATCCCATCTTGCTACTGAAAATTTTTCCTTGTGCTTGATGTCTGAAGTGTTACAACATCCATCTCCTCCCTGCTCCCCATTCTGATTACGTTCCCCTAGACAGACCTACAGGTGTTGGATCTGCAGAGCAAATACGCTGAGATATTGAGTCTGTTTTCAATATTATATACTACACATTCCTAAATAGCTTTTTAAAATAATTTAAAACAAGAAAGCCTATAGAAAACTAAAATAAAGACTTGGATCCCAGTCCTTCGCCCATAGAAGTCAATAACAAATTCCTATTCATGAAAGTGGTGATCAGGCCCTTGATCTCAAGAGTTGCTGGACTTGGGAATTGCAGGTACTCAGCGCTTCTCAGTCAGGCCCTGCATGAACAAATTTACTGCAATCCAAGCTAGAGCAAAAAGACAAAAAGAAGAAGCATTCAGTATTGCAGCTCCTTTGAACTATACAGGTTATTAAATAATAAGCCAGAAAGCATAAATCCAATAAGGACAAAATATGATGTATAAATTAGAACATTCACTCAGATTCAACAAAAATATTGATGATGCGGTGCAGAACCATCTGCATTGCTCCCTCTGCCAGGTAGGAGAAGAAACAGGAAGGTAATAAAATCATTAATAACTCTTTGAGGGGTAGTTACATGTTTTCAATAAATTAGACTACACTGCTATTACACTTTTTTAAACAGGAGCATACTGTTGTCATCATTTAACTTACTTGTAAAATACAGTCTTAACTTGTAATATATGACGGGTATATAAGTAACTCAAATATTAAAGGCTACTTATAAAACACTGTAAATTGACGAAGTTAAGAAACTTAGTGAGCGTGGTGAAATTAGAGGAAATATTAAAACCAAGACTGCCACAGAAGGCTGGTAGATCCTAAAAGGCACCAGGCCTAATTTTTTGAGGTGTTCAGCACCCACAGAACAAATCTCTTGTCGAGTCAGTGGGGGCTATGTGCCATGGAAAGCAGGCCCCATCGTGTTTAAAGAGCAATGCTACAATGCCAATGGAAAAAATAACGCTGCGGTGAATAAAAGCTGGCTAATGTGATTCCACATCAGGCTTCCCAGAGACTTGAGGGTTAAAAAAAAATCTGTCCAGAAAACGGAGAAGTGGAAGGAAACAAACAAACAAAAAATCTACAGAGTCATGGAAAGTGAGGAATGAGATTGAGAGAGAGAGGCTAAATCGGTCTTTTGGATTTCCCCACCCAGCAGGAATGTTCTTCCAAGCACATGAAAAGATGGGAGTTGCCTTACTGAGTGGGACAATTTTATAGTGCTTTATCAAATGCAGTTTTAAGCATCCCAAGTGATGAGGTTTCCACCACTTCCCTGGGAGGATGGCCCATAGCTGGTACATCTGAGTGTCCGGAAGTTTTTTTTTTCCTGTCTAAATTTTCCCTTTCCTAATTTCATCCTGTTTCTCTTCTTATATCCCCTTCTATTTACTATTCACACCCATAAAATATTTGTAGACTGTTACATCCTCTCTTGACTCTTAGCCAAACCATGACTATTTCATTCTTTTAACCTTTCTGCATAAGTCAGTCCATCCAGCCCACTGATGACTTTTGTGGGCCTTCTTTGAACTCCCTCCAACATGTCAAGATCTTTTTAGTAATGAAGTGCCTTCACCTATATACAGTATTCCAGGTGCAATCCCCCCAAAGCCACAGGAGAAAGTTTTGTTTTCCTGTTCTGTAACGTGATGGCTCTGTATGCATCCCTAGATCACAATTTTTTACTGCCATATTGCAAATTCATGTCTAATTTCTGATTTGTTATCACCTGTGGTCTCTTTGCAGTATTATGGCTTCCTAAATCCCTCTCTCCCGTTGAATCTGTTTGGATTAATTTCCTCTAGATACATTTATCTTTAATTTTCCAAAATTTAATCTCCTGCTGTTTTCTCTCCATACTTATAACTTATTTAGGTCCCTTCTACTATGTTTTTGTCCCCAGTGATACTTATAGCTCCTCTCAGATTAATATCATCTGCAAATTTAATTACTTTGATGTTTATCTGCTTTTCTAGATCATTAATGAAGATATTACATAAGATGCGGTGTAACAGAAGTCCTTATAGGAGCCTATAAATTATCTTCCTGCAATCTGATACATTATCATTTTAGTTTAATCTTTGCTTCAGACTTTCTGCCAGGTTTCAGTCCCTATCATGGTGCTCATTTACAAGCCAGTTTGTTCTGGGAGCAAAATGTCTGGTGCATCAAGCATTCATTCAAATCCAAATATATTATATCTGTGGTGTTGCCGTCCGCATATAATTTTGTAATTCTATCATAAAACCACAGTTGAGTTTGTCTCGCAATATTTATCTGCCATTACACAAGTCCATTAGCCAAACATCCCACAACTTCTTGTATGGAAGAGGGGATGCCATGGCTGTTAGGCTACAGCAACAGCAGCTGGAAGCTGTACCCATGTTGCTCTTTATATCCCCTCCAGAACTCACTCTGACTATTCACCGGCATAAGTGTTTGCAGGATCGAGAAAACAGTAGTGTCCACTAGATACAAGCCTCCAGAACTTTCAGTTACAGAAAAATATAGGTGGGTAAATAAAAATTTTCCTAGACTATTTAGGTTGTTGTCAAACCTAGGGTTGCCAGATGTCCAGTTTTCAACCGGAACACCGGGTCAAAAAGGGACCCTGGAGGCTCCAGTCAGCACCTCTGACCAGGCCATTAAAAGTCTGGTGGGTGGCGCAGTGGAGCTAAGACAGGCTCCCTGCCCTTCTATGCGTAGGGGCAGCCTGGGGGCTCCGCACACTGCTTCTGCCCAAGCACCAGCTCTGCATCTCCCATTGGCCGCGTAGGAACCAGAAGGGGGATATGCCGCTGCTTCTGGGAGCTGCTTGAAGTAAGCGCCACCCAGAGTCTGCATTTCTGATCCTCTCCTGTGCCCCAATCCCCTACCCCAGCCCTAGTCCCCCTTCTGCCCTCCAAACCCCTCATTCCCAGCCCCACCCCAGAGCCTGCCCCTCCCCACGCGCCCCAACCTCCTCCCCCCTGCCCCAGCCCTGATCCCCCTCCTGCCATCTGAGCCCAGAGACCCCCTCCTGCACCCCAAATCCCTCATTCCCAGTGTGTTGGGTTCGGTCACAGAGACCCCCTTGGGACTGTCACCTGATGTGCTGAAATTACCTCTGAGCCCATTTTCCCTGCCAGCTTGGGACTCCAGAACCCTGCCTTGTTAAGCCAGACACGCTAGTCTGCTGCAACACAGATCCAGGTCTGAACCATGCCGCCAATGCTGCAGACTTTAATTGAAAACCACTGAGCAGGTTACCTATTTCTAGCACCCAGACACACAGTTTCCAATGGGATTCAAATCCCAAATAAATCCGTTTTATTCTATATAAAGTGTATACAGGGTAAACTCATGAATTGCTTGCCCTCTATAACACTGATAGAGAGGTATGCACAGCTGTTTGCTCCCCCAGGTATTAATCACTTACTCTGGGTTTACTAATAAACAAAAGTGATTTCATTAAGAATAAAAAGTAGGATTTAAGTGGTTTCAAGTAATAACAGACAGAACAAAGTCAGTTACCAAGCAAAATAAAACAAAACATGTAAGTCTAAGCCTAATACATTAAGAAACTGAATACAGGTAAATCTCACCCTCTGAGATGTTCCAATAAGCTCCTTTCACAGACAAAACTCCTTCCTAGTCTGGGCCCAATCCTTTCCCACGGTACAGCCCTTGTTAGTTCCAGTTCAGGTGTTAACTAGGGGATTTCTCATGTCTGGCAGCCCCCTTTGTTCTGTTCCACCCCCTTTTATAGCTTTGGCCCAAGGTGGGAATCTTTTGTCTCTCTATGTCCCCACCCCTCCTTCTAAATGGAAAAGCACCAGGTTTAAGATGGATTCTAGTATCATGTGACATGGTCACATGTCCTGTGAGACCCCCCTAGTCTCCAGTCTTCCAGGGCTGGCCGGCACATACCCCAGAAGGTTTGCAAGTAAACAAAGCCATTCACAACCAATTGTCCTAGTCAATGGGAGCCATCAAGATCCCAAGCCACCATTAATGGCCGACACTTTGCACAATCACAATAGGACTTCAGAGTAATACTTCATATTTCTAGCTTCAGATACAAGAATGATACATTCATACAAATAGGATGAACACACTCAGTAGATTATAAGCTTTGTAATGATACCTTACAAGAGACCTTTTGCATAAAACATATTCCAGTTACATTATGTTCACACTCATAAGCATATTTCCATAAACATATGGAGTGCAACGTCACACCCTAGAGTCTTCACCTACAGCCAGAGCCCTCACACAGCCCACACACACCCTAACCCTGTACCCCAGCCCGGAGCCCTCTCCCACATCCTGAACCCCTCATTTCTGGCCCCACCCCAGAGCCTGCACCTCCAGCTGGAGCCCTCACCCCCTCCCGCACCTCAAACCCCTGCCCAGCCTGGTGAAAATGAGAGAGTGAGTGAGGGTGGGGAGAGTGAGCGACAGAGGGAGCAGGGATGGACTGAGCAGGAGTGGGCCTCCTTGCCCCAGTTTTGCAAACTCATATATGAAGTGCTTAAAGTAAGGGAAATGCTCACATCAGCAAAAGCTACACACAACCAATCGTATTTGCAATGCCCAGGCAATGATATGTTTGGGGCATTACTACTTATTCAAAATCACTTTTAGGCTAAAGGATAATACTTGTCCATTTTAAGTATGTGAGCCTCAAACCAAAGAAAATTACTCTGAACAAATTCTAATGGGATGTTTCGCTGACCTTTTAATCCTGCCCAATTGATTCTTGCTATTCCTAGTGACCTCCTGGGTTGATCCCTCACATCCGTTGAATTTGTAACTACACTGTAAGTCTCAGACTTCTTGACATCTAGGTCTGATTCATCCCCAATAAAGATTTTGTATTTAGATATTTGTACGTGTGTTCAGATGTGGAAGGATGAGTTGGACTTGATTTCCATATGATTGTCTCAAACTCCCTCACAATTTTTGACATTGTGTCTATCTTTAAGAACAAAACAAAAACTGAGGTTTCCAGAAAAGCTGCACAAAATTTTTCCACCAAAATTTTTTTTCACTGAAAAATACAGATTTGAAAACACCAAAATGTTTTACAAATTTGTGTTGGTTTCATAAAACACTTTTGTTCATAAAAAAATCTGAAATAATCCAAGTGTTTTACTTCACCATTTTCAAAAGCAACGTTTTGATTTTCTGGTGTAAAATGACTTTTGCTTCAAATTGTCCTTTCTTTTGCTTTTTTGAAAAGATTTATTCACATTAAAATGACCAAAATCGGAACAAAATGTTTTCATTTAATTCAACCCAAAATAAACTGTTTTCAACTTTTCAGTGCGCCAAAAGTTTCAAAAATTTAAGGTTTCCGTCCAAACTGAAATCAATATTTTTTTTACTTTTTGAAATTGCCAATGAACTAAAAAATATTATATTTGCCCTGCTCTAGTCAGCAGCCATTAGTTTTGAAAGCAAGAATGATAAAGTGAGCATTGCACTGTACCTCGCAATCTCTCATTATTTATTGTTTGAATTGCAGTAGCACCTAAGCTCCCTAGTCATGGGCCAGTTCCCCATTGTGCTAGGAGCTGTACAAACACAGAACAACAAAATAGTTCCTGCCCCAAAAAACCTTATAACCTAAATATAAGACAAGATACAACAGGCGGAGACAAAAGAACCCAAAGAAACAATGAAACAATAGTGGTCGGCATGATAGGCAGTAAGCTCAGCATACCAGTTGCCTAAGCAGTGTCAAGTTTTTTGTAGGCAGGGAGGACACCAAAGTAGAGTTTTAAGGAGGGATTTGCAGGAGGACAATGAGGTAGCTTTGAGGAAGTTAACTTCACCCAACTGTGAGGGACAGCATGGGAGAAAGCACAAAGTTACTTATTTGAAAATGTAATAAGTGGGAAAAGAAGGCTGCCATCACTGACAGAAAGGAGGCAGGAGATGACATCTTGGTAGTGTATGACAGCTAATAGGCAGTATGAGGATAGGCCTCGAAAGTGAACCGAAGTCTGGCTATCTATCTAGGTACTTCAATATATCCACTGATTTTGGAATAAAGAATTTAGAATATTTATTAACATAAAAAGTGTTACTAAATATATGTTTGTGTATATTTACATTGTGTTTATTCTGTCCACCTTGCAAAAGCAATTGTGTGTATGTATTTATAAAATACGTACATATGTATACATATATATATGCATAATACTTTCACTAGCTTCACAATGTCATTCCCTGTGGCCTTACCTCTATTACACACATCATTCATTAGATTATGAAAACCATTTATGTCATGCAGCAGAACCAAATGAATTCACTAAGGGACTGCTATTAGCATATCAAGTAGCTATTTCTCAGCTAAATATTCCTGACAGCTCTCATTACATATG
The DNA here is from genome assembly GCF_965152275.1 of Natator depressus. Classification (NCBI taxonomy): domain Eukaryota; kingdom Metazoa; phylum Chordata; order Testudines; family Cheloniidae; genus Natator; species Natator depressus. The sequence goes on from NC_134244.1 coordinate 54,895,311, forward strand.
ATGGATGAGGTTTATAAGAGGTAGTGGTTCCAGAAGAAAATAAAACCTCAGCATTCTACCACATGTGACCCAATAACTAGCTATCATTTTTCTATTGTCTATTTACATTTCTTCCCTTTTTATCCTTTTAGGGTGAAAGAGTTGTAAACCTCACACACAGATTAACTGCTTAATTTGAAATACATTAAAAATTGTGATCCTAATTTAGACTCGATTCTGAATTTTGCAGGTGCTTTAGTCATGAGATATCAAACACTGCATCGCCACCGCTCCGTCACAGCCATACGCCAGAGAGGAAAAGAGAGAGGGAGCTGTGGAGAAGCAGGTGAGGCTAGATTTTAAAAGAACATATATTTCAGAAACTTCTAAAACTAAAGCTGGAATCCGACATGTTCAAAAGCGAGAGGCTGAGTTCTGAAGGCAAAAAGTGTGTATGCAAAAGTACACCCATGACTGCATGAACAGTTACTTCAAAGTTCTATGAAAAGTGGGTTATTGCACATACAAGCACACAGTTGGATACCTCAATAACCGTAAGCTTTTTGGGGCAGGAACCATCTTTTTTGTTCTGTGTTTGCATAATGCCTTGCACACTGGGATCCTGGTCCATGACTATGGCTCCGAGGCACGATTGTCGTACAAATCAATAATACTGACAATAAGTTGGGCCTGCAGTTACCCAGTTTGTGCACACAACTGTGGCAAATGTGCATGCAGTTAGGAATACTTTCTGGGTACTTTTTTGCACACAGACCTCCTTTCTCTCTTTTTTAACGTTTTTCTCTGATATTTTGAAATTTCCTGCTCTAAATTTCACTGTACAATATTAGCACTCAAGGCCAGATCCTCTACTGTGCTGATTAACACCAGCTGAGGATTTGGTTCTAAATTTTAAAAATATGAACCTTTATTTTTTATTGTAAAGAGATTTGTCATTTATATTCTTGGCTACCACAGGCAGAACTAACAATGCAGGGAAGTGGACTGAAAATCAGGAGCCAGAATACCCCAGCAATTACATTGGTTGAGGTCAGGTAAACATTGCTTGGAAAAACATCTTGTCACTCTGGGAAAGATTGTGTATCTATCTATTTTTAGGTGAAAAGTTCTTCCGACTTCTGTTAATCCTATGTCACACATTCATTAATCCCAGAATTGTTGTATGGTGGTCCAGTTCTATCTAAAATTGGATCTAATATTTCATTTCACATCTTCCACCCCTCCTGCTAATATATATATACTGTAAAATGGGGATTGGTACAGTAACATTTTGTAGAATATAATAAAATTCACCTTTGTTAACATTAGGAGTATAAACTGGACCAACAGCAAAGTCTAATCCAATTAAACTGACAACTACTACCAAAGCTCTACCCTCCACATTTTCCATTATTTTAGTGACTTGGGAGTTTAGATATTATTGAACTCCTCATAGTTTATTATTAAAGCATCTTTATAATTCCTACTCTCACCCAGTCTGATTGAAAAATTGAACTCCTCATAGTTTATTATTAAAGCATCTTTATAATTCCTACTCTCACCCAGTCTGATTCCACTTCTAAGAACTGGGTCTCTCGCAGTAGAAAGATCAAGTGAGATGTCCTTTGGTTCTTGTTTTTGCAGTTAGGTTGTATTATATTTTAAGATGTTCAATAATTGATAAAAGTTGTGTTTTTGGTATGCAGCTGATAGCAGGGCAATGTTCTTCAAGCTCAGACAAACAAAGGAGAGAGAATGGACATGGAGACCGTACTACCCTCTAATCTCTAGAAGCTATTCCCCCAGGATTGATGCACATTTGTGAGGCTAGTGGGAAAACTCCGCTACTCTTGTCCGTACCATCCCTGTTCTGTGGATTAACACAGGATTTCAGTCTCCTTAGCTGTCAGTTCAGCGCCTTTCCCAAGCAGTATCTTTGCTTAAAAAAAAACAATTAAAGGAAAAACATTACTGTAGATTGAGAGAGAAATTTTAATAACAAAAATACAAAGACACAAAGAAAGTCATGTGTTCCCCATGGAACTTATTTTTCATTCTAATGCAAATTGGGTTCATAATGAAGAGAATATATAATGGGGAAAAGCATTTACATTGCAAAAAAAAACCCAATATTTTCTTTTTTTAGAAGTCCATTTTTTCAGTTTTAAATGATTTTTCCATTCAAAATGTAAGCCAAAACAAGTAAAAAAAATTTTAAAGGTCAAAATTATAATATTTTCATTGACCTGAACTGAATATTTGTTTGGATTGTTGGGTTGTGAACATTTTTGAGATTTCAACTTTTTGTACCAAATTAGAAAAGGGATTTTTCCAGGAACAGTTTCCCATTAGCTCAGGCTTTTGGTTTTTTACCTACTTAATACAGCCACCTGAAAACTAGGATGAATACAGCCAGCTGAACATTTTAGGGCACTTACCTGCTTTGTGAGAGAGCCCCAGGCTTAAAGTTAGCCATGCATCTTGAGTTTCTAAGTTCAAGGTAAATAAATGCAGAAACTAAGAACAATGGCATAAACAAACAAACAAACAAATAAGCACACTACTATTCACTGCCAACTCCTTTCAAATCTCTAGTCCACTTACCAAAAAATGAGTATGGGGGCTATTAAATATTGTGAATATCTTCAAACTTTGGTGTCTAAAGTTAGGGCCCTAACTCTGCAGGTTTGTTTTGGCCCAGGGCCATAGCCTTTAGTACCAGAAAATAGGAGAGAGCAAAGGAAAAAAGAGTTCCTCCTGTGCCATGTACCACACTAGATAGTTCTTTAAATCAACCTTTTAAATCAAAATTTTTTTTTACTTGTTTTGGCTTACATTTTGAATGGAAAAATCATTTAAAACTGAAAAAATGGACTTCTAAAAAAAGAAAATATTGGGGTTTTTTTTGCAATGTAAATGCTTTTCCCCATTATATGGTTTTCAATATTTCTAGGCTATTGCATCCCCTGTTTTGTCGCCTTTTAAACAAACTGCCTATATTTCACTCATTTAACCTTTGCTTATGAATTAATTTCTCCAGCATCTGTTGTCTGAATTCCTTCCGATCCATCTAGTAATAAAGGGGTGCCAAAAAATGTATGCAGTATTTTCAGAGTGGTTGCATCAAAAGTGTATCGAGAGGAACTATTAACTATCTGCTTTGTATCTTTGTAGCCATCCCAAAAATGTACTGACCCTTTTGATTGCCGTATGACATTGCGAACATGTCTAATTTACTGGTCCCATTTTAGAATTAATGATTTCCAGTTTGTCCTTCCCATTTCTCCGGATATATTGACTTGCATTTTCCAAGCTGAATCTCATTTTGTTATTCTCTTCCTCTGTTTCTAATTTCTCTCATTCCTTTTGTGTTGCTTTCCTGTCTGACTGCTGCCGAATACTATCTACATATTTTATTACCATGTTGTTTACTCCTGCTTCCCATATCACGGACGAGAATGTCAAATAACTGACAGAGCCTCACTAGGCACCGAACCTCACTTCAGTGCATTGCCATTTACCTTTGTCCTTTGATTATGGGGCTGTAGATAGTTTTCAGTCCACATGGCAGTGCTCCTATTCAAGCCAATGGGAATTAGTTTTTCAGACAAGATTGCCTGAGATTCAGTATCAGGTGTTTAACTAGAATACAAATACATGATATGTCTTGAATTTCCATCAGCTACGAATTTTATATTCTAACCAAAAAAGCAATAAAGTTTGTCAGGCAAGGATTTATTATTTATGCTATTTATTGTTCATGGGTCTGTTACCCTCTAGATGTTTTGTGATTTGATTTAAATGAAACAGAGGAATCAGCTCCAACCAAACTATCAAAGAGTATATTAATTTTTATTTATTATTATTCAGATGTGAGTGTCACTTTGTAATAGGAAAATAAACACGACACTGACCATATAATTACATACCAGTATAACAGGATGAACAGATGTCCAGTCATCTTCTTTTCCAAATTCAATGCCCACCTACTGTAGCAAGTTTCACTTCCCTTTGTATCATTGTTATTTATCGTCTCACTAGTTAAGGAGAGGAGTTAGTTAGAATAACTCCCTTGAAACCAGCACTAGAGAAAGAGAGGCCATTCTGTATTAAATGTGATGGGGTTCCTGGAATAACACAACTTTTGTCCCTACACTGTACTCCACTGGTGTTGATTTTCTTCAAGTCACACCGTGCTAACTCACCACCCTTAAGATGTCATTACTGGAAGCACTGGCTTTTATAAAGGATCAAGATTTTCAAAATGACTCATTCAAAGTGAGACACAGAAAGGGGTTTTTCAGAAATGTGATTTTTCTGAAAGTGCTGAGTGTCCACCCCCTGAAAATCAGGCCCCTTTGAAGTACATCAGGTTGGGCACCCAAAAGCTGAGAAACTCTAAATCACTTCATGCATCCGATGAAGTGAGCTGTAGCTCACGAAAGCTTATGCTCTAATAAATTTGTTAGTCTCTAAGGTGCCACAAGTCCTCCTTTTCTTTTTACGGATACAGACTAACACGGCTGCTACTCTGAAACCTCTAAATCACTAGTCACTTCTGAGGATCTTGGCAATTGTGTTTATAAAAAACAATGCTGCCAGAAATGATATTCGAAGAGTGACAAGGTGGGTGAGGTAATATCTTTTATTAGACCAATTTCTGTTGGTGAGAGAGCTTTCAAGCTTACACAGAGCTCTTCTTCTGAACTGATCTGAAGAAGAGTTCTGTGGAGCTTGGAAGTTTGTCTCTTTCACCAACAGTAGTCGATCCAATAAAAAATACTACCTCATCCATCTTGCCTCTCTAATATCCTGGGACAAACAAGGCTACAATATCACACTGCACATTCCAAAAATGGGCAGTTAGAACTGCATGATTTGTGAAAATCGGGGCCAAAAAGTACACTTTGGCTATCTGAAGTTTTAATGGAATCTCTTATTTACTACATATGAAAGAATACCATGTGTGCCACTGCATTTTCTCCGTTGCCTTTTTCGATAAACTAAATTAAGATGGTATTAATACTGCAATAACGTTAATTATCCAAATGGAAAACTAGTAAAGGCATATATACCAAGACAGACCCTCTGTGCACTTGTTCTAGTAACTTCCACAAGTTTATTCTATCACTTAATGCTTCATAGAAATTAAAAAGAATAAATCAGCCATAGATGTTCAATGCAGAAAAAATCGGCTCAACATTCGGCTTGCAAAACTAACAATTACACACTCACTTCTCTTCACCAGCATAAATAATAAATCATAGAACACTTCAAAGATGTTCAAAAGAGATGATATAGGAAACTAAATAAGGATAAATAAATACATTAACTCAAAGTTTTACCTTAAGCATTCACTTCTAGCTAGTGAGATATTAAAACTCATGATGCTGACTTCAGGCAAATTGCTTCAACAAACTGTGTATTAAGCTATGACATCAAGAGAATTCTTGGATGCTAATATTCTTTCAATTTCCTAAAGTTCATTCGTTAACTTTATTTGGAAGGGCTACATACTTAACCTCACCAAGACATCACTTTGGAAGTCTTTGCTCCTGGAATGTTGATTTCTGCAGGACTGTTCAGGAACTTAGGTACTACTCAACATGCATTGGATGGAGACTTGAGTTCTATTCCCAGAACTGCCACTAAACTGCTGGGTGACCTTGTCAAGTTAGGTCACCAAAGTGTGACTCAGTTTCCCCATCTGTAAATTGGGGATAATGATACTAATCTCTTTTGTAAAATGCTTTGAGATCAATGCATGAAAAGTGCTCTATAAGAGCTAAGTTGTATTTATCAGAACCATGTCCTAAATGATATCAAATTTAGGCTCCACCATAGTTGCAGATTCTTGGAGTCTACAAATAAGGATACATGTGTAAACCTTATATAGTTAGGGTTCTTTCATACCATTCTGAAAAAAGAGATAAACAAAAATGAAAGCAAGGCAAATGGTATCGTTTACTCTGCTCTGGCTAGTTTTCAGGGTGTCTTTTCCATGGAAACACTCATTAAATTCATGCAGATGTTTGCATCCTTCTTGCCCTCCACCTTTACAGGCTTCTTTCATTCTGTTTCTCAGGAATTTTCAGAACATATTTTAATATTAATATTAACATTTGTATCCATGGCAATTTCTACCTCACTTCTCAATATGACAAACTCTACCAATTTGAATTCTTAAAGTTCAGAGCATATGACACTAAACAGAATATTTAAGAATTTAAGAATGTTTCCATGGTTCCTGAGTGGACCTAATATTTCATCTTTGGCCCCCTGATTTTGCAATTAATACATTTGGAAGGAAACATTATGGAGGGGTCCCTCGTTTTACAGAATCATACTTTGCCCTTAAATTAAGGGCCAGAATGTGATATCTTTGTTCAGGCTCAGTAGTATCTTGGAAATACTAGGGATAAGGTATTTTTATCATGAATAGGAGTATCACAATCTGGCCCTAGAAGACTAAGTCCATCATCAAGATTCTAAAGGCTAAACTAGCAGTTTTTGTAAAAAAAAAAAAAAAGAAGCAGCTTAATGTATTAATAATGAAAGTATCCTAAGCCATTGAAATAGCTTGGTCAAAGTGTGCCGATAAAGCTGTGGATGTGGTTTTGCTTAAGAGAGTATTGAATTGATTGCTATTCAGTTCAGCAAGAAACCTTTATTCTGCAGAAAGGAAGATGACAGTTCTCAAATCAGAGTGAATTTTCAATAGCAACCCCAAATTAGCCAGTGGTAATTAGATCTGGTTAGGAAAGGATAAGGAAAAAAGAGATGATAAGGGAATGTAATGTGGATTTCTGTATCTGACTTTTCTTGCTTCTCCAAAATTGTGCAGTTGATGCCCACTGCCCAATAAATAGATAATTAAATAAATAAATACTCTGATAGGCAAATAAGAACAGACCAAAAGTTTCTGTCCTCCCTGAATCTTTTGCCAGGGAGGACAAGTCAGTTTTTCGCCTGCTACTGCCTCAAGACTCCCTACCTTTTAGGTTAAGGAAACAGGGCCCAACAGTCTCCCTATTGATCTTTTCCAGTTTGTCACCAGCCTAGGGCTTCCACTTGAGTTGCACCCCAGATTGCAATGCACAATTCCAGGAAATCATAGAACTCACCAGGTCTTTCTGTCCCTGTGAGAAAATTGGTTCTTGTGGGAACGAAGGGAAGGAGCTGACCTGCTCCAGGCATTACTAGTCAGCAGCTGACCAAGTTGGGGGCTTTCAGAGAGAGAGGATGTCTCAAGGCTCTGAAAATGTTCTGTGAAAAATCAGATAAAAATTCAAACATTTGCTTGCTTATCCAAACTGAGAACCAGATACTTAACTAGTATCTGGCAGCTCTCCTCTGAAGTCAATGCAACCAAGCTTATATACACCAGCTGAGGATCTGACCCTAAATCTCTCAAGCTTGTGTGGTTTGCCTCCCGCTGCTAGAAGAGAGCCATAACAGTCTCTCTCCGTTCGTCTCTCATGTTTCATCCCTAATACCTACATTTTTAAATAATGCTTTGGGGGTGACTGTGGGCATAGGCCCCCAGTGATCATTCAGTATAGAATCTGCTGTATGTGACTCCTTCTCTGTGACAGCAGCACTCAGTACCAAAGTTGGTCTGTGATAGTGGCACTGAATTCACAGTAGCAGGGTAAGCAATACCATCCTCACTTTAAGGACATTGGTCCAATTTCCCTGGGGAAGAGGAAATAGATTTTAATTGTATTTAAAGGAGTTTTGCTGACAAGGAAATTCAGTTATCTTCCCAGAGCAATCAGTTATGGGCATGCTCCTGATTTCTCTGTATGGACTTCAGTGGAAGTACACTGGCTTTAAACCAATGAGATCAGAGCGAACCCCTGTGTTTCTGATACCCCAGGACCGTGTCCCTTCACATGTATCCCGTCACTTCTACCTGTGCTCCTCCCCACTCCCATGAACTTCTGGCTCCCCATATAGCTCTTTTGCTTTTGGTAGCATTCCCAATACACCAGTCATAAGAGTGTTAAGAAGGCTGCTGTACCAAACTGGTTACTTGCCAATAGCTTGACTCTCACTCTAGAATAATATATGAGCTTTGAAAGATACCTGGTAACAACAAACATATTTGGGTTCCTATTATAATTGCAGGCTGTTTGCTAAATCTAATCTAGGTCCCCCAGACTGTAGTCGTCCACATTAACAGCGAAAGGCACTTACAATACTGTTACTCTGCCTCACTTTAAAAGTAGCTGTTTAATCTCTCACTGTTTTAAGTGCCAGCATCATGAAGAGTGAACTGTTCTGAGTGGAACTGCTGGTTTGTTGTACGCTCCGAATGACCTGGTGTCACACCTCATCTCGCTTCTGCTGAGAGACCAAGTGAGCCGTACGGCTAAACAGCAGCCACCTCATGAATGTTTGATGACAGCATTGCCAGCAGCACTTGCATTATTTTTACAAGGATTACGCTTGCACACAGTGAATAAAATCAACAGCTGCTCCTAAAGCAGTGTCATGTTCATATATTAAAACATAAAGGTCTGTTACAATGGATTGCTTCCAAGTTGGGAGTGCTCCCTTTGGGTCAGCCTTGACTAAGGTCTGCTCACTGTGGCACTTTGTGAGAAGATCTTAAAACTCCTCCTAGTGAGCCCATTTTTTCTAAGCTTGGGTCTCTACAGCCAGTTAATCCCATTGGATTCCTTTTCCTCCTGTCAGGTAGAGGTCCGTTGTTCACAGGGAAATGCAGCCTCTGTGTGCCCCAGATCATCAGACAAATCCCAATTACAGCACATTTAAATAATGAATGGTTCATTTAAGAAAGAAACAGATAAGATTTAAAGGATTAACTCGTATCCTCGTGTATATACTTGCAATGGGAAACTGTGCTAATACCTGGCAACGGAATAAAGGTCAAGGGTTTGTAGATTGTTCTCCTATGGTATGAGCGATGTCCCAAATCAGAATTGTTCCCCTTGAGCCCATCCTTCCAAATGCATGTTTGTTCTCCCCATTATGGCTGAGGACTCCCTCTCGTGTAGTAACACCCAGCTCTGGGGTCTTGGTATATTATCTCCAATATTCCTTTCTTTGGAACATATCCAACCACCTAGTCCCATCCCCTCTCTCCAGAGTCTACCTGCTACCTGCAATAATGATGGTTTCTGCCTGTAGCAAATTCCCATGTGTGGTTTCTCGCTTTGTTTTTTCTTTCACCTTCTAAAAAGAATATAACTTCAGTTTCACCAAGAATCCCCCAGCAGACCCAATGTTTATTAGAAGAATTGTCCCTGGCAACATTTGTCATATGGCCAGCTAGCCAGGAGGAGAGGGGCAAAGTAAAAAGGAGGGTCCAACCAGGGGAGTGACAGGAAGAGCACTGGGGAGGCTTGAAGTGAAGAAGAGGGGAGAGAAGGAGAAAATGAAGAGAGAAATTAGACAGTGGGAATGTGAGAATTGGGAGGGGATTGGAAAAAGCAAAGGGGGAGAAAAGGTAAGGAAGCTGTTGGCAGAGAGAGAGGGAACTTGGGGGAGAACTTTGAGAGAGAGAGAGGCTGAGAAATGGTGGCTTCACACAGAGTCAAAGAAGGGGGGAAAGAGAGAGAAAACTGAGGAAAAGCTAGTGGAATAAAAGAAAATGAACCAGATGTGGAAACGAAGATTGCAAAAATATAATGATAGAGACAAGAATGAACAAAGAGAACAGAGACTGAAAACAGGGGCAAGGGAGAGCAAGAGAATGCAGATTGAATGACGATTCCCAGAAGCAGGGATGTGGGAGGAGTACGTACAGATTATTCACAAATGGGAAGATTTCCAACCCCAAAATTATGGGAACTAATAACGTAAATGCTGCCAGTGACTGGGACAAAAGTAATGCAGGTGACACTGGTGGATGATCTCCTTTTAGCCCTGGATACCCATACGCATATAGCTGGATCTCTCTCTCCAGCATTTGCTACCATCACCCATGGAATCTTGCTGTCCTGCCTTACAGATGTGACAGAGGATAGAAGGATCCCACTGACATGGTTTCACTCATTTCGCTCAAATTGTATCCAGAGAGCCACAATGAATGACTGCTCCTCCGTTTGCAAAGCCTCCACCTGTTTGCTGATAGTTGTAGTTCTCTGCACAAAGGTATAAAGCTGCTGACCTTAAGAGTTACAGTTGGTTCAGAGCACAACAGCCCATCTGCCTTCAGAATAAAACCTCACAACCTGCTTCTTTGGTATGTCCTTCACACAATGCTCCCTCACTTAAAAAACAAACAACAACAAAGGAAGAGAAACAAAACAGAATCGTGCCCAATAAAGGCCAGTCCCTGCTAACGACAAAAGAGAGAGAAAGGTTTATCTATCTTTTAAAGTGTACATTTTGGGAACTGCCCAGATTTCATAGTAAGAGTTGAATGCACAGATTGAGGACAGTGCCCTTATACACTTTTGTCTATTAAGTAAAAGACTAAGCAAAGGGGTGTTATATAGTGATGAAAGTCAAAGCCTACTAAGCATTTAGCAGGACAGTTTTGAGCCCAATAATCTACTGGTAAATGGTTATTTTGACCTTTGCATACATTTTGCAAATTTTAGTGGGCTGTTAAGATAGGTTGGGTTCACTGAAACATGTTTTAAACCCTGATTCTTCTTGAACAAAGCTTTTTATATCGAGCTAATGGTATAGGTCAGCTCAATCATTTGGGAAAGTAAATGCAACTTTCTTTAAAAAAATTGCTAAGGACAGCAGCAGGGGACTCATATGCCATGATTGGGACATTCTATAGCAATGATCTGCCAAAGGAGATTAGTTAAACCACACATCAGGACAAACTACCAGAGAGGAGATGGAGGAGGAAGTATTGTGACTGGAGAGGTTAATTTAGGAGACCAGTGTAAAATATATATGAATATTAAAGAAGAGAGACAATAGGTTATAGGGAGTGAAAATAAGTAAAGAAAAGGGAAAGATGTCAGGAGAGAGAAAATCCTTTTGGACAATCCCACTGAATGAAACAGGGATTATAGAATTATATGCAAATTTGACAGGATTCTGTTGAAACTACCTTAGAATTTATAGCATAGATAGAAAGATATTTCCTTTCTACAGGTGTTTTGAATCCTCCAACAGAGTTATATTTCAGGGCTAGAATTCTCTATTCCATCCTATAGGGTGGTTCAAAAAACTCTATCAAAAAGTTATCATTTTCCTCTAAACTCTTTAGGACCATGCCATAAAGGGAGGGAAACTGAGCATAAAGGTAAATAGTTTTAGCCATGAAATGCCCCCCTTTTCAGAAATGGGATTGGCAAATCAAGTTAGGAAAAAAATAAGAGACCACATGAACTTTTCCCCAAAGCTCGAAATGAGCAATGTCTGAAGCTGGGAAATGTGCTTTTTTCATTCTTTTTCAGTCTTGCGCTCTGCTGCATCTCCTTGCTCCACTCCACCGAAGAAGTGAAAAGCGACAAAACACTGTGAAAAAAGGCTGGCCTTCTGGTATTTTCAGCCTAACCAGAAATGGGAAGTACCAATGCTACAGGTCTCATAAGAAAGGCTTTTTCTCAAGAGAGATTTGTCCTGAGTTTAGAGATAAAAGACATACAGAAAAACCATTCTATAAGCTTCAGATAACCATATCATAAGGCACAGTAAACTATACAAACTCTGATTGCTTATTTAAATAAAGATTTGAAATCCATACTTATTGAACCAGGTGCGACTCTGCTGGTGAGTAGCAATGAATGAAATGTATATGAGTGCAAAATTTGTCCCCAAAGTCAATGGGTTGGTATGTGGTGCAAATCGGACTAAAATCTGGCTCCAAACCTGCAAAATTTGGGGGGCTGTTTAATCTTTATTTATTAGCACCCACCAAGATCTTTCCACAATTTTACATCAATAATTCAAAAAGGATGCCAACTTTCCTTGATCATTTTCTAAAGGGAGGTATATTCTGATATTGCTACAAAATAAATCCACACACACAGAACTGATGACTTAGGCAATCTTTGTAAAGCATGTATATGAAGCTATGTTGCCATGCATTTAGTAGCATCAGCAGCCCCAGCAATAATGCTGAGACCAGCTGAACTGACTTAGTAGTAAAGTTTCTCTTCTGTTTTCCAGTTTTTTCCTCCCTCAGTAACAACCAGCAATCCCTTCTTATCATGACTTACATGTACCTCCTAATATGAATTTTAAAAAATGGCCCTTTCCAAAACACAAGTGGAGCCCATTCCACCCCAACAATACACATATTTCAGATTTAGAACTGTGCCTGAAAGGAAGAAACAGGTATTCATCTCTGGCTGTGAATTTGAGTGAGAGTAGCTACCTACAGAAGCTTGTGGAGAAAAGCCAAGGAAATACCTTATGGAGTGCAAAGATAAATGCCCCAATTTTATAGAACTTCCCATCTGTTAAAATTAATTTCTTTCCCGTACTTCCAAACCAAGCTGCTCAACCATACAAGAAAGAAAGGGCTTGAAAGAATAATTATGTCTGTCGCTCTAAATGAGCTCGAGGGGCAAAGGGTCTTTCTCTGCTAACATCTTCATGGAAGGACATATAGTGGTATAGATTTCCCCTTTCCAACTGTAGCAACTTTCCCTACAATTTGACTGTTCTTCAAGCATGAACTGACAGTCTTCTCAATTTCCCAGTTTTTCCAGTGGCAAGACTCACCCCTGGTGGTTTTACAGCTTTAGTAAAATACAGTTCCATAGACTCTGTAGCAACTAATTTAATAGTCTGCTAGACTAGTACAACTGCCTAAGGTGTCATGTTCTGGAGCATTATTCTAAGTGTTTAACAAACAAAAACTCAATCTGAACTAAATAATTCATTATCCTTCTCTTTGGTACCCAAAACGACTTGGAAATAAGTATCAGATCTTAATCTATTAAGTGATATTAATTTTGAAAGAACATAACTCTTGGAACAAACTGTGCATACTTTTAGTATATTTGTGCACTTGATGTTCAATTGCTGTATTTCCACATGGAGTTATGGGATATTTGCAGTTTGCCGTGTATGTAGACACATAAGCTACAATCCTTGGCTTTGGCCAAGCTACACCTGGCACGTAACCTGGCAAGATGGGGGACAGGTCAAAGATGGTTGTCGGTCAATCCCTCGATCCTTGGGGCTGCCAAGTTTACATTTAAGTTGGGGCAGCCTCACAGCTGCTCTAACTGCTTCTAACTGTTAACAACCCCCAAGGGGCCTGTGTGCCCGTGGCAGTGCTCGAGCTATGCTCCCTCCCCACAGGCCCACCTTCCCAGGGACACCTCATATATGGGCATGGGTTAGTAGGCAGAGCTGTAGACCCAACTATGCCAGCTCCATGCCAGCCAAGAACTGCCCATTGGGAGATCTTTATGGTTAGTTTACACTGCTGGAGTAGCACAAAGAAGACACATCAGGGCTGAGTATCTGGACTATGAAGTAGATTATTTGTATGTCATTAAAATTCATCCACTGAATATATCAAGTGAATATTTTAAATCCGATTGATGGGGCTAGCTGTGGTTTGACTGTATAACAGTTCTGCATCCTCACTTATATTTAAAAGAATGTTTCAACCTAATATTAAATTATAAAATTAATGGACAATAAAGAAGTGTTTAATTTTTAAGTGACTAAGCATCTGTGTGCACTTGAATTAGTTTTTTCTTTCCCCCCTTTTTTTCTTTGCTCCCCTTTTCTATCTTCCCCTTGCTATTTTCCAGTCTCTCACATATGCCTTGTATGTCCCAACCTAAAGGAAAATCAGTCATGTGCTTAACTTTCTAGATTCTTTGCAAATTCCATAAGGAAATGCACCACCTACATGTTGGGTTCTGATCTCGCTCAGACCCGGGTAAACTGGAAGTAATTCCATTATTGAAGTCAGTGGTGTTAAATCAGGGTAAAACTCATGTAAGTGATGTCAAAGTCAGGCCCAATATGTCTGAGAAACTTGTTCTCTGTGGACTAATAGGAGCGTGATTTATTCCTCTGCATTCACTATATCTTATGTCCATCTCCTAATCGTAAGTCATAAAAGTATCTGAGTAGCTTTAAAAAAGACGTGCAGAGTTTATACTGCCTTATTTGCATGCATACATCATCACTAATTACCAATTAAATGTTAAAGTGAAATTTACAAATAAAGAAAAAATCCAGAGATCCACCCACCAGATTTGCATACATTACATATAAAAGTAGTCACGAATATATACTTGCCTGCCAGCATTTTATCCCTGCCTGCATCATGATTTGTGCCTTTATTATCCAAGTCTCTCTATTACCAATTACACATACATTTAAAAAAATATATTGCCCATTATATGGAACATATAATGATGACTCTGAAATGTTCTTGTGCTGAGATCTTAACATCAGACTATTTCATAATGAAAGGGTTTCAGAAGGGAAAATTTGGGGAGACAAAGACATCAGGTCATGAATCCTTTTGCCAATAACTCTCAGGTTCAAACCAATCTCAGGTCAAGAGTCTTTAAAAGCCAGGGACAAGATTTTCACACATGACTAGTGATGTGGGGTGGTTCAGTTTTTGGGTACCCAAATTGATACACCTTAGAGGGGCCTGATTTTCAGAAAATGCTGAGGTATCTTCCATCAGTCCTTGTGGGCAGATCCCACATCACATAAGTGGAACTAACTGGTACTCATTCTGGCAGTCTTAGCAGAGGTAAAGGACTGCCTGAGCCTAGAGACTGAAATGTCCTTTTATCGCTAGTGCTGGTTCCTGTAGATCATATTGGGAGCACCAGGGAGAAGCTAGCACTGCCCTTGCCTACAGGTAGTTGTTGTATGGATAAATATATTAATTCATTTTCCAAGGCTGTCACTCCGTCACATTTCATAAGCTCTAAATTCACATTAATTTTTTTAAAAAGAAGAAGGTTGTGGAAAAATAAACGGGAAAGAGAAAATATGAGAGACAAGGCTTCATCTCTGACACCTATGAGACATTCCTTCTTCTAGCTGTGGACAAACACCAAGGTAATCTACAAAGAGTAAGAGAACAGCTACCCTTTAATCTGTATAAACAGAAAAACAAGAGTGTGAAAAATGGAAGGGGAAAAGGTTACATTGTGAAAGGGGCTGGTCTTGTTTCTTGCCTGGTTTTAATTTGTGTAAAACTCCACTTAATAAGTATGCCTTATTAAGATGTCCATTAAAAGTCAAAAATATTAATCTAATGGAAAGAATTTGATTACATTGTTAGATTTTCCCATTAACAATATTGACTTTTAGTGGCTGTCCTAATTAGACATTAATGAGAATATAAAACAAATTAACAACTGGCCCAGAGGTTGAGGCTTTGGAAGTACTTTAAAGACCAGGCAACTCAGAAATGTGCAGCTGTACCTTCCCAGATCCTGTTAGAGAAAGGGTAAATTTTCAAAGCAATGCAGATGAAATATTTGAAAGTAATCTCATTATTTCTTTTCTGTGTATCATGTAGTGGGTTTGCCATGTTCTTTTCTAACCTGTACTCAGCTGTTTTATCGTTACATCTCTGGTCAATCACTATGCCACACCCCAAAAGCAAACGCATAAACACAAGCTTATGACATAAGATTGACCTTTGCAATTTTTAAGTTTTAATTTAAAATGAGAACTGAAAATCTCAGTTGATTTGTGATTTGTTGTCAACTACAGGGACATGTATCCAGCTTCAGCTTCTGTAACATTTGGAAGAGGATTTTTGTTTAGGTCTAACCTATACAGACAGACCCTATGGCTGCTGAAAAGAAAAGACATTACACCTCATGCTTTCTAAAGTGTCTTACTCCAAAGTATGCAGACATCTTAGTATTGTGGGGTGGAATTTTCCAAAGTGCCAAAGGGCAAATTGTTCAAATGAATTTAGGTGCCTAGAGTTGCTGATAGGAACCTTAAGGAGTTTTCAAAAGCACCCAGTCAAGTGAGGTGCCTAACTCAAATCGATTTTAATGGAACTTATACACTTAGGCACTTTTGAAAATCCCAAAAGACACCTATCTGCAACTTTAGGTGCCTAAATATATTTGAGCATCTGGTCCTAAGTGATTTAGGAGCACAAGTTGCATAGATGTTCAATGAAACTTGTGTTCTTTCATCACTTAATTGTTTTAATCATTTCTGTGGCTCTTCTCTGACCACCTTCCAATTTATCATCTTGCATTGTTGGTATCAGAACGCGGACACAATATTTCACCAGCAGTCACACCAGTGCCAAATACAGAGCTAAAATAACCTTTCTGCTCCTGCTCAAGATTCCCCTGTTTATGCATCCCCAGATCTCATTAGCTCTTTTGGCCACATGGTCACACCGGGAGTTCGTGTTCAGCTGATTATCACCACAACCTTCAAATCTTTTTCAGACTCACTGCTTCCCAGAAAGCATCCCCCATAATTTAAGTATGGCCTACATTCTTTGTTTCTTACATTTAGCCATATTAAAATGCCTTCTGTTTCCTTAAAACCAGTTTACCAAGCAATCTAGATCACTCTAAATCAATGACCTACCCTCTTCTTTATTTACCACTTCTCCAATTTGTGTGTCATCTATCTTCTATGATTCTATGATTCTATGATCTGCAACCTTTATCAGTGTTGATTTTATGTTTTCTTCCAGGTCATTGATTAAAATGTTAAATAGCATAGGGCCAAGAAACAATCCCTCAGGGGATTCCCTCAGAGCGGAAACACATCCACTTGATGACAATTCCTTGTTTACAGTTTCATTTTGAGACCTATCAGTTAGCCAGTTTTTAATCCATTAAATGTGTGCTGTGTTAATTCTATATTATTTTAGTTTTTTAATTAAAATGTCATGCAATACCAAGTTAAATGCCTTACAGAAGTCTAAATATATTGCATCCACACTATTACCTTTATTAACCAAACTTGTAATCTCATAAAAAATATATATCAAGTTAGTTTGACAGGACCTTTTATCCATAAACCCAGGTTGATTTGCATTTACATTACCCTCCTTTATGTCTTTATTAATCAAGTCCCATATCTATCACTCCATTATCTTAACTGGGATCAATTTCAGGCAGACAGGTTTATAATGACCCAGGTCTTTCAGGTAATTAAAGTAAAGATGGTCGGTAAATTATTTAATTATTCCACATGCAAAAACTGATGAAAATTAAAACTTTTCGTTTTCATTTAAAAATTTCTTCTATTTTTTTTTTTAGTTTTCCTTGAAAAAAGAAAAAAAATATTAAAATTTCTATCTAATCCAAAAGCCATTTTGTGGTGTGGGAGGGAAACAGCTCCAACTGCCTATCTTCCTTGTACTGTACATAGCTGACAAATTTGAGAAGGTATCCACTCACCTATAAATACAGAAATATTTTCTTAAATTATAATATTTGATTTACAATCAAAGACAATTTACCCAACAGAGAAGCTGCTCTGTACAGAGGGAATCTATATATCATCACTCACAGGATCAGAAGAAGGGCACTGGGAACACACAACAGCAGTGCACAGCAAAACCGTGTCATATTCCAAGGGAAATTGGGGAGACCATATACTAGCAGCCCAATCCAGATTGGCCAGGATCTAGCTAATCTGGATTTGGGCCAGATCCTCAGAGACTGACACAGGGATTTGCAAGAGAGATCTGCAACAGAGACAGTTGCAAAAAATACAATGAACAGAATCTATTTATATTTAGCATCCAAACATATGAAAATTCACAAAATGCTTTACAAAGAAATGTACAGTCAGTATTCTACAACTCACACTACAAGTGTGGCAGAGTTGATATTTTCATTCAGTGCTATTGTCAATGATTTAGAACTTTCCCAGAAAATATCTTTGGAAAGTTTGAACAACAATCTGAAAACAACTTTACATTAAGAGCAGCAACCTATTGCCTACATATGTGTTTCAGCTTGCCAGTTGGTCCCTTTCTCTGTTCTTCATATATTTGTCCAAACTTGTATTGAAAGTAAATGAAATTTTGTTACTGCTTCTGCTGCAGTTTCTTCCAAGAGAAGCTTGTCTCTCACTACTGATCAGCAAACTCAATTTAGAGTGTCCGTTAAGAAATTCTCTTTAAACACAATAAATGGACACAAACTATATAAGTAAATGAAAATTGTGGTATGCATGACACCTATTTCAGCAGCTACATCGCATAAATAGTGATTTTTATATTATTCTCATCACAGGTTGTTTTGGCACTTGGATATTGAAGCATCATTCAGATCAGATATGAGGTCCCAATCCTTCAGATTGATGCATGAGTTTAGCTTAATGCATGTGAGTAGTCTAACTGAATTCAGTGGGACTGCTCAGCTGTTTAAAGTCAAACAATGGCATAAGGCTTTTATCTGGGTCATAGTGAGAATGATATAACCAGATTAGTAGTTCTGCAAAGTGGGTGACCTAAATTCTCTAATCCTACTGTCACCAAAGTTGTTTGAGATCATTTTTTTCCAGAATGTTCGTGTTCAATCAATCTCAATCCCCCCTGATAAGAGGTGCTGGATTTTTTGACTGCAGTTTAGAACTGTTTTGGACTAGACTATGCAACCCTTACTCACGTTGGTGAGCCTTTACTTATGTGAACAGACCTATTAACTTCAAAAAAGGACTATTCATGTGAATAAATGCTCACCTAAGGATTCCAAATCCTAGCCCTTAAAATTCATTAGCTCTTTATCCAATGATTCCTGTAAACTTGCATGCTTCCCACCTCTGTCTTAGTTGATTGCTTTGGTGTGATTTTATTGAACTTACCAATACACTTGTGTGATGTGGAGTTGAGGTGTGAAGGTTTACAAGTAATTTGCTTACTGATGAAAACCTTCTTTCACAATTAAGTGGAGGATATTCATTCTTTTTTTTCTCTTTTTGAGTTTTTATTGAATGCTGAAATGATTCTACCACTATAAATCTTCAACTTTTGCTACTTATTTGCAGATAATCAGACAAATATAGCACTAGTTAGAGTCTGGGCAAAGAACTGGTTCTGGTCTGTTTCCTGTGTAATAGTCTTATTAAGTAGAGTTACTGTAAGCATAGTGTTGTAGCACTGGCAGCATAAAAACAATAGACAGTGCTCTTCACAAGACACTTAACTGCAATATTTGATTTTTCCTGGTTACATTATATATGTGTGGCTGTTCTGTTCTGTTTTTCAAACTTATGTATCAACATTTTATTTAATTTCTTACTATGCTACTTGATTGTCTAGTATGTGAAATAAGAACTTCTTTCTATGTTAACATTTTGCACTATATATGTACAGTCCATTCATAAGAAAAGATTATCTTGGTACTTTAAATTTTCTCCCAGTTATCTGTCCCTATACAGAGTAGAGACAGAATGGAAAAGACACATGGAAAATGGTTTCTCATTATGTGAAGCGCATTCAGTTCACATCGATGCGGTTAGGAACATTCAGCCAGTCAAATATCCCTTCAGTTGAGGCAACTGGGTGAACGCTCAGAAGGGATATATATTGGGCCTGTTTCGCCTCTGATCTGAACTGGTTTTACACAAGGAACATAGTAATTGCCACACTGGCTCAGAATAGTTGTCCATCTAGTCCTATATCTGCTCATCAGCTGCTTCAGAGAAAGATGCAAGAACCCTGCAGTAGTTAGTTATAGGATAACCTATCTCCAGATAAAGTTTCCACCCACCCCTAAAAGTTCAGCTTATGCATGAAGATTTATAGCTCTCCAAGATCTTCTTTTATGTATTTGAATATTTACTATTATACTCTGGATATTCTGGCTTTGCAGAGAGATGTCTAATCTTTGAGAATCCTGTTAAGGTGTTGGCCTCAATTATATCTTGTGGAAATAAATTCCATGGGTTAATTGTGTGTTGAAAAATATTTCCTTTTGTCTATGTTGCATTTACCACTCTTCAGTTTCATTGACTGTCCCCAGGGAGGACAGGATAGCAATATTCGTATATGTCACACCTAAGAGTGTTAGACATCAGGTTCACCGGAGAAACTGGCTAGTGGTTCCTGCAAGGTGAGAAATCTGTTGTGGTTGACCACAACCAGGAAAAAAAACACCATTTGGTATAAAACTGGCAGGAACACACAGACAGGATATGAGAGTGGGGATATCCCTGGTTTTCAGGGTCATAGGATTACCCTGTTTATTTATAAATACTGAGATTGAATTATTCATTCACAATTAAAAACACTGGGGTGTCAATATGGGGGATAAGAATCATCTAAATCAGTGGTGGGCAACCTGCGGCCCATGGGCTACACGCAGCCTATCAGGGTAATCCGCTGGCAGGCCACGAGACAGTTTGTTTACATTGACCATCCACAGGCACAGCCATCCACAGCTCCCAGTGGCCGCGGTTCGCTGTTCCTGGCCAATGGGAGCTGCGGGAAGCCATGCGGGCTGGTCACCACTGATCTAAATGTTTTTGTTTGGAAAGGAGGCATAGAAGTGAGTAATTTATTTTATTTTATTGGCAATAGGAAGATGCATGGTGTCAAAGTGTTTTTGGTGAGAAAAAAAATCAAAAGTTTGCCCCAAGTGCAAGTCCCCATGGATATTTTAGGGCATGTTTACATTGCCAGAAAAAGTGTGTTCTTAACTCGGGTTAGCTAACTCTAGCAGTGAAGCCACAACAACTAGGCTTTTAACTTGGATTCACAGCTCAAGTTGAAGCCTACAGGGGAGTCCATGTCTAACCTGAGTTACCTAACTCAAGTTAAGAACACACCTTTTTTGGCAGTGTAGACATGCCTACAGCCTTGTGTGTCCCATTCAGTCATAGGGCTTCTAGAAGGATGTTCAAAGTTGTTAGTAAAGAATTTTCAAGTTGCCAACCTGCCATTTTTGTACTGTCCTTCTCAGGAATGTTACATGAAAGCCAAGCCAGCTAAAACCAAGTAGAAACAAATAGGATTCTCTGTAATAATAAAAGTGACAGGTGTTCTATGTATCTGTGTATCTCTTAAAATAAACAGTCCCAGATCTTAGCCAAAGCTTTTGCAGCCAAACTTTGAATGGGAAGGTATTTTATGGGTGGCAGGAAGTCTGTGTTCAAACAACTGCTCTCAAAGCTCTTGTCATACATGTTAAGGAGCAGAGGGGAAGGCTGGGTGTCTGTCTGACAGAATTCTGCCAAATGCTGGTCTTACTGAATCTTAAACACTCCCGGCAAACAAGAGGCATCTGACAGTTGTGATTTTGTAAATTCCTGATTTATTAAATATTTGCTCCAGAGTAGATTTTCCACAGTTGTCTGCTTTGCACTTAATCCTGCTGCCTGACGTAGACACATCAAACTATGTCCCAGCACACATGCTGCTCATCTGCCATATGTGCCCTTCAGCCTTCTGTAATTGAAGCACAGTTTGCACTTTTCTGGGATTCCACAAGGACAAAATATGGGCAGGCAAAATGCCAGGACTATCCCCACCGGAAAGCCAGATGTTACACTTCATTGGCTGGTTTGCTGGTGAGGTTTACCAAGTGGGGGAAGGGGAGATTTGTGCCTCTCTCTTAAACCACATTCTGAGTTTAATTCACCACTAAGTTGTCAGTCTCAGCTTTTGAGTGCCTAGTAGCTTCACTGTCCAAAGTTGATTTGGAATGTATGCGAAACCAAAAAAAAAAAAAAAGTAGAGCCCATCAAAATAATTGGTTTCAGGGTAGCAGCCATGTTAGTCTGTATCCGCAAAAAGAAAAGGAGGACTTGTGGCACCTTAGAGACTAACAAATTTATTTGAGCATAAGCTTTCGTGAGCTACAGCTCACTTCATCGGATGCATTCAGTGGAAAATACAGTGGGGAGATTTATATACATAGATAACATGATACAATGGGTGTTACCATACACACTGTAGGGAGAGTGATCACTTAAGATGAGCTATTACCAGCAGGAGAGCGGGGGAGGGGAGAACCTTTTGTAGCGATAATCAAGGTGGGCCATTTCCAGCAGTTGACAAGAACATGTGAGGAACAGTGCCGGGAGGAAATAAACATGGGGAAATAGTTTTACTTTGTGTAATGACCCATCCACTCCCAGTCTCTACTCAAGCCTAAGTTAATTGTATCCAGTTTGCAAATTAATTCCAATTCAGCAGTCTCTCATTGGAGTCTGTTTCTGAAGTTTTTTTGTTGAAGAATTGCCACTTTTAGGTCTGTAATTGAGTGACCAAAGAGATTAAAGTGTTCTCTGACTGGTTTCTGAATGCTCTCCAACACCACTTTCTATAAGCCATTACCCTCTGATCCCACTGAGGGTTACCAAAAGAAACTACACCATCTGCTCAAGAAACTCCCTGAAAAAGCACAAGAACAAATCTGCACAGACACACCCCTAGAACCCCGACCAGGGGTATTCTATCTGCTACCCGAGATCCATAAACCTGGAAATCCTGGACGCCCCATCATCTCAGGCATTGGCACCCTGACAGCAGGATTGTCTGGCTATGTGGACTCCCTCCTCAGGCCCTAAGCTACCAGCACTCCCAGCTATCTTCGAGACACCACTGACTTCCTGAGGAAACTACAATCCATCGGTGATCTTCCTGAAATCACCGTCCTAGCCACTATGGATGTAGAAGCACTCTAAACCAACATTCCACACAAAGATGGACTACAAGCCGTCAAGAACAGAATCCCCCATAATGTCACGGCAAACCTGGTGGCTGAACTTTGTGACTTTGTCCTCACCCATAACTATTTCACATTTGGGGACAATGTATACCTTCAAACCAGCGGCACTGCTATGGGTACCCGCATGGCCCCACAGTATGCCAAGATTTTTATGGCTGACTTAGAACAACACTTCCTCAGCTCTCGTCCCCTAATGCCCCTACTCTACTTGCGCTACACTGATGACATCTTCATCATCTGGACCCATGGAAAAGAAGTCCTTGAGGAATTCCACCATGATTTCAACAACTTCCATCCCACCATCAACCTCAGCCTGGACCAGTCCACACAAGAGATCCACTTCCTGGACACTACAGTGCTAATAAGCGATGGTCACATCAACACCGCCCTATATCAGAAACCTACTGACCACTATGCCTACCTACATGCCTCCAGGTTTCATCCAGACCACACCACACGATCCATTGTCTACAGCCAAGCTCTACGATACAACCACCTTTGCTTCAACCCCTCAGACGGAGACAAACACCTACAAGATCTCTATCAAGCATTCTTATAACTACAATACCCACCTGCTGAAGTGAAGAAACAGATTGACAGAGCCAGAAGAGTACCCAGAAGTCACCTACTACAGGACAGGCCCAACAAAGAAAATAACAGAATGCCACTAACCATCACCTTCAGCCACCAACTAAAACCTCTCCAACGCATCATCAAGGATCTACAACCTATCCTGAAGGACGATCCCTCACTCACAGATCTTGGGAGACAGGCCAGTCCTCGCTTACAGACAGTCCCCCAACCTGAAGCAAATACTCACCAGCAACCACACACCACACAATGAAAACACTAACCCAGGAACCTATCCTTGCAACAAAGCCCGTTGCCAATTGTGTCCACATATCTATTCAGGGGACACAATCATAGGGCCTAATCACATCAGCCACACTATCAGAGGCTCATTTACCTGCACATCTACCAACGTGATAAATGCCATCATGTGCCAGCAATGCCCCTCTGCCATGTACATTAGCCAAACCGGACAGTCTCCACATAAAAGAATAAATAGACACAAATCAGCCGTCAAGAACTATAACATTCAAAAACGAGTCGGAGAACACTTCAATCTCTTTGGTCACTCGATTACAGACCTAAAAGTGGCAATTCTTCAACAAAAAAACTTCAGAAACAGACTTCAATGAGAGACTGCTGAATTGGAATTAATTTGCAAACTGGATACAATTAACTTAGGCTGGAATAAAGACTGGGAGTGGATGGGTCGTTATACAAAGTAAAACTATTTCCCCATGTTTATTTTCCCACATACACACACTGTTCCTCGCACGCTCTTGTCAACTGCTGGAAATGGCCCACCTTGATTATCACTACAAAAGGTTTTTTCCCCCCCGCTCTCCTGCTGGTAATAGCTCACCTTACCTGATCACTCTCGTTACAGTGTGTATGGTAACACCCATTGTTTCATGTTCTCTGTGTATATAAATATCCCCATTGTGTTTTCCACTGTATGCATCCGATGAAGTGAGCTGTAGCTCACGAAAGCTTATGCTCAAATAAATTTGTTAATTTCTAAGGTGCCACAAGTACTCCTTTTCTTTCATCAAAATAATTGCAACCCTGGGGTGGAAAAAAGAGTTCCAGTGAAGCTTTAAACACCTTCCAAAGTCCTTCGAGAGGCAAGATGGGTGAGGTAATATCTTATATTGGACCAACTCCTGCTTGTGAAAGAGACAAGCATTTGAGATACACAGAGCTCTTCTTCAGGTCTAAAGTGCTTCTCATTTAAGATGTTCTTAAAAGGCAAATACTGTAAAACACTGTTCTCAAAACAAAAAACATACTATGTTTGTGCGTGTTAATTGTGTTTGTTTTTCTTATGACTAATTTATTAAGGACAATTGAGAAAGCAGAAGCATCTCAACTGATTTTCCATTTGTTTAGCTATTAACGTTCCTCTGTGAAATGTATGTTTATTTAAAGTATCTCCAGCTACCCATTTACAATGCATTTGTTAAATTAGTTAAGAGACTTTAATTGGGCATTGGGGATTAGTTGTGCAATTCCCAAATCTGTTTACTAAAAATACATGAGAACAGTGAGCAATTTATTTATAACCTTGTTGTATTAGGCCATTAGTAACATCAGAGATTTCCCTTACCATATTTTTAATGTACCATATTCAAAATTCAAGCCATGTTTGCTCATGTTTTATATAGCAGCCTGCAAACAGTTTAGAGTGAAATACAGTAGAACCACCTGTTAAATTTGGAATGGGTTTCCAAAAAATGCAACAATATTTAAACCACAATAAACAGTATTGTCTTTCTCTCCCATTTGCACAGTTCCTATATCTGAAACCACCAATATAGTACATATGAGACAACATTATTATTTATATATTTTGTTCAGGCCTTCACCTATCCCAGTCTATAGGCTCCCCACATCACAAAATGATAATCTTCATTACAATATGGAGTGTTTTTATAGCCATGTCTGTCCCAGGATATCAGAAAGATAAGGTTTGAGAGGTAATATCTTATATTGCACCAACTTCTGTTGGTGAGAGACACAAGCTTTCAAGCCACATGGAGCTTCTGTTGGCTCTCTCACCAATAGATTTTGGTCCAATAAATGATATTATCTCACCCACCGTGTCTCTCTAATATCCTGGGACCAATACAGCTACAACTACACTGCATACAATGGTTGATTTAGTCAGTTCTCCACTCCCACAATCATATTGAGCTGCCCCACCAAACCGCAAGAATCCCACTATGCCATTTCAGAATCTACGCCCTCTGAGTTTATAAACACATCTGTCTTCTAAAAGCCTGCAGAAAAAGAGAAGTCTTGCAGTATACCTGAAAGGTTAACAAATCTGGGCTCTGGCAGACCAAGGAAGGAAGAAAAGAAGGTGCTACTTTGGGCAAAAATTAGGCCAGAGGTATAAAATTCAGATCCAGAGCTGGATTTTGAATCCCCCCCTCCACCCGCCCTCCAGAGTTCAAGTGTTCTAGTTCAGCCTATTATGAAGACAAGAGTATGACACTACACCCCATATTCATCATGGGGATATAATTATGATATGATTAGGACATAATTATGGTGCAATGTGTGCAAGATGAATCATGTGAGGTGTCACTGGAATTTTCTGTGATTTGCTGAATATGGTTATCCTATAGTTTGGAGTTTTGGGATCTAGGGTTTGGTTCAGACCCTCCTCTAGCCAATTCTTGCTCAATAAGAGCTGATTTTGGCCAGGGCAATGCTCTAGAAGCATGAAACCCCCTTGACTTTTCATTTGAAAAGAAAGGGAGCACTATGGGAAATAGATTCATTCCTAAATATACTCTTCCATGAAAAAGTAGCAGTCTCTGGTAGACAGAGCAGGGGGGGATAATTTACCTTAAATGTGCAAAAGTTTATAACAAACTCATGGATGAATGTTTCATTTTAATCCTCAACAACAGTCAACCAAATCTATTTTACATCAGCTACAGCTGAGCAGATAATGGTAATTCTTTTTCATGGAGGATTTCAAAATTTTGAACTTTAGTTTAGTTCCAGTTTGGATGAAAAACAAAATGTTTGATATTCTCCACAAAATAGAATCAAGCAAAAAAGTGTTGTGAAATGTCCAAATGGTTCATTTTGATAATTCCTCCTGGTAGGCTGATAGGGGGCTTGGAGTTTGGAAGCTCTGGGAGCACCAGCTGAACCAGGAGCCTCTGAGCTTGGGAATCGGTGTTCCCAGGGCTTTCATGGCCTCAACTCCCGATAAAACCTCCAAATGGGCTGACAAAGAAGACTGGAAGCCTGAGCTGTCCACCAGCCTACAAGGCATGCTGCTAAAGAAATGGCCAAGCAAGCTGGCAGGAGACCAAGCAAGAAACCAGACAGGTTTCAAAACCTACCTGGCAAGCAAGGTTCCATAAGAGCCTTACCTGGGTTCTGTGAGAACTTCGTCGACTTCTAACCATCTCCTTGAAACATTTCTATTTTGATAAATCTGCACTCTGAGAGAAAACCATTATGTCAGAGAATTTCCAACCAGCTCTAACATCAACCAGCAGCAGTAAACAACTCACCATGTATTCAACTGGAGAAAAGTGCTTCAGGTGAATCCTGGCCCTATTGAAGTCAATGGATTTCACACTTAGTGTGTAGTACAGGTAAATGTACTCATAGTTATATATGAAGTCTGCAGAAAATTCAGTAGCAATCGTGTTCCTTCAACCTTGTGAAGATCTGCATCTACAAAGTAGGCTGCACCTGAACCAGCCCAGATAGAAGCTTGCTGGTTAGAACTCCACTTTTCTCTGTAACTATAAAATTCCAAGGAGGAGCAATGATATAAAGGGAAGCTGAACTCATGGTTTCAGCCCTGATGTTATCTCACACAGAGCCAGATTCATGATAGTTGTGGGGGTTGGGGTTAAATGTATCTTTGCAGCTCCCTCAGGGATCTTAATATCCTCCCAGAGGGAGCATCCAACTCCTGGTCCTTTCCAACACAGGGCCTTCATCTTGTAAGAAGCTCCAGGCAGGCAGATCCATGTATCCACATAGAGCCTAACTGAAGTCAATGGGGTATTGCATGGGCCTAGGGTCCACCCATGTGGAGCAACTTATAGAACTGAGTCTTAAGAACTTAACCATTATAACTTTCCAGCACCAATTCCTTCTTAGTTTCGTTAAATCCAGCTCCTGCTGACATTGGTCTGCTATGATATAAAGAATGAATAAGTCTACAGTAGGTGGCTGTAAATGTTAACAAGGCATTTATTTGAAATCTATATAAATCAGACTGCTTTCTTCCAGAGGAAATCAACAACATACTGTCTAGATCACATACATTTACTGAACATAACATTGGATGAAGCTTTGGTTGCTTTTTTTATAGATCACAGAAAGGCAACTTGTTATACAGAACTCTGTGACACCATTTTCCCAAGTAGTTTGGTGCATTGCTAATCAAAGGGCCAAATCCTCAGCTAGTGTAAATTAGCAGTGCTCCATTTAAAGCAATTGACCTGAGGATCTGGCACAGTTTATCCTACCTTTAATCAGAAATACAAGACTAAAAAAGCAGTATTATATACCAAAGGAGATGAAAGGAGTAATGCAGTCAAAGTCATGCCAATACAATACTTTATACCACCCCCACCACTTCTGTGTGTGTATACACACATATACAAATATATATACACATACACACACACCCCTACAATATCTATAACTGCACATAAATGCATATATGCTCTATATGTACATTTTTTTGTTTTCTTAAATGTTATTTTGGGGTTATCCATCACCTGTTCTGATTTGAGTTTCATTTTTCTTCCATCTAGGCTCGAGATCATAAGCTTGTATGATGCAATTTGGTTAACTATGATGTTCCACTGATTAAACCACTCCACTTGTTTGTCTGTTAGCTGTTGTATTTTTCCTTTAATTTGGACATATTGGAGTAAATCACAGTTTGCTTCCAGATCCTGTTCCTGCTGAAAGACTCTGAAGACTGTCTGGTACATTAGACGATTGGTTTGATCTTCAAAATGTTTTCAGAAAACTTTCGCCTAGGCAAAAACCTCTATTTTTAAAAGTCCTCCAAGTGCAGGGACTATGAAATAAAAATGAAACAAGCCTAATGAGTCCTTTTGGGGTTTATGGCTGCAATCAAAGAACAAGAGGCAATAAGGTGACTGATAGTACTGTATATCCTGGCATACAGTATACACATAAGCAACTCATGGGAGAATATTCACTTGACTTTGCGGGAGGCTTACAGTTTCTGCTTCCGCTAAATCTCCCCTATCCTCTAGTTCCCCAGGAATAACAACATTTATGTGATTGTTCTAAACAGATTGTAGTCTTGTAAAAATATATCCTTCAGAGTGCTTGGAAAAGCTGGAGACTGATTTAATTAGCAAAAATGGTGATTAAATCACTGAGTGGAGTTTAAGTTCAACAGGTCATTTTTTTTTCCTAGCCATCATTTCATACAGCTTGAAGCCAGTGTTCTCAAAGCTTCAAACACCAGGCAAAATAAAAGGTGAAAATAATTAATTAAAAGTGGCAAACTCTCTGGAGACCTTAGAAAGGAGCATCCACAGAAGCCACCTTGGTGAACAGCAAGACCAGCAACTAGCAACCAATATCCTCACAGTGCTCGTGTGACAAATTTAGCACTCCAAATCCTGACAGCCAGGATTCATTCCCATCTGGCAATGCTGAGAGACAAACACTCATATATCAGATGTGCTGCAGAGCTAACATTCCCACGCAAAGAGCAACAGTCATTCTGTTCTGATTTCGAACACTCTTCAAATGTAGAGTATTTCCTGATGTTCACAGAAAGAAAAGGAGGACTTGTGGCACCTTAGAGACTAACAAATTTATTTGAGCATAAGCTTTCGTGAGCTACATGCATCCGATGAAGTGAGCTGTAGCTCACGAAAGCTCATGCTCAAATAAATTGGTTAGTCTCTAAGGTGCCACAAGTACTCCTTTTCTTTTTGCGAATACAGACTAACACGGCTGCTTCTCTGTTTCCTGATGTTGTTGTCCACTATACAGTATGGAGATAGAAAAAATAAAATAAAAAGCAGCCATTCGGAACTGTAGGAAAAAGCCAAACTGCCACAGACTATCTGCTGAAGCAGAACTCATGCCAACAGTACCTGAAATATCTACTGAGAACAAGAAAAGCATATTTCCTTCCTTGACAGAAATGACCAGAATTAAGTCTCTATAGTTGAGAACAAGCAGAGACACCATAAAATTGCAAGCTGCCTAAACTCAAAGTCCACTGAATGAATCTACAATTATGCGTGACTTCCACTGAAGTCACACTTGCAGAAGGAGTATATTTTCAGTGATGGGGGGAAAGTCTCCTTTATAAAATAACTGTCATTGATTATACTTTGGTTCCCTGCTATGTAATTTTGTTTCTAAACTGAACAACTATCAGTGCACCATGTAGTGTAGAAAATGTCCCTTCTTGGGGGGTACTCCTGCAACTGCACATGCAATTGAAAGAGATGTCTGTAGTTCAAAAAATGTACAGTGGGTGGGGCTGAACTGTTCACCCATTCCTTCAAACAGGCAGCAGGAAGGGTAGTGGCTCCTGTAGTTGGAGCAGATGACTTCTGGTGGTCTATCCCTGACTGATACACTCAGTTTATGACCACAATGAAGTCAGCTGTCACATCAATGTGCCTTTATTGTCCCATCTGTGAAAGGGGAATAATAATATTTCTCTCCCTCTCCGAAGTATTTTGAGGCTTATTGATTGGAAAGTGTTTTAAGACCCTCAGATGAAAGATGCCATACTTAAATAGAAGCAGGGCAGTAATATGGTGATGATGATGATGAACGACGGACATAAATGGGGTAGTTGTGTCTTCAGAAGAGAGTGTTGCCTACCAGTACTTTGCCATTTTATCAGGGAACTATAGTGTATAAAATTCATTTTAAAGAGACAAGATTTTTTGTTTAAATCCCACAATGAACATATAACAATAAATCACTACTTGCCATGGAAATTATCTTCTCTGATCAGAGAGTGAAGTATGTATGTGAGGTAGAATTAGAATACTGGGCCACATCACACTTTCTGGCTCTGTGCAAGGAAGCTGAAATCTGAGCAGCTTGTCTGCCACAGCATACAAATAAGGAATGATACAGTTGCAGAGAGGAACTGATTGATGAAACTAGATTGCTTCTCTCAAAGGTTGCTCTTGATTTCCAGTTCAATCCTGGTAGGGGGTCAACACTCCATGAGTGATAATAACCATTGCTAATTCAAATGACTGGTCTCACAGGTTTGTCATTATTTGGAGTCCTGCTCTTGCAGTGGGGGTGTGCATGTCCCCTTATAAATTCTGTGACTTGTCAGAACTGCAATCTCACTCCAGTATCGTCCTACCTTTTATTAGCAATTATCCTGTGTCTGGGGGCAATGTGTTACAGTGATGAGAAGGGAAATAAAAATAAATAGTCAGCAGAGACATCCAAGAAGGATGAGACAAGAGAGGTGCCCATACAAATAAGGCACACAAGCACACACACATTCAGATATACACATAATAACAGACTTCAAAAAGAACTAAAAACAGAAAACAGGAGATACAGGGAACCATTTAAAAAGAAAACACTGAAGACTCCAGGAAACAAGATAGTCTGGGATAGATAATTAGTAACAGGAATAAAAAGGCAATTATTATTAATTTGTTTTAATATGTGTATTTTATCAGTGTAATAAAAAATGTACCCAGAACAACCCTGCTAGATGAGGCTTCTAAGCGCTACCACAATATAAAGAATAATAGGAATATGTCTCAACTCCAGATCTTGATTCATGTGAATTTTTAAACTATAGAACTTGCATTTTTTTCACAGCCCTCACTTTTTCAATGTCCAATGGCATCATAGAAGAGACTGTGTATAATATTAAATACGCAATGTAAATATGTATATGTGCATGCCCAGGTTAAAATACACTCGCATACACTTGCACACTTAGGCCAAGATTTTTCAAATTTAAGAAGCTAAAGGTAAATACCTTAATCCATATTTAAGACCTGACTAAGTGGCCAGATTTTCATAGGAGCTCAGCTCCTACACCTACTTTTTACTTCAATATTAATTAGTTCATAACAATGTATTTAGGTGTCCAACTTTATGTGTCCATGTTTTAATTTATCATCCATATTCCTTATTTATAGCAATACCCGCACATTATATATATATATATATATATAATTTGTATACATGTACATACCACACTTTCAAATACAAAGCTCTAATGAGCCCTCTGAGGTACACAAATGATTAAAAATATAAAACATCAAACTCTCGGCTTAACAACACCTTGGAGGGGAACAGCATGAGCAGGAAAATAAAACTAGACCAAATACTCAGCCTAACAATTCCCCAGTGGAGTATGGCCGTCTAGGAAAGTATAATAATGAGATTGAATACAAATTACAAAATGAAAAGTGAAAATTCAATACGCAAGTATGAATAATACAAAATTTGCATTAGTAAGATGACATCTTCTATTAGCAGAATATCATACAGTATATGAAACCCCTACTGTACATGATAACTTCCATGTTCTATTATTTTCCCTTGATCTCACTGTACTACAATATATCTCAAGCTAAAAGGTGTGTATTTATTAGCGTAACAAAATACTTTATTACAGAATATTAGGTCATGTTAGCAGAATGCTTAACCTCCATTTTCAGCTCTTTTTCTTTAAAATTCCGTTCAGATTCTCACTGAATTACCCATACATTATAAATGTTCACTATGGGCTAGATTTGCCACCTTTCCATTGAGTAGTACCTTACTCCATAAGTAATCCCACTGGACTAGATCATTGCCATGCCTAAACAGCCACGCAGGGGTGTATTGTGGAGTAAGACACGTACAAACCATATCCACACACAGCCTCCCTGCACGTCCACTGCAGGTACACAGAGCGGGGCAAGGAATAGGCACAGCTGGCTCCTTTCTCCAATGCATCAGCCAGCACAGCTAGAAGTGGCAGAATACTGTTCCTGGGAGCCAGATTCCCTGGCATTCTCCTTAGACAGTGCAGCCACATGCTAACTCTTACACTAGACAAGGGGGGTGAAGATGTGAAGCCCTCAGAAAGGTACACCATTTTCTCGCCTCAGTGCTAGGTAGGGTGACCAGATGTCCCAATTTTATAGGGACAGTACCGATATTTGGGGCTTTTTCTTATACAGGCTCTTATTACCTGCCACCCCTTGTCCCTATTCTTCACACTTGCTGTCTGGTCACCCTAGTGCTGGGCCAGCTCTATTAGCCCTCTGTTATGGAGGCAGGGCCACATGTACCTTTCCTTGCCACCCTTTTGCAAGAGGCCTCGCCCATCCCTCACATGTGCACCAAAGCAGGGGCCAGCCACCATTAGGTCCTGTGTGATCAGAAGAGATTTCTCCTCTCTAGCCTACGCCTGTCCTGCACCCTCCTTCTCCATTTCTTCTCTTGCCTCCAAGGGAACACAACAGAATTAGATATGAATTAGATGTGTTCTTGCAACAAATGTCTTCATCTGAATAAAGACAATTTAGATTCTCCCTGTGTGGGAGTTACATATTGCAGACAGACAGAGCCGAGTGTTCTCCTTTAATTTGATTTGTAATTCTTCAAAATGCTCTTAGCTGAATTTCCTCTCTACAAAAAATTAAATCAATTTTTAAAAATAATTCAGCTTTCCTGAAGATAACTTCTAAGGCTGACTTTTACCTGTGTATTTTTCTTTTCCTGACTAATATCCAGTATACATTCCAATCACATCAGTTTAAATTGGTAATAATATTGGAGATATTATTGAAGAGAGAGATTTGCCTCTTGTGTTTATAGATGCCAAGGAAGTCAAGCTTTTCTTCTACTCCTATGGTTAGAAGTTTCTGTATAGCATTGTGACGGTGTTCTTTGGTTTCTATGTTAATTTTCACTCCTCATTTGTATTTCTGTATCAGACTCAACACTGTGGGAAATGCTCTTGAGCAATTTGTTTTCTCCTTTCATTGTCTTCTGGTCCATTCACCCCTGGAGATTGAAAGGAAGCCTTTGACAGGTAGACAAACCCCTGTGGGGGAAGAACAATCCCTAATGTCAGACTGAAATCAGCAGTTAGCCAACTATAGTAAATGCAGAGAAAGAAGAGAAACAGCAAAAGGAAGACATCTGAGAAGTGTTGGTATTCAGACACAGTATATGAGACAACTGGCTGCGTATCAACTTACCTGAGGGTACCATGGGTCCTGGGAGGCTTCCATATTGTTATCTATATCTCTCCCTGAAAATTCTCAGCTACAAGGTGGTATTTCCTATTAAGATGTCAAAGCTACATACAGAACTTTAATTACCTTTGGCTGCAGCAATTTGTGCCGTCCAAATAAAAATGTTATCAAAGAAGGCTGCAGTCACTGATGTGAAGGCTACTCAGGAAGCTGAAATTCATGATTACCCCAGGACTGGAATAACTTCTGTGTTTCATAAAATCATAGAAATGTAGGGCTGGAAGGGACCGCGAGAAATCATCGAGTCCAGCCTATTGCGCTGAGGCAGGACCAAGTAAACCTAGGCTACCCCGAGTTAGGTGTTTGTACAGCCTATTCTTATAAACCTCCCATGATGGAGTTTCTACAACTTCGTGTGGAATACTATTCCAGAGCTTAACTCCCCTTCTAGTTAGAAAGTTTTCCTAATATCTGACCTAAATCTCCCTTGCTACAGATTAAGCCTTTACTTGCTGCAGATTAAACCATTACTTCTTGTCCTACCTCACATGGACACGGAGAACAATTGATCACAGTCCACTTTACTGACAGCCCTTAACATATTTGAAGACTGTTATCAGGTCCCCCCTCAGTCTTCTTTTCTCAAGAGTAAATATGCCCAGATTTTTAAACCTTTCCACATAGGTCAAGTTTGCTAACCCTTTTATCATTTTTGTTGCTCTCCTCTGGACTCTCTCCAGTCTGTCCACATCTTTCCTGAAGCGTGGTGCCCAAAACTGGACACAGTACTCCAGCTGAGGCCTCACCAGTTCTGAGCAGAAGTGGGACAATTACCTCCTGTGTCTTAAATGCAACACTCCTATTAATATACCCCAGAATAGTATTAGCCTTTTTTGCAACTGCATCACAGTGTTGATTCATATTCAATTTCTGATCCACTCTAACCCCCAGATCCTTTTCAGCAGTACTACCACTTCACCAAAAAGAAAAGGAGTACTTGTGACACCTTAGAGACTCTAAGGTCTCTAAGAGTCTCTAAGGTGCCACAAGTCCTCCTTTTCTTTTTGCGAATACAGACTAACACGGCTGCTACTCCGAAACCTACCACTTCACCAGTCATTCCCCATTTTGTAATTGTGCATTTGCTTTTTTTTGTTCCTAAATACAATACAATACAATACAATACAATACAATATTTTGGTTGAACTTCATCTTGTTGAATTCAGACCAAGTCTCCAATTCATCAAGGTTGTTTTGAATTCTAATCCTGTTAAATTCTTGCAACTCCTTTCAGCTTGGTGTGATTTTCAAAATGTATAAGCGTACTCTCCACTCCATTATCCAAGCCATTAACGAAAATATTGAATAGTACTGGACCCAGCACAGAGCCCTATTGGACCCCCTTAGACATGCCCCCCACGTTGAAGCAAACCATTCTGAGGACAGTCTTTCAACCACTTGTGCACCCACCTCATAGTAATTTCATCTCAACTGTATTACCCTGGTTTGCTTTTGAGAATGTCATGTCAGACTATGTCTAAAGACTTACTAAAATCTAGATTGTATCACCTCCACGGCTTCCCCTCATCCACTAGGCCAGTAACCCTGTGAAAGAAAGCAGTTAGCTTGGCATGACTTGTTCTTGACAAATCTATGCTGGCTATGCGTTATAACCCTATTATACTCTAGGTGTTTATACGTTGCTTTATGTAATCACTTGTTCCAATATCTTTCCAGGTATCAAAGTTAGGCTGGTTTGGAATGAGTCAATCTTTTCCGGCTACTTGGATTCATCTCTGAAAGAGGGACACTGGCTTAAAAATGTGTAAATAGGGAGAACCCGGAGACAGAAACAAAAGGAACCACGTTTTTTTTTCACCAGTGGTGAAATTCACCTCTGAGTCAAAGCCCAGCATGAAGCCCAACCATTTAAGTCCCAAGCTTTTATTTTGGCCCTCTCCAGATTTTCAAACAGCAGCATACTGGACAGTATAAATACCACCAAATCCATGGAGAATCCATAAAGCCTGGGCTTTAAGCCAGCCCTGAACTCAACACACATGTGCAAATTCAATAGCCTACAACTATAGGACACAGAACTGTGATTTTTTGTTTTTTTCATAAATATGGTTAAAACGGTTTTTCAATAAAGGTTTTTGCAAAAAAACGGACAGAGACAGACACTATTAGGGCATCCAGGTCAGCATGATGATACAGAGAAAAGAAGCAAATTTGTCGGCATCAGAATTTGCTGTTAGAAATAGAACGGTAAACCCAAAGGCCCTGATCTCTCAGACATTCAAGGAACTTGAATAAATTCCAGCAATTTCAAGTTTTGCATTTCAGAAAAAACATCGCCTTCATTATTTTCTAATTCACCGCTTCTAAGCAAGAAGAATTTAGGTCAGTGTTGAGTCTGAGTTATTGCTGATAACTGTCAACAAATAAATCTCTGCCCCATATTTCATTCTTTATGAAAAATAAATGTGCACGGGGCCAGGAAATTGACAATCTTTCTGAAACAAGAATATGTTAGCAAATGTATTTGCATTTTGAAATTACTTTTGAAGAAACAGTAATGGACTTTCCATATTGAGCTTGAGACACAGAAGACAGCATCAGAGGGCCAGCCATATTAGGTTTCCTTGGTCCATAATATCTGTACAGTGGGAGCGAAGTTCATCTTCAAATA
Source organism: Natator depressus (assembly GCF_965152275.1). Lineage (NCBI taxonomy): Eukaryota > Metazoa > Chordata > Testudines > Cheloniidae > Natator > Natator depressus. The sequence continues at coordinate 54,931,391 of NC_134244.1, forward strand.
ATAGACAGGTGTGTTCAGTAGGTGTGTTCAGTGGTATGAAGCTAACTAAATGGTAATAAGGAATTGACTTCAAATGTGCAGAACATGAGCGTGATCCTAAAAGTTAAAGGGATAGTTAAAGGATTTATTAAATAGTTTGCTTAAACCCTAGTTTACGATTTTAACCATTTGTAACCTTGCTACCATAGGTTCAATTCCTTTTAAAATGTGACTATTTTCTGTAATAGATTGTCAATATAACAGTAAAATGTACCTAAGGCATGCTCCTTGGAATAAATTTAGCATATTGTAATGGTTCAAACCAGTGGTGGGCAACCTGCGGCCCATAGACCGCAGGTGGCCTGTCAGGGTCATCCACTGGTGGGCCGCAAAACAGTTTGACTGCCCACAGGCATGGCCACCCGCAGCTCCCAATGTCCGGGAATGGTGAATTGGGCCACTGGGAGCTGCAGGCAGCCGTGCCTGCAGATGGTCAATGTAAACAAACTGTCTTGCAGCCCGCCAGCGGATTACCCTGACGGGCTGCGTGTGGCCTGCAGGAAGTGGCGCGGGCTGAGGGACACCCTGGCCACCACTTCCTACAGCCCCCATTGGCCGGGCACAGCGAACGGCGGCCAGTGGGAGCCGCGATCGGCCGAACCTGCACATGCGGCAGGTAAACAAACTGGCCCAGCCCGCCAGGGGCTTTCCCTGAACAAGCGGTGTCCCAAGTTTGGGAAACACTGCTGTAGTACATTGCCATGTAAGCCTTTAATTGGTAGTTATATGTTTAGCTCTCTCTTTACAGCCCATCGCTACATTTTCTCTATTATATCCAAAATATAAAGTGGTTATTTATTATGCTGAGCTTGCCTTATTGCTCTTTCTGCATAGTTATTAAGGTTAAAACATAAAAATTATGAAGAATATCTATGTTCTTTCAAGTCCAAAGCTGTTTCCTTTCAAGTGACAAAAGTGTCCAAGATACCCAAGTATATTAGCTAATTTTCAGCTCATCATTTTTTATTTATTATTTGCTTGTTTGTTTGTTTCTTGTATTCAGAGGTCAGAAAAATGCAGGGCTACTATTGTACCACTAGAAGGAGCAGTTGAGCAATTCAGTTATAAACTAGTTCATTAGTTCTAGTATCTCTTTGTAGAAAAGAAATAAATCAATATGACTCCAAAGGAGTGAAGTTAAGCCAAAGAATTTTGAACTTCTGTATATATTTTGAACTGGCACAAATCAAATAAATGGTTAACTTGAAAAAACTATTAGATAGATGTTCCACTTTGCCATACAAATTAATGTTTAGGATAATCTCCCTAATCTATCTACCTACCTACCTACGCACGCTTAGTGAAATCCAGGTCCCATTGCATGGGAGTTTTGTCATTGGAACCAGGATTTCGCCCCTAGTCTCCAAAGGGTTCAGTATGGTCAATTTCTTCATTACCCAAACTAAATTTTTGACTTCTCACATTTACTCCCTTAATTAAATTAGTGACCATTCTTTTTGGTAAAACCAGCATGGCTAGTGTATGCTGTACTTTATAAATTAAAGTGGCTACTACACGTACTTTTAAAAATGAATGCTGTGAAAAACTTTCCTTTTTATTCAGCAGTAGTAGAAGGTAGTAGAAATATCCAGTTATGTGCTTTTTAGACCAAATCATTAGTATGTATGCAAAACTGCCTTCTCAGTAATCACATAATTTCTTTTTAAAAATATACAAACGTACGCTTAATGTTTATTCTTCCCAGTTACATTACAACAGAAGCATCCCTCACCCCCACCCCACCTCTCCTTCAGCTAAGATGCAAATTGTCTAAGAGAGAAGTTCTGTCAAAAACGTGTGAAATCATTTGAATGTGGAAAAGGGGAGTTCAGTTTTTCAAATTAGGGATAATTGAATGCAGGTTGTTAGAATGTCACCTTAAAGGCCCATGACCAAGTGAACAGGCATATTTTTGGCTTCCTAAAGCAAAGCGATCCCTTGAATCATTTGAAAGAATTGCTTTCTGTGTCTTTTATTATCACACAGCTGTAAAAGTTAGAGATGAAAAAAACCTATTAGTTCATCCAGTACCCTGAAGTATATTGTCAGTAAATTTTTCCAAGCCAATTTTAAATGACTCATGCAAAGACACTTCAACTCTTTCCCTTGGGAAGCTATTTCACAGTCTAATAGACCTTAATGTTAGGAATTTTTTATATATTTTTTCTCTCCTTTCACCAGACCCACCCCTTTACTTCTTGTCAATAATTCTGCTCCCGGCCATGTGAAGTCCTTTCCCAACTGGCATCCATGAGAGTTTTGCCATCAAATGGGGTCATTCAATAATTATGTGTAAGTATAGAAAGAAAATAAATATCAAGGGTGATATCTAGGCCCCCTTGGTCTTTTATTTATAAACTGTGACATTTTTTTTAAAAAGCTGCAATCAGATCACACAAAGGACTTGTCTAGATTTGGAAAACTTTCACCAGTGTAACTAATTAGTGCAGACCCCTAATGTAGACAAAAGGGAGCTTGCAAGAATGTAAATTAGCAGGGTCAATCACACCTGCTCTAACTAGAGCAGAGCCGTGCATGTATGCTGGAAATTGCCAGCAGTTACCACACCATTACATAAAAACACAGTACAGAGCCTCAGAAACAGTGTTTTCATTCTCAATATTGAGGATACAGACCCCAGGGGACAGGCCATGAGATTTTGCTTTTACACTTTGTCCTGATGGCAGCTGAGAATATGTCACCTTCACTAGATGAACAATACTATGGGAAGCTGACTTTTTAACATGTGGAACTAAGGGTCCAAGAGAAAGATAGAAGGAAGCTGTGGTGGCCACGACTGCTCACTGAGGCACTTTGTATGTGTGGTTTGGAGTTTTAGTGAACTATACAAAATGTCCTGTGCTGGTCTTCTGAGAATGTTGGTATTTCACTATAGTGGAGAGTATTGTTACTTTTCCAGAGACCCAGACAGTAAGCTCATTGGGGCAGGGACTGTCTTTTACCATGTATTTGTACAGAGTCTAGAACAATGGTCTAGCCCTTATCTTTGTTTGGGTTTCTAGGTGCTACTGCAATACAAATAATTACAGTGAATCAAAACATTTCAATCAAACTTTATTTTTAATGCGAAAAGGCCTATGTTTCGAAATGAAGGGGTTTTTTATTTTCTCAATGAAAAACTGAAAAATAAAACCTTTTTTATTATTATTATTTTATTTTTTTAAGTTTTCGGTTTGTCATAAAAAAAAAACCCAGAACATTTCCACAAAGTTTTGGGGCAAAAATAAAAATTTGTCACTTCTTTCTAATGCTTTTTCTGAAAACACTTTTTTCATTACCAGCTCTTCAAATCACCTATTATAATATTAATAACAGTGTTGCTCACTTCTTTAGCCAGGGAAAGGAGTAGGATTGCAGCAAGGACTGTCACGAGACCCATATATATGGCTGCCTCAGACGAAGGCAGCGGTGTATCATGAACAGGATTGAGAAGGCCAGGTACTGTCGCTCTCCCATTAGGATGTGCAGCCAGGTGTAACACAGTAATGGGAAGAAAATCATATGCTTCATCCTAGGAAAAGAAAACATCATCTGCCTGGTGCAAGAGAGAGCGGCACAGGACGTGCATTGGGGAAAGCTTTAAGGAGCGTGGGAAGTACAACTGTGCCCCACTTCAGAAGAAGAGATTAAAAGCAGTTCATTATGTGTTGTGTAGAAAAATCTTCAAAAGGCTTAAAATTAACCTTTGATGTCATCTTGATGGAAAAGCCTTTTTCATTGTATCTGCTTTGTAATCTTTCAGCTGTCTTTCTGAGAGGCTATTCTTCATGCCTTACTGGTGTGAAGCTGTAATGACACCCTACCATTGGCCATCAAGCAGGAGCAAATCTGTGATCAGAGCTGTGTGAATAGGGGATTTTTTTTGTTGTTGTTGTTCATTGGCAATTCTGAAAAATATGGGAGAAAAAATGTTTGGGATTGAACTGAAATTGAATTTATTTAAAATTGTCAGTGAATGGAAAAGCGAAAAGAAATCAGTTTTGAGTCCAACAAAATATTGAGTTCAACTAAAATAAAATGTGTTTATATTTTGAATGCTCTTTTACCCTTTTTAATTTTTTAATTTGAAGGGAATTTCCTAAGTCATTTTGAATCCAAAAATCAAAATGTTTCATCCTAAAAATGCCAAAAACAAAATATTTAGGCTTTTTCAGATGTTGCCAAATCTGCATTTTTTGCTGAAAAATAGTTTTGGGTGAAAAATTTTGCCGAGGTTTCCCTGGGACTTTCCATGCCAACAAGTCCAGGCCTTTCACTTGAGTTAAAGGGGTAACGCCACTGGCTGTTCTGACAGTCATGGCAATTTCCTGTAATCTCTTTGGGAGATATTATTTAATTATGTTTAAGTGTCTTTGAAATCCATTGTATTGTGTGTATGATTGTGGGCCTGAATGATGAAAGGTTTATATTGAACAATCTGGCCCACAAAAATGAACTTTTTGAACAATACAAGTGAAGCAGATGAACTATGTAGTGGGAGGTGAATACAAATCCCCCACCCATTCCATCCTGCCTCTAACTATGCAAAAACTATTCCCTTTGAAACTATGCCCTAAGGAATGGGTGTTTGATGATTACCGGATCCCAGGGTTCCAAAATCAAAAGGCCAAACTATATAAAGGAATGACTCACAGATTCATGGGTGTTCTTGTTCTGAGCTAACAGCTAGCATGAACTTGTAACTGCAGAAAAACCCCTGTGTGGGGTTTGAAGGGCTGATCACCTGCCAGGCCCCTCATTGGTGTTGGAGGTGATCTCTGGTAATTAGCATGCATACAGGATTTTTTTAATAGTTTTTAATATGTTTTCTCTGTGATGCTTTCACCTTAAGAATAAATTTACTTGCTTAGAAAGGGCTGTATGGTAACTTTTAACTGTGGAAATGATGCTTTTTATAGCCATTGAGGAGAAAGAAAAGCAAGCTACTTAGAACAGCCTGACGTGCTGGGGAACTCAGTGTAGGCAGGAAACTTCAGTGCAACTGGATAAACCCTGGTCAAGAGGGAGAGAGACATGGGTCTCCCCCCAAGAAAGGCTGAGGAGCTGGAAGCCTAGAGTGGGTGTCCTTGGCAGACCACAGAGGGGGAATACTGGTGTAGTTGCTGTGACACTTTCTTGGGACATATAGAACTGTAAGCCATTTTGTTCCCCTCTGCCTCACCAAGAGACAGCTTTCTTGGAGTTTTAACTGTGTGTTTAAACTCCTGCTGCTCTATTTTGTCCACCTCACCAGCAAACTCCTTGAGATGTTGACAGTCTTAACCTTGCCTTATAGGTAACAGCCAGTGAACTCCCATTTCCGAACCCCCTGGAAAAGAGTTCCTCTGCAGTACCCACCCCCTACCACTGGGCAATCCCAGAAATTACCAAATCCCCTGCCTTCAGAGAGACAGTGCAACACCAGCCTGTTAGTTTACCTGAGGAACCACACTTTACTTTAAGATATACCGCCGATATGATCGTATGGTAAAATTTAAAAAAATGTATTAAAGAACAGGGATTTACATGAGAGTAAGCAAGAATAATAGAAACACCAAATATGGCTACAAATAAAACATGCTTATTTGTGTCTAAAATTTAACAGATCACAATCCTGGCCTCAGGCAATTTCTCAGTTACAGCCAGTTTTCATAGTCCTCAACCCACATGGCTGCAGCGATCCACCATTCACAGATCCCAAAAGTGCTGACCTCTTTGTCCCCCAAGCGATAGATAACCTCAGTGTCTGTTACCCCTCTCCTTATAGTTCAAAAAACCTTTGAAATGTGTTTTGAAAAGGAACCCCCCCAGACAAAGTTCTTCTTTCATCCTGCTTGTTCCTCAGGGTGCAGGAGCCATGTCCCTTTTCCATCCTCTTGTCAATTAGCTTTTTTCATTGGTCTGATTACTTCATCTTAGATGCAAACGTTCTTTCATTGTCTCTGGCTTACAAAGCTTCACTCAGGCAGACTGACAAATCCACATTTCCTTGTCTAAGGCATACCTGTTCATCCACTCTACTCAGATTGTTTGGTCTGAACAGATTTTAGACACATTTCCAGCACAAATACCTAAATCTTTATACACTAGCCATAAATACATCACACAATAATATTAATGACCAGAAAGTCACCAGTTTTCATTTGATACCCTACAAGTTACTTTTTGGATAAAATTAATGATAACAGTGTCGTGACAGGCCTTGAAAAAATTGTATTTACAGAACAGTGAGCACTTTGACATTGAGGGGCTCTTACGGTCACAGTTGCCCTGAACTGTGGCGGCTGGTTGCAGTGGTAGCTTACACCCTCTGTGACCCAGATATAAAAGGGGATCAAAATAAATATAGCCACTGTGTTACACAGATTGTTTATGGAAGAACCGGAGAAGAATAAGCAGTTACCTAAATACAGTTCTGACTACCATAATGAATACAGACAATTCGACAAGTGGTTGGGAGGCAGGTTGTCTTCCTGGCCCTGTCACTAAGAGTCATATTCGTAATCTATACCTACCTGCCAGGAATATTGTAAGAATTAATAAGTGTTGTAAGATACTTTGAGATTCTTAATTACAAGATGTTAGAGAAGTGCAGAATATTGTCAGAGAAGCTCTTATTGTTGTGCTCACGTTATTCATAGCCATAGTGCAAGAGAAGGAATGGCAGATTGCATATGTGGAAGTCAGAGTTCTAATATATAAAATATCGCTGAATTCTCCAGCCCAACCTTCTCCCTTTGAGCAGCTCCCATTAGGCAAATGTTACCATAACCCCTGTTCCCATTCTTTTGCCACCAGTCTGAGAATATAATAGCAAGAGTGATCTCTTAAGACACTGTTGAAGATTTTTGAAAGATTTGGTCTTTAAATTGCCCCCTCTCATCTGGCCTAAACGCATTTTTCTCTGCTGATTTCTAGGACAGTCTGCATTTCCCTTTTTCTCAAGCTTCTCACTTACTACCAGCTTCCATTCTTAACTTAGTTAGGAAGCAGCTTTAAAAAAAGACCAGGAAAGCAAAAACCATCAGTCAAATCTGTTGGGGCTTCCTGCAACTTAAAAACAAACATTGCTTGATTTCAACTTGCTGTAGCAGAAAACAGAAACACAAACATGTTTACCCAGCTTCTCCCTCTCTGACTCCTGGCTTGGGTATTGCTTTAGAGTGCATGCATTCATTAGCAGGGTTGACTGATAATTCTCATCATTCACTTCAAATGTGCACTGATGTGTCATTAATTAGGATTAATCAGGAAATTGCCATATAAATACAATGACTATGGGGGCCTATATATGGCTCATTAAGCTAATATAGCTTAAGAAATTGACTGGACTTTCAAATGTGTTAGCAACTGTACACTGTAAGAATAACTGATTAAAACTCAACTAACCTACTCTCAAGCAAATAAGAAAAAACCACAGGGTATTTTCTGCCTCAAAATATGAAGAACAATGCAAAAGTACAGAGAAAATGCAGAGCCAGAAGCTAAAAAATTGAGCAAAACGTATCAGGTACTAGAGAAAAACTATGAATTTTGCCTTTATTATTTGTTTGTTTACAGGAGCACCCATAGTGTGCCAGGCACTATACACATCAAAAAGAAGTCAAGTTCTCTGCCCCAAAGAGCTTACAATAAAAAAGTACTCTTCTATTAGAAGGAGGCATATGCAGCTGCATTGCAAAAAGCACAGAAATCACCTGCTAAGGTACATGATTTTAATAGATTTTCGTTACTAGGGGGTGGATCAGTGCTATGTTTTAACAATGATTCAGGATCCACCTCAGCCTCTGCACCATTGTTAGCTCATAAGATTCGTCAGAAGAGATGTGGTGGTGCCATACAGAATAGATAGTTATCGATTTCAGTAGCTACTGTCAAAAACCCAATGTGAATGGTGGTGAAAGTGTTGCACCAGGGGACAAGAATCAAAATGTATGTTAATGGACTGCTCTCCCAGAACTGCTCACCTAAAGGCAGGAGTCCTTTTGGAGTAGGAGCATCTGGGCTCTGTCTCTGTGTTGGGGCCCCACACACCCCTTGGTTGGTGCTTTGTTTTTTGTTTTTGTTTTTTGAGGATTCCATACAGTTTCAAATGTCCATTTTTTTATAAAAATAGATTACAGTATAAGAGTCATGGTCCAGATGGCTATAGTAATGTTACTGTGAGCTGCAATGTTTGGGACCACTGCTGAAGAATACTGTGATATGTTTTTTACAAGAGATGGTGTGCAGACTAGTGAGAGCTTTGAGTCCCAGAAGGTGTTGGGGGCAGTTTCTGTCCTGGAGTCATTGTCACAAGTGGGACTGCATTTCTGTAAGTCCTTCCTGGCTCCATAGGGAAAAAGTTGCAGGGTGCACCAATAAACCTATTGGGCTCATACAGCTTTTTGCCAAGCTTTAGCAAGCTCAGTTTGATGAGGGTTGCAGGACTGATTGTCTGAGTCCTCTTTAGCAAGGCACTAGGGGCTCTTGTCAAAATTTAATCAACATTGGAATCTTTATCCAGTGATGACCGGTTTTCAGAATGCAGAATATGAAAATCAGCACACTCCTGCTGTGTTAATCAGAGACTTTCAAATAGCTGCATTAGCATACATTGTTTGAATAAGTACTTTCTCTACATGACATTGGCCTTTCCAGTCTCAGGCTCGAAGATTCAGTAAGTTGTCTCAGTAGTACTGGTGATATTTGTGACAGAAGGTGTGTAAAGGCTATGTGATGTAATGGATTCCAAAACCAATACTAATAGAAAGTCTCACATAGAGACTCAGGTGACCCTACTACTTTAAGACCGAAGGTTAAAGGTGATTTCCTTTCAGAGCCAGCCAGCTTGACTGATGAGCTACACTCCAGTACAGACTTCAGTGTAATGGAGAAAACGAAATAAACCACAAAAAGAGAATTTGAACATACAGAGTTATAAATACCATTAAATGCTATCAAGCCATTCCTTTCTTAGCTGTTTCCACACATTTCAGAGGCCCGTCAAACAATGGGACCTAAGAAAATACCAGTATATTAGAGGATAAAAATCTTCATAGATGAGACTCTAAATAATTTGGTCTTTGTTGATATGCTATTACTCCTAGGGATACTGTTCACGGATAACAAAGGAATGACCTATAAAACTATTTTAAATGCTATACAATTCTCAGCTCAATATTTATTGGTTCACCCTCCTTTAAATGGGAAATGCAAACACATCAGATATCTACTGTCTATGAGCATCTCTGAATTTCTCACCTAAAATGCAATGTTTTTATCTTCCTATGGTAAGAAGGGACGGGATAATCCATTTGTACAAAATAAGAATTGACGGAACCTCTGCCTTTCCCTAGAATCAGGGCCTGATCCACTCCAGTGTCACACCCTTGCAGCTCCACAAACCCAGTGCAGTTGCACTACCATGAGACTGGAATTACATATTATTGAGCATAGATAAAAGTTCATTACTAAATATGCCCTGCCACTTGTCCACGTCATTTTTTTTTTTTTTTTTTTGGTCCTGGTTCTGCTCAGGACTGAAAACGGAAGTGCCAAAATACCATCAGATAATCCCATGTTATCTCAGGAGCATTTGTTCCTCTACAGAGCTACTCACATGTAAGGGACAAGAAATGCTGAATTGTTCCTTCCCATTCTCCCCTATAGGTGGGATATGGCACACTTCACATGTGGAAGTAACAGGCGGTTTTCTCCCCAAAACCAGCAGATCCCCTGAAAGCTGCCGGGGGGGGCCTTGGACTTTGGTCTTATGTTTCTGGACCGTATAATGTTGCTTTTTAGTCCCCTCTGGCCTCTTGACACCAAGGTTGCTGAAGGAGCAATGCTAACAGAGGCTCCTTCCTTGGCCACTGCCTTAGAACCTTCCCCTGGGGGAGGTGGCGTAACACATAGGAGGGCATGGGTTAGTGAATGTCGATAAGCTCAGCTATATCTCAGGCTCTAAAATCTCCCAGGGCAAGCGGGATAATGCCATCCCTTTGGCCCGACCCTTTCTTCGGCTGCTGATCCTGACTCATACAGAGTCCTCATATTGTGGTTTCTGTGGATCTGAATCAGGCTCTATACTGCTAAAGGGATTGAAGGAGGGGGACATCAAAAAGGATTTACTGTAACCTAATTATGATCTAGCGTCCTCCCTGCCAGGCCCCCCTCATATTTATAAGGCTGTGATCAGAAAAAATAAAGGGAGTAAATGGTGTTTTAGTTTTGGTAATGCTATCAGCAGCAAGTTTTCTTTTTTAATTATGAGCTAACGATGCTTTGGAAGATAAGGACTTGACCTTTATGGGACTCCTACCATTCCAGAGAAAACTGTTTGGTAAATTCATTAATTCACTCAAGAGGAGGCTCATGGAGCTTAAATGCCAACTGAACATGTGAAATATCAGGCTCTACAGTGAAGTTTGCACAGCTGCCATGCTGGGTTAGCAGGGGGCAACTATCACCGCAGCTCAGAATTATAGGTAAACACAAGCTGAGATCAAAACTACATTTCTGCTATTTGCCCCAGCCTTGGTTCTCTCTTTCCCATGTTTCTCTTTTCTCTCCATTCCTCCTCTTGCTTTTTATCTTCTCCCCTTTCTCTTTTTTTTTTGTATGAAGTTAACCTGTTCATATTTAAATTGCCTTGAATGAGGAAGTCAACTTTAATTTAGTCCATTCAAGCCAGTTACAATAATAAGAATTTCAGATTAAATCTTTTTAAACTGGGCTGGTTGTCATGTAATTTGATTTTCAAATTGATATGGATTTTTAAACATTTCCAAAAAAATCAGAAACTATTTATCCTTATCATAATGACTGGAATGCAGAGACAGACTAAACTCTTGGACAGTATAACTCTGTATGAGATACTACAGAGTATGTAAACATTAACATTTTTGATTTAAAAAACTAGAATTATATAAAATTAACTTGGCACACATTAAATGGATTAAAAGCTGGCTAACTAATAGGTCTCAGAATGTAACTGTAAATAGGGAATCATCATCGATTGGGTGTGTTTCCAGTCCTGCAGGGGTCTGTTATTGGACCTGGAAGAAAACATAAAATTATTCCTGATAAAGTATGCAGATGACACAAATATTGTGGTAGTGGTAAATAACAAAGACGATAGATCACTAACCCAGAGCAATGTGGATCGCTTGGTAAACTGGGCACAAGCAAACAACATGCGTTTTAATAAGGTTAAATGTAAACATATAATCTAGAAACAAAGAATGTAGCCTATACTTAAAGGATGGGGGACTTACTCCTGGGAAGCAGTGACTCTGAAAAAGGTTTGGGTGTCATGGTGGATAATCAGCTAGACATGAACTCCCAGTGTGACGCTGTAGCCAAAAGGGCTAATGCCATCCTTAGATGCATAAACTCTCAAGTAGGAGTAGACTGGTTATTTGACCTCTGTATTTGGCAGTGGTGTAACTGCTGGTGGAATACTGTGTCCAGTTCTGGTGTCTGCAATTCAAGAAGGAACTTGAAAAATTGGAGCGGGTTCAGGGAAAGTCCATGAGAATGATTAAAGGAATAGAAAACATGCCTTATATTGATAGACTCAAGGAGCTCAATCTAGTTCTTGTAACAAAACCAAGGTTAAAGGGTGACTTGATTACAATATACAGAGCAAATATTTAATATGGGGTTCTTCAATCTAGCAGAGAAAAGTACAACATGATCCAATGTCTGGAAGCTGAAGATAGACAAATTCAGATTGGAAATTAGGTGTAACTTTTTAACACTGAGGGTAATTAAATACTCAAACAACTTACCAAAGGTTGTGGTGGATTCTCTGTCACTTACAATTTTTATATCAAGATTGGATGATGTTCTAAAAGATATTTGCTAGGAATTATTTGCAGGAAGTTCTATGTCCTGTATTATAGAAGAGGATAGAACTAGATGATCACTATGATCCCATTTAGCCTTGGACTTTATGATTCTGTGAACACAAGCCAGACCTGTACAATGGCTAGTGATACAAAAAAGCCAACAATATCACAGATGAATTGGTGCTGATTTGCTCTTGTATAGTAGGTACCTAAGCAGAAAACCTCCATTCTGTACCTTGAGCTCAGCACTAATTTTTAGCTTTCTCTGTAATGCTCTGCTTTGATGTTGGGCTACTCATATAGAAGCAGTTAGCTCTGCTTTGGCATTAAATACCTTTTAAAAAAAAACAACCTGCCTACCTTAAACAGATCTTGAGAACTATCAGTCCACAGTGTGAGATCTTATCACCACTTGAGTTTCATTATGCCACCTGAAAAGGAGGCTTTACCTACTGAGCACCACAGATGGGACCCATTCAAAAAGCATAAAGCTTCCCAGTAATCGATTTTGCAAGGCATAAAGACAGACAAGGACCTTTGAGCTAAATTTACAAACTCTGGTGCCTAAATTCAGGCACAGACATAGCTATACCAACGCTCTGATTGTTGGAGGTTCTGAGCTCGCACATTTTACTTCAGTGAGAACCGTGCCTGCTCAGCGGCTCTGAAATGGGGCTCTTGGTTCACATTCACAGGGCCCTGTGAGTGCTGCTTTTCTGGACATGCCCTGAATGAATGAATGAAAAGAAGAAGTTACGTGAGTTTTTAATAGAAGCTAAACAACTGACTTGGAAATTTTTAGAAGTATGTAGCTTTGTTGTAAAGGTGCTCAGATACTGTGCTGATGATTACAGTATAAATATTCATAGTAAACTAGGTGAAAGATTATCTGGTTTGTGACGGGAAAAAATGACACACTGCGAGATTTAGAAGGTAACACAGCAAGAATGTTAAGGTAAATATTTGTTTATCTATGAGGTTTGGTGAGCTTCTGTGCAAGATTGATGGATTTTAATACTGTTGACTGAAGAGAGCATGAGTTCCTCTGAGGATGAATTTGAATTCATACATTCTTCTTGTATTGATTTGAAGGGAAAAAAGCTAATTCTGGAACAAATACCTGTAACTGTCCTTTAAGAGAGTATTTCAAAATAAGGAAGTTCAAATTTTATATACATTTTCTGCCCTCGAGTTTTCTTTAAAAGATCATTTATCCTGCTTTTTTCCTGCACCTAGTCCCCTGGATGCAAGATTAAACAGAGGCCTTGATCCTCAAAGGTATTTTGATACCTAATTCCCAATGAAATCAATCCACAGGAATAATTGATTTCAATGGGAATGAAGGGCCGAAATACATTTGAGGATCTGGGCCAGATGGTATGAGCCAAATCCTGCCTGTCTTACACATATAAATTGTCGCGTTGCAATAAAAAAGGACTCCTTGTGCATAGTAAGTAAAGCCAGAAAAACTGGTCTTTGTAAAATTTTTCCTTGTTTCTTTGCTTCCTTTTTCTTCTTTTAAATCTCAGTGACAATGGACACTTCAAGCTTAGGTTTCACAATCTGGCATGCAATTCAACTTTACATTACACAGAAATAGTAGAAACTAGGGCAGTCTTTTCAAAACTTGAAGCTTATGACTAGGAATTGAATCAAAAAAATTGATAAGGGAAGCAAAAGACCACAAGACAGCCTCCATAGCCATCACAGTTAAGGAAAATAAGGAGTTTTTAAAATATACCAAGAACAAAAGAAATCCTAACAAAGGTACTGGTCCATTACTAGATAGAAATAAGAGCACTGTCAGTAATAATTCAGAAAAAGCAGAAGTGTACAATGAATATTTCAGTTCTATATTTGAAAAAAATTGTATTCATATTGCATGATGATGAGAATAAAATACTTTCCATTCTAGCAACTAGTAACTAAGATCAATGATAAAGTTTGACATTTTTAGATCAGCAGGTCTGGATAATTTGCATGCAACAGTTTTTTAAAGAGCTGGCCAAGGGGCTCTCGAGACCATGAATGTTGATTTTTAATAAGTCTTGAAACACTGGGGAAGAAAGTTAATGCTGTGCCAATATATAAAAAGGGTAAAACAGATGATCCGCGTAATTATACAGCTGTCAGCCTGATACCGATCCCCCACAAAATAATGGAACTGCTGATACAGAACTCAATCAATAAAAGATGAAAGGATGTTAATATAATTAATGCTAATCAACATGGGTTCACAGAAACTAGATCTTGTCAAAATATCTTCATTTCTTTATGCAGTGTAGTTGTAGCCATATATGTCCCAGGATATTAGGATATATTAAAATATATCATTTCTTTATGAGATTGCAAGTTTTATTGATAAAGGTAATAGTACTGATATACTGAGACTCTGATAAGGTTGTGTCAGATTTTGTATCACATGGCATTTTGATTAAGAAACCAGAACAATGCAAAATCATGGCACATATTAAAGAGATGAAAATGTCGAACTAATAGGTCTCAAAATGTAATTGTAAATGGTAAATCATCATCAAGCAGCTCTGATTTTAGTGGGATCCCACAGGGACTGGTTCACAGCCCTATGCTATTTAATATTTTTATCAGTGACCTTCAAGAAAACATAAAATAATCATTGATAAAGTTTGCAGCTGACACAAATTTTGGGGGAGTAATAAATAATGAAGAGGATATGTTACTGATACAGAGTGATCTGAATCGCTTGGTAGGCTGGGCGGAAGCACACAATATGCATTTTAATATGGCTAAAGTAAATGTGTATCTCTAGAAACAAAGAATGTAGGCCATACTCACAGGATGGGGGACTCTATCTTGGGAAGCAATTACTCTGAAAAAGACTTGGGAGTCATGATGAATAATCAGCTGAATAATCAACCACAGCTATTGAACTTGAAGCAGGAATTAATTCGGGGAAGTTCTATGACCTGTGTTATGCAGGATGTCAGACTATATGACAGAATGGTCCCTTTGGCCTTAAAATCTATGACTCCATGAAAATTCATATTTAAGCATCTAAGTAAGTGGCCTGGTTTTTATAGGTACTGAACAGATGCAACTCCCACAGTATATCATTTTTGGAACTATATCCTGAGTACTTACTACCTCTGAAAATCAGGCCACTTACTTGGGTACTAAAGGATTCAAGTGCCTCATGTTAGTCATCTAAATTTAACAGAGTTGTCTTGGATACAATAACCTCCTTACGAAAGTGTTAATGAGAGGCAGCCCTAGTGGTGGCACTGTATTGTTACACATAACCTTACAAAGTTCTTTTGCACAGCATGCAAGCAAGTTTTTAGTCTTGGAAGAAAATGCTGTGGTTTTGTGTGGTTTGTGATGCAGGCTTTGTGGAGGATCTGGGGCAAGCAGCAAGGGAGTTTGTCATCCGCTTAATCTCTCTAACTAGAGCTAATTCTTGAAACAGAGGTGCTCACTGGGAGCCACAATTGTCTGACGTCCCTGACTCAGGGATTTGTTGCATGCCGTTTGTGACCACTTCTGTTCTAGGAGTCATGTCTGTATGTGAGTAAAACAAGTTGCACTAAGAATATACCCAGACTCCATGTTACCTGAGTACTCCTTCAACAGGAAACTAACATACAGGACCTCAGCTTCCGCTACCACTCAGCAGAAACAAAAAATAGGACAGGCGTCAATAAAAACAACAACTTGGCTACAGATTCATAAAACCAGAACTATAACAATAAAAAGGCTCATAATGCACAAAACATTTTGATGAAACACCCGCTAGACTTCAATAAGACATGCAAATGTGTGAACCATCCATTCTGAAGCTTTGTTCTCTTTGTGACTAGAGTTTCAGTTACAGACAGGAAGTTCTAATATGTAAATAGGATATGACATGAAAACCTGTTTTGGAATATAAGAAATCCAGTGGGTCTTGACATTCTTGCATTTCCTAAATTGAAATCAAGCTGAGACCATAAAAAGAGGAATGCAGATATTTTTGAAAATCAGTCCCTGCATGGGAAACTGAAAGAGACTGATTTTCCCCAGTCTTGCAATGTGTGTGCTCACTTCCGCACTCACTCTCAACAATGGTGGTGCTTTAGACCTTTTAAACACTTTAATGCAATCATCATAGTACTGATCCTGCAAAGACTTACACAGAGGCTTCATTTTAAGCACATGAATAGTCCCACTTAGTCCTACTAAGTTAAGCAGCTGTATAAGCGTTTGCGGGAAGGGCCCGCGTTCCCAAACCCTTTATTCATTGCTTTGGTAAAATGTTAGCACTTACAGGCACATGAATATTCCCACTGGAATGGAAAATCAGGCCCATATGGTCCAGAACTATGGATGTGATCCAAAGCCCATTGAAGTCAATGGTCCTACTTGCAAAGTTTGTGATTAAGTTCTCTGCTAGCTCAGAGTAATAACCTTTTCTCACTGCTTAGTGCCTCCAGTTCTTTGCATGTGTGGTGCTGGTAACAGAACATTTAGGAGAAATAACCATATTAAGAAAGAATAAGAATAAAAATCCTTACCTGTAAAAATGTGAACCCAAACTCTAAAATCCTCAGAAACCAAAATGTAAGAGATATGTCACGCTCCATAGTTCCTATATTGTTTCAGCATAAACATTTCTTAACGTGGGGGCATAATCCAAAACCCAGTGAAGTTAATGGAAGTCTTTCCATTGCCTTCAGTGGGCTTTGAATCAGGCCCATATTTATGGATTTTACAGGCCTGATTCTCCACTCAGTCAATCCATTGATTTGGGTAGAGCTACTCCTGATTTACACCAGTGATAACAAGTGGAGAGTCAGGTTCTGTGTTCCATGTTACAGTTCTATTGATCTCTATGCTCTGTTTGATTATGTATTAACACAACAAAAATCCACCAGAGTTTAAAACTCATAGATCACAGATGTTACAAAGGGTCACCATAGATCGAAGGTGCAGCCAAACTCCTATTCCACCTTCGCATGAAGATAAATTGTGTTTTTAAATTCTTGTAATGAAGTTACATTTATCACTTTCCTGCTGCCTTTTCTTTCCATCCTCTGCTACAATCCTGTCATCTTTACAGCTGATGTCATTGAACTTGAATTTTTCTTCAGTCATACTACCAACTAAGTGAGATGAATGAAATCAATATTCTTCCCTTTACAGGTGAAATGAGTTTAGTGACACATAATAGTAGTGTACCTTCTTCTTTTTCTCCATCTCCATACTACTATCCATCAATGTGTTGGGCTTGGCACATGAATGAACATATGTTAATATGAGATTTCAAGCAACAGTCCCCTCTAATGTAATGAAATCTTTCAGTCTTTGATCTTGAAAGCCTATTCCTGGATCTACACACCTTCTCCCCCTCCCCCCCGAATATATAGCTATTATTGTTATACTGCTCCAACGGTGCCCAAGTTGGTTAGTGTGTTCTTTGACTGGTGAAATTGACCTGGAGGCACTCTACACTGAGAGGCCTGACCATTGAAAAAGGGAAATGCCCCAGGGAATGGAAATGTAAAACTTGTAAAAAAGGGCACTTAATTTTTCAGTAGTCTGCTGGGCTTTATCCAGAGCCGTGCTCCATTAAAGGACGGTCACTTACCATAGTAAATGAAGCCTTGCTATAGTCCTTGTCAGAACTGTGACTCATATTACTCTGTTCTGAGAATGAATGTACCCTGTAGATTGACAAACAGGAGATGCTGAAGTGTGAAGCAGTTAACACTGCTCTACAAGAACCAAAAATGCCACCTCTTTAACTCACCCCTTCTCCCTGGCTGCTCAGAAACTATGACTTCCACCAACTTTGTTCATGCTTAAAGTTTATTGAATTAATCCTTGAACAAGGCCTATCCATGCACCACTTAACCCATCACTTAAATCCTCTTTTGGGTGCATAAGTGGTGCCTATGCTTTGGGCTGGCCCTTTGCACTGGGATACATTTCATCCATTACATATAAATAAAATAAACTATAGATTTTTTTAAAAAAATATGTAAACTGCTTTAATGTTACATTTGTGAGTGATGGTAAAGAGGACTTACCTGCTGTCTGAAGTCTGTAAATTGAAAGCATGATCAAACAGCCTCTTTAGCTAATCACAATGCAGGGTTACTCAAAAAAGTTTCAGAAGACCCTTGTTTATAACATAAAAAAACATGTATTCTTTCTGTGGGTGAAAACATGCCAGCTGGAGCTAACTAATGAACCCCCAAAAGAGCATTTTTACAACTCGAGTTTGAATGTTATCCAGCCATTTGTCATAGATTGACACTGTAACAGTCATGGTAATGGAAAGCCATCGATAATCTCCCTCCGTGCCGATGCAAACAGTATACAGTATCATCCAACAGTAATTGGCAAACCAAAAATGTCTAAAGGTTCAGTTCAGTTTGGAGAAGCACCCAAAAGTTCAGAAGCTTAATTAAATTGCCTAATCCACTATAGTCTGCAAATTTCAGCCAGAAATAACATGAGAAAATGGCTTGTTAATAGTATTCAGTGCTGTTCTTGTGCTGGCCAAAGACAGAATGTGCATTGGTGAACAAAATAATTTTACTAATCAATCCCTCTCAAACTTCTAAAAGGTCAAATTTCAGCCTGGGGCAACAGTTCAAATCTATTCATATTTCACTGGATCCAGTTCATTCTTCTACATCAGCTTCAATTCATTGTGTATTTAATTCACAAAAAGCCAGTTTTTAATTATTACTGTTTTATATTGATGTATGCAGCCTTGTACATCAGATAAACTGTGCCATACAGACAACAGGAGACCTGCCCATATACTGTACTCTATGGTCCCAATCTAACTTCCACTGAAGTCACTGGAAAGACTCAGGCTGACATCCCTGGAAGGCCAACAGGACGTACAGTCGAACAAACATAGAGTGTGAAATCTTGGTCCCATTGAAGTCAGTGGCAAAACTCTAATTGACTTCAACGGAGCCAGCATTGCAACCAGAATGAGGCTTGATCTTTAAAGCTGTAAAGCTTCAAGAAACAGATGGGTCTTCAAAAGTGATGGTAGGAGAAGGAGGAAAGCAATCGGCTACTATTAATTGGGAGGCGTTTCCAGGCATAAGGGGATGAACTGGAAGAGAGCAGAAGTAAAGGAGACAATAGGGATAGTAAGGATAGAAGCTTCAGTGCATCAAAGAGACTGGGACAGGAAGTAGGCGAAGATGAGAAAGGAGACAGCAGAGTGCAGGAGGTCAGACTAGATTATCATGATGATCCCTTCTGACCTTAAAGTCTATGAGAGTTAGTATATGGAACCGACGCAGACTACCTTTTGTATACTTGTGATGGGGGAGGGGGTTGTGCCAAGTGCAGAAGCAATAAACTTTGATGTGTGGCTTTTTTTTACTCCTAATCATGCCTCTGGAGTATTTAATGCCTCAATAGACAGAAAAAACCCTAGGGTCCCATGTTCATTTAAATTCAATTAAAATATACAGGCTTTGCAAAATATACATAAATAGGCAGCCACATTTTGCAGAAATAACTGCTTATCCATGCATTTTTTAGCTCATTATAAGACGACGCATGGAATCCAACTTTAAATAAAGGCTGTAAGAGAACAAAATTACGCCGCCATCAAAAGCCTTCACGAACTAGATACATTCTGCTTTATTAAGCTTTCTTTATGTACTGTGAATCAGCAAAGCATTCAACTTCAACTATGAGCCACGATACTTACTGTAAAATCCTGAGGGCAAGTATTTTCTGCCAGAGCACAATGTAAGTGAACTGTAGGTTTTAGTCTTCGCTCTGCTAAACCAAGCTTGACAGAAGGTGTTTCTTGCAACCATTTTGGATTTCCTTTGACAGCAGCTACAAAGAACATGGGGAAATGGCATGTAATACAGCTCAGTGCTACAGAGAATCATCAGTCCATGGGATATTCTTCCAGGGATATATGAATGTTCCTGAGAATTCTGTATTCAAACTAGAATGTATTTGATTATATGCATTAGATTTGTACGCAGCAATTCTACAAGGTGCTGGCGGAGATATACAATGTTCAAATGTGGGGAGTGGAATTCTTTGCAAACAGCATGATTTTGAGTGTGATTATTCTCACTTCACTCTTTTGCATTTGTTTTTTCTTTAGCAACAGGGCCTGACAGTGATCAAGAGCTTTGCGATAGACAAACACCTGAAATAACAGGTGTGATTTGCAGGTCAGAGAATCTAATCGATCACCATCAGAATATACTACTGTTCTCTCCAGCCTCAGAATCTCAGTTCCAGCAGTTTCACTTTGGTGGGGCTATAAGATCTACTGGGAGCCAGTGACTTTATCTAAATGACTAGTCCCACTTAGATGTCGCTTAGAAAGTGAGCCTGTGGTCCACATTTTGTCTGCTTTCATTTCACTTTATGCTACGGGGGCTGGGGAGGGATAGCTCAGTGGTTTGAGCATTGGCCTGCTAAACCCAGAGTTGCGAGTTCAATCCTTGAGGGGGTCCATTTAGGGATCTGGGGCAAAAATTGGGGATTGGTCCTGCTTTGAGCAGAGGCTTGGACTAGATGACCTCCTGAGGTCCCTTCCAACCCTGATATTCTGTGATACTCACCGGGGAGGACACAAGAAGGCATTAGACATATCAGGGCCAACAACTATTTCCTCACGGAGTAGCAGCAACTCTAAGACAGCAATACTGATGAATTTCAGAAGCCTTAACATACACCCACCTGTTTGCAACCAGGGACATAGATTCTGGACTAGACCTAACAGGCTGCTGACTGGAACAACCACAGTGGCTGCCACAATACAGAAATTTGGTTCAGCCTAATCTTCATAACGTGACTGCAGAACAGCAGTGCAGACAGTCAGATGTGTTGGAGGAGTGCACAATGAGAAAGTTGGAGGATGGAGTGCAACCTTTTACTACCCTCGATGATGTAGCAGTTACATGGCTTAACAATCTAGATATCAACTTGTGATGCGTACAAAAGAAGACGAACCAGGGGGCAATTAATTCTCTGGCTTAAATTTTTCCAGGCCTGTGGTTGTCTTTAAGGTCTAGCTCATTAGTTTACAGACTGCAGTCATCGAGCTATAGCCTGGAACTAGTGAGTTCACTGTACAGCCTGGATGCCTTACACCTCTGGAAAGCTGATTTATGAGTGAGCAGCAATGGACATACTTATGAGCTGTTGTTGAAAATGTACTTATATTCTTTAAATGTCTTCTTCAAAGTTTTCTGGGGTCAGTCTCCTTGGAATATTGTTTGCTATGAATTTCAGACCAGGGTGATGACAATAAGAAAGGAATAGTTTAATGTGTTGCAATTCCTGAGAGGGTCTGATAAAGTGGAACATAGATCAACAATAATATTAGTTTCAGAGTAGCAGCCGTGTTAGTCTGTATCCGCAAAAAGAACAGGAGGACTTGTGGCACCTAAGAGACTAACAAATTTATTTGAGCATAAGCTTTCGTGAGCTACAGCTCACTTCATTGGATGATGTGGCTCACAAAAGCTTATGCTCAAATAAATTTGTTAGTCTCTAAGGTGCCACAAGTACTCCTTTTTTTAATAATATTAGTGATGCTACTATTACCATTTATTCAATTATTAATGTATTTATTTATCAAGCCCTCAAAAATGATATAACAGAAAATATTGAGGTCGGTCCTTGGTATGAATTCCTTACACTCTCAACACTAGTAAACGCATCTCTTTATACAGAGATATTTCTTAGGTATAGTACTCAAGTCAACTCCCTTTGAAGTGAGGAGTGGGCCATAGTGAGAGACTTTGACAAATCTCCATTATAAATAATAGTAAATGATATTGGACTTGAGCTGACTCCCACTGAAGACAATAGAAAGACTCCAACTGATTTCAATGAAAGCAATGTATAAATAAGATTAAAAATGTCTATCACCTCTATCAGTCACAGTGCTGCAGTGAAAGATAATGTGAAATCATTCATGTCCACGCTATAGAGTCATTTCTTTGCCTTAGCTACAAGGATACAAGAGCTGAAAGAGTTTTGTTTTGCTTTTCTTTTTTACTTTCTCACAACCTCTCTAAATCATCCTGCGACACGAGCTAGCTCCAGTATCTAGGTGGCTCTAATCAGCTCCAGCATTACAGTGAGAGCTGCTAAGACAAGAAAAAGAGCGCTCCAAGAATCACTGGGATTACTTTGTGGACAATTAAAGTGGTGTGAGTCTTGTCAGAGTGCTATGAATTATTCTTTCAGGATGTAACAAAATGTAAAAGTCTTTCCCAGCAATGCAAACTTCTGTTTTAATGAGATCTGCAAAGAAAAATGTCTAAGGTCTTGTAACAAATGATTTCTTCCAGTATTCTGAGAGATTTTAGGAAGAATTTAAAAAAATAACAAAATGCGACAGGTTAGTTAAAAATAACATTACTTTCCGAGATCAAATATAGTGGGGACTCAAGTTAACTTTTCTTGCCAAATGAAATTTTGCAACGTGCTTATCTGATATATCACAAGTTAATTCAAAACCTAGCATACATCATTGCTTTCATATTCTGCTCAGAGAAATAATTTGGTTTCTCTGACAGCAATTAACAAACCTTTCTAAGCAATTTGTGTTTGAACCATTTATTGTTCACAGTTGACTGCTGTCAAATATATGACGGTATATGAGACTAATAATATTTAATTTCCTACCTTCTATGGGTATTGTGAGGATTTCTTTATTAATGGTTGTAAAGTGCTTTCAAGATGAAAAACAGTAGATTGCGTAAATGCTGAGTATTGCTATTATTGCTGGCTGTCATTAAAGTGGTTTCCCAGCCAGCCAGAGGATGTTGAAGAACTATATACATTTTAGGCTAGCCTCCTACCATGTTTTCTGCTTGGTGTTGACCATAGAAATTCAGTTTGTCAACTCTGTAACTCTGTGGGCAGTTAGAGAACTTGTGGGACTAAGACATCAAAAGATACATGAGTGAAAGTGAAGCAACTGAAAGGGAAGGTGATTTTAATCCGTTTGCTTAAAATTTGTGTGGGGGAGAAGTTATTTGTTTTTGTCTGTTTATTTTAATACCTCCTTAACTCAAATTCCCAATAAACATTTGGGAGAAGAGATGTCTTTGCTAAAACTTCAGTGCCCACACACCTGCAATTGGATTAAAGTTGGGTTAGGAAGATGATAATATACATTTGAGACTTTCAGTGAGTTTTTCAGCAAAACCAGGGGAGATCAGACAAGTCATTCTTCAAATCACTAAGATAAAAGCACTAGCAGGAATAAAATAGCTTTTAAAAATAATCCTATTCACAAACCTTTCTGGCTTTCTTTATACATCAGAGAGAAGGAAAGAAAAGGGAACAAACCCAATTCTTTTCCCTTTGCAGGTCACCTGTAAAGATGATATAAGGACTCAACTAGTTTATGGTACTCCATTAACTTCCAAAAAGAGATAGGGCAAAGAGAGGGCCATTGAGCTTGTCAGGACTGCTGAATGCTTGACAATAGTATTTTAGAATTAAAAAGGCAGCACCTTGTGTTTCAGGCAATCCAGCAAGGAATGTTATTTATTTGAAGGTAGTGATAGTAAAAATGTCCTAAACTATGGTACTGGTTGGTCTATATTTTTTTTTTTTATTATCCTGTCACACTGGGAAATTGTGCTTTTCAGCATCTTAAAGTTAAGAAGAAAACAAATTTATTTCAACATATCTGTCCTTTCAATGTTTTCTTCCTCTCACTCACACCCAGATTTCAGACTGAGTATTAATCATTTCCCATCTCATTTCTGAAACAGTGTGAAATAACAAGTCACTGTACATGCTAAATTCAGATCAAAGGGAGCAACTGTTTTCTACCTCGTGTTTGCAAATCTAAAATAACAAGAGTTCAAAAAGCTATTTAGTCAATGTTAATTTTGGTATCATTCTAGAAGAATGTTTCTGTCTTCTCTGACATTTGTCTACAAGTTAACTAGATTCTGTGGCATTCTGGTAATGGTGAGCATCAATATAGTTTTTGATAGTTTGCATCTGTTAGGAGGACCCTGCAAACTTTGTTCATATTGATTCTTCCATCCAACAGTCTGGTTATTAAAAACAAGAGTGGTGCCCTGGAAGCAATTTTAAATATATAAATATACACAGAGAGACATTAGTGGGAAAATTTTCATAGGACTTATAAAAATGCCTATAAGATTTGTGGGTAAGTTTGTTTACGTGTGCAAAGCCTTGAATTTGTGTGTGAACATCAGGTCATTTCTGTCGGCAAGCCTACCAAATTGTGTGTGTAGTTAACCAATTTGCATGCATAAGTTCCCATATACATACACAGACATGGACAAACCCATTCCCCTGTAACATTTGTGAGCATAGTTTTCAAAGAGCCTATCAAAGTTGAGGCATATTAACCAGGGTTTGAATAATGAAAAAACACAAATCAATAATGGATATTTAGATGTATATGTCTTACCTAATTAGTGATGTTTGACCTGTTGAAATTTATTAAATGATTAAAGAGACCCCAAATAAGTCCGCTTGATTGGATTTATTAGACAGTTAGACAGTACATAACGGAAAGGACATAGTTACCACAGTCCATGAGAACCTCTCCAGCAGCCAATGAAAAATCTTATCCCAGCCGGTCTGGTTCTGATTACTTGCTTACAGCCTGGTACAATTATACTCAGGTTGTTTACAGTTTCACTTCCTGTTAGTTCCTCTTTTTTTCATGCAGGCCTATATTAATGTCCAAACTTTCTGTTCATATTTCTTAAATTTGAAACTGCCTGCGTGGACATCTGTTTGCTCGCTCATTATTTTTATTGTTAGTACATTAGATTTACATATTCTTGTCTGTTATGGTTAGGACATTGCTGACTAAATCAAAAGAGCAGGACACTGTGTTAAAAGTCACAACTTTTCAACTAATATCTTTCAACTAATAATTTTAGCAACCTGGTCATTTCCATTCCTTAGCATGATTGTAAAGCACTATGATACTTTGGCTTATCAGCCAGCTACAAGGCCTTATGAGAGACTGGCCCATCAGTCAGCAGCCCATAAGAAATATATGGGCTTAGAACTGTTAATCACAGGCACTGTGCTATGCTTGGAGGATAATACTTTTCCACGTGTTGCTTCCATTGCTGTTGTCTGCTAACTTCAAGAAACACAGTGCTTCCAAGTTCGGGATATTAAAAAGATAGAAGAGTTGGGGAATTTTGCTTCATTTAACCTCTCTGTCCCAAAGTTTTCTCAGCTGTAAAAGATGAGATTATAATACTTACCTACATCAGAGACATGCTAGCTCGTGAAGACTAATTAATTAATGTTTGGTTTCAGAGTAACAGCCGTGTTAGTCTGTATTCGTAAAAAGAAAAAAGAAAAGGAGTACTTGTGGCACCTTAGAGACTAACCAGTTTATTTGAGCATGAGCTTTCGTGAGCTACAGCTCACTTCATCGGATGCATAGCATATTGTGGAAACTGCAGAAGACATTATATACACACAGAGACCATGAAACAAAACTTCCTCCCACCCCACTGTCCTGCTCGTAACAGCTTATCTAAAGACCGGACAGTGGGGTGGGAGGAAGTTTTGTTTCATGGTCTCTGTGTGTATATAATGTCTTCTGCAGTTTCCACAATATGCTATGCATCCGATGAAGTGAGCTGTAGCTCACGAAAGCTCATGCTCAAATAAACTGGTTAGTCTCTAAGGTGCCACAAGTACTCCTTTTCTTTTTTCTTTTTAATTAATGTTTGTAAAGGATTCGAGAGCCTGAGATGAAGGGTACCAAATATTATTTTTAATGTCCTATATTATTTTTTAAAGCGTATACTAGATATCTGGGCACAATAAGTTTCTGTGCTTTTAATCCTTAGTGAAAATGTATTAACTCCACACATTTCATTTAGGCCAAACCCTAACGTAAATGGGACCAGGATTTCATGCTTTTGAGTAACACACATTCCATCTCCTCAGTAAAGATTGTGGTTTTTTTACTTCATGTACTTGCGCATAATGCTACCATTCAAATTAGACAGTATTTATGAATTGCAGCACAGTTAGCTCTTAGACAATATCGTGCTTTTCAGTTGTTCACAGATCAGCTTATCAAAAGGGATGTGTGCAACACTGGAAAATACAGGATTCTGATCTTCAGTATGCCAATAGAAAGGAGAAATGCAAAAAAGCCAGTGGGAATTTAGAGCCTACCCAGGCAGTGGCCCAGATTCACAATTGATTGCTGCTCCTGCTGAACTTGTAATTACAGTAATTAGGAAGGCACTATCTGAATTGTGTAATTCCTGAAGTCAATGGGATACAGCAGTTCCACTTGGATTATGGGACCATGAACTTCAGCAAGTTTGATAAGTCTTGATGTTTCAGAAGAGAATCAGAGGTCGGGGTAGATAGACCAGCATCAGTATTATGTGGGTGCACTATAGAAAATTTCACCTAGAAGCACAGAACCAAATTTATTCCTGTTACAGCCCAATTGACTTGAATGAAGATTATGGCCCAGAATTGTAAAATGTATTTCAAATCAATGGGGCAGATTCTGTACTGTGGCTGAGATCCTGGCATAGGGGGCATATCAGGATGGGAGTTGGGAGGAGCGGTGGCCAGAGCATCTTGCTAAACAACCCTTTTTGTTCCCAGCTGATGGGTAGCCCCTTCTACAGCAGTTCACGTCCCCAGGCAGAGCCATAGCCAGACAAACAAATAGTATCTGGAGCTATGTAGAGGAATATTCTGAGGGCTCCACAGCCCCTTTCCTATAAACACCCATCTTGAGACTTGAGCAAAATGGAGACTCTGTATTGATCCGAAAACAGAAATGAAAATGGACGTCTGGAGGCAGGATAGGGAGTTATTCCCTAGAAAACGCTGTCGTACGCCAGAGCAATTCCTCTGTTTTAGAAGGCAAAGACATTCCAGTGGGGAGCAGGCACTGGTGGTGGCAGATCCTCATCTTCCTTTTTCCCTTTAGGGGGAAAGCCAGTGGGAGCCAGCTCATTCTGTCGGCATGAGGATGTACAGAGAGGACTTCTAGCCAGGACATCTCTTCGTTTCCTGTCATGTGTTGCTACTGCCCAGCTCGCTGCTGAAAAGGCTGAGAGACCCTGAAACTCCTCAACCAGGCATGGGCTTCTCCCGTATTATTATCGTTTTATTCTTTCTATTGCATTACATTAGAGGCGACAACTCAAATTGGGGCACCCCTGTGGTAGGCACTGTACAAACACCTGGTAAGAGACAGTTCGTGCATCAGACAGCTTACAGTCCAAATACACAAAACAGACCGTGGCCAGGAGAAAAGAAGTATTACTATCCAGCTTTTTATTCTGTGAAGGAAAAGAGAGATCAATGACTTGCCCAACATCACCCAGGAAATCTGTATCAGAACCAGGACTTGAACGCGGATCTCTTGCGCCAACAGATTACTTGCAAGACCAGTCCTCCTTTCCTACCCCACTGCTCCCACTTCAGGCATCCCTTCCTGGGGAGTTTTCCCCCCTCGGCAGTAAGAGGTATGAGGACCCTCAAGCACTCATCCAGGCCAGAAGAAAGGAGGCGGAGCTCTCTGTGTCGCTGGCAATGGAGAGGGAGCTGTGGTTACTTTAAATCCCTGTTTATATATAAACAAAATGAAAAGGAGTACTTGTGGCACCTTAGAGACTAACATATAAACAAAAAGAAAATGAGTACTTGTGGCACCTTAGAGACTAACAAATTTAGTCTCTAAGGTGCCACAAGTCCTCCTTTTCTTTTTGCGAATACAGACTAACACGGCTGCTACTCTGAAACCTATATATAAACAGTTGCTAAGACCTTGTATGCCAAGCTTCAGGCCACAGTGAACTTGAAAGGTATTACAGAATAAAGACCTAAAAGTGGGTTAACAATAGAAACCTTGACAGACCTAATAGCAAAGCAATAAGTGGGTGCCACTATAATTAAGAGCAGTGACCTTTTTTAAAAAAAGGGTTGCCAGCAGGTAAATAAACCGCCGTGGTGCAGCTCACCTCATTAAACACGGAAGTTTGGGAAATGATTGGAGAACAGCATCAATCAGCATTACTCCAGGCATCAGTTATAAAAGACAGCTACCTGCTGTGGGACAAACGCAGGGCATGTATTATTAAAAACAAGGTCTCTTTGTTGTTTACCTGCAGCACAAGTCACAACTCTCAACCCGAGAATGTCTACTCCATCTATAATCACAGCCTATATATAATTACTGGACTATATTTCTTATTTTTCCCTCCACAAATCTATAATGTCTATTATTTACTAAGCACTATTGATAGAGAAATACTCAGGGATCCCACCAATAGAGCTTTGATCAGCCTGTCAAATGGGCCAGGAATGCCAGCATAATTCTGCACAGTCTTTCTGTTTAATGCTTTCCATTTTGCCACCACTCAGAGTGTCGAAGTAATTGTCTCCTGTGAGCATGAGGACAGATCCAAGCTCATGGATTATTGCAGTCTGTTAACCCTGTTCTGTTTCCTGTGTGGTGATGTGCTGCGTGAGCGTGTGTTTCTTTCAGACAATTAGGAGACAGGCTGCAGCACTGCAAAATGGACCTGGCCGCTGTGATACGGACTGAGTCACACTGAAAGCCCTGCCTCACTAACGGATTGTAGAAAACAAATAGTTTGCTTGGGAAAGGTCCAGACTGCTTTCTTGATGTTGTTTATGTGTCAGGGTTGTCCGGTGCTGGTGACTTTGTTTACCCGATTTACCCTGTGTGGAAGCTGCTTAGAGGGACAAGATGGTGTTGAGCTTCAGCCACAGGGACTGGAGTCAGGAGGTCTCACATTTACACCCAGCTCTTGCTCTGTATTTTTGGGCAAATCACTTAATTCTTCTGGCAGCTCAAAGGGCTCACAAAGAGCCTCCTGGGGATATACTCTGAGCAGGTAGGCGATCTCTACACTGGCTCTAATCCCGCCCTCCAATGTAAACAGCCAATCAGTTCAGAGGGTGTGTCAGGAGTATGGCCTAATAACTCTGAATTAGGGCTATTCTCTGCTTCCAGAGCTCACAGTGGCCCCTGCACAACCCAAAAATATGTGAACTCCAAAGACAGTATAGAGAATCAAGCCCTGTGCCTTAGTTCCCCCATCTGTAAAATGGGGATAATAATATTTCCCCTCTTTGGGGAGGTATTATGTGGTTTAAATATTGGTTTGTACGGCTCCTGGGATAGACCTTAGAAATGAGAAGTAATTTCACCCTAATTTCATAATATTACATTACAGTACAACAAACACAGCAAACACAGGATGTGCATATTCATTACTTAAAATGTATTCTCAAAAGTAGGTGCTAAATGTTACTCCGGCACAGGAGAGCCTTGTGCACTAATCAGTTATTTGAGTTTTACATTCATTCTATTTGCTGATTTAAACAAATGGGCCCAGATTCTGGGCTAAGTCCAAGGAATGCTCAGAGCAGGTTGGGAGGGACAGAGTGTGGTCAGGCCTCAATTCATATGCACGCATGCAACCTTACTGCATTGTATTCATCGGCATCTGGACATAGTTGAGAGGAAAGATGGGCCTCCATTTGAAAATGAAATGAAACAACTCACCACATTATGATGTCCAAGCAACATATCACCAGGTTCCAAGGTGTTATCTTTAAACACAGGAAGAGCGAGCAAGAGAGACTGCTAAATCAGTATTAGGAAAGTTGCAAGCCCTTCAATAGCAAAAAGCAGAGTGTGCCTTTACATGTGGGACCATGAAGAGTCTTGGGCTAACAATAACTCAGTAATTACTGTATTTAATTATTCTTGTTAAACTCCATTATTATTATGTATGCTTTTATAATTAATTTATGTATAGAACGTCTGAATTGTGCTAGCCACTTTACAGGCACATAGAAGGCAAGTAACATATCTACAAAGTATTCTTCTACTGTTGTTTTGTCATTTTTACTCATATCCCACCTGCAAGATTTATGCAGTCAGGTGAACCACATTGTCTGATAATCACATTTTCTCACAGGCAAGCTGTTCACTATGATAAATGCTAAACTGATTCAAAACCTTGCTCGCCGCTGTTCAGAAAAGCTGGATTCACCTATCTTGTTTCTGCCGTCACTGATAAACCCAGATATTGCTCTGAGACTCATGCTGTATCGTAACAGTGTTCTGATAAACAGAGCCATCCTCCATGTGGAATGCCATTCTTACTTCCTCCTGTGTCAGGGTGGGGTGAGGGTCGGAGGGAGAGGAAATAGTTGATGTAAATGGTGGGTGAAGGGATTTACGCCCTGACTGCGAGCGAGTATGCCTTCAGGACACAATCCTATAGCCCATACCAGGCAAAACTCCCATTATGTCCGTTGGAATTGGTTTTGGGCTTATCATGCTGATTTTACTATGACCTCACCCCTTCTTCTTGCTGTTTGCTCTCACTCATCAGTGATCTGTGGTTCTGAGTTTTGGGGTGCTTTCAAGCTAGGAAGATCTTGGGCTGGGTGCTTTCCTGTAAAGTGCTGAGTGCATCCATGAGGTACTGAGCACCCTCAGCTCCAGACAACCAGCTCCACCACACACAGCAGATTCTGCCCGGTGTAACGGCTTCATGGCTCCGTATATACAGGTTTTTGAGCTATCTTTTGACCTTAACGTTGACATGAAAAGGAAAAAAAAAAGATGCCATTATGCCCTTCCTTATGTTTCATTATGATGTATACATTTCAGACACTTTTCTGCTTATTTTTAATCTAAGGCCTTGTCTGCGTTCAGAGTTGCCTTGCTTTAACTTTAAATTGGTTTGAGACCTGCTATAGTTAAACTAGTGCAAAACCCATGTGCACACTTTTAATTCAGTTTAAATCTGCCATATATCAATTTAGCTTAACTCCAAACCTTAAAGCTTAACCCTTTCCCCGCTGGGGAGGAGAGCCACCTGACTCTGCAGGAGGATGGGAGATCCTTTGCACCAATTTCGTACCCCTGGGTTCCTTGTTGAGTAATCTGTTCATTCGGCCTGACACATAGCCAGAGGGACTGGAGCGCCAGGCAAACCTGTGAACTCCACAAGAGGCTCATGCTGGACCTTGGAAAGCAGCATGAGGCTTGTGAGCCTCAAACCTCAGAACACAGGCTTTGAGGGCAGCAAGAATGTATTCTTCCTGCAGGCTGCCACAGTTTCAGATGGGGTGGGGCACAGGCAGCCTGAAGCACTTTCGGGTGTATTGCACTGCAGCTTGCTGCGGGCGCTGTGTTCCTTTAGCAAAATGGATGGATAGATTAATTTTCTTCAAAATACCATCTATGACTTGATCAGTGTTCTTTGAAATGGCGGACTGGTTAATGCCTGTTGTGCTCTCTGCAGTCGTATGAAAGGAGCTTGAAGCTAAAAAGCTAAAGGCACTGTAATTTTGACCACTAAACAGGCAAACGTGGTTTCCGGAGGTTTCACTTGCTTAATCCATTTTAACTCCTCACAGATTGCTTGTTTATCAAACTGGCTGCTTTGATAAAGCTGCTGATTGGTGAGATCTGGAGCCGAGTGTCTATTAACTTCCATTTATTCAATTCCAAGAATTAGGATATCTATTTCATCTTCCAGATCTTCACTATACTTTAATTCAGGGGAAACAAGTTGCATTAGCAACTCCTTTTGCTTCTAGCCTGCGATTTCTTTCAGGCTTGTTGATTCATTATAAATCATGTTAATAAATTAACCATCTTTTTTATCCCTTAACCTTGCACAGTTATTTAATCAGTTGCACATTTTTCCCTTCTGGAAGCAAGTAGTTAAGAGGAAATATTTGAACCACTCCTGTTTTTCTGTTCAGTTAGGCTCACATTTGGCTCTGTATTGATAACCCTCGTCAACTACCGTTGCCAACCAAACAGAATAGTAGTCAGCACATGTAGTGAAACCCATTGCAAAATATTATGATGCTTTTAACTGATGTCATTTGAATTCAAGGTGAATTCAGGTATATTCTCAGACTGACACCGGTTCAAGGGGTGATTGCTAATAGTCTCCAGGCACACTTCAGTGAATAAAAGAGAAATTTTATTTCAACAATTGTGCTATAGATTTCATTTCCCAGAGAGATTTGTTGATGACTCACACTTCAGCATCTTGCCCTTTCTCAGAGTCCTTTGCAGCCAAAATTTGGATCAACGTGTACCTAGTACTAGATATTCACAAACAGGGCTATACTGTGGCATTAAACCACAGCTCTCCATTGGGGATGTGCAAAGCTGCCACTCAGCAGCCGGCGCTCCAGGAGTCCCGGTGCCCCAGGACTCCTCAGGGCTCTGAAGAAGTACAGCCACCGCGTGCCCATTAAAAAGGATGCAGTACGCACTCCATCTGTGCCCAGACAGCTCTGCCAGTTAGAAAAGAGCGAAAGCAGGTTCACAGCGCAGTCTCTCCTTCCTTTCGCGTGGGCTAACAGTGCAGTAGACCTGTGTACCCCTTGCATGCCTCTGGTGCCTGACACCTGCAAAACAGAGGCCCAGAAATGGGGGAGAGCCCTTCTCCCCTCTCCTTACCTCGCTGTTGGTTGAGGAGAAGAGCACAATCCATAATATGCCTGCCCTGCTTTGGACCTGCTTTGGCCAATCTCTATTTGAAGTAGTAGTGAGTATAAACAACAGGAATTTTCTTTTGAAAACCCAAAGCCAGATGATGTTAAAATCTGGGTCCCATCTCATCTGAACCTTCAAACTTCCATTGCCAGGGGAGGAGGAGTGCTGAATAAGATGGTTCTGGCTTCAGCCAGCTTCTATAACTAGAGAATTTCTGAATTATCCAGTGTTTTTTCTTATTATTCCAAAATGATGTAGGCTCACATATGACCGAGCTCACTGCAGGGAATCACTGGGAGAGCTGCGCCACAGGAGCCCCTGTTAGAGCACGCTCTGGGTCCCATGTGTTCAGAGGCAAGAGCAGCAGGCATTCCACTCCAGACACTGGACTCTGCAGGACCTAGTTCTTGCTAAACACTCACATCCTCTGAATAACTAAGAAGGATTCTTTACCAAGGCAGCAGATAGGATGCACAGACCCTAAGAGGAATGACATAGTTATTGCAACAAAAGATAAACATGCTAGTTCCTAACTCAGCCCTAGTGAGCAATTCAAGAGATGGTGGAAGGGTAACCATGCCGTGCCAGGCTTCTCAGATCTAGTACTTGAGTTGCCCCTTCCTGCTATGAGAGGGCGATTAAGGATTGGTCAGTCGGTCTCATGCTGAGTAGTGAGCTGATCAACAATGCCCTGATTCCCAGCTGGTCTCTTGTGGGCATACTTAAACATCTGGATCCTAAGTCAGGCCCATCTCTAAATAAAAACTGTTCAGAACAATCAAATATCAATTTGTGACTCTATTGGGAACACCCAGGATTTTCAGATTCTATTGTGAAGTGTCTGAGATGTGCCTGGTGCCATGAATGTTCTGTCTGTGTGAAAAGCACGTTTGCCCAGTGGTGTAGAAGCTGACACACAGGAAACTTTCTGTCTGTAAAGCAGCTTAACCCTTTAATTTAATTCAAGCAAATAACCTATTTGAATTTCATATGTCACACAGGGTTAATCCATTCCCCACAGTGAAGTGCAAAACTTTCAGACATAACATATTCTGTTCCACTGTCATCCATATAAAATATTGTTTACACTCCAGGCCTATTGCTTCAGGAAATTATTGATGAGAGCAGCTGCTCCTTCACAAGAACAGTAGAAAGTCCTTTCCTCTCTGACCAGGGGCACTTTCCAGCCACCTTTACTTTATCACCATGCCACAGAGGCATGCAAGATTGGATTTCAGACTCAATTTTTTTTTAAAAAAGTGCTTAAGAAATAAACTTAAAAATTTCAGTTGGGAACTTCTGTGAGACAGCTCCCTCTGCTCCAAAGGATTTGTTCAAAACAAAATGAAATTCAGAGCATAAGATATACAGTACAATCAGCATCCAACTTCAAATGCACCTCATTGCTACTGAGCTGAACATTATAATTACAATTATAACTCTGCAATGCTTTATGCATAAATTATTCAAATTTAACCACATAGATTATTCAAATTTTATCTCCAAAAAACACTTCTAAAAGCTCACTAACAATCACTTTACAACTCATTGCTATCAAATGCCAAGCCATTAAAGGCTTGATATAAAAAAAAAATTCAGAACCAGTCCCTAGATAATGACTTGACTTATTTCAAGCTGAATGAATCTTGGGCTTAATTTTTATTTTGATGGTGGTGGAGTTGTAATGTCTCATCCTGGAGTTGAGTATGGCAAAAAGCTATAGGTCCCCTCATTCTTTCTTTTCCAAATGGTCAAGTGTGGTGCCCACCCCCACCAATGCACTTTAGAAATCAAATGCCTTTTTACAATGAGTGTATAGGATTCACACTGTCTCCCAACAATGCCCCCTGGACTAGTTTGGAAATCTGCAGTCACATCATGCTGCCATATGGAAGCTGACACCACACTGATGATGACACATATTGTCATTCAGTTGAGCCAGTAGCCACAGAAGAGTAATAATATCACCATGCTGAAAATAGCTCTTTGAGAATGAGCAAAAAATATCCCTTAGGGAACTGCTAATGCCATTTGCCCAAGCTCAGCAGAGTTATTCAAGTTCTCACCCAGTTGCAGGACAATTGTGGACAAAACTTGACCATCTTTTCTACTGTTATCCTCTTATCTGTACAACACCATCTAGAGTGTTTCCCTAACAACATATGAGGAGGACCCATTGGTTGCTCTTGCCTCATGTGAAAAGCATTGCTTGCTCAGTTACTGATGATACAATTTGGAGCCATTTGCAGCCAGTGCCAACTTCCTATAGTGAGCATGCATGCTTTACTTTGGCTACCACTGCTTGATTCACATGTGCTTGAACTTGTGGTTTGGTGTGATATTGCTTTTATATGACAGGTTCCAGAGTAACAGCCGTGTTAGTCTGTATTCGCAAAAAGAAAAGGAGTACTTGTGGCACCTTAGAGACGAACCAATTTATTTGAGCATAAGCTTTCGTGAGCTACAGCTCACTTCATCGGATTCATACTGTGGAAAGTACAGAAGATCTTTTTATACACACAAACCATGAAAAAATGGGTGTTTATCACTACAAAAGGTTTTCTCTCCCCCCACCCCACTCTCCTGCTGGTAATAGCTTATCTAAAATGATCACTCTCCTTACAATGTGTATGATAATCAAGGTGGGCCATTTCCAGCACAAATCCAGGGTTTAACAAGAAAGTCTGGGGGGGGGGGGGGGTAGGAAAAAACAAGGGGAAACAGGTTACCTTGCATAATGGTTTGTGTGTATAAAAAGATCTTCTGTACTTTCCACAGTATGCATCCGATGAAGTGAGCTGTAGCTCACGAAACCTTATGCTCAAATAAATTGGTTAGTCTCTAAGGTGCCACAAGTCCTCCTTTTCTTTTTGCTTTTATATGGCAAAGGATGTGAGAGATTTTGAAAGATGAATATAAGGCAATGTCTCCAGTCTTAGGCCAAACTCTGACCATTGTGCACTGCTCCACCAGTACAAAGTAGTCCTACAACTGATTTACTCTGACTCCTGATAGGGTACTCTTGGATGTCATACAGCCACCATAACAACCCCATGCACAACCACTCCTCCCAGCCATCAAGGGATAAGAGGTATGGCCAGGTTATTCAGGGAACTCTAGATGCTGTGTGTTCCTTGGAGTCATTAGTAACTGGTGCAGGATACAGCAGCCTGTAATGGGGTTCCTCACATGCCAAGTGGTTCCAATAGAGAGAAGGTGTAAAGGTTGCCTTGATATCACTCCCTCTGCAGCTGCTCAGTGGCTTCAACTCAGGATCTGACCCAACACGAGTAAGGAGAAAGCAGTCAAGAGGCTGAGATGAATCTTCTGTGTACAAAATATTTTCTTCAGGTTGAAGCATCTACATTTGCTGGTTACATTTAAAATAGGATTATTGTTAAAAGGTGTTGTATTAAGAGGTTAGAAACTGGTTGTATATATAGGCTAAAATCTCTTTTCTTATTAAAATAGATTTTCAGCATACAAATTAAAGTGTCATGTTAAACCTGCTCTGGATTTTCTTTGCAGGGGAAAGGAGAGAAAAAAAGAAAAGCACAACACAACTGATAATTGCTTTCTTTTTCTTTCCCCTTGAGAATTCATATGAAGATTTTCAAAATACAGTAAGAGAACAGACAAGCTTATAACCAGCTCAAAGTCAAATCTCCCCATAATCAATGGCTCCTTAAGATGATGCGGTTGTTAGACGTAAGTTTCATAGCCAACAATACCCAAAGGAGTGATGTGGTGAGTGTTATGTCCAACCACCCTAGACTGCCCTAACCCAGGGGAGTAGGTACCTATTTTGTAGCTGGATGAACCAGACCTTTCAGAACTAGACCTAGGAGACCTCAGCATGAGATGGAACAAGACTCAAACCCACAACATTCAAGATGGTAGTCAAGCACCTTAACCACACAGCCACCGCACCATATGCTGTTTAAATACACCAAAACACACACAGCCAGATCTGCAGAGAATGTGCACTTGAACAACAGTGTGGTTAATATTGAAAATTGGCACCGTTCCCTTTTATTGTTATATGAACAACCTTCAGCCCTGTTTTCATGTCAGCTCATTAATTAAATATAGTTTCTTTTTTTAACTCTCCCATCTGATTGCTGGAAGGAAGGAAGGAATTGCCAGACTGGATCAGACACAAGGTCCAGCTAGTCCATTATCTTGGCTTTGTCAATGGCAGATGCTTCAGAGGAAGGTGTAAGAACCTTGCAGCAGCAGGCAGATGTGGGATAAATTGCCCTCTGCATAGGTCTAATCTTGATCTCTAATAATTGGAGATTGGCTTCAACCCTGAAGCAATAAAATGCATGCACTCACTTAAAGCTGCATGTTTAACCTTATCTTTGGCATTTCCTAACTTTTGAGTGCTTTGCTGTGGAACCTTAGTATTGGACTTAAATACATTTTAGGCTACATTGTAGTCCCATTTGTGTATCCACAGAGGGGTATAAAGTAGAAGAAGACCCCTCTCATTTACACTGCTGATTGGCCTCCCCAGGCCTTGGGTGCTGGTATACAGAGGTAAGTGCACTGCTCACCAAGTGGGTGAGGTATAAGGGAGCTGAGTTATTATTATTTATTATTTGTATTGTAGTAGCACCTAGTAGACCTACAGTTGGACCAGAACCCCATTGTTCAAA
The DNA here is from genome assembly GCF_965152275.1 of Natator depressus. Lineage (NCBI taxonomy): Eukaryota > Metazoa > Chordata > Testudines > Cheloniidae > Natator > Natator depressus. The sequence continues at coordinate 54,968,464 of NC_134244.1, forward strand.
CTCAGAGCAAAAAGATGGACCCTGCCACAAAGATCTTACAATCTAAGTATAAAACAAGGGACAACAAGTGGAGACAGACAGACAGGTGGGGGAGCACAATGAAATAACGTGACCATATTAGTCATCGTGAATCATAATAGACAGTGGTCTCAGTCTCCTAACCATTGCAATGTGTTGTGTAGGCATCATAGCAAAGGGAGTTTTAAGGAGGGATTTGAAGGAGGACAATGAGGTAGCTTTGTGGATGTTTACAGGGAGGAATGCAAAAGAGCCAGGTGAGCAACAGGCTAGGAAAATGATCTTTGCAGAAGTGTTTTGAATGGCTATGAGCAGGACAAGATCGGGGTTGCTAAGGCCAGAGAAGCAGTTGTGGCAATAGTCAAGACACAAGGTGATGCGAGCCTGGATTAGAATTTTGGCCATGAGGATGGAAAGGAAAGTCAAATTTTTGATATGAACCAGTATCAAATTATCACAGCTCTAGAACACAACGGGAGTAGGGAGGGATTTGTGCCTCTTGGAGGCACAATTCCTTCCCTGGGTTGGCTTAGCTGTGCACTGCTTCCTACTCAGGGCAGATCATTGTTACATAATTTAACCATTTATAATTATTCTCAAACAGTAACTCTCCTTTAATTCTAAAAGTTCTTACACTATACACATGTAAAAAACCAGGATCCTACATTCCTGATAGGGGATTTTATAAGCAATTCATTTGGAACACAAAACCTTCACTGTGTATTTTTTTCACTGGAATGTTGTAGGGTGATTGGGGGAGTCTTAAATATAAATGGAGAAAAGAACTAAGAAATGTGCACAGGCACTCTCAAAATACCAGCCAAATATTTAATTGCACAGTGACATATACTCAGGCAGTAACATCAGTTTGATGTGAATTAAACAGGAAAACCACTTTTTCCCTCTGTTCTCTCTAAATTATTTGAAATTCCGACTTCCTGCTATGCAGGGTATAAATCCGCTCAGAAGACAGCCATTAATCTCCATTTGCCTGTGCTACTAACCAGGTACCATCAGCATGTGATTATAGAGTGAAACGTACTGTATCCAGCTATTAATGTAACTATTAAGTTTCAAGGTCCCCTGCCTAGCTACTAATATACCTTTGCATAAGAAACATTTGAAACAATCCTAGATTGGCCTCTGTGTGCCTATGAATAAGATGCACTTTAAACAATAACTACATTTTGTTTCAGTCTTTATAATCAGGCTTTAAAACAGTATTTATTTCATTTAGCGATTTCTAACCTGAACAGCGGGTAAAACATGCTAACATAAATCAGCACAATTCCAGTAAAGTCAATGGAGCAATGCCAATTTACACCTGCTGAGGACTGACACCAAAACTCTCATCCTTTTAGTTTTTCACCATTTCATCTTCTTGCGCTTCTTATCCTGGGCTTCTATAAAATGAATTTGCAACCTTTGGGTGGCAAAAAAGGAAGTAATATCATCCCCATTTTACAAACGAGGAACCAAGACACAGAGGGAGATTAATTTCAGAGTAGCAGCCGTGTTAGTCTATATTCGCAAAAAGAAAAGGAGTACTTGTGGCACCTTAGAGACTAACCAATTTATTTGAGTATAAGCTTTTGTGAGCTACAGCTCACTTCATCGGATCACACAGGAAGGCTACATCAGAGCTCAGAGTTAACACAGATCTCTTGAGTCCTCATCCTTAATGACAAGACCATCTTTCCTTCTTCAAAGCTCTTCCTTACTACCAAATCCTTTGCATGGTTCAAAACTGCAGAACACAAAGAAGGTCTCCCTGGATCTCTAATGATCCATGGAACAGAGTTTGAGAACCAGTAATCTAAATACTGAAATATAAAAATGTCACATAAAACCACATCTAAAAGACCTTGGTAGTCCCTCCAAGCCAGATCCTGTTCTCACTCATCCTGTGGTATACCCAGAGTAAGTACACTGACTTCAGTGGAGATATTCCAGTTTAGATCAACATAAATGTGAGATTGAAATCTGTTCATATGTATCCTCCTAGTTACTACTGCTGGTTCATCATCTGCTTTCTGATGTCTTATTCAGCAGATATATTACATGTATATAAACTAAAATGATTATATTGATGTCAATACGACCTATGCCAGGAACTTTCTGTGATCTCTTTCTCCATACAAGCCCAATCTTTCAAAGTGTGAGAGCCCACAACACCCAATTAGGGCAATAAGTGTTGAGGTTTCTCACCATCTTGCAAAGGATGCTCATTATCTCCCAAGTTTGGGCCAATGGAGAGAAAGAGAAGGAGAGAGAGAGAGAGAAAGAGAGAGAGAGAGAGAGAGGATAAACAAATCTCATCCCTTTAACCTATGTGTGTTTGTATTGTTGAGGTTATGAGGGATTTGGACAACCAAAAGCCATTGAAATGGGAATTCAGCATTCCAAAAAATTGTGGTAGTAGTAAATAGTGACAAGGGGAGTTCTACAGAGAGTTCTTGGACTTCTTAGAAAGCTGAGCTCATCTGAACAATATGCCTTTTAATCCAGCACATGCTGTATTCAAAATATAGGTCACACTTACCTGATATGGAAATGTACCTTGGAAAGCAGTAACTTTGAAAAGAACATGGTGCCATAGTGGATAATGAACTGAACATGACCACCCTGTGTGATTTTGTGGCTCAGAGAGCTAACACAATCCTTGGATGTATAAGCAGGGGAATGTCAAAAAAGGAATAGGGAGGTGGTATTTCCTCTGTATGCAGGTTAGCGAGACCTTTGCTAGAATACTGTATCTAGTTCCAGTGTCCACACTTGAAAAAGGATGTTGAAATATTGGAAAGAGTTCAGAAAAGAACTACAAGAATGATCAGAGGTCTGGAAAATCTGCCTTCCAGTGAGGGACCTAAGAAGCTTAATCTGTTTAATTAGGAGAAGGTATGAAGTGATTTGGTCACAGAAGTTATGGCCGGGATGCAGGAATTTCTGAGTGTGGTTTGATGTCCTGTGTTATGCAGGTCAGGATAAACAATCATAATGGTCCTTTCTGGCCTTAAAGTTTATGAATCTAAGAAGTTCCTTAGGTGGCTTTGAAAATCTTAATTGTAATGGCTATTGACATAACCTCTTTGTTTCTGTATATATCATACTAAAAACTGGACATTTATATTTTATACACTCATTATTTTGGCCCTTAATTTTTATCATGCTTACTTCATAGTTTCTGAAATCTCAGTGTACACGATAGGATATTGCACCATAAAATGAACATCATTAAATAGAATTGTAATACATTACTATAGTTTGTGTTTTACTGATCCAGCTGTGACACTGATAGAATTAGAGTAGTGCTATTCCATCAGTTGCACCTTTTTAACTAATAGTCTGTTATTTTCTACAGGCATTTATTTTTAAACCTCTGTTTCAATAATCATTTTCCATTCCTTCCACTTAATCCTTGCTCATGGACTGCAAACAGATCTGGCATATTGATCTAGCAATGTACAAGGGAATTTGTCCTAGACAGCAGGCCCAGAAAGTGATCTGCCTTTGCTTGGTTGCCTGCTTGCTTATCTCCTACACAGTTATTTTTAAAAAGGACACTGCTTTTAAAAAATGTTAATATCCAAGCACTGGAAGTAAATGTATACTAAAAAAACAGATGAAGACATCTGCAATGGAGGCAAGAAGGTTTATGACAAACAACCATATTTTCATCTTTCCAAGGGGTTGTTAGAAATAGCAGTGAGAGAAATATATATTTTTAAATACTGGGAGGTGGTTCCGATCCTGACTGCAACAAGAGTTTTGTCTGTGCAAGGACTGCAACTCCTATACACCAGTGCACCCCTCTTCAGCAAAGCATTTCAACATGCGCTTAAGATTAGGGATGGACTTCAGCAGATGCTCAAATGTTTTGCTGAATTGAGACCGGCACGAGCAGGCTTCTACTGTATTTGCAATTCTTGGAAGAGTCCATTTTAATCATTTTATCCCAACAAGTCTTTCCCATGATAAATTAATTAGAACATGATTTTAAGGGTGGGATTTTCAAAAGCACTTAGCGTTAGCCCAGCTCTGTTCCCATTGAAGTCAGTGGGAGTTCCACCATTGACTTCAGTGGAAGCAGAATTAAGCCAACACTGAATGTTATTGAAAATCCCACACTTAAAATCTAAATACATTTTACATCGTATTCCTATTCTATCACATACTTTTGATTAGTAGCCTCTAATCAAAGGGTGTACTATATAAATATCTAAAGATTGTTTTTTAAAAGCTAGAAAACATTGGTTTCAAATAGCAGCAGTAGAAAATGAAGGACATACACAATCACACTTTAAAAAGTTAGTCTCCCTTTCTGAGCAAATGATCCCCAGTGCAATTTTGCAGCGATGGTTGTTTATAGGCATGATTCATATCACTCTGATACCTAAATCCCTGACTGATGGCACATGAAAGAAAGCTTGCCTCTTCTAATAACCCCAAAACTGGAAGGGGTTAGCAGAAGATCCAGGCCACTTGGATTACATATCTAAAGAAAAATGAATGTACAATATATATAATATATTGTACAATATATATATTTATATATAATATAATATGTATACAATATATTGTACAATATATACAAACACATTCAGCTTCAATATGTACAAAGTTCCCCATTGCAAACTGAAGATAGGGTGGTCTAGAATGATAACTTACATCATGGAGCTAGATTCTGAATTTGGTTGCATGGCCTTGCAGGGGTGAAAGGGAAAGAAAGAACTCTCCTTGGTCCCCTGTGTGGGCTAAGAAGAACTTGGGTGTGGGAATACACGAGTAAGCAGGGATACATGGCCACAACTCTCCCTGAGAAGCAGACAGGCAAGGAGTTAGAAGTGAGGGGTGGCCAGTACAGCTGAACTTATGCAGGGTCATCATAATTTGTTGCTGCTATAGGCCAGCAGCAAATTATTACTTTTCTCTCTGTTTCAGAGTGGTAGCCATGTTCGTCTGTATCAGCAAAAAGAACGAGGAGTACTTGTGGCACCTTAGAGACTAACAAATTTATTTGAGCATAAGCTTTCATGGCTAAAACCCACTTCATTGGATGCATGCAGTGGAAAATACAGACAGAAGATATATATAAACACAGAGAACATGAAAAAAATGGGTGTTGCCATACCCACTATAACGAGAGTGATCAGTTAAGGTGAGCTATTATCAGCAGGAAGAAAAAAAAAACCTTTTGTAGTGATAATCAGTATGAGGGATACTCTCATAAAAAACCAACCTTCCACACAAACTTCCTTGTGGCTGGACAAAAACTAGAGAAGCCATTTACAACACACACTTTGCTTCTCTACAAAGGAAAAAAGACACTAAACTATCTAAACTACTACATGCCACAAAGGGCCACAACAGTGGTTCCCTTAAACCACCCAGCAATATGGTTAATCTATCCAGCGAAGGTATACTCTTAGCCCAGCAGAAGAATCTCTCCTATCTCGGGGCCTCTCCTTCTGCCCCTCCACCCCCACAAACATGATACAGTTCTGTGGTGACCTAGAATACTATTTTCGACATCTCCGACTCAAGGAATATTTCCAACACACCTCTGAACAGCACACTAACCCACAGAGACCTTCCTACCAACACTAGAAAAAGAAGGATTCTGGGTGGACTCCTCCTGAAGGTCGAAACAACAGACTGGACTTCGACATAGAGTGCTTCCGCCGATGTGCAAGGGCTGAAATTGTGGAAAAGCAGCATCACTTGCCCCATAACCTCAGCCGTACAGAACACAATGCCATCCACAGCCTCAGAAACAACTCTGAAGTCATAATAAAAAAGGCTGACAAAGGAGGTGCTGTCGTCATCACAAATAGGTCGGAATATGAACGAGAGGCTGTTAGGCACCTTTCTACCACTACATTCTACAGGCCATTACCCTCTGATCCCACTGAGGGTTACCAAAAGAAACTACACCATCTCCTCAAGAAACTCCCTGAAAAAGCACAAGAACAAATCTGCAGAGAACTCCGACCAGGGGTATTCTATCTGCTACCCAAGATCCATAAACCTGGAAATCCTGGACGCCCCATCATCTCAGGCATTGGCACCCTGACAGCAGGATTGTCTAGCTATGTAGACTCCCTCCTCAGGCACTACACTACCTACACTCCCAGCTATCTTCGAGACACCACTGACTTCCTGAGGAAACTACAATCCATTGGTGATCTTCCAGAAAACACCATCTTGGCCACTATGGATGTAGAAGCCCTCTACACCAACATTCCACACAAAGGTGGACTACAAGCCGTCAGGAACAGAATCCCCCATAATGTCACGGCAAACCTGGTGGCTGAACTTTAGTGTGACTTTGTCCTCACCCATAACTATTTCACATTTGGGGACAATGTATACCTTCAAACCAGCAGCACTGCTATGGGTACCCGCATGGCCCCACAGTATGCCAAGATTTTTATGGCTGACTTAGAACAACACTTCCTCAGCTCTCGTCCCCTAATGCCCCTACTCTACTTGCGCTACATTGATGACATCTTCATCATCTGGACCCATGGAAAAGAAGCCCTTGAGGAATTCCACCATGATTTCAACAACTTCCATCCCACCATCAACCTCAGCCTGGACCAGTCCACACAAAAGATCCACTTCTTGGACACTACAGTGCAAATAAGCGATGGTCACATAAACACCACCCATACCAGAAACCTACTGACCGCTATACTTACTTACACGCCTCCAGCTTTCATCCAGACCACACCACACGATCCATTGTCTACAGCCAAGCTCTACGATACAACCACATTTGCTCCAACCCCTCAGATAGAGACAAACACCTTCAGGATCTCTATCAAGCATTCTTACAACTACAGTTCCCACCTGCTGAAGTGAAGAAACAGATTGACAGAGCCAGAAGAGTACCCAGAAGTCACCTACTACAGGACAGGCCCAACAAAGAAAGCAACAGAATGCCACTAGCCATCACCTTCAGCCCCCAACTAAAACCTCTCCAACGCATCGTCAAGGATCTACAACCTATCCTGAAGGACGACCCCTCACTTTCACAGATCCCTCACTCGCACAGATCAGACTGGGAGACAGGCCAGTCATCGCTTACAGACAGCCCCCAACCTGAAGCAAATACTCACCAGCAGCCACACAACAGAACCACTAACCCATGAACCTATCCTTGCAACAAAGCCTGTTGCCAACTGTGTCCACATATCTATTCAAGGGACACCATCATAGGACCTAATCACATCAGCCACACTATCAGAGGCTCATTCACCTGCACATCTACCAATGTGATATATGCCATCATGTGCCAGCAATTCCCTTCTGCCATGTGCATTGGCCAAACTGGACAGTCTCTACGTAAAAGAATAAATGGACACAAATCAGACATCAAGAATTATAACATTCAAAAACCAGTCAGAGAATACTTCAATCTCTTTGGTCACTAGATTACAGACCTAAAAGTGGCAATACTTCAACAAAAAAACTTCAAAAACAGACTCCAACGAGAGACTGCTGAATTGGAATTAATTTGCAAACTGGATACAATTAACTTAGGCTTGAATAGAGACTGGGAGTGGATGGGTTATTACACAAAGTAAAACTATTTCCCCATGCTTATTTTTCCCCCTCCTGTTACTCACACCTTCTTGTCAACTGTTGGAAATGGGCCATCCTGATTATCACTACAAAAGGTTGTTGTTTTTTCTTCTGCTGATAATAGCTCACCTTAACTGATCACTCTCATTACAGTGGGTATGGCAACACCCATTTTTTCATGTTCTCTGTGTATATATCTATCTTCCTACTGTATTTTCCACTGCATGCATCCGATGAAGTGGGTTTTAGCCCACGAAAGCTTATGCTCAAATAAATTTGTTAGTCTCTAAGTGCCACAAGTACTCCTCGTTCTTTTTTTTCTCTGTGCGTCATTGTGAGAGGCACAATTCCTTCCCTAGGCAACCCTTGGGGTGGCACAGCTATGCATCACCCACACACAGGGTTTGCAGTAATGCCACAGTCTAGACCATGAGCAACTGTTTCTTTCATCTCATCTGCTATGGAGAGGAATATAATAGCTCCTGCTTTTAGATCTGGGGGAAGAGCCAAAGCAATACCTGCTGATCTTGGAGTGTCTGACAGCGATGGGTGAGTCCCAACACCCATCTTATCCAAACTAGATGTGATTCTCTTCAAGAAATAGCATTGCATTCACTACAGAGGGTCTGCAAAACACAATATAAAAGCCAACAATATAAATCAGTTCAGATCATTTCAATTGGTGAACATGAGTTTTCAATTCCTTCGCAATAAAAGACCAAGGAAGAGAGGCAATAAAACAATACATGTGTCCAACACTTTATTTTTTAAAAATACCAATCTCAGCCCTAAAATTTGTCTAAAACCATTTCACCATATTCCTGTCATAACTGTTTGTTATGTCACAATGCTTTATAGATACCAGACTCCAAATTGTTTCAGAAAATTGAAAATAAACCTTAACTTTATATTCAAACTTCAGTCATTAGCCAAGGAAGTAAGAGGCTTCAGAATCATCTCTAAGCACAGTAGAAAACAAAACCAGTTCTATTCCAATCATAATGGCTAATGGCCAACAATTTCATGTATCTTCTTGATTCATCCAAAATTCCATCTAAGATTCCTTGAATTAGATTGCAACCTTTCCTTTTGTATTCTTTAATTATTTATTCTGGACAAAACCATGACACAATGCAGTCTGAATAAGATATTAACCAGGCTACACTCAGATTTATGTTTCCAAGGGGAAAAGTTTCCTTGGCTGTATTTTTCAAACTCACAAAATTCCAAACAAAGTGGGGGAGAGGCGAGAGCAGGACGAACACCCACCCAACACTTTGTATCCCTTGAATTCATGATAAATATTCTCAGTTTGAATTACAGGGAGTTATTATACACACAGTTATCTCAGACTATGGACATTTTGCACCTACTTGAAGTGCTGAAACTTTCCCCCATTCAAGATCTGAAGTTTACTTCCCAACAAATTGTGTGGAGAAAGCACTAACTCCAGCTCTGAGCTCAGTCCATCCGCTGCACATTTTCACCACGTCTGCCCCTTTAAAGAGCTAGAGGCCTGGGGCCAGCTAACCATGTTAATTAATGAGATGTAGCTGATGGGACAGGTGTTCCCTGTAGAGGGATGAGTTGCCATTAAGGTGAGGGAAGAAGCCCCTGGGAAGCCTGCTAGAGCCCCCTGAGAGGGGAGGCAGTAGGAACCTGCTGGGGAAAAGGGGTTCCAGGGAAAAAGCCCTGGGAGCCGGTGCTAAGCCAAAAGAGCAAGGAACAATGCTGCAGAACCTGGGAAGTAGGGGCAAAGAGCACTCTGAAAGGGTGCTCAAGGATGGGGCACATTTATGTTTTCTTCTGTTTAGTAAGGACACAGTGTGACCATTGTTTAAGGTCAGGGTGGAAAAGGAATCTTGGTGGTAGTAGAAGATCCTCTGTTTCTGATTTCTAGTCTGATGGGTTTGGGCTCTGAGGACTTGACCTTTTTTTTTTTAGACTTGAAAGGCTCATGTTTGTCTTACTAAATGAGCCTGAACATGGACATTATTGAAACAGGATGTTTGTGAAGTCCCTGTTCAAGAGCCTGAGCAAGGGCAAACAGATGCAGAGTGCACCAGAACCAGGTCTTGCCACAAGGGAGCACTATGAGACCAGGGTGTCGCACGACACACAATATTTCCATTTTCTTTTACATTGCCTTTCACACCAAAACACCCAGACTCTTGACAAACTGTTTGACTTTCACTATAGTTGTTTATATTATGTAAGAAGACATGATAAAAGTACTTTTTATGTCCTCCATTTCCTGAGCACACAACATTCTCACTAATGCTAATAATGGTCCCAATTGTCACCCCTCCCCTACTCATAATAGCGAGCAACAGTTCACACACGTACTCCTAGTGAAGCTGGTGGGGTCACTTAGTACCTGCTCACCAGTGGGAGTAAGAGGGTCATAATCTGGTCTAATATAGTTTATGAATGCCTCATCAAGGGGAGAAAAAATCTCTCAGGGCCAGAAGGGAGTGTGATATTATACCTTATCTCCACCCTAATCACAGGAAACAACTGATTGTATAATCCAAGAGATGGTCAAAGTGCCAGAGGACAATCAATATTTGGTGGGGAACCCTACACAAATTTGGAATTCCTCCCTTCCCATGCCCCAACCCTTCACCGCCCAACCAAAATTGTCCACCCTACTGCAACTTCACCTCAAGTCCCTGGTGGCTTTGCCCATTTCCTCACCACCATTTTCATGAATTGCCGGTGGTGCTGCCTCTTTCTTCCTGCATCGCCCTTTCCCTCAGAACTCAAAAATGGTGCTCTGTGGCAAAAGAGGTTGCAACTACCTGATACATTGCCAGGTGGACAGATGGCAACCTCCCCTCCCCTGAACTTGTGTGGCTCATGTGGCCATCTGTTTATAGGATTGGCAAGATGCAACAGGCGGCAGAGGGTGTTTTTTTTCAAAGCAACTACCAGAAACTTTTACTTGCTCTCCAACAGAAGAAGGAGCTGGCTGCAGTGTAAGTGGAGGCTTGACATTTATCTGTGCCCAATGCTAGCTCTTTACTTTAGCCTCTGGTGGTCCTTGCTGTTTCCTCTTCATATTGGTCCGCCCACACCCCCTCAAAGCTAACTAGACAGGAGAAAAGTGCAGGCTTAAGTGTCTGACTATTCCTTCCATGAAAGAGACAAAGTAGGTGCGGTAATATCTTTTATTGGACCACCTTCTGTTGGTGGAAGGTACAAGCTTTCAAAATACACAGAGTTTACCTACTTTCTCTCACTTTTGCAGCCACAGCCACACTGTGAACAACTATTCCTTCCAGAGCAGCAGGAGGTCCTGAAGAACCCCTCACTATGGCGTACCAAGCATCACAGGGGCTGCTGGGAAGGGATTGGCTCCCACATACGGTGCAGAATTATGATCTATGGGGTTGCACGTGTGTCAATAGATGCTCAACATGTTGTGCAATGGTACCTCTTAACATTTAATATTTTTCATAGCTAGGGATGCCCTACAGTCCTTTCTCCCTGAGAGCATGGCTGAGCTTCATGAATAACATGAAGCAGGAGAACATTTTGTAATGAAAAATAAAGGTGTAGAACTGAGCAAAAAGAGATGAACTTCACAGCCTCCTTCATTCCTCTTTACGGCAAATCAGTACAGACTGCATCTGTGGCAGGAATTGTTCATAAATGATAAGTGCACATGGTGATAAACATTTGTTTCCAGAAAACAAACCAGTTCACACTATACTTAAAGCACAGCTCCTCTTCCCCATGTGTTCACTGTTATCATTCCTAGCCTTTTCAAATGACTTTCCCTCATCACAGGAAGCTGACAGGCTAGTTTTCTTGTAGTGTGGTTATTAGACAGTCAATCAGTAAACTTGTGAAATGCAAATGAGAGATCATAATGCTTCCAGCAGTCTTCCCAACATTGACAGTGAGCGTAAAAGACATTTCTTAGGGAAATCAAGCCAACTTCATCTGAATGAGCTGTTTTCTTTGTCATTTCCCTCTTCTTCTTTTTTAAAGCAGCAATGCTTTTACCATTGATTTTGAAAAGTACGTTTTTGACTAAACTCGTATCCTGCGGACTGACCTTTGTTTGATTGTTCCTGTGTTTCTTTCACATTTTAATGTTTTGGTCTGTAATGGTAGCCTTGAATAAAGGAACTGGTTTCTGAAGCAATTTTCCCGTTGAGGTTTTTAAAGCAGTCCTGATTCTTTTAGATCATCAAAATAAAGCGCTTTAAAAAAAGAAAAGAAATTCTCTGCAAGCTGAACTAGAATTTGTGTGCTTCTTAATACTAACAGGTGGACAAATGTTTGTTATGTGCCAAATTTTCACAGTATTGGTCATTAAAAAGGGTGTGCAAATGAAATAGCCTCCCATGGCCATATATACATCTGCACAAGAGACACCCTGCCTTCAAAGAACAGCATATCTCATGTCCGACTGGCCAACTGCACCACACAATCCTTACTGCTGTTCCTCTCTGTAACAGCAAAAGGTTAATAAGAACTGTTGCAGATAGTAGCGCGCCCACCTGTGAGATTTGTGAACTAACCATGCCCTCTTCCAATTAATCACACCCCTTTGGCCACAATGTACACCCTGCCACACTGACAGTTCCTAACTCTTGTGCACAATGGCAAGATGTCATCTGGCCATGCACAGATGTCGGCCTTCTGATTTATGGCATCTTTCTTCTTTTTTTCCCCTTTGTATACCCAATGGTAGGATTTTAGCCTGATACATTCTAAGGGAGTAAGAGAAAGTTTACAGTGAGAAATCTTTCCCAAAAGTAAATTTGTCTATAAACAGATGTGGGTTTGTTATTTGTGTGATGTAGAGAGTGAAACTGGCTCGACGGGTGCTGATATTTCCAAAAGGAGTGAATGTCTGTGATGGGGGACATTTAAAACTTAGTGGGTCGAATTCTCCATTGCCCTGTACCTTGTGCAGTCATTTATACCACTGCAAGGTGAGTGCAAGATCAGTGCAAAACATTACCCAGTCAGACAAATAATGCTCCGTCTCATTCTACACAAGGTGCAGTTCAAAAGAGAATCCGATCCATACATACAACAGCAATATAGCTCACATTTAACAATTTGTGTGCTTTGCAATACTGGGGAAATTCACTCTTTATTCCTGACCCTGTCTCACTTGCGTTTGCATTAAAATGTGTCCCTGAAGATGTGAATTTGTCCTGTTCCCTTATTTCCTCCTAGATGTTTCCAGAACAAAACCAAATAAATCAAAGATTTTCCCTTGTAATGTCGTCTTCTACTCTGCTGAGCTGACGGATTCCTGTTTGTATGTTCCCAGAGAGGAAACAGAAGTCTCTTGAACTTCCTCCATTTCCCAATATTTACAGCTGTTTCTCTCTCAAAAAAAACAACAGCCAAAAACAAAACAAAAAAAAAACCACTCACCTGTCATAACAAAGAGATCTTTTCTTTGAAGAAAAAATCAATAATAAATCAAAAAGAATGATAAATGAACTAAAGGGGAAAGCAGTTTTTTTAAATTATATTCACTGATCTCCATCCAGTCTTAATGGAACACTTAAGGAAAACATGTTAGGGCTGTTTGCATCTGTGATTTCATTATTTGTCTGTGTTAAAGTAATAAAAAATCACTATAAACTGTGAAATAAACCAATGACAAAAAAAAAACCAATTCAAACACCTTATGATAAATATAGTCTGTGTCCACATACTAACATACAGGAGTTAGGGGTTTGTTACAGGAGTTGGTGGGTGAGACTCCGTGGCCTGCGTTGTGCAGGAGGTCAGACTAGACGATCATAATGGTCCCTTCTGACCTTAAAGTCTATGATTCTATAAACACAGTGGCAAAACAAGGTGAAGACCAAAAGGCTCTTGAAAGTGCCTTTGAAGATTATTATAGTGCAACTTTTCTCACTATTTAAATCAAATTTGACTTGTAAATTAGGGAAGCATGTGAATTTGGGATTCCTATATAAGGATGTGTATAACATAATTTAATTTGCAGGTTGTAATTATCTGTCCCAGTTGGTGAGGTTTATTAGATTCCACCCCCAGAAGATTCCCTTCAATCTGTTTATTGGATATGTATTATACATCCAATACATATAAATATATATAGGATGGTATTTTCTCCATAGACCTTAAAGTTTTAACCAACTTCCATTATAAATCTCTCTTGTAGGCCCCACCATAATTTTGCCTTGGGAAATTAGGTGTACTTGTAGGGCAAAGAAAAATGTGTCTTCAAAGTCTGAAGAAAATTCAAAGAGTTTTTAAATTACTGGTAATTAAAAAGCAATCCTTATTTAACATGGCCCAATGAAAGCTGAAGAAAGTGTTAAAGAAAGACTCACAGAACAGACATAGACTGATAATGAATACGAAAGCAGGGAAGGATTGTGAATTTTACACAATACTGGGATAATTTACTGCCATAAATGTGGTTAAGCAGTTCCTAATGGTTGACAACAATCACTGTAAATGAGCAGATCTGAATCAGAGCATAGGATAAAACTAGACCAGGGACAAAAGATCACACATCAACTGCTAAATAATGGAAATAAAGCTAATTAAAATTCTTCTGCTTTATAAGGAAAAAAATCGTTCCAGTCATTTAATCCCCTTTTCCCCCCAATTCCTCTGTAGAAACAATTTTAAAATGCAAATAACGGGTAGCTGCAAACATAGTTTGTCCTGTATTTATATTTCTGAAGCAAACAGTCAGCATCATGTCAATATAAATCTTATACTTTCATCCTCCTTACTGATTTATATTAGAAATGATGCTCAAGTAAAATTATAACAGGGGATTTTACCTCCCTTGCTACCCCACTAAGAGTGACGTACCATTATAAAAGCCACAGCAAATTAGTGCCACTGCCCCCCAGAAAAACACCCTTTCCAAAAAAAGCCAGATAAAAGAGATGAGCTAGAAGTCTGAGAGTATGAAAATAAGTGTTTTTAAAAATGCTTTTGTGGTACACATGTGCTCTCTGCATATATGTAGATTTAGCTCTATGTATGTATTCCAGGGACTCTAGGTATTACAAACCTGCTGCTGTGAGCACCTCTCATATACTGTACCTATGTATAAAGCGGACAGACAGGCATCTCCAGCAGCCTGCTTCCTTTTTTTTTTATTATAAAATATTGAACATGTGTTTCCTTTAGATGGGTGAGAGTCAGGCCTGCCATGCCCCTTTTACAAAGCCACAACATATACTAGTATAGTAATCAGGTGTCCCTAACGTACACTCCTCAGAACCACACATTCAAATCCCAACAACACACTAAGCCCTTTAGCCCTCTGAGACAGATACACTGAGTCCCAAGAAGTTCTCTATCCTAGGCTTTTTCAGTGGAGATGTTGAAAACAGGTATCCTTTGTTTTCTGCTGTAAAGATCTGACGGGCCTTTTGATAAGAGCAGGTGCCAGCATCCAAGGCCAAAGTTTCCCTACCTTTTGCCAACCTTATGCAGGTGTGGTGTATGAGGGTTGGTTACTGACCTCCACTTCAGACAGGGCTGCATTTCAGCCGCTTGATATCCCTTTATTAACACTCTAATAATATAATAATGATTTACACTTCTCTAGCACTTTCCAACCAAGGTTGTCAAAGCATTTAACAAAAAATTAAGCCCCACTAGTTAATTAATTAAAGCTATTATGAAGTAAGTAAGTTGTATTATCCCCATTTCACCAGTGGAGGAACCGAGGATGCATTTTTCCAGAAATTCTTCCTTGAGGTGGCCCATGAAGAGGTTCACATATTGGGGAGCCATCCTAGTACCCATCACTGTTTCCACAGTTTGGGTGAAGTAGTTGTTATGTGTACAGTTGTGATGGGTGAGGGTGAAATGTATGAGTTGGGCAATGAGTTTGTGGTGGATATCTGAGTGTTGTCCATTGTCTCGTAGATATTTGAGGTATGCAGCAATGCTGCCATGGAGATGGATTTTGGTGTATAGGGAGGGAATATCCATGGTGGTACGGATGGTGTTCTGAGGAAGGCTATTAATGTTGCTGAGTTTCTGGAGGAAGTCGGTTCAGTCTTGTAGAAAACTGGCCCTTTGTGTGGTGACTGGTTTGAGGATGGTTTTTTTGAGTCCTGATACTCTTTCAGTAAGAGTACCATGGTCAAATACGATGGGCCTGTACCAGTGATGAGCTGACAAAATCTTAACAAGGGGTTCCCTCCTCACCCCACAAGGGGGTCGTTGCCCCCCCCCACCCCCCGGGACTCCTGCCCCATCCAACCCCCACGCGTTCCTTGATGCCCCCCCCCAGGACCCCTGCCCCATCCACCCCCCTCCCCTGTCCTCTGACCGCCCCCAGAACCAGGCAGGAGGGTCTTGTGGACCACCGTAGTGGGTACCCACCCCACCCCTAAGAGCCAGAGGCACCTGTTGGGGGGCAAGGTGAGGAGTCCCGGTGGTGCTTACCTGGGGCAGCTCCCAGGAAGCATCCGGCAGGTCCCTCTAGCTCCTAGGGGCAGGGGAGCATAGCTGGGGGGGAGCAGGGGGAGCGGCCGATCCCCCCACTGATCACATCAAAAGTGGCGCCTTAGGTGCCGACTCCCTGGGTGCTCCGGGGCTGAAGCACCCATGGGGAAAATTGGTGGGTGCAGCTCCCCACCCCGCGCCCGGCCCCAGCTCACCTCCGCTCCGCCTGCTCCCCTGAACGCACCGCCCCACTCTACTTCTCCACGCCACCCCCCCCGCCAGCTTCCCGCGAATCAGCTGTTTGGTGGGAAGCTGGGGAGGACTGAGAAACAGGCGGCAGCTTCACACTCAGGCCGAGGGAGGCGGAGGTGAGCTGGGGCGGGGAGCGGTTCCCCTGCGCCCTCCCCCGGGTTACCTGCTGTGGCATGGGCGGCCCTCCTCACGCACCCCTGCCCCAGCTCACCTCCGCCTCCCTGGGCCTGAGCGGGAAGCCGTGGCTTGCTTCTCAGCCCGCCCCAGCTTCCCACGCGAACAGCTGATTCACGGGAAGCCAGGGGGCGCAGAGAAGCAGAGCGGGGCAGCGCGTTCAGGGGAGGAGGCGGAGCGGAGGTGAGCTGGGGCCAGGGGTGGGGCGGGGAGCTGCCGGTGGGTGCTCTGCACCCACCAAATTTTCCCCTTGGGTGCTTCAGGGCTGGAGCACCCATGGAGTCAGCACCTAAGGCACCACTTTTGGCCAGTTAAATTTAGAAGCCCTTTTGGAACCGGTTGTCCCTCGCGGAACAGCCAGTTCTAAAAGGGCTTCTAAATTTAACAACCGGTTCTAGCGAACCGGTGTGAACCAGCTCCAGCTCACCACTGTCCTGTACCAGAAAACCAAGGATATACCTAAGATACAGCAATAATATTTTCAATCTCTGGACAGACAACCTAAACTCCCTCATCAATTTCCACCACAACTTCAACAGCCACCACTTATCTATCAAAGTCTCTCTGGAACACTCCCTCACCAGCACCAACTTCCTGGATGCCACAATCAACTTCAGTAATGGAATCCTACAGACAACTATATTCAAGAAACCCATGGATCACCACACTTACATCCACAGATCCAAATAACCAGCCCGAGACACCAAGAAATCTGTTATCTACAGCTAAGCACTCAGCATAGCATATGCTGTGAGGAGCAAGTCCAAGATACACACCTTAAAACTGTCTTCTCCAAACAAACACTCCACCAGCAAAGTAGATCTCATCATGGAACAAGCCACCCAAATACCCCAAGATAACCTGTTTCAATATAGAAAAAAAAACCCTCCAATCACACATGGTTTTCACATACCATCCCACAGTGGAAGCCACACTGTGTATCATTAAACAGTTACAACCCATACTTTTGGGGGACCACATCCTGAAAGAAATATTTCCTGAACCCCCTCTTCTGGTCTTCAGACCACCCCCAAATCTCACCAAGCTCATCATCAGAAGCAAGTTCTCCGCAGGCAAGGACATACCAACTCAAAGCAGCACCAGACCCTTCAAGAAAAGGGCAGATGCAAAACCAGGAGACATTTCTCCTCTGCTATGATAAGCAACACACCCCACAACACACCTTTCAAGATACATGGGTCCTACACATGCCTACCACCACATGTGGTGTACTTCAACCACCAGTGCATCAAATGCCCCAACAAAACCAATGTGGTAGACAATCACTGCCCTCTCAAATGAACACACACAGGAAAATGATAGAAGACAAAAACACCCTATCACCCAAGGACACTTTTCACAAAGCGTTGCCTCCATATCCACAACACTTCAAAAGAAGAGCTTTAATTCAGAATTCTGTTAGATACTAAAAATCATGGTCTCAGCAGAGACACTGGTATTATGGGTCATTACAACAATTTATAACCTACTAACCCTACTTTATCCTATGACTGCAGAGGTGTTAATTGCCCACATAATTTAAATGGTTCCTTGCAACATGTGTTAACACCTCATGTTTAACAATCTGTCCCAGCTTGTATTTAGCTATGACTCTTTGGTTACCTTTTCCAGACCTGAAGGGCTCTGTGAAGCTCAAAAGCTTGTCTCTTCCACCAACAGAAATTGGTCCAATAAAAGATATTATCTCAGCCACCTTGTCTCTCTCATATCCTGGGACCATCACAGCTCCAACAACACCACCTATCACATTTGTCATGGATATGGGGTTGCCAGTTTTGGTTGGACCTGTTCCTGGAGATTTCCTCACATGATATAATCTTTAATTAAAGTTTTAATCTTTATATTCCTGGTGACTCCAGGACAATCCTGGAGGACTGGCAACCCTGCATGGATAAACAAAAAAATTCATGAGAAGTTTCTAACAAAAGAAAAAACGTCAATTTCTTTCACCATTTTTGGCAAAATATAATTATCTTTTTTTGACCAATCTATCATTTCCCCTCTCAGTGCCTCTTTTCACCTTTTCACCTCCCACCTTTGATCCATCTTTTTAAACTGGAAGCTCTTTCCAGCAGGGTCTGTTCCTTAGTATGTTGTGCCTGGTACTATCTCAGTTAGGGCCCTTAGGCACTACTGTAATGCAAAAAGATATACAAGTACAGCTTAAATGTTAGCACCTTTCATTTCATATCTGTGGCAGGAAAAGAGAGACAGTTTTGTTGGAGTAATTTCTTTCAAACAGTTGAGAATCTACCTTTGGTGTTATGGTATCTTATACTCAAAGAACAATACATGTATATGTCATTCTAAATTACTTTTATTTCAGATTCAGGAAGCACAACAAAGAAAGAAAGAATAAATATAAATTCTCCAGGAAAAGAGAACATATTTCATTCTATAAGATGATTTGCATCAGAACTGAAATACTAAATGGAAGCTACCCCTGCAGCCTCCTAGAATGTAAAGGTGCAGTGCACAGAAAACAAAATCATAAAAGCTGCATATTTGCATACTGAACAGTTGGCTTCATTAGAGCCAGCACTTATTGCAGACTCTCGTAAGTCCTAATGGTCAGTGGCAGACCGAAGAGGTGAGGGGAACAGAAGAACCTTGCACCAGGAAGAGCAGGAGAGAAACAGTAATATTTTATTTTTCTTCTTTTTTTCTTTCAGTTTTCATGCTATTTTATTACAAGTTTCTGATTTTAACAGAGCTGACCTGGACCCTAGTGTGGGTCTAGTTTAACCCCCGGAGGAAGAAGTGTAAATGTTAATCGACAAAGCTACATGGATTTACACTACCTGAGGATCTGGCCCCTTGTCTTCACTTCCTGATTTTCAACATTTCCATCCCTCCTCCTAAATTTCACAAGTTACATGGGCCAAATCCCATGTTGTACCTCCTGAGAGCCCGGGGATGATCACACTGGACACCTGTATGCCACCCTTGTACCCTCCAGATTCTAGACTGTTGTGATAGCCAAAATGCCCCCTGTATAAGTTAGAGCAACCCTTGGCCTGATTATGGTCTGCAGAGAAACTCAGAATCCCTTGCAGAGCTTGATCCTGCCTATACTCCCTCTAACATCACCTACTGCCCCCGGCTGTGCCTCTGTGCTAGGATTTGCAGAGGTGCGATGGGACCGTCTACATTGGCGCTACAGTGCTCCTGCATTAGGAGAATCCTTCCCCAGCCCTTTGTCCTCTACCACCCACACATCATGTAGGGGCTGGAGCGGGAACCAGAATTTGCCGCACAAAACAAAACAAAATTCTCCAACACGTGCCGCACAGAGAACATGTGCATGAAATTATATTAGCTCCACAATATGCATAGAAAACTGGACTTGGTGTCGCAAGACTTTCACCAGCTTTAGGCGGTAGGGCTTTGATTCATTAGACAGGAGCTCAACCAAAGAAACAAGGAAATCACTCATGTAACTCTTGATCATTTTAAGTACTTTTTTGAACACTAAAACAAAAAACGATTCAGTGCCCTAGCAAAGAGGGTGGAAGATGACTGTACACACTGGCATAAGCACAGCTGCATGTCTGAGAGGAACCAGTGCAGCGGAGATGGAAACAGTAGGAGATGTGGCTTAATAGCAGCTTGCATTTAGAAAGATGGGGAATATTTATGAAAATTCACTGAGAATGTGTTTATGTTAATATCCTGCCAGGCATCCCACTTGATCAGGTGCATGAGTTTGTCCTTTTCTCCCTCTATCTTTTTGAAATGCAGGGCTTATATTTTCACTCAGGCTTTTGTCTTACAAAGTATATGGGGAGTTAAATATAAGGACGGTGTGGGATTATTCTAGGAGAGGTCTTTTTAGATAGCGTTAATCAGTGTTATTGTTTTTAATTTTGGCCCATGTACCAATTCCATTGCATTTAGAGGTTACAACAGCATAAGCAATTTAGCAAATTTCAGATCAGACCATCAGGAAATGTAAATTAGCATAGCTGTATTGCAGTTAATGAAGCTATATTGATCTGTACTAGCTGACTTCAATTAAGCTACATGGATTTACGTCAGCCGAGGATGTGGACCTTTATGTTTTAAATAAATAGTTTCACTGTGGTATTTTTGTAAATTCCAGCCAAACAGGTAGCTGTGGGGTAAACCCTTACATTTCAAGGGGAAAAGGTGTGAAAAATACAAGGCAACACTTATTTTTAAGGGATATCCACTACAATATTCTATTAACAGTACAGCTCATCCTCAATGCAAAATCACACACAGTACTTGTATCACACCGAATGAGCCTTTGCACGGTTACTGCTGAAATATGGAACATCATATGACCCTTTTGAACTTAATATGGGTGTCAGGGCACTAGATAATGAACATCCCTTTAAATAAGGAAGAGGTGGTCACCCTACACCAGATCCAGAATTGTTGTTGCCATTATTTTTTGTTTTAAACAAATGTTGGAACTCAAAGGACAGCAGTGGGATCTTCATCAGCTCTGGCATTAACACAGCGCCACCCATATTCTTCTTGTTCCTAGCCCAACAATAGGGGATCAGTCAAAATGCATTCCCTGCTTTGGGTTTTTTACTTTTGGGGTTTAGCATGTTTATTTATTGCTTTTCTGCATTTCTACCATCTTACTTTTCTACTGAACAAATGTGAAAGTCTGCCTCCTGCCTGCATCTGACACAGATTCTTCTAAGGATGGAGGAAGTCAAGCTTTTTAAAAATCTCCCCTGGATCAGCATGAGCAGAACAGAGAGGTGGCTTCTTCAAAGAGGAAAGAATTACTTCAGATGTAGGTGGTGGAAAGCTGGCTTTTAAATGTGATCAGCAGGATGAAACACAAAGAACTAAACGATAAATAATTCCTCCAGAGCAAAGGAGTTTCCTTCCTGTGCCCTCCAGAGGGAGGTATTTCTGAAAGTTCTGATGTGAACTCTTAGAAGAAGCTTCTGATTTAATTTTTTATTAATCAAAATTTTACATGAAGCACATGCAATCCTGGGTAAGGGACATAAAGCGGTCACCCATAGCCACTTGCCATTAGTCTTAGATCTCTACATAATATGACCTCTGTGTCCATAGCATTCCCCCTAAATCCAAGGAACTATAGGGCATGCTGCAGTCAGATTATTTTTTATCTAAAGGGGAAATGTCACCTTTTCATAAGAAGGACTGTTATATTTGTCCTTTCACATTCTCCTATTTTAATGTCCTGTAGTTTAGAATCAGTACATAAGAGCTGAGAGCAAAAAAATAGGTTCAAAAGGATATTAAAGGAACAGCAAGAAAATCAGAAAACCCCACAAAATTAAGCTACTGCTGTGTACAGCTAAGTAGAACTTCAATGCTATACAATATCTGGATCAGAGAGCTACACAAATCAATTCATGTAAACAGGGTTATTTTTAATTAAAATGTCACTATATGGTATATGTGCAATTAAGACAACACTGATCATTTTTGAAGAACCCCTATTTATTCCTTCCAAGCTGACAGTGCTGTTGAATGCCCGATAGTTCTCACTAACTGGATCAAAACCATCTCATATGTTTAATTTCTAATTCAAGCATATTTTTCAGTTATGCCTCATTGGAATTGATGTAAGTGCTTTTAATACCCATAACAGAGGAACTGTGAAAGTTCTTGAAGGTGAGGATCAGATCAACCCCTCACCCCTAACAACACGAAAGTAGGGGACAGAAAACCTGTGAAAACCTGCAAAAGAGTTCCAGAACAGAAAGATGTCCCCCTTTATAGTATCACACCTACTCTCCCTCAGACTCTCGGGTCCGGTTATTGGTACAGGAGACAGGCCAGGGAAGGTATGTGCATTACCTCATAGGGTTTCCATATATAGCTTACTATTAAGTCATTAATTTTTCTGTATGCCCCCCATAGGTGCTGGAACTAAGGGTTCTGGGGATGCTGCTGCACCCCATGACTTGAAGTGGTTTGCATTATTTACAAAGTTTAGGGTTTGGTTCAATGGCTTTCAGCACTCCCTCTATAAAAATTGTTTTAGCACCTCTGATGCCCCATTCATGCTGTGGAACAAACACATACCCCCCCCCCAGCTGGGTGGACATCCAGGGGCTGTGGCCAGCAGGAGCGTCCTCAGTGTGGCCCCATAAGAGTTGTTCTGCCAGGGAAGAAAAGTGGACCAGGGAGCCTGGAGGCTTAAGATGCCTGCAGCTCTCTCCCCACCCCACCCCCACCATGCAGACAGCCCTAGCCTCTAGTACATCCCCTGAGGTGCATGGGTCTTAGCAGTTAAACGACCCACTTCATCCTAATCAAGGTGTGTCAAGGTTCCTTCCCCACTCTGAACTCTAGGGTACAGATGTGGAGACCCGCATGAAAGACCCCCTAAGCTTATTTCTACCAACTTAAGAAAACTTCCCCAAGGCACAAAGTCTTTACCCTTGGATTAGGTAAAACGCTGCCACCACCAAGTGATTTAACAAACAATCAGGAAGGAGTTCCTATTTCCCAAAAATATCCCCCTAAGCCCTTACATCCACTTTCCTGGGGAGGCGTGAGAATTAACAAGATGAGCACAAACCAGCCTTGGATTTTTAAGACCCAAAAAACCCAATCAGATTCTTAAAAAACAGAACTTTACTACAGGTTTCAGAGTAGCAGCCGTGTTAGTCTGTATCCGCAAAAAGAAAAGGAGTACTTGTGGCACCTTAGAGACTAACAAATTTATTTGAGCATAAGTTTCGTGAGCTACAGCTCACTTCATCGGATGCATGCAGTGGAAAATACAGTGGGGAAATTTATATACACAGAGAACATGAAACAATGGGTGTTAACATACACACTGTAAGAAGAGTGATCAGGTAAGATGAGCTATTACCAGCAGGAGAGCGGGGGGGAAAAAAACTTTTGTAGTGATAATCAAGGTGGGTTATTTCCAGCAGTTGACAAGAACGTCTGAGGAACAGGGGGGGAGGGGAGGAATAAACATGGGGAAATAGTTTTACTTTGTGTAATGATCCATCCACTCCCAGTCTTTATTCAAGCCTAAGTTAATTGTATCCAGTTTGCAAATTAATTCCAATTCAGCAGTCTCTCGTTGGAGTCTGTGTTTGAAGTTTTTTTTGTTGAAGAATTGCCACTTTTAGGTGTGTAATCGAGTGACCAAAGAGATTGAAGTGTTCTCCGACTGGTTTTTGAATGTTATAATTCTTGATGTCTGATTTGTGTCCATTTATTCTTTTACCTAGAGACTGTCCAGTTTGGCCAATGTACATGGCAGAGGGGCATTGCTGGCACATGATGGCATATATCACATTGGTAGATGTGCAGGTGAACGAGCCTCTGCTGGTGTGGCTGATGTGATTAGACCCTATGATAGTGTGCCCTGAATAGATATGTGGACACAGTTGGCAACGGGCTTTGTTGCAAGGATTATCGCTACAAAAGGTTCCCCCCTCCCAGCTTCCGCTCTCCTGCTGGTAATAGCTCACCTTTCCTGATCACTCTTGTTATAGTGTGTATGGTAACACCCATTGTTTCATGTTCTCTGTGTATATAAGTCTCCCCACTGTATTTTCCACTGAATGCATCCGATGAAGTGAGCTGTAGTTCACGAAAGCTTATGCTCATAAAAATGTGTTAGTCTCTAAGGTGCCACAAGTACTCCTTTTCTTTTTTGAGAACTTTATTAGAAGAACAAAAAAAGATAAGAGAACAACTCTGTAAGATCAGAATGGAAGATAATCTTACAGGCAGTCAGATTCAAAACATAGAGAATCCCTCTAGGCAAAACCTTAAGTTACAAAAAGACACAAAAACAGGAATACACATTTCCTCCAGCACAGTGAATTTAAAAGCCAAAACAAAGAAAACCTAATGCATTTTCTAGTAGATTACTTACTAACTTTACAGGAGTTGGAGGGCTTGCATCCTTGATCTGTTCCCGGAAAAGGTATCACACAGACAGACAAAAGCCTTCCTCCCACCCTCCAGATTTGAAAGTATCTTGTCCCCTCATTGGTCATTTTGGGTCAGGTGCCAGCAAGGTTACCTTAGCTTCTTAACCCTTTGAAGGTGAAAGGATTTTGCCTCTGGCCAGGAGGGATTTTATAGCACTGTATACAGAAAGCTGGTTACCTTGTCATATATTTATGACAAGCTGTTTCAAGTCTCTTACGCATTTTGTTTTGTTTGCACCCAAAGGATCCTACACAGCAGAAGCCCACAGTGTATGGCACGGATGTGGGCCAACAAGAGGCAAGAAGCTGGGTCTGGAGCCTGGAAGGACTCAGATCTGAAGCTTTGTCCCTTGTGGCTCCTAGCCAACGTAACTTTTGACTAACCATCCTGTATCTCAGATCTGCTCTGCCTCAGGCCCACTCCCACAAAGGGGCTGCTGAAGCCCATCACCCACAGATCTGCCCTTCCCTTCTGCTACTTGAAAGTCATGAAGAGTAGCATCTGAGAACTTTGCCCTTATTCAAGACAAGTCATAATAAATGTCAGTGGAAATTACAGGTCCTCAGACCCTTTTAGATTTTGACTATTTCTTACTCCATGAGCTCTCAACTTGCAAAGCCCCATTTGCTACATTACTTGGCCTTTAAAATGTGACACAGTGATGGACAAAATAAAAAGTAACAAAGGATGGAGAGTCTGATCTAATGTGAGGTTCATTTCTTTAATATACATAACACTTTCTTAACTCAGTCAGCATTCAGGGCTCAGTCCTGCAAGATACTGAGCAAATTTGACCCCAGTTTAGCAAAGCACTTAAGCATGTGATTATTGTGACAGTGCCCCCCATAAGGCTTTATGGAAATATGCTTATGAATATATATGACATAACTGGAATATGTTCTACGCTACATATGCCATGTAACATATCTATGTAAAGGTTATGATCTACTGAATCTATCAATCCTATTTGTATGCATGTATCATTTTTGTATTCAAAGTTATGAATATTGGCCATGTACAGGCTTGATTTCTAAATAACCTTAGTAGAGCATTTGGTCAATTCCTGGAGAAAGGAATTCGTAAAGTTAAGTGCCCAATCAAGAAGCACTTAAGGAACAATGCATCTTAGAATGCTCCAATCCACATAAGAAGTCTTCCTGGAGACATTCAAGATACCATGTGGGCAATGGCTTCTGCCTGTAAAAACTGAGAGTCATGCATGGACATGTGACTTGCCCAGGTGACTCCAGAACTCCGTCTTGGAGCTGGACTTTGCATAGGAGAGAGGAGGGGGTCTCCACCCACAATAGAAAGTCTATTTAAGCCTGTGGGAGACCCCTCTTTTGTCTTTGGCTGGCTAAAGAGAGAGACTCTCCATCCCAAGAAAGAAACTGGAACAAAGGACAATAACCACAGGGGGTGTGAGTGATTGCTGGACCCAGACTAGAAGGAGATTAGTCTGTAAAAGGAAGCTTACTGGAACTGGTGAGGTTTTGTCTGTATTCAGTTTTATTAGACATAGACTTGCGGGTTTTATTTTATTTTGCATGGTAATTCACTTTGTTCTGTCTGTAACTACTTGTAAACACATAAATCCTACTTTCTGTATTTAATAAAATCACTTTTTACTTATTAATTAACCCAGAATATGTATTAATATTTGGGGGGGGGGGCAAACAGCTGTGCATATCTCTCTATCAGTGCTATAGAGGGCGAACAATTTATGAGTTTACCCTGTATAAGTTTTATACAGAGTAAAACGGATTTATTCAGGGTTTGGACCCCATTGGGAGTTGGGCATCTGAGTGTCAAGGACAGGAACACTTCTGTAAGCTGATTTCAGTTAAGCCTACAGCTTTTAGGGGACATGGTTCAGACCTGGGTCTCAGTTTGCAGCAGGCTAGCGGGTCTGGTTCAAACCAGGCAGGACACTGAAGTCCTAAACTGACAAGGCAGGAGAGCAGGAGAGAAGTAATCTTGGCACATCAGGTCGCAGCCTCCAAGGGAGTTTCTGTGATCCAACCCATCACAGTTATCTTTAAGTATGTGAATGGGCACATTGGATTCAAGGTTCCAATCCAGAGAAGCATTTAGATGTGCTTAAATCCATTCCTGTGGGAAGAATGTACTTAAGCACATGCTTAACTTTAACTTCAATGGGACTTAAACACCTGCTTAGAGTTAAGCATGTATATAAGCACCCTTCCTGCAGAGGGATGCTTTCTTGAATCAGGCCCCAAGTGGTTAAGCATTTTTTTTTTTTGGATTGGGGTCAGAATGTTCAGCATCTTGCAGAATTAAAGGCCTTAAAATACTTTTATTCCAATTATAAATCAGGTGTCAATTCCTGCCATCTTTACTGAGGCAAAACTCCCACCGAAGTCACTGGAGTTCAGTTGGAATTGCAAGTGCTCAGCACCTCTGAAGATCAAACCCTTAATCTACTTTTAGCAAATTAAAATTGTCCTAGACTTGTCTGTCTCACATATGCCTTGGGACAAATTATCCTAAAAAAATCTTTTAAATAAAAATTTAGAGTTTTAATTTCAGGTTTCATATGGGAATTGAATGTGATTGTTAAAGTACTGCAAAGTAAAACATTAGTGACAATCTGGTTGCAATTTTCTGCAAACAGCTTTTCAATCAGAAAAATAAAGTGGGATTTAGGACAGGAAATAAGGCAAAATAAAACCATTAAGGAAATGTAAAGGGACCATATGGAGATAGTTCATGCCTCAACATTTAAGTTTTGTTAATGAATAAATAAAAGTTTTGGTTAGAAATGTTTTATTTAAATGAGTATAGCTCTTTTAGGATTTAAACCTTCCCCTGAAGAATTTGCAAGCCAAATATAGTAGCCTTTAGCTGCAAGTGAAACTGACTAAAAACTAAAAACAAACTTATTAGCCTGTTTTCATTGTCCAGAATGAGTGAAACACAAAAGTGAGTATACAGCATAGACAGTGAACATCAGCTACATGTTTACAGTTTGGTCTGGCTAAGAGAGAGTGACTCATCCTGTCTACACAGGGTCTCTGAGCTAAGAAGAACCTTCCTCAACCTTCAGCAACATAGGTTCAATCAGAAGTCGTCATGTCCCTATGCAATGAGTTGACCGGTGACCTTGAGAGGGCTTCATACAGGAGCTATGTCCTGCCAGTCCCTTTTAGGACCACCACTACCCTGGGCATATGTGCCTCCAGGTCCTTCCATAGCACCATGGGGGACACCACTGTCAGTCTGCTGCCCCACATTGCCTGGAATATTTACTCAATACCATGAGGAGGAGGGCTACACAGTATACAACTGTCCCCAGAAATAGACAGCGGGGAGTCTAGGAGGCAGCACACTTCCTTTCAGTGATAGTTATAGTGAACACAGATACCTTTCATGGCTTGCATTATTCAGTGAACTATGTGCATGTGAGTGAGAGAGAGAGAGAGAGAAAGAGAGAGAGACTCATGTGTATTTTATGTTCCTTGTGACCAGATTTTCTGGATCCTGCCATGATTTCTATATGCTAAGCTAGTCATCCCAACCTGCATTGTTTGAAAGCAGAGCCACTGAATCCAGATTCATCCTGGGTGAATGGGAAGAGCGCTATAATATTATGCACACTATTCAGACTCATTAAAGAACAATTACAGACATGATAATGGTAAAAAACTCAGAGGGCCCGATTCTCATCACTCACCAGTCTTACACCAGTTTAATTCCATTGACTTCAGTGGAGTTACTCCTGATTTGCACTGGAATAAGTGGAATCAGAATAAGGCCAATACTAATAATTTACCTCCTTGCCCTTTTCCAGGTGATAAAGGGCATCCCATTGAGAACGTGGCTCCAGATCTCCATAGTGAATCCTCAAACCAGGGTATAGTATAAGTACAAGAGTGGCCTCACATCCACCAGAGTAGTCATACAGGTGGCAGTTGGCCTTCTCCAATGAGATTCAGATGTCATATTACATCTTGAATTGTAATATTACAAACTGGAGTCTTATTACAATATGCACCCAAATAGTTTAGTGGTGTTGTGTATGCAGAACAAAACTGTTCTGGGATGTGGAATACCCTTGCTTGAAAGGACAGACACAAATGAATTCCTGAACCCTACTAAGGAAGAAGGGGTCTGTGGGTTAAGTAACTTTCGGCATAAAGAGGCACTAAACATGTATCATCAGGTGAGCCAAAACCTTTGCAATAAAGAAACAAGGCAGGTTTCTGAGCAAGAAAATACACTTGGAAAATGCTTACCATGTTTGTTCCAGCTCATATGCTTATAAAGTATTTAACACTTTAAATTTATACCTGATGCATTTCAAAATGATTTGCCTCCAAGGGGAAAAAAATCTCTTTGTCATCTCACCATGATCCCCATTTCAAAATACAATTTCAGATATACATCACACATTTATTTAAAATAGGACTATTGTTCTGCTTTTCTGCACTGGCCCTAGCAGCAGGATTCCACTCTAATTTCATTTATGCCCCAATTCCCGAAAATGCTTGATGTTTGGGGGTGAGGGAGGGTGTTTTTGTTTTGTTTGTTTTAATATAACATTAAAGTCAAACCCTTCCAGTGCTTCTGAGCTGACTGTCATTCCGATCCACCAATTAAAACTGACTGCAGTACAGAAGAAACAGGTATAGAGAATCCATTCACAGCAGCAGCAGTGATCTCATTCACGGGCATATAAGCCTAAAGGGTGAATGTCAGGAAACTTGCAATCTATTAAATACATAACCTAGTTACGCAAAAAATATTTCTTACTACTTGTCTCTTCTACTAGCAGGTTGTGGTTTAAAAGAGCCCATTATTTTGTGAAATCTAATTTGGTTTGCTACACAGAAAATGTATTAGTTGAAGAGATATATTCTTCTGTCTTGTCTTGGATAAAGTTACAAGGCCTATCAATCCTTGGGCTTCAGGGCATAAGCTGATCACCTTTTGGGGTGAGGAAGAGATTGTCTTCCATGGTGAAGCAATATAGAGTATGGTACAATATAAGGGACTAATTCTCCTCTATCTTGCACCTTGTGTATTTATCTACATCAATGCACAGAGAGTGTAAAGTGATTGTAAAATGCACCATTCTGATTTGGTAGCTGAGGGAAGCCTTGTTGTATTTGTGCTGTGCCCTTAACGGGGGAGGAGCTTGTTTAAAGTTCCTCTTATGTTTTCTACAATAAAATTCACCACCAAGATGTTTAAATTCCACCTACATGTGCAGAGACCCTTCCTTCCCATACTGGCTTGTCTCAGAGCCAAATTCCACACACTTTACTGGAACTGTGCCTTCTTGTGCAAGGGATAGATCTGGCCCATAGTCTCCATGAGTCAGTTCCACGCAGGGTTGTTAAATCCAGGAGCTAAACTATCCCCCAAAACGTGGTGAATTTTACAGGAAAATCTCAATCCTGTGATGATACTCAGAGCATCAACTGGGGAAAGAGGAGACCCACATGCTGCAGTTCTCACATGCACACACACACAGACAAAACTCCCAGCGAAGTCCTAGACAACGGTGGAACACAAAACACTCTGGGCCAAATTCACATGCGCTGCAACTCCCATGAAAAGACCTGAGGCTAAGCCCCCAACGTTTTAAATTCCAGAAGCAGTGGCAAGGACCTTTCAATGGTGCTGCAGAATATGGTTTTTCTTCAGATTATTGGGTGTAGACACTGCAGGGGGAAGAACCCTATACATCATATCCCACTTTCCTGTCATCTGACTGTTGTTCCGTGCTATGGAAAGATTCCTGCATGGCATCGCCATTAGCACCATTTTTGTTCTCCCCACATGGTAACATCTCTCTGGAATGTTTGAATGCTCTTGAAAGGGAAGCCATAATGTCACTTGCTGAGGGGGCTCACAAAGTAGGACATGAGGCCTAATGTGCCTCAGTCGTGACCTAGACCACCTAGTCTTGCCTTATTTCCACTTCTGATACTGTGTCTCCAGACACAAGCAGCTGTTTAGGTTTCTAGTTAATTAGCATGCAAGTAGTAAGGAAAGAGAGTGACCTTTTTGTGGCCTAATTCACCAGCTTCAGTTCAACAAGAGCTTGTGAAGTGCCATGCAATTAATAAGTGTGTAGAAAGAAGTAAAGGTCTCACTTTAGAGCAAGAGAGATTAATTTCACAGAGAGGAACTGGGCATAATTTTAGAAGTATTTAATATGCATTCTGTGGTACAGGTACTTAATTGAGCCATTTCCCCATGTTCTACCAGTGCGTTAGGACAAGAATATGTTTAATAATGGGGTTTTTTTGCATTATGTTTCAGTGTGGTTATTCATCAAACCTGAAATGACACCCAGGCCTAATTGAACTTTCCTAGCTCCTCCAGGCAGTCAGAATTTGAATTATCTGTATTTGTTCTTGTTTAAGTGCAGAAGAAATTGATCATTTCCTAGTAGTAACAATGAGAGTCAAGAATGCATGCATGCACACACACACACACACACACACAAAACTACAGTGTCTTTATTTTTCTTTGGAGATACATGTTTTGCCTGGAACTACATTTATGCACATCTGATATTTTCATGTTACATAGAATAACCAGAGATAATAAAATGTATTTTATGAAGCATAGATTTTTAGTCTCAAGAGCTTTTATTTTCAAATTAATGATGTCTCTAGTGCTTCTGTTTGTGAAGAAACCCTTCAAAATATGAACCACTTCACTGTTGTCTTTTTGAGTCCTCAGCCGTACAGTCTGAGGGTCCTGCCTAACACACAGTTGGTCTTCTCTGAAGTGGTTAAGCACTCTGATGTCCATGGGACTACTCCCTTGAGTACACGTTTGCAGGATTGGGGCTTGAAGAAGTGGAGCTAAGAGAAGTATAAATGAATTTCCCTCATTCATTTCAATAGAGTTTTGGGTAATGCGCAAACAGGAGAATGTCCTGAAGTCTTAGCTGCTGCTACTGTACAGAAGGCAAAGCCAAAGACATAGGAAGACAGAGGCTGCAGTGGTGCATGCTGCTAGAGATACAAGACTATTATTTCAGATGCCCCGAACAATATAACAGAGCAAAAATTGATGTGTAGAAAGATGTGGGGGGCAGTGGTTGTTGCTGTGTCTCTTTTGCAATCCTATTATAGACCCTGGTCCAGCAGGAGTGGTTCCCATGAATATTCATGCCTATGACTGAAATTCACACCAGCAAAATCTGATTGCATAAATGTGCACAGAAAGTGAACTCAAAAGAGGCAGGCAGTAAATTCATCTAAAAGTTCAAACAAATATTAAAGGGAAATATACTTCACTATTCACCCAATTCTGCTTGAAACATCTCAACCTCAGAATGTTCATGGAGCTCCAGGTGGAGTTTAAAAAACAAAAACCCAGCTTTATCTACAGTTTTCAGCTGCCAAATGTTTTCTAAGAAAGGAGTGCTGATTTGCATGGGTCAGAGCCAATCCAAGGCAAGTTTTGAGTGCTTTTGGGGATCAGTCCAGATATTCTGCAAAGCCCTACTGTTCCCATTGCCATCAGCTACAAAGAATTGAGCCTTCCATTATCCGGCTTGTGGGGCTTTGTAGGGCTATAAAACTGGATCCACAGGCAGCCATCCACTTTACTAACCTAATAAATATTTTTAAATGACTCTCCTCATGTGAATATCTGCTGTTACAATATAACAGGTGTGCCAAATAGAACAGAACAGAGAATAAAACATATGTCTTGAGCCTCCCCAGAAATTCCATAGATTTTTTATTTTGTTTTAAAGACATTCATACATTTTGTAGTTTAGGGGGAAGTATTGACAGAATTTGCTCCAGGTGTCAAATATCCCCAACCATAATGACCTAGAGGGCAGATTTCAGCATTCTGGGCGCCTCTTAAAAATGTGTATTTTCATAAATCCCTAACTGTCCTTGCATTTGCTAAGAAAATCACTCTGTATTTGGCATGATTTTAAGGGCCATGGGGGAAATAATGAAGTTACGGGTAGAGAACTTTGTAGAGTTCTAATCTAATTTGCAAGGTCCTCAGAGCAGGGAGAATTTCTTCATTTTCTCTTTAAAGCCATACGCATAACTATAGCAGTAAAACCAAATGTTAAAAAATAATAATAAATTGATACTTTTTTTTAATTTTATGCTGAGCCCAGTAGGCATCTGGGAGTGAGTTATAGTCCTCATTCTAAAACCATATTTTCCCTGCATCCAGACTCCTATCACATGCCCACTATCTCAAACCCTTTCTACCAGTACAGACATATGGATAGAGAGCAACCAGTGGGGCATATTAAATCAATCTTTGATAAACAAATGCTGATTTTCTGGCCTACATGCTTTCCTTTCCCCTCTGCTCCCACACACTGTCTCACTGGGCTTTTTATATAGTTCTCAGAATGTTTTTCCTCTCTGCCCATAGCATTTCATTATAAAGAGAAAAGCCAACCCCCTATCAACAGTCTGGATGGAACACAAAAAAAACACACGTGAGAGAGTTAGGAAACCTTATTTGAAAATTATTTTTAAAAGTCATGTGGGATAATCTTCTCCCTACCGCATACATTAGGGGAGAAATACTAGCCCCAACTGAAGTCAATGGGAGTTTTGCCAGGATTCCACCATATGACACAGATTCAGAGATTTGACTGAAGACAGGGTGCCATCTAACTGCGTGTCCAACTCCCACTGAAGTCAATGGGAATATTTTTATTGGCTTTGATGGGAACTGGATCCAGGCTCAGAGCAGAAAGATGGAAGTTTTTCATTTTCATTAATAACCAATTAAAAAAAGATCCAAACTGCAGAAGAAAGAAAAAACTATCATAGAGTGATAATGTTGTTGTTTTTTAAGCAATTGTATATTCTCCCCTAGAATCATCTGCATGTGTTTTAGCAGCCGTATCATTTATGCCGGCAACTGGAAACTCATCAGCCTGAAAAGCTAGTGGCTACGCCTTTATTTTGAGAATTAATATGCTATAATATCTTGAGAAATGAACAAGACATGCCTGATTGGTTAAAAAGTGTGCATTTATGTAAAAATTTTCAGCTGGCTGAGTCTTTATGTGGGAAATGCCAGCATTCTAAAGTTTGATGTAAAGCTAATGTCATGGGTTGTTTTAATACAGCAATGTATCAGGGAATATTGTTTCATTACAAGAGACATTTGGGAACATTAGACAAAGTACAATTATAAAAAGCGAAATATTTTCTATAGCACTTTCTACTCACATGTTCATCTTCATCGTGCTTTATGGCAAAAGGGAAAGCAGAGCTGAATAAAAGGCTGCACACGCTGAAATCCATAGGTTCTTCTCATAAGTTCGTGTGTTACATATTGTATTGTGACAACACTATAGCTGGATTCCAACTGCAGTGCAGTTTTATGTACCTTTATTGTGAAATATTTACTTCAATTATATGGAGCTATATGGTGCTTGGGTTATAGAAATACCCCTTTTTTCTTTATGCCATTAAAGAGTTCTCTCATCTTCTTCCTTTACATTTCCTCTGCTCAGGAAAGAAAATATTGCTGTCACTTTCGGTGGGGCTTGCTTTTCATCTCACTGTTATTCAATGGCTTTTCAGGTCTCTAAGTGGTATCCAATTTATTTGTATTCTGATGCCACTTCTGTGAAGCATACCTCTCTGTCAGCTGAGTGTAAGCTTTAGGTGTTTTGTACTCGGAAGCTATGATATAAACAAATTGACAATATCAACTGCAGCCAATCATCTTGCAGGCAATTTCCACCTGTCGGCTGAAGAGCATTATTCCTCAAATTCATTCAGCAGAACCATTTACTTTCATCCAAGAAGAGCTGAGGTTACTTTCTCTGGCTCTCTCAGACCAGGGAGCTTGATTTACAATCCCTTGGAATTGTGTGGAAGATTCACGTTAAACATGAAAGGAATTCTCTAGAAGACCCTATTGTCTGCGTGACAAAAATACTGGAGAGAACAATTGCCTTTACCCATTTCTCTTCATTTGCTCTTCCTCCTTTTTATGAGGGGTTTTTCAGTGATTTCTCTAGGTTCTTCTGCCCTGTTTAGATGCTGAATTTTATATCTCTGTCTTTATAGTCTAAATTGTGCCTTCAGTTGAACCAATGTGAGACCTTTCAAGTCATTGTCTTTGCACTAGTGTAACTGAGGGCAGCATTTGGTCCTAAAATTGTATGTTTTCTTATTGACAGTCTTCCACTGGTGCTTCCTGAAAAGATATTGAAAGGTAATGATTTTGGACTGTCTCTCAGATTCTCACTTCTATCTACTCAATGTTCCTCCTCTACCATTTACTGTTTATCAAAATGATTACGGACAGACAGCCAATAACATTTTATAACTTTCCACAATGAAGTACAAGAATCTTCATTCCCCTTGCACGTTTCTGTAAATTCCAGTGGTTCTTTCTTGTGCATTACTGACCTTTTGAAGTTGCCTCTTGGCAGGAGAATTATAAACAAAATGTGTGTTCAGACTAAAGATGGGATCAAGCAACAAGATTTCAGTCCAGATTTGAAGAACCCCAAGTTGCAGGGTGTTCCTTTTCAGATCCAGTCCTGGCAGCTGTCCCTGATCCGGACCTGCTGGAGCCGGGGGAGGGGTGCCTATCCTGCAGCCCCAGCCCTGGAGCTGCCACGGTGGGGAGATGCACCTCTCCCCCCACAGCCCAGATGCTGCTGTGGAAGAGAGAGATGGGGTGAGTCCTCTCTCCATGCCATAGACCCAGAGCACTCTCCTTCATCCCAAACCGCTCATCCCTAGCCCAACCCCAGAGCCCGCACCCCCAGCTGGAACCCTCACACCCCTGCTCCCCAGCCCCACCACATAAATTTAGTTATGGGCACCAATATGAAGGTGATGTGTAACAAAATTCATTCCGCTCATGGGTGGGAAAAATTAGAGGGAACACTGGTCCTGGTCCATGCCTGGGGTTCCCATGTCCTACACAATACCAATAAATAAATAATAATAATAAAATCATTACTTATTATTAATAGTAATATACTATACATTTAGAACACTTGTTTTAGGTACCCTTTTAATTTACAAAAAATGCATTTATTTGTAGTTCAGTAGGAATATTATTTTCAATTAGATTTGGTGAATTAACTAAAACCTTTTTAATATAGTATTATGTTTTCTTAAAGCTTTGTTATATTATCAGTAAGATAGTATAACACTTAGACTGTAATATGCATATTTACAGGCTAGCTAAGTCATGATGTGAATCAACTTTAGTAATATAGTAACATTAAGATAAAGTGTTGTCATATATTTTGAGATTTACTGACACTGAAAACCTTGGCACTGTGTAACCTGCTTTTTCAGATGCCGCTGTTGAATTGTAATCCAGGGTTTGATTTTTAAAGAGGTTTATTTGTTTATGTTTCAATAGTTATTGCTACATTTCATTTTTCAATATTTGTAGGAACTTTTAACAAAAACTGCCAGCAATAAACATAATTTCTTCAGTCAAGAAGACAATTCTTTATTTTTCTTTCTGAAGACAAGCCTTAATTACAAAATAGTTCCACAGGCCCCAGTGTAATCAAATATATATTTCAATAAGGAAAACCTTACTGGAACTTGAAATCCAGAGAGACCAAGGCGGTGTATGTATTTCTGGATAAACAAAATCCCACTTTTCAAGTCAGTGGGAGTCTTTCTGACTTTTGAAGCTTCCATTTGGAAGCTTGAGTGATGGTGCGGCTTTTCATATTGCTAATTTTCAACTACAGCACTTTTAAAACTGAAGACACTGGTATGACATTGTCCTTATACAACAGTCACCTTAATGGAAAAGTATGACAATTCCTGAAAGGCACAGAGACTTAATTCTGGGGGTAGAAATTGTATGGCACTACAGTTCTACCTCAAAGATCCTGCAAATATGATTAGATCTTGTTTATGTATTGCCTTCATGAATGGCATGGAGAACAAAGACCCTAGAAGATGTCTCCTGCTACATTAGTTTTATGTACCAAGATAAATATAAACAGAAGGCTGTGATATATTCTCAGTAAGCAGAAAAAATGAGTGGACTAACAATATAATTAATTTGCATGGGTATTTTCAACAACCTCATTTTTAATCAATTGCAGATGAAGTCAGAGTGGAATTCAATTTTCTGGTGGTTTTATCTGAACTTCAGGATAGCTGTATTCATCACACTTATACACACCAGCAAGGACTAACCATTAATCTGCCCCAGACCTTAACTGGAATGAGTAAGTAGTACAAAAGAATAATCAGCAGGGAGCATGAGAAAATCAGATTAGTTACTATCAGTGTGAAGGTAATGAAATCTAGAATCTGCAATTCTGATACTTAAAGTTCACATTTAATCATGTGCTTTCACACGTTATCTGTTGAAAGGTAATGGGTAGTGCCATGACACCCATATTCTAAAGAGCTGGAAATTAAATCTTCTGTTGAAAAGAACATCCAGGTTTCTTTGGATTTTCCTATATGTCTCCTTCAGATTCGCCTGAATTACAGAAATTTAAATTATTTCAGGAGGCAAGTTCTGCCCCCAGGGCACAGCCCAAGAGACTGCAGATTCCATGGGGTGGAGGAAGAATGAATCTTGAGCTGCAAAGTGGAAGTAAAGTTGCCCTTCTGCTGTTGCAGAAACCTGAAAAAGCCATTAGAACTCCCCCACTATTGCTTTACAGGAGAACTGGCCAGTGGATCCCCACTGCAATGGGGAAACGTGGCAGGTTGTGGCAAGCCAGCACACAGCAGCCATATATCTTTCAAAGTGTATGTTCATAAGGGGCTCCTCTGTCTCTCTGCCCGGGGTGTGTATGGGGGAGGTTAGGAACTATGCAGATCCAACAGCCAACCCTTCCATGAAAAGGAATCAAGGTGCCAGCAGAAGCAACCAGCCTGAAGGTTTGGGAAGTATTTCTTCCCTTCTTCCCACTGATCCCTTCCAAACCTCTCTGTTCAAGTCTTGTATAAGCATGTGCTACTCTTACTATTGTCAGAGGAAGCCCTGAACATGCATCTGAGGCCAGAATTTGTCCTGTGGCTGTGTTGCATAAATCAAACCAGTTAAGAAGAAACACTATTTCCAAACGTTTCCTAGCGATGTGCCTGAAACCAGCAGGCAAGAAGAAAAAGGAGAATCATTGTGACTCAGACCTTTCATCCCCACCCATCTCAGTGTGTAACTGTGACAATTTGGCAAATTTGTCTGTACAAAATATGAATTCTGGTTGATGTTATTGTAATGAAAATTGTTCTATCATGGAATGGATATATGTGATTGTGGGAATTCACCATTTGCTGGCAATGCTGTAAGCATGTCTCTCCCAGATCAAACATAAGGAGAGTCGCTAGCCTTAAAGACTGTGCTCTGGACTGAACAATTGGTAAGCTAAGTAGGTTGGCTGGAACTGGGTTAA
This sequence comes from Natator depressus, assembly GCF_965152275.1. Classification (NCBI taxonomy): domain Eukaryota; kingdom Metazoa; phylum Chordata; order Testudines; family Cheloniidae; genus Natator; species Natator depressus. The sequence continues at coordinate 55,006,250 of NC_134244.1, forward strand.
GCTACTTCCTCCAGCTTATCTGCAGGGGGCTGATGACTTGGAGAGTGGCAGTACACCAGCAGCAGAAGAACAAAGTAGCCAGGTGGTTATGTGTCCCCCCTGCTAACTCTAGTCATTCACTGAGACAAGAACAGGAAGCTTTAAGCAGGAGAGGGAAAGAGATGGGCATGCTTCTGTAGCAAGGGGAGTTCCTGTAGAGAAAGCTAGTTCAGCTGGAAAGACTCTGTGATTTGGAAAAGAAGTCATAAGCTGCAAGGGAAGGATCCTGGATACACAAGAGGACTCTGCCCAAGCCCAGAGAACTAACCAGAGTGGTGAGGAGCCTGAAGCAGGGACATGCGTATGGACTTATTTAGACTTAGAATCTCCTGTGTCTAGTGGCACAAGACAACCCGTTTTCCCCATTGCTGTCTACCCAGAGCAAGATGTTTGACTCCATCATTAGTTGTCTCCATGATGGCAGCATCCTTTACAACCATCCCGTGATAGGTCTTTTTTGTCCTCCAGGAATCCAATCTAAGACGTAGCTTATACTTCAGCCACGGAGTAGCCTGATGATTTGGCCAAACCACAGTAGTTGTCTTTGTCTAATTACTGAGTGTGTGTCTGCTGACACACGTGGCACAGCACCCTCATTGGTTACATGATCTCTCCAACAAATTCCCAAAATTCTTCTTAAACAATACTGGTGGAATACATTCAGCTTCCTGTTTTCTCCTCCCACCATCTGCCATGTTTCTGAGATATACAATAGTGTTGGAAGGACAATAGCATTGTACAATCTCATTTTAGTATCTTCTTACTCTTCCAGGTGTTTGACAAATGGGAAAATGATCTATTGGCATTATCAATTCTTGCTTTCACCTCTTTAGTCAACTAGCTCTTAGTAGATATTGTACTTTTCACCAGATAGATGTAGTCATCCACTCTTTCATACTCCTCTTGAACAATCACACATCTGTCAATGTTGACAGCATTCTCTCTATTTTTCTTGATCTTCTTATGTCTGGTTTGGGGTATTTTGCCTACTTTTTATTATATGTATTTGGGGGTTATTTACAAGCACTTGTGCCCAAATATTGAAGGCTTTACTCACCTTTCATTAACTCCTTATGCAGCAAAACTCTCATTAACTTCACTAAGTACTGTGTAAGAAGTGAATAGGCTTTCCAGAATTTGATTTACTGTCCAGAGGTATATCTATTATAATGATGTCTGGAAGCCTATAGTCTAGCTGGTTCTGAATTAACTCCCGCTTATAATAATGTATTATTTTCTGCTTTACCCTCATCACAGCAAAACTTTTTTTGCATTCAGATGTGACCACAGCTGTAATGGCTTTAAGTCCTCAACCTTTAGGGAAATTTTAATTGGGAGATTTTTCTTCTTATCTCTAATTTACACCCTAGAGTCTTATTAAAATGGTCTTGCTGGTGCCACTTACAAGCAACATCCTTGTGCCTGGTATTCATTGAATCACTTACACTTAACCTCTAACCTCCCAAACTTAACATCAGGCTGATATTGCCATAAATGAGACTTACTATATAAAAATACAGGTATGGTTGAATGTAGAAGATCTTGTTTTTGCCACTTTTAAGGCAAGGGCTTTTTCAACAGTACATACAATCTATGACAGAGTCTCAAGGCCCTCTGTCATTTCTTCCCCCTAGATATTTTTAGACACAAAGGTCATCAGCCATAAAGGAATACTGCTGCCAGAAGCATCTTATGTATTAGTATATCCATTATGTAGGTTTGGCCAGCCACCAGTCTTTTTAACAAAGGAAGGAATTGAATCTTATGGTACTAGTAAGGATGGGAAAAAAACTTCCAGTACTGATAACTTTCCTGTTTCTCTAAAACAGGAAGCCCTATGTCATTAAGTAAAAAAAATACAAGGATCAGATTTGTTTTCTTTTACCCAGACGTTTACAAGGAAAAGACCATGGGCTAGATCCTCATATGGTGTAAACTGACATTTATGAGGCTATCAGCACTGGTTTGCACAGAGGCCCTAATCCAGCATAATACATAAGTATGTGCTTAAATTTAAGCACGAGTAGTTCCATTGACTTCAGTTGCACTTCACATGCTTATAGTTTAAACACATACTTAAGTAATTTGATGAACTGGAATCGAGCTGAAGTTCTGGCCCAAATAAGAATAAATTTTATATTAATCCATTTTTCCTAATAGCGTAGTTTTCCATATTCACTCTGGGCTACTCACAACTCAGAAGATTCACTCACTCACTGTACAATGACTGCTATTATTTTTATTTCAATTCTGGTCCCTCTTGTGCTTACCTCTTACTTTGCTATCTCTGTGCTCTGCATCTCTCTAAGGTAGATTATAAGCTCTTCGTGAAAGGGAAAATGTGCGGGGGGTTAAATCTGTATAAAGCACAGTGGAAAGTTAGGCTTTTGTATAAATTAATTATTAATATGAGAGAGATTCTGCCATCCTTACTCTCAGAGCTGAATGCAATGAAGACAAGGATTCGGGGGGTCTTATTGCTGGCCAGACTGGAGTGGGATTCCCCACCATGTCAAATACGTAGTGTGGAGGGGCACATTCACCTAAGCAAGGCTTGTCACAGCAGAGAAAACTGCCCCGTGAGTATCTCATATCCCGTCCCTAGGGAGCTGTGATGAATTGGGTGTGTCTGCAGACATTAAGGGCAGGGTAGGTAGGATGTTAAAGCTAACAGTGTTGCGAAGTTTGAAAAACATGCTTTGTTTTCCTTACTCATTTTTCTGAAGTCTCTTCCGTGACCCAACAGCAAATGCAATAATTTGCATTACTCTTTCCTAAGAAGTCTCATTTCCACTGAACTAAAGTGAGCCTGCATGAGCAATGTGACCATTGGTATGCAGAGCATGCTGCCGTGTTAGTGCCTTATTTATAGCACTGCAGCCTCTTTTAAAAATGCAAGTATGACTCTGAATGGAATTTATATCTCACAATGATGTGCTTTAAAAGATCAATTATCCCTTGCCCTGATGAGGAGTTAAGAAAAAAATATAGTGGAGGGAAATAACCTGTTGTAACAGGTGAGCAAGTTTAAAATGGCCAGCTCACAAGCTAATGCTCTGCATTCCAAGAAAATAGGAAATATTTGTGTGTGTATCATTCATCGCTTCTCTCTCCGTCTCTTTCTCTCTCCCAAAAACACAGTGTGTGTTTGTTTTCCTATTACAGTACTTCCTATATATTGCCCACATTGTGGCTGGCTGCTGTGTGGGTTCCATTTTGGACATGATCTTTACATGCTGAAGCTCCCAGGATATCCCACTGGTGCAAAGAGTGGTGAACCTTTCCACTGTCCTTATCCTAGGGTTATAGTGTAGTGCCTGATTCTGCAAGTTGCCAAGTGTTCCCACCTCCCATGTAACTCCTGGTTATATTTTTAGGTATGATGCCCCACACATTAAACAAGATGTCCATGCTGAATGTTAGACATATCATAGCGCAGGCCATGACCTTCTTTTATGTTCTGAGAACTAGAGATGTGCTAAATAGTGCCCAACTGGATGAAAATTAAACAGAAATTGTTATATATTTACTCAGGGCTGGTCTACACTTAAAGCTGTAAATTGACATAGAATATGAGGGTTGGAAGGGACCTCAGGAGGTCATCTAGTCCAACCCCCTGCTCAAAGCAGGACCAATCCCCAACTAAATCATCCCAGCCAGGGCTTTGTCAAGCCTGACCTTAAAAACTTCTAAGGAAGGAGATTCCACCACCTCCCTAGGTAACGCATTCCAGTGTTTCACCACCCTCCTAGTGAAAAAGTTTTTCCTAATATCCAACCTAAACCTCCCCCACTGCAACTTGAGACCATTACTCCTTGTTCTGTCATCAGCTACCACTGAGAGCAGTCTAGATCCATCCTCTTTGGAACCCCCTTTCAGGTAGTTGAAAGCAGCTATCAAATCCCGCCTCATTCTTCTCTTCCGCAGACGAAACAATCCCAGTTCCCTCAGCCTCTCCTCATAAGTCATGTGTTCCAGACCCCTAATCATTTTTGTTGCCCTCCGCTGGACTCTTTCCAATTTTTCCACATCCTTCTTGTAGTGTGGGGCCCAAAACTGGACACAGTACTCCAGATGAGGCCTCACCAATGTCGAATAGAGGGGAACGATCACATCCCTCGATCTGCTCGCTATGCCCCTACTTATACATCCCAAAATGCCATTGGCCTCCTTGGCAACAACGGCACACTGTTGACTCATATCCAGCTTCTCGTCCACTGTAACCCCTAGGTCCTTTTCTGCAGAACTGCTGCCTAGCCAATCGGTCCCTAGTCTGTAGCGGTGCATGGGATTCTTCCATCCTAAGTGCAGGACTCTGCACTTGTCTTTGTTGAACCTCATCAGATTTCTTTTGGCCCAATCCTCTAATTTGTCTAGGGCCCTCTGTATCCTATCCCTACCTTCCAGCGTATCTACCTCTCCTCCCAGTTTAGTGTCATCTGCAAACTTGCTGAGGGTGCAATCCACACCATCCTCCAGATCATTTATGATGATATTGAACAAAACCAGCCCAAGGACCAACCCTTGGGGCACCCCACTTGATACCGGCTGCCAACTAGACATGGAGCCATTGATCACTACCCGTTGAGCCCGACAATCTAGCCAACTTTCTATCCACCTTATAGTCCATTCATCCAGCCCATACTTCTTTAACTTGCTGGCAAGAATACTGTGGGAGACCGTGTCAAAAGCTTTGCTAAAGTCAAGGAACAACATGTCCACTGCTTTCCCCTCATCCACAGAGCCAGTTACCTCGTCATAAAAGATAGAAGGCAATTAGGTTAGTCAGGCATGACTTGCCCTTGGTGAATCCATGCTAACTGTTCCTGATCACTTTCCTCTCCTCTAAGTGCTTCAGAATTGATTCCTTGAGGACCTGCTCCATGATTTTTCCAGGGACTAAAGTGAGACTGACTGGCCTTTAATTCCCAGGATCCTCCTTCTTCTCTTTTCTAAAGATGGGCACTACATTAGCCTTTTTCCAGTCATCCGGGACTTCCCCTGATCGCCATGAGTTTTCAAAGATAATGGCCAATGGCTCTGCAATCACATCCGCCAACTCCTTTAGCACTCTCGGACGCAGCACATCCGGCCCCATGGACTTGTGCTCGTCCAGCTTTTCTAAATAGTCGCAAACCACTTCTTTCTCCACAGAGGGCTGGTCACCTCCTCCCCATGCTGTGCTGCCCAGTGCAGTAGTCTGGGAGCTGACCTTGTTCGAGAAGACAGAGGCAAAAAAAGCATTGAATACATTAGCTTTTTCCACATCCTCTGCCACTAGGTTGCCTCCCTCATTCAGTAAGGGGCCCACACTTTCCTTGACTTTCTTCTTGTTGCTAACATAGCTGAAGAAACCCTTCTTGTTACTCTTAACATCTCTTGCTAGCTGCAACTCCAGGTGTGATTTGGCCTTCCTGATTTCACTCCTGCATGCCCGAGCAATATTTTTATACTCTTCCCTGGTCATTTGTCCAATCTTCCACTTCTTGTAAGCTTCTTTTTTGTGTTTAAGATCAGCAAGGATTTCACTGTTAAGCCAAGTTGGTCGCCTGCCATATTTACTATTCTTTCTACACATCAGGATGGTTTGTCCCTGTAACCTCAATAAGGATTCTTTAAAATACAGCCAACTCTCCTGGACTCCTTTCCCCCTCATTTTATTCTCCCAGGGGATCGTGCCCATCAGTTCCCTGAGGGAGTCAAAGTCTGCTTTTCTGAAGTCCAGGGTCCGTATTCTGCTGCTCTCCTTTCTTAAGTTACATAAGTTACATAACTGAAGCCAACGTAATTTAGGTTGACTTACAGCGGTGTCTACACCACAGTGTCGACAGGAGACACTCTCCTGCCAACTTACCTTATGCATCTCAGGGAACTGGAGTATAGAAGTTGATAGGAGGGCGTTCTGCCATCAACTTATTGAGCCTTCACCAGACCCACTAAATTGACACCACTGCATCGATTGCAGAAGTGCAGAGTTAACCGTAAGTGTAGACAAGCCCTCAGCCATTAGTATTGGTTTAGCAATGAAAGGAGGGTAAAATAAAACCAGGTAAAATACAAATGAGGTTAAACCTCAATCCACATCTATAACTGGGTGTTTTTGAGCATAGTAAAGTTTTATAGTTTCAATTTTAGTTTGGGGTTCCTTTGCTTTCTGGTTCCAGCTGGGTGCAAGAAGTGGAAAGATCAACATACCATGATATAGGCTATTCTTGGAACACTTGTAATCTAGCACCAATCAAGGTAATATCTAACAGAGGCCAAGGAGAATTTGCTCCTGTGTAGATGCAGGAATCTGGTCATTTGGCAGACTACAAAGAAGCAGAATATGAATCATAAATATAATTCTGTCCTGTTCTGAAACTGTGTCAAACACACTGAAATAAAGCAGTCTACACAAAAATGTATGGAGATGCATGAATTACGGAAAGCCTGAATGCTGTCGAACAATTTTCTACATATAAGAGCTGTGATAGACCCAGGCCAGTTGGGCAGAAGGCAGATATACTGGCCACTGGATTAACAGTTTTTTGTTCCCTGACTGACCAGAGCAGGGGCTGCTCCAGGCTAATGAGAGCACCTGACTCCAATTAACCTGAAAAGACTCAGGGGAGGCCATTAAGCTAATGTGACCACCTGACTCTAATTAAGGCCCCTCTGATACTATAAAAGGGCTCACTCCAGTCAGGCAGAGGAGAGCCAGGGAGTCAGAGGAAAGGAAGTGGGGCTGAAGGGCTGGTTAATGAAGACACCCTCAAGTCATTGGTAAGGAAGCCCTAAGATAAGGGTGAAGAAGGAACAAGCAGGAGAGCTGTGGGGAAGTGGCTCAGGGAAATGTAGCAACTCTGGCAGTGAAAGGTTGGCTGCCAACTGCTGCTACCATTAGGGTCCCTGGGCCGGAACGTGGAGTAGAGAACGAGCCTCGGTTCCCCCACAACCCACCACTACAGAAACACCTCCTGGGAGGGGAAGACAGGCCCCTGTCAGGACAGGAGGCTAAACTGTTTTGGCATGAGGCCGTAGGAGCAACAGAGACTGCGAACTCTCACCAACCTCCTTGCTGGCTTATGATGAAAAGGGCTCAGTAGACTGTATCCCTGGCCCTAGAGAGAGAAGGATTATGTGGAGGGTTGCAGTGAGCCTCTGAAGCTAGCATAAACCACCTGGAAGTGTGGGACCCATGGGGACAAGGTCAGAGCTCTTCCACAGAGCCCAATTAAGGAAAATGAAGGAAGAAAACAATACAGTATGGGGTAGGACTTTTTGTGCTTCTGACTGGTGTAATAATACTGTCTACTCATGTAGTATCTTTCATGTGGGAATCTCAAAGCTTTTTACAAACACTAGTAAAACCCCAAAGCATAATCCCCCTGCCCCCCCGTAAGGTAAATAAGTGTTCATAAATCAATTTAATAAATTGAGAAACTTGATCTCAATGTGCCCTGTGCGTGAAACAAGTGCTTGATAACTCCCAGGATTTGGACTAATAGAAGCATTGATAACACTTCCAGTCAGCAAATTGATATTCTCTCAGTACTTAACAGGCTCTGAGGTTCAGACTGCCCCATCACACTCCGTAAACATAACTGTTCCATGAATTACTACACACTACAATAATGCAGCTTCCCTATTCCTAAGAGTGATGGTCCCACATCACTCAGATCTGAACAACCCTGCAATTTGAGGGGAGCTGGGATATTATTCTAGATCCAAAAGCTGCAGTTAGCTGCTGTAGCCCGATCTATAGATTATGTATTAATTGCAGATCGTGGAGGACTTGCAGATTTGAGGGTTGAGTCTCCAAATATTTCTACATGGGGAAAGCACAACCCATCTCTTCCCAACAGGAAGAATGCATCATAAAGCATGAGTGCAAACCTGCAGAACTGTTCCTAAGCAGATGTAATGTTAGGAAACATTATGGCCCTCTGTATACTAATAAGAGTTCAGTAATGACTTCTGTCTGAAACTGATCATGCAAATAAGCAATCTGATAACTAATAAATAAATAAAAGTAGCCATGTGTTCTTACATAATGTAATCAGTTCCATTTTTCAGTACTGGAAGCCCTTCACAGTCATATATTGCTACACATGAACTCACTCATATTTTAAGCTTTCATCTCCATCTCACTTTGGACTCCAGCTGGCAAATGCTCAGTTTTTAGGTTTTGTGTACTGAGAGTAATGCTAAATTCAGAAAGCATGTTATAAACAAGTAAAGGGCTAATGATTTTGCACAGTTCATAAGAACAAGCCACTTGTGGAGACTCAAATAAAAATGTTTAATGATTTATTAACTTGGAAATGAAAATCCTTCACCCTCCTTTCTCTAATCCATCACACACATACATACGTACATGCCAACCACATAGTTCTTTCATCTTTTAGAAAAGGGGGGCACTTTATTGATTTCCCAGAATAATAATTTGGCCTATTTGGCAAATCCATGTTCAACCCTGCAAAAATTCATCTGGTGTAGAACTATACCCGGTGTTTGAAAGGCTACATTATAACAGATCAATACAAATGTAAAACACATTGGGTGAAATCCAGCTGAAGTCAATGACAAAACTCTCATTGACTTCAATGGGGCCAAGATTTCACCCTCAAAAATCAACAGGAAATTGGAGTTGCACATTTGCTTGATTGTTAGAGTTAATTCTGCAGTGACAATGACCACAACTCATTTATCCGTAGTCCAGAGTCCAGAACGGTCAGAATGCAAAACCAGCTGGATAAATTAAACAGACTATTGAGACTCAATTTAAGGTAGTTACAAAGTGGAGAAGTGTTTTTAATTTTATTAATACTGTACTGTAGTGGTACCTATTTTATTTTCATTTACATTTGCACTGAAAACCACAATAAAAATAAAGAAATTCTAGCTGTAAATCATGAAGCATTTGATCTTGTATGGTAGTACTGGTGTTGATCCACTAGAGGCAGGCAAGATCACACACCTACTTGAAACTGTCTGAAAACACATTGCTAATGTTAGGATAGACAGAATCTCATGGGTCATGCAGCCCAACCCACTATGTCAAGTGGAAAGAGCTAGCTTTCTTACCCAGCCTGTGGATATTTATGCCAGGACATTTATCTGTTTCAACAGAGACTTTGCAATGAGACAACTAACTGAATGAGATACATGAGGATAGACAACCACCTCCTTTGCAACTGGGAATGAGCCCACCAAATGATTGTGTTAAACAATGATAGAAACTGGGAAACCAGTAAATTTAATAAATGAACTTAGTGGATGCGTGAAATGTGGTTGTGCAAGATAGTGTCCTCCACTGCACGCCAGAGACTTAGGGCTGGTCTACATTAGAAAATCAGGTTAAAAATTCACACCCCTGGGAGACTTCTGACCTAAGCCCCACACAGTGCTAGGTCAATAGAAGAATTCTGCTAGGTCAATGAAAGAATTCTTCCATTGACCTAGCTACCACCTCTCAGAGAGGTGGATTTACTACAGCAATTGAAGAACCTCTTCCATCACTGCACTAAGTGTCTACAGAACAGCGCTGCAGCTGTGCCACCATAGAGTTTCAAGTGTAGACATGCCCTTAGGTGCCCAACCACACAGCGTGCATAGTGAATAATTTGGAGGAGGATAAAGTCACAAGAAGGGGATAAAGTCACAAAATAAATGATTTGTTGTGAACTGTTTGGCCAGTTCTAGGTAAAGGAACATGTGCTTGTTATTGACCTCCAGAGTGTGTCAGCAACAGCCTATGAGGAAAGACAAATTGGAAAGGCCATTGCTATTTTTTATCATTAGGCTAATGAGAAGTCCAGAAAAGACTCTTCCTGGCTAATTATTCAGTCAGCAGTAACTGCAATACTTTCTTGAGGGAATAGAGGAGAGACAATGATACATAGTTTTATGATTGGATTTTGGGTTGGGTCTGCTATACCCACTGGTTAAATTAGATTGAAACAGAAGGTGGCATGGGGGAGCACTGCACATCCAAGCCAGTGAGAGGCTTTCCCATGGCCTTTAGCACAGAAGAGGGAGTTGTGCTGCCCCTTTACTTTAATCTCTGGGTGTATCTCTGGCCGTACGCCTGTTCACATTGCAGTCAGTGGGAATATTTCCATGACCACATTTTTCAAAAGCACCTAAGTCCCAATGAAATGTTACCCATGATATTCAGTGGAATCAACATCAGGCCTATTCATGGTCTGTCAGTACTTAATGGCAATATCATATGAGTTTCAGTTTCATTCACACCTCCAGCTGAGAGTTAGTTTAAATTTTTCAGACATACACATACATGTTGCACAATTGTCACTGTGTTTACAAATCAAATATAAAAATTGGTTCTGGTATTAAGCTATGTCCCTTAAACAAGACCACTTGGGAGCCTCTTCTGCTCTAATTAACACAGGGTGAAAGTCAACATTACAATGCCTAATGGGAAAAAGAATCCTTTTCCTGAGTACTAAGTGGTTCTTCACTCCAATATGGCCACATTTCCCATGGTGCATCAGAAAAAACAGACTCACAGTTCACATGGAAAACTTCCACAGCAAGGTCCGGATCCTGCCAGCACTTACACACCCTAACTTTATGCATGTCAGTAGACCCACTGAAGTAAAAAAGTCAAGTTAAGCACATGTATAGCAGTTTGCAGGATCAGCACCTTCTATGCGAAATCCTGACAAATGCTAGCTTGATAAGGAAATAGAGAGACTGGACCAAATTCAGCCCTGGTGAAAAAAAGAGACACAACTCCTGCTAGAGCCAGTGGGAATTACCCTGATTATGCCAAGGATGAATTTAGCCTGCACTGTGGTACAACTGTCAGATCAGTTCAGTATACATAATTTAAAAATGTCATCCATCAGCTAGACCTTCCTTTTCAGCACTAGGATCTGAGAAATATTTTAGAGAACCTCAATGTGATTTCGTCTTGTCAATGGGGCTGTCTTTATTTTTGAAACAGTTTTTAAACCACAGGATTATCTCTACTTAACCATGAATGCTCAATCTCTTTTCCACTCACAGAACAGGGGTGAACAAACTGCTGCTATCTAATTTGACAGCATTTGGTCTCCATGTAATACTTTACTCTTTAACATTTTGACATGTCATTTTTTCAAACAGTGAACAGTGAACAGTGATATCCGCTTTGTTCTTGGACTGGTGAGCATGTTTAGATCACTGTATTTGAATTGCTTTGAGAATTTCACACATCTTTAAATTAAGAAGAAAAAAGAAATGTTTTCCCTTGCCTCTTTCATGAAGCAAATTTGCTCTCACTACACATATGAATTCACACACCCCTCAAAGCAAATTAGCCACTGAAATATTATAAATTGCCTGACTCCCCTCTCTGAACTAGCAATATCCTGTCTTAGGTGCTACCATTCATTATTGCTTTGGTTTTCCTGCCTTACCACCATGTTCATTCCTGCAAATCAGTTTCAATAAACAAAAAGGGGCACAATTTCTAAGATAGACTATGCAAGAATCCCCTGGTGACTTCTAATTAAAGGGAGTAGGTTCCAGAGTTATTTGCATTGTACAACTAACTATGGTATTTTTATTGATTTGAGGGAATGGGGGTTGTAATTTCCAAGTGTTTTCTACCTTTACTGACTGAGTTCTTGTAAAGTAGGAGAGGAAATGTTGTTTTCACCAGAACTGACCTTTAGGCCTACAAGCCTGCAGCTTCCATTTGACTTTTGGCACTCTCTATATGGTGAGGCTAATCTCAATTTATACGTTTCTAGAACCTTTCATAACAAAGATGGCCTTGAAAATAAGTTCCAAGAGCTCTTCCGTAGGCTGTCCCGGGCTCATTGTTGGAGCATGCAAATCCCATCTGTTATCAAAGAGGTACCACAGCTATTGCCTGTCTTAAATATGGGGAAAGCTGAGATAAACTTTGATTCCACCATCTGGCAACTACAGGGAAATTCTGGGAGGGTTTAATGGTGACCTCTGTAGTTAAATTACTGATTTACACTGTTTTGTTATATCAGGCCAATAACAGAACAAAGAACTGTGGATGCCCAGATAAGCTGGAACAGCATGATGTCCTGTTTTCTAGGGAATGTATAGATATTTCTGGTAAATATAACCTGCAGCAGAAACTATTTTTTTCTACTGGTGATTGTGAAGTGGTGTCTACTCCACACAACCGATTAACCCTGTGACAGGCTGCACCTCGAAAAGCGTCGGACCTGATCAGCTTTAATTGATGATGAAGCCCAGCCTGGGCAGAGGCAGCTGGGAAGGGGGAATATAAAACCAGAAAGCAGAGAAGAAGAAGAGGTGGTAGGAAGGAATACTGTGGTCACTTCCTAGAGAGGTGGGGTGTGGGTAAAAGAAGAGGAGGAGGAGGAGGAGACCAACATCTAGACCTAGGAGGGAGTAAGCCCTGGGATCCTGCCTAGGAATACAGACTCCGCCAAGAACCTGAGAGGGGATGAAGTAACTACTGGGTGCAGAGGAAACTCAAGTGTTAACCCAGAGGGAGGCTAGAAGGTACAGATAGGAGTAGAAAAGGCGTCCAGGAAAATAGTGACAGGGTCTGGGAGCAAACAGACTGTGGAGTAGTGACTGAGTGGGCCTGGGTTCCCCTACCAGCCACTGAGGAAGTGGCACAGCTGAGGCAGATTGTCCAGTGGGACTTTGACACTCTGGAAGGGGGAACATGTAGTGACCTTGCTGTGACCAAGCCACAAAGAGGGAGCACTCTGAATTATGGAGAGAGAGAGAAACAAACATGGGGCAAGCAACTAATGGAGTGTGTCTGGTTGAGAGCTAATCCCCGGAGGCACCACAAAGGTGTGTAAAAAAGACGAGGAGTCCTTGTGGCACCTTAGAGACTAACAAATTTATGTGGGCATAAGCTTTCGTGGGCTAAAACCCACTTCATCGGATGCATGCAGTGGAAAATACAGTAGGAAGATAGATATATACACAAAGAGAACATGAAACAATGGGTGTTGCCATACACACTGTAATGAGACCAATTAATTAAGGTGGGCTATTACCAGCAGGCGGGAAAAAACCTTTTGTAATAGTAATCAGGATGGCCCATTTCAAACAGCTGACAGTGTGTAGTAAATCCTGTGACAGGGATATTAAATGAAATATTTTAACTGCGTGTCGATAAAGTAGGAGACTGTGTTTCAGGAGACATGATAAACAGAACTCTGTTCTCACCCTTGCTAGTGTAAATGATAACCGAATTTGGCCCTTTCTTTTCATTTATACTGATTGTACCAATCACTGGTGATGACTAGTGTTTTGCTTTGATTCACAGAACAAAAAAGCAGTGTTTCTAGTGGGTAGGGTACTCAACTGGGAGTCTAGAAACCTGTGTCCTATTACATGTTATGTGAACTTGGGCAAATCACTTTCCTTCCCTGAGCCTCTGTTTCCGATTCCATCCTGTGTCTGTCTTATCTATTTAAATTGTAAGCTCATCCGAGCTGAGACTGTCTCTTTCTATGTGTGTATATATTACTTAGCACAATGGGCCTCGGCATACTACTGCAATACAAATAACAATTCCACTTCTCATTAGGAATAAAAGTTGGTTATCAAGTGTGTTTTTGTAACGATATGACTTGAAGCTGCTCTAAATATCCTGTGAAGCAGTCTGGTCCCTAAATAGTGCTAGATCTAGGGAGTTTAAAGATGACTTAAAGCCATGTTTGCCTCCCCCTCCAGTCCTGTGCTACTGACAGCTTGGCTGGACTGAGGAACCTGGGCCCAGAACTTTAGTTACAAAATAGTATATAAGCCTGTTTGTTGTAGAACAAAATAGTGACCATAACCCGCTGCACTGATAGTCAGGAAATGGGTCATTACAATTTTTAAAAGGCCTTATTTTGTAAACATGATATTTCAGAATACTTCTGGCTCTTGATCTTCGATTTAAATAGATCTTTTGGGAAACAAATAGCCTATGTTATCACTCCAAAATCTTCAGTCAAGTTCAGCTATATAGCCAATCCAAAACTACCCAATATTCAGTCTAATTCAGTCTCCCAACCTCTGGCAATCTTTGCAAAGATCCCAGCATCAGCTTCTCCTAGCAAACTCTTGAAACCTTTTTCTTAAATCCTCTCCTAGCTAAAACAAGTCGGCAGAATCTAAGGAAGAAAAGTTTCTTATAAATCCTTAACTGAATAAACCTGTTTGGTGGTTGCAGCTGAAAAGATGGGTAGGAGAGCGAAGAGAGACTTAGAAATACATTTTTAGCTTTATTTTCCAAGACTGATGCTTTTATCTTCTTACCAGTTGCAGATCTGTCAGAAAACCATGAGTTTTGTGTATCTATGTGGGCTAGATTTTATCTGCATCCATCTTGCCTAAGGACACTAGACAAAATACTTGTCAAAATGGTTGTACTTAATGCAATATTTTTTCACTTAGCAAGATATGACATTTTTAGATGAGACATAAAACTAAGGTCCTGACCACATATGATCTTTGAAGTTCCCTTGGCACTTTTTTGCAATGGAAGGAGTGTTAATTCCATCCTCTTGGTCAGATTTTCAGTGTGAGTGGTAATAGTCTGTCTCCCTTAATTCCCTCTGCAGTTTTAAGTGGATATGATATTCATTTTCTTTCCCACATTATTGTCTAGTGTTGCAATGGGTTATTTGACAGCTGCCACATTCCATCCCAAAAGGGGCTGCATTTCTCGGACGGGTAAAATGATTCCTGTAAAAGTTTGTAAAGTGCTTCAAGATCCCTCTGAATCAATGAACATCATAGGTTGAAGTTGTTATTAAGCATACATTAAAATTTATATAGGGTTCATAAATGACTAATAGATGTTTTAAGCATGCTACAAATATTAGAAAGTGTTATAGATAAAGACAATCATCTATATCATAGAATCATAGAATATTAGGGTTGGAAGGGACCTCAGGAGGTCATCTAGTCCAACCCCCTGCTCAAAGCAGGACCAATCCCCAACTAAATCATCCCAGCCAGGGCTTTGTCAAGCCTGACCTTAAAAACTTCCAAGGAAGGAGATTCCACCATCTCCCTAGGTAACGCATTCCAGTGTTTCACCACCCTCCTAGTGAAAAAGTTTTTCCTAATATCCAACCTAAACCTCCCCCACTGCAACTTGAGACCATTACTCCTTGTCCTGTCCTATATCACCTTCTACTGATGTAATTATAACTCATGGTTATAGGCAAGCTACTGAGCTACTAGACTCAACTAAACAGTTAATTAACCATTTACTTAAAAATGAGTAATCAATTATTAACACTTTATACACATACCCTTAATAGAAAGTATAACTCATACATTTATTGCCAGCAAGGTCCCCCCATACCTGCCATCCTTAAATCTACAGGAACTAAGGACCATCACAAAGCTCATCACAGGGCAAAAGAGGGAGTATTAAAACAGTCATTTCCCTAGTAGAAAGGAAGCTCTAGTGAAAGGTACTTTTTAGTCTCTTCATCCATAATGGTAATTTTTTCCTTAAAAGGCAATTTGCAGCAGCTCCTACTAACACTGTATTTAACTGCTCACTCATCAACGTTTTGAATATATTTTGTGTCATAAGACTATTGTTACATCTCATCGGTACAGCCGAGAATATCAATACCTGGTAGAGTGCAGAAATTTTTTTATCTACTGCTTGTATTTTAAATGGCTATTTTTCTTTTCAGGGTTAAGGTTATCAAATGAGCCTTCTTTACAATTAAAACTCATATGTAGTTTTGGATGGAAGGGGTCATCTGTCTTCAGCGCCCCCCTCCCACCCCCATTTATGTACTGAGATCCCCTACAAGAAGGTCTAAAAACTTCCCCATGGACCTACTTAAAAGTTAAAGTTCTCTTTTGGGAGGGATTTTTTTTCCTCCATTCAATTTGCAGAAGATCTCAGAATCCCACAGCTTCAGTACTACTGTGAATGAGGGTCTTTCTTTAATAACAAGATAATGTACAGTATCCTTCATATTTAAGATGTCTTATTGTGTGTTTAGTATAATTGTTAAACTTGTAAGAGAATGTAAATATTTCTAAAGCTCAAAAGTGTTCACTTTGGGCCTGATCCAAAGCCCATGAAAGTCAATGGGAGTCTTACTCTTGCATTTCATGGGCTTTGGATCAGGCTTGGTGAGCATATTTTTATATGGATTTTGGATCAGGCCCACTGAGACTAAATCATATAATATTCTATGTAATATAATTTTATAAAATCAAGTGAAAACATTGCTACGTCGTATATCAAATGGTTAATGTGCAGTTTGATGGAATCAGATCTCATCTTCTCTTAAATATTTTTAAAATAAATCACATTCATGGAATTTTTTAACATTAACTTTTGCATTGTATGTGTAGAAAAAATAAACTGAAATCCCCATTTATTCAGTAAAATTCAATCAATGAAAAATATCCAGTTATCTCTCTTTATGGATTTGTTCCATTGTGTTTTGCAGAACTTGAATAATATTCAAGATTGTTTTACTTATCTTATCTTTGATTTCAATTCTGAGAAATCTGTAATCTTGAACTAAGTCTGAAATGTGTCTGTTTTCTCAAGGATTGTTGGTGCCTTTCCATCTTTTGACTGGAACATCCAGCAGTTGAACAATTATGGGGTCTCCAATTAAATGGAATCATATAGCTCTGGAAGGAGTGTTGGAAGCCCAACAAGATGGGGCCTTTTTAAAAAGAACTCTGTAAGGAGAACTCTCAAAAAGGAGACATTTTTCTATTGAAATGGTAATGAATCAAGTTCTCTAAAGGCAAAGTGAAAGGTTTCACATATTGAAAGTGCAAAAGTATCAAATGTTAAACACAGGCCAAGGTGAGGTAAAGGCATGTGCAGTGAGACGTATCCTATTTTAAATCCTAGAGGAATATATTAAAATATATGAATCTTCAAAGCATTTAGGGATCCAGCTGTGTATATTTGTTGCAGTTTCTCAACTGAGATAAGAGAACTGTACACCTCCGATTATGCCTGCAGCATTTTTAAAGGCCTCATGTACCTTTAAGACAGGATTCCTCCCTCTTCATTAACTGGAGCTACGTACAAAATTTACTATTTTTGAAAAATAGTTTGTGCTTTGAAACGTGGAAGGCAAAAAACCACCCACTTTAATAAAGAACTGAAAGTGATCTAGCAGCAATTTATTCCTTACCCATAAAAGGGCCCTGATCCTGCAAATCATTCCTCAGGAGAGCAGCCCTTACGCAAATACACCCATTGACATCACAGGGACTGCTAAGGGTTGGCAGGATCAAGTTTATTTCAAACAAGCAATGGTGTCTAAAGTAGGGTTATAATGTGGGTCACTGGGCAAAGCAAGGAATTTGGTTTTTCTTTTTCTCATACTGTTCCCTAAAAAAAAATTCGGGCCCTAGTTCAGCAAGGCAGCGAGGCACATGTCTAACTTGATAAATGTAGTAATAGTAATTCTAAAGTAGCACTTTTCAGCAGTAGATCTCAAAACACTTTATAAATGAGGTCAGGATCATTATCCCACTTTTACAGATGGGGAAACTGAGGCTCCATGACCTGACCTGCCCACGCTCACCCAGCAGGCCATTAGCAGTCAGGAACAGAACCAAGTCCCAGTTCAGTGCTCTAGCCAATAAGCCACACTTGTCTGAAGGGAAACTGAAATGAGATGACTCACATGCCCAAAGTTAGGCTGTGCATAAGTACCTGGCAGATTCAGAGCATCTAGCCTGAATAATACCTGCATGTCAGATTTTCAATTGCAGTCTTTCAGGGTCTGTTCCAAAGCCCAGTGATGGGCCCAAATATGCAGCTCCTCAACATTACCACAAAAGCACCTTTGGTGTCACAGGATTAAGAACCTGAAATATAATTTGGCCCAGATCCAAAGAAAAGACTCACCTTAGCATGATGACCGTACTGACTTTAATTTCTATTCCTCACAGGGTTAGTTAACTCGTGAGTAAAACCATTATTTATCTTTAAACTTATACTGTGTTAGTAGGACAAAGCCGGGGCAGCAATGAGGAAAATTAGAAAGATAGCTCTTGCTGTTACTTTGTATACAGCGGGGAACCTGCTGGGTTAGCCTAGTGGTTCTCAACCTATTAACCACTGTGGGCCACATATGCAGCTCTCTATGTGTTATGTGGGCAGCATCCACTCAATATATATACTTCCTGTATGGCCGTGAGGATGTCACATGAGCCACAGCTATGTGCTGATTGGACCGCAAGCAGCCCGCGGGCCATGGGTTGAGAACCACTGGGTTAGCTATTTGAATGGTCAAATTGATTAACACGTAACTAGATTTAACCTGATTCCCCTTAAGGATCCTAAGGCCACTCATGAGTGTAATATGTGTTTAATGTAATATACTCTCATATTTGCACTTACATTTTTGTAAGTGCAATTGGAAAAACAGTACATGGTTTTAAATTTATTTCTTTTTCAAAGCATCAGCGTTTTTGCCAAGAGGACAAGGGTTGAATGGGCATGGAGTCTGAACTCCCATCTCACTTCTAACTGCTTCATTGCAGATCAGGGGTGAGCCACATGCATTTTCAAAGGCATGTGAAAAATGAATAGAAGAAAGCACCTCAGTCCCCCTTTGTGCCTTTGAATATCTTCTTCTATCTATGCAATACACATCCAAAGGATAGAGGGGTGCCAATATGTGGCAGCTTTCAAAAGCACTAGATGCACATAAAATTTCAACATTAGGCATGGTAAGATATAGAGCCAAAATCTCTGCAGCCATAGTTCCGTTGACTTGGCTACACCAGCAGAGAATCTGACCTACAAACTCTGGCACTTATACTGTATATTTGGTTCCTTGAACTTTCCAAGTCCAGAAAAATATCTTGTTTCTATTTTATTGATGAAGTAAAGGAGGAAACACAGTCTTGTGACTTTGAAGTAACTTACTTTGGCCTCCTTAATCTAGCTTTAAAATATATCAGTGCAACATTTATCATGATGTGCCTTACGTAGCCCAGAATACATTTTGGAGCGTAACTTTTTCTGAGGGCTAGCTCACGGTCCATTAAAACTGTTCTCAAAAGTAAAAGTGACATCTGCCAAAAATGCCTACATATTGTATAACTAACTTTGATACTGAATGTACAAGACTGGACCTCTGTCTCACAAGGAATATCTTTGTGGTTTTGTGGCCATATGCTAAAATAGCTACTCCACTCTGAGACTTCCCCAGTGCCTAGCCCAAGAGCTTGGTGTTTCTGAATAGCTGAGTACTTGACGAGCAAGTTCTCAAATCTCAAACAAACATTTACTCGTGGGAAGGAGGAAAAAATGATCCATGAAATTCCCATCTGCCTAACAGAAGAAATATCTGTACATGGGCGGTGGGTGAACCCCTGGCTTGGGGAGGTAACCCTCCCAACCCTGCCCCTTCTGCCCGAGGCCCCACCTCTTCCATGCCTACCGAAGCCCAGCCCCCACTGTGGCCGCTGGCCCCTGCCGAGCACCCCCATCCTCCCCTCCCACCCCTCAGGGAGGCGGGCAACTCGACCGGAGTGCCTCCAGCCCCGGCGCTGGGCAGGCGGTGCAGCGAGAGTGCCCCAAACCCCAGCACTGGGCAGGCGGCACAGCCCCAGTGCCGGGAGGACGGGCAGCACAGCACAGCCTCGGGGGTGCACCACAGCCCCCAGCCTGCCTGCCCAGCCTCTGGCACAAAGGGAACAGCGGGCAGGATGGGGTCTGGGGGTGGAGCATGGGCAGGGGCAAAAGCCTTCCCGTGCCTACACTACCCGCCGCCCTGCATCTGTAATATTCATGACTGGCATGAGTTCAGGAGAAGCAGAGCTTACAGTTAGTGATCTCTGGCCTCTTAAGCAGTAATATCTGTTGACCAGTAATGGCTATGAGTAGCCATTACTGGAGGCTTTACTGAAGCGTGGATTCTGGCTGTCAAAATATATCCTAGAAGTAGGACTCCAAACACTTAACAGTTTTTTTAAAGTTGATATGAAGGGCTAACATGAAAACTGAGCTAGTCACAGATATGTGCTGAATGCCCTTAAGTAACCAGGCTATGAGGGCCATTCAGCAAGTAAATAAATTCATACTGGAGCAAGGGTCACTGTGTAAAACAGCCACACAAGTGACTGGAGTAATGCATCTTTCTGAACCAGTCTGACCCCTCTCTATTATAAAACACCTTTTGTTTTGTTATTCTGACCTCAGCATATTAAGCAACTATAAAATCTTTCATCATTCAAATGTGTGTGCTTTAATTTTCCCTTTTTGTTCTCTGGATTCCACAATGTTATTTCCTGAGTGCCCCGAACCAGCTTTATTAAAATGTGAATAGCAGACTGCATTGCAGCGATTTCCTAAAACAAAGCTCTTCCCAGGATGGCACTGTAGATTAAGCTATTTACCATTCCCAAGGAAAGAGACTCCAGCTGAAAGAAAAGGAGAGGTCATGTGATTTCACAGGAAAACACTTCTGAGAAATTTGTTAGCCCCTCCAAAAACTGAACTGACAGTACTGTGCCTAGCAAATTTAAGTGTGTCCTAGCAAAAGAATCTGTGGGCCAGGTGCTGGACTTACAGTAAGGTACACCAGCAGTTCTCAACCTGGGGGGCCGCAAGCCAGTTTCAGGTGGTCCGTAAAAATAAACCAGAGAGTGGGGCCAGCATTAGACTTGCTGAAGCGCAGGGCTGAAAGCCGAAGCCCAAACAACTTAGCTTCACCGGGTCTCCCGTGGTTGCCTTCCTCTAACGCCGGCCCTGGCTTTTAATCTGTCGGATGTGCAGAAAAAGATATTGTTGCTGTGGCACGCACAGGTGGCCCATGGAATTTTTACGCCAGGCTGGAAGGCCTTAGAATGAAAATGGTTGAGAACCCCTGATGTACACCTGCTAGTTATCGATGTATCACCACCTGGTAACGTATTTATACCACTATACTTAGGGAGATGCAGAATCAGCAATAACTGTATTAGCTAAAATAAAAATTCAAAGTCCAAAGGACAGGGAAGATAATATGACCAAAAATGACTGAATTGCTAATCTGGAGACAATGGGACCTATTAACACTTTCCAGCATAACAATATCCTCCCTTGTCCCTGCTGATCCTCCTAGTAGTTTAAAATACTGACATACTGTGTGACTTCTCTCCCAAGCAGAAAGACTAATAATGGTGGAGAGAGGAGGAGTGCACCTTGCCCCTGAATGTGAGGGGAGAATGGGAAACCCTGATATGGGGGGAGGGAGAATGGAGCACACAAACCCCCCTGTATGCGGGGGCGGGGGGAGAAGGCAGGTGAGCTCACACAGCAACTAACATGGAGGGAAAGTGGGACTGGGGAGAAGGAGTTAATGAGGGTTTACAGAGAACACTTGCAGGTGGAAAATGTGGGACCCTGCTGGGGGAAGTGAGGACACACAGAACCCCTGCCATGGGGGGCAGAATGTGGGACCCTGCTATGTGGGAAGGGGAGCAGACGGAGCCCCTGCCATGGGGGGGGTGCTGGAATGGGGAGGAAGAGAGGCACACAGATTCCCTAGTATGGAGAAAGGGGGAATGGGGGGAGAAGAGTGCACTCAGTGGGGGAGAATGGGGACCCTGGTAAGGAAGGAAACAAATGGGGAGTGCACAGAGACCCTGGAAGGGGAGAGATCAGTCTGAAAAAAACTACAAATCAGAAAATCTGGAAACACAGTTACATTCCTAACACCAACCTTAATTCCTGATTAGTCAAGTCAGAAGTGTAATGAGTAATATATATGTCACATGTGTTTTTCTTTTTTCTTTGTAATTATTCTTAATCAAAATGGAAAACTACCAAACTAGTTTGTCTAGTTATTTATTTTCTGTGTTATCTTGTAATCTTTAAATAAATGCACCTTTAAGAACATAATAACAATGGTCAATCTAGCCCAGTATTCTGTCTTCCAGCAGACCAATGTCAGATGCTTCAGAGCGAATGAATAGAATAGGGCAATTGCTGAGTGATCCATTCCCTGTCATCCAGGCCCAGCTTCCGGCAGTGAGAGGTTCTGGGACACCCAGAGCATGGGATTGCGTCCCTCACCATCTTGGCTAATAGCCATTGTTGGACCAATCTTCCCTGAACTTATCCAATTCTCTTTTTAACCCAATTATACTTTTGGTCCTCACAACATTCCCTGGCAATGAGGTCCACATATTGATTGTGTGTTGTGTGAAGAAGTATTTCCTTACATTTGTTTTGTTGCTGCTGCCTGTTAATTTCATTGGGTGTGTTTTGGGAAGGTGCAAATAACACTTCCTTATTCACTTTCTCCAAACCTGTCATGATTTTATAGACCTCTTTCATGTCCCTCTGTGACAGAATATACCCCTGTATTCATACCCTACACGTTAATCTTTGTACAAAGTATGCCTTGTAAGGTATCATTTAAAAACTCAGATTTGCTGGTCAGTGTTGGCCTGATAAAATCTGTGAGGCAACATTGCATGTGAAGAATTAAGAGTCCCCTGCATGGTGTTATTAACACATGTTCCCAGCCTCACAGCCCTGCCTGAAGAGAAGTTGGCAAACAAGTCTGTCCTAAACAAAGGAATGTGTGCTCTGCTTAATTTACATTTAAGCAGTAAACAGAGTCATCAAGCAGGAAGGGAAACAAAGAAAACTCAAACAGGTGAGAAAAAGCCAGCAGGGAACATCCTTCCATATAGACTCTTTGTCTTCAAGTGCCCACCTGGAAATGTTTTTCAAGAGGGGGACTGAAACTGTAAAAAGGAGGGACAAACACGCCAAGGTATACCTCTCTCTCCCCCGCCCATCACATTCACTGCACCTGAAGGGACAAAGGAAGCAGTCAGTTGCCTCTGGGGGAGCGGTTCTGACCTGAGAGTTTGGTCAGTAATCTGCTGGAGCAGGTGGTGATAAACATTGCTTTGATAAATTTGTTAAGTTAGACATTAGTAAGTGTCTTATATTTATCTTTCTAGTAACCATTTCTGACCTTTATGTCTCATTACTGGTACTCCCTTAAAATCTATCTCTTTGTAGTTAATAAATTTGTTTTACTGTTTTATCTAATCCAGTGGGTTTAAACTGAAGTGTCTGAATAATTGTTTGAGATAATAAATTGACATGTTATTCCCTCAAAGGAATAACATACTTAAATATTTGTACTGTCTAGGTCAGGGCTGGGCAGTACAGAACGTACCTTTCTGGGGGAAATTCTGAGACGGGGAATATACTGGGGTCACCCTGCAGTATAGCCAAGGCTGGTGAGAGCCAGAGTGTAACCCAAGTGTGTCTGTAGACAACAGTTACACACAGACACTCAGGGGAGGCCTGCATGCTGGAAGGTTGTTTGTGAGCAGCTGAACATTCCCGGTCTTTTTAATGGCTCTTCAGATGGAAGCTGTTCCATGACCCTGATCATTTTTGTTGCTCTTTCCATACTCTCTTCCAATTCTAATGTATCTTTTTTGAAATGGGGCAACCAGAACTGCATGCAGTATTCAAGGTGTGGGTGTACCATGGATCTATATTGTGTCATTATGAAATTTTATGTCTTCTTATCTATCCCTTTCCTAAAGGTTCCTAACATTCTGTTTTTTGGCTGCCACTGCACATTGAGTGGATGTTTTCAAAGAACTATCCACAGTGACTCCAAGATCTTTCTTGAATGGTAACAGCTAATTTAGACCCCAACATTTTGTATGTATAGTTGGGAGTAGTTTTCCAATGGGCATTACTTTGCATTTATCAACATTCAATTTCATCTGCCATTTTACTGCCCAGTCACTCAATTTCGTTGAGATCCCTTCGTAACTCTTTGCAGTCTGCTTTAGACTTAACTGTCTTGACTAATTTTGTATCTTCTGCACACTTTGCTACCTTACTGTTTACCCCTTTTTCCAGATCATTTATGAATAGGTTGAACAGCACTAGTCCTAGTACAGATCCTTGGGGAGCACTGCTATTTACCTCTCTCCACTGTGAAGACTGACCATTTGCCTTTTGTTTCCTATCTATCTTTTATCTATCCTATCTATCTATCTATCTATCCATTGCTGAAACATGAGAGGGCCTTCCTTCTTATCCCATGACCGCCGACTTCGTTTAAGAGCCTTTTGTGAGGGATTTCGTCAAAGCTTTCTGAAAGTCCAACTATATCCACTAGATCACCCTTGTCCACATGCTTGCTGACACCATCAAAGAATTCTAGTAGATTTGGGAGGCATGATTTCCCTTTACAAAAACCATGTTGACTCTTCCCCAACATTTCTTGTTTATCTATGTGTCTGATAATTCTGCTCTTTGCTATAGTTTTAACCACTTTGCCTGGTACTGAAGTTAGGCTTACCGGCCTGTAATTGCCAGGATTGCCTCTGGAGACCTTTTCAAAAATCAGTTACATTAGCTATCTGCCAGTCATCTGGTACAGAGGCTGATTTAAGCAATAGGTTACATACCACAGTTAGTCGCTCTGCAAATTCATATTTCAGTTCCTTCCAAACCCTTGGGTGAGTACCATCCGGTCCTGGTGATATATTATGGCTTAATTCATCAATTTGTTCCAAAACCTTGTCTATTAATACTTCAGTCTGGGACAATTCCTCAGATTTGTCAGCTAAAAAGAATGGCTCAGGTGTGAGAACCTCCCTCATATCCTCTGGAGTGAAGAACGATGCAAAGAATTCATTTAACTTCTCTGCAACAGCCTTGTCTTCCCTGAATGCTGTTTAGCACCTCGATCGTCCAATGGCCCCATTATCTGCTTTGCAGGCTCCCTGCATCTGATTTACTTAAAAAATATGTTGCTGATATTTTTTTTGTCTTTTTATAGTTGCTCTTCAAATTCTCTTTTGACCTGCATAATTATACTTTTACACTTGACTTGCCAGAGTTTATTTTCCCTAGTAGGATTTGACTTCCAATTTTTAAAAGATGTTTTTCTGTCTCTAACAACTCGGTCTCTTTTACTCTGGTTACCTACGGTGGTATATTTATTTATTTATTTGGTCCTCTTACTGTTTTATTTTATTTTTATTTGGGGTTTACATATAGTTTGAGCCTCTATTATGATGGTTTTTAAAAGTTTCCATGCAGCTGGCAGGCACTTCACTCTTATGACTGTTCCTTTTAATTGCCATTTATTTATCTTCCTCATTTTTGTGTAGCTCTCCTTTTTGAAGTTAAATGCCACTGTGGTGGGTTTCTTTGGTATTTTTCCCCCGACAAGGATGTTAAATTTTGGTCATTATTACTGAGCTATTCAGTTATATTCACCTCTTGGACCAGATCCTGTGCACCACTTAGAACTAAATCAAGAATTGCATCTCCCCTTGTGAGTTCAAGGACTAGATACTCCAAGAAGCCGTCATTATTGGTATCTAGAAATTTGATCTCTGCATCCCATCCTCAAGTGGCATGTTCCCAGTCCATATGGTGATAGTTGAAATGCCCCATAATTATTGGGTTTTCTGTTTTGTAGCCTCTCCAATCTCCCTGAGCATTTCACAGTCACCATCACCATCCTGGTCAGGTGATCAGTAGTATAGTCTAACTGCAAAACTCTTATTATTCAAGAGTGGAATTTCTATCCATACAGATTCTGTGGCAGTATTTGATTCATTTAAGACTTTTACTATATTTGACTCTGTGCTTTATTTCACATATCTTGCCACCCACCCAGTCAGTGCAACCTGTTCTATCATTCCTGTATATTTTGTACCCTAATATTGCTGTGTCCCTTTGATTCTCATTGTTCCATCAAGTTTCTGTGATGCCTTACTATATCAATATCCTCATTTAATACCAGGCACTCAAATTCACTCATCTTAGTATTTAGACTTCTTGCATTTGTATACAAGCACTTTAAAAAATTGTCAATATTTAGTTGTCTGCCTTCATGTGATGTAATTAAATGTGGCTTTTTTCATTTAACTGTTTCTCTTCGTTCTTACCTCTACTTTATCAACTTCTATCCTCTCCTCTTTACTAGGTACAAGTATTTCTGAGATATGAGTCTGAAAAAAATGTAACTTACATGTATCAAAGATTCTCAGTTTATGGGTTTTATAAACCACACTGGTTGGGCCTACAAATCTTCAGTGTTTAAACTTTCCCATTTTCCATTTACATAATTCAATCTAATATACTGTTTTAAAAATGATGGAATATTTAGGCTTTTGGTGACTGCTGTTTTTGCCATTAAAGATGATTAGTCGTTTTAATGGTCGACACCATTTTCCTGGTAATACTAGTTTTATTTATACACCACATTGGGATCTGAGGGAAAAAAACGCATGATCATCATCTTCCATAGTATACTCATTTGCATAATCAACTCAATGATCAAAACAACAGGCTGAAGGCACTTTTGAATCCATTAGATAGACAATTCCAGCTGTTTTGAGTCAAAAGGCTGAATGCAATTGTAAGTAGGAATGATAACACTTAGTCTGTTCAGTGGCTGCGTCTATTGCATTTTACTTCTGCAGTTTCTATAGCACACTGGCAATATTTTCTGCACTTTGCTAGGATGATACCATAAATGTGCAGCCACGCTGTACTTGTACTATTACATCCCGCTACATGGTACCACAAGACGCTCAGATAGGGCTTGTTAAAGTAATTGATTAAGCTGACTCCTTATTGTACGTTTTGGTGGTAGAAAACACTATAGTTAAGGCTACAAAATAGTTTCAATTATAGGTCTGTCTGCATGGAGCTCATGTCAGGATCCGGGCTATAAATCTTTTTCCGCTTATTCGTAACCCTTTCCCCTACTGCTATACCTCTCGTCTATTTCAATTGTAAGCTCTTCACGGCAGGAAATGTCCACTACTCTGTGTTTGTACAGTGCCTAGCACAATGGGGCCCCATTCTTAGTTGCTCCCTAAGTGCTATCATAATAAACACGATTAATATTAATGTATAGCTTTTGCAAAATTGTCCATTCTGGCTGAAATTGTTTGCTCTTGTTCTACATCATAAAGGCAAGCTGTTTTTTGGAAGATTGGAGAGAACCATTCTGGGGTTATAAGAGCATGATGAAAGAAGCAAAACATATTTTCTCCCCACTTCAGAAAAGCTGTAAGCATTATTTTTTTTCCAAGGACATAATACAGTAACTTTTGAATTCTGGAATGTCATCTTTGCACATAGGGAGCCCTCAATCAGGGTTACATGCTTTGCTAAGTTTGGAAAAACAAGAATGGAAAATAAAGTTAGCAACATAGAAAGTGCACTGTGGGGACTGAGTGTGCATCACGGGAATTTGTAGAGTTCAGGGCTGTACTGTTTAGTTCAGAGGCAGCATGAAAGCACCACTAGAAAGTGTAACAGTAAAACCCATACAACTAGACAGTAACTTTACAATCTGCCCTGAGCATGGGACATCATGTAGCTGCATTTCCCTAAGAGCTGACCAGGGAAGGCAAGACACAATTCCTCCCTTGCTCTTTGGGAACAAATAAGTTATTTTATTCATTTTTGCAGAGCAGCTTATTGCCCATTGTGGGCCTGGCCAGCTACTCCATGGGCAGTGAGTTGAGCGGCACAGCCAGGAATCCGCCTAGTCCCTGTCCTTCTTCACTCCCTGCCTGTTCATTTCTTCCCAGTGGGAAGCCTTAGACAAGCCGTCCCTGCTCTTCTCACTGCAGCCAGGCCAGCCTGAATAGAGCTAAGCAGGACAGTAACCTTTACTCCTCCCTTCTTCCCTGGGTGGCCAAGTAAGGACTATGACAATCTAGCACAATTCCAGTGATTCAATCTGATGATTAAGATGGACAAATTGTACTTTAGATATTCACTAGTTTGTAATCATTTCAGAACATTCCCTTGCCAATGAAACTTGATCTGTTTTAATCAAATATTAAGAATACGTTTTCATAAAGTATGAAGTGAATAGGTTCCACCATCTTCGAGTTAATACGGAAAATACATATTTTTGGTCTCTACTCAAAAAGAGACAAAGTTTAAATCTTTAATCTTGTTAGGCGGGTAGTCCTCAGTGAGGAATAGAACCAAGAGAAAGTGGACGAAAATTGGATTTGAAATTCAGAAGCTACAGGTGTTTCTTTTTAAAAGGAAAGTAAATTACTCTTTTACTTTTGAAAAAAACAATATCTCAAAGCCTGTGTTGTCCTTTTAACCTATTCTGCAAAACACGGCATCCAGCCATCTCATAGCTGAAGCAAAGTTATGAATTTCATCCCATCTTCCTCACTACCAACCTGCCAAACTTATTCAACTTATTGAGATGTTAAAGTATGGTTTCAGTTAGAAAAATGACTACATGGAAATAATGTGCCTTATTATTCCACAGGTCTGTTTCCTGTGTTCTAAGGTGGATCTTTATCCCCAAATAACAAAAACAAAGGTTTTGTTATTGTTTTCTTTTACTTCTGTGGGGGAAATTGCTGTTAACCTTGCTGTTGAAACTGACCCCATCCCATTCTGTGGCAAAATCTATGCACTATATGCAACATATGCAAAAGCTGTAACGCAAGAAGCCTACAGGCCTGTATCCTGTAACACTTGGCTTAAGCTAAAGCATTTACGTATGCTAGGCTGTGGCACTTGACCCAGATAATGGACTAGGCCAACCTCTAACTAGAAAAGAACCAAAAGGGCCTCCGGAAGAGTCCCTAGCTGTCCATTATATGCACCCTCCACCCTGCAAAAGTCCCTAGTCAAAACGCTGCCACAGCAAATTGCAGCTCTTGATAAGATCTTGATAATAACACGGTGCGTCTGCACTGTGCTAGTTATGAAACTGCCTTTCCATTAATTCCTTATAACGCTTTATTAATAATGCTTGAGTGGTACGGAAATGTATCATTTGGCTTGAATTTGGACCTATACAAGTCTGGTATTATAGGGGCAGGGCAGAGAGAGACCAGGGTGTGACCATCTCTGTCTCCTTCTCCCAGCATCCTTGTATTCAATAAAAGGACCTCAGACTGTCTGAACCAAACAGATGGCGTGACTCGTTTTCCACAACACTTCTCATAGCAATGCATCCCCAACATAGTGTTAGCTGGATTCTTTGCTGGTTCTTGAACCATGAATAGGTTTTTTAAAACAAAATATTTTTACTAGTGATGTTACAGGAAGCAAAAAGAATACAGCTTGACTTACATATTCCAAGCTGAATTTGAAAAGTTGGGGGTTTTTAATTGTAAAAAGAGCCCATTTGTTATGGAAATCAGTGAGAAACAAAATATATGTGGAGCCCATTTTTAAACAATCACGTTTTGGAGTAGAATTTGGCTTTAATTTCAAAGCCTTGAGTGGAGCATGGAAATAAACTAATGCAGAAAATAAACTTAATTCACTGATAAAATAGTTGCTAGGTTTGCAGAAAATTGGATGTCATTAGCCAAGTAAGTAGCATTTACCAATTGTGGAATGAACATGTGCAATACAATTTTTGGTTAATTTCTACTGCAGGCTTCTTCCACATGTGTTTATAGATATATTTAAGGGATATATACAACATTGGCTTTGGTATTATATTAAATAGAAAGTTTAGTGTTAAAATGCTAACATGAATAAAACTAAGAATTAGATCTTGGTGGGGAACATGGCAGTCTGAGAAAACAGTTGCTTTCCAGTGGAAAACAAAAAGAAAGAAACAAGGTGAAAGAAAACTGTCTGGGAAAATGGTAAAATAAAAACTGGGATAGGAGAAGTTGGTATAAAAATAATATGGGAAGAAACTTGATTCTGTATCTTGTTTTAGAATCTTTAAAGCTTAGTAGATGCTGCATAAGCCTTGTCCCTACTAGAAACTTCTTGAGGAAAAAAATCCCCATCATCGCTAACACTAGTGCAGCTTCACTGAGCTTAGCACTTCTGGGAGCTCAAATGTAACAAGGCTCCCAAGATTGCTGGTATTTTTAACACCATGTTTATTGGGGTCTGCTCTAAACAGGTTTAGATAGCATGATGCTAAATGCCATGGAAACCTTGTCGGCACTAGAGCTGAAAAATTCGCTAAGAGTGGTGGAGCTGTGCTCGTGTTAGCAAGGACAGGAACCAATGTCTAGTTCAGTCAATGCTATAGACGACATCAAAAGCAGAACATGCAGCATCAGAACACAACACACAATGCATAACACAGATGACATCTCACAAAAGTGTCACTAAAGCAACATGCCAAGATCTGATGATGTATCAGCACACCGCATGTGTCATAAATAGAAAGGGAAGGGTAAACCCCTTTAAAATCCCTCCTGGCCAGAGGAAATCTCCTCTCACCTGTAAAGGGTTAAGAAGCTAAAGGTAACCTCGCTGGCACCTGACCAAAATGACCAATGAGGAGACAAGATACTTTCAAAAGCTGGGAGGAGGGAGAGAAACAAAGGGTTTGTGTGTCTGTCTACATTTTGTCTTTGCCGGGGATAGACCAGGAATGAAGCCTTAGAACTTTTAGTAAGTAATCTAGCTAGGTATGTGTTAGATTATGATTTCTTTAAATGGCTGAGAGAAGAATTGTGCTGAATAGAATAACTATTTCTGTCTGTGTATCTTTTTTGTAACTTAAGGTTTTTGCCTAGAGGGGTTCTCTATGTTTTGAATCTAATTACCCTGTAAGGTATTTACCATCCTGATTTTACAGGGGGGATTTCTTATTTCTAATTCTATTTTTATTAAAAGTCTTCTTGTAAGAAAACTGAATGCTTTTTCATTGTTCTCAGATCCAGGGGTTTGGGTCTGTGGTCACCTATGCAAATTGGTGAGGCTTTTTATCCAACATTTCCCAGGAAAGGGAGGGTGCAAGTGTTGGGAGGATTGTTCATTGTTCTTAAGATCCAAGGGTCTGGGTCTGTAGTCACCTAGGCAAATTGGTGAGGCTTTTTACCAAACCTTGTCCAGGAAGTAGGGTGCAAGGTTTTTGGGAAGTATTTTGGGGGGAAAGACGTGTCCAAACAGCTCTTCCCCAGTAACCAGTATTTGTTTGGTGGTGGTAGCGGCCAATCCAAGGACAAAAGGGTGGAATATTTTGTACCTTGGGGAAGTTTTGACCTAAGCTGGTAAAGATAAGCTTAGGAGGTTTTTCATGCAGGTCCCCACATCTGTACCCTAGAGTTCAGAGTGGGGGAGAAACCTTGACACATGTATCACCACACTGCATGTTGCTGACCAGTCAAGCACGCTATGTTAGGGAAAAGTCATCCCGCTCCAGGTACATGTTTTACTAGGTTAGAACAATTCTCTGTCATATAGGTCAGTCACCAAAGTGCAGCTTCCACTCGTTACTTTTCATACAACCGGGCCATTAGGTTGTATAATCTAATGACCAAACTCCCTCAATTTCCTCATTGAGTTGCTTTCATTAATTTAGCCGCACACTTTTCCAGTCAGATGGTTGCATATTTTGCTAATTGAGTTGCAGAGTTTAATAATTGAGAGATAATTTACTGCCCTTTGTTGTATATACTGTTAGTGAAGATGAATACTTTGCTGATTTAGTTTAATTTGTCACAGATCCGGGCACCTGCTTCTCTAGCTGAGCCTCTGCATATCTCAGCTGTGGAATTTTTAAAGTACTTTTGGCAACTGAGCTGCATCTTCACCGGTTGCATGGCACACTTCAGCTGCAAAGTTATTTACAAACTTTACTGATCAAGCTGCATATTCTAGGGCTGAATTTCCTATAGACAGCACTTTGCAGATGGAACTGAATACTTTACTAATCATGGGAGGTGAATGAATTTATTTGATTAGCACTAATTTGCATTATTTGCTGATTACGTTCCTCAGCTCCCACCCTGAAGAGCTGTGTTGTGTTGCTAGTACTAGTTAATCATGTGTCGTGCTCCAATTCAGAGGTGGAAGCATTGCAGTGATGGGAGAAGTGATCCTTCCTCTACCTACAAAGCCTTCCTAAAAAAAACCTCTCCAATCATGCCATGCTCAAGAAGTGATATAAATTAAAAACAAAACAAAAACAAAAGATCGGTTAGAATTTAACCAGCAGGATGAGCACATACTAAAACTGAGTAACTATATTTTACGATTGTAACTTTTGTCCTTCTTCATCTACCACATATTTCTATTATTATTATTTATATTATTTATTATTTGTATGAGAGTTGCAGCTGCAGGTCCATCCAAGATCGGAACTCCCCTGTAAGGACACCTAGCAAAAGGCAGTCCCTGCCCCAAACAGCTTACACTCTAAACAGACAAGACAGTGGAATGGAGAGGTGCAGTGTCTTGCCAACGGTCACGTGGTAGGTCAGTAGTTGAGCTCAGAGCTGGACCCAGGTGTCCTGAGTCACAGACCAGTGCACCATTCACTAGATCAAGCTGCATCTCTTTTGTTTGTCTGTTTTATTTGTTCTTTAAAGTGCATAGCACACTTAGTTGCTATGTAAATAATAGAATACATGGGAGAGAAAGAAGGATGTAATTTCTCCTTATAAATATGTACCTGTGCATTTGTTCTTTAAAGTGCATACCACACTTAGTTGCTATGTAAATAATAGAATACATGGGAGAGAAAGAAGGATGTAATTTCTCCTTATAAATATGTACCTGTGCATTTATCTATGCCACTTAAAGGAATAAATATACAAATTCTGTAGAGAGCACCACAGGGTCTGGATGTAATAGATGAAATGTACCCACTGTAGTAAATATCAATTATTATCAACGGGCCAAATCCTGAATTCCTTCCTCAAGCAAAATGGGAGTTTTGCCTGAATGAGGGACTTCTGTGGGAGCTGAGGGTTCTCAGTACATTTTCATACAAAGAATTTATATTTAATCAGGAAAGATTTTATACAATTACTGGCATGAGATAGAGCCGACAAACCAGCAAGATTTGCACTGATTGGAGGTTTGCATCAATCCTGCTCCCCATCCCTAGCAGTCTCTTCATCTCAATATCACTCATCTTACCATCTTTGTTTCCCCTTCCCTGTCCCCTCCTAACTAAATCCACCAAAAACAAATCATGAAACTAACATGACATTTGCCGCCATCACATTTTTCACTCTGTTGTATGTTCTGTCTCTTCCCCCCACCATGTATTTGTCTATTTGGACTGTAAGCTGTATAGGGTAGGGGACATCTTCTAGCTCTGTTTCCACAGTGCATCCAGAGTGCCTAGTCCATGACTAGAATGGTGTCATACCATTGCATTCCAATAAGCCACAACAATTTGGCATTAGATCAGTGGGAAGGACTCAGAACAGTATATACAACTAGAGAAACAGCTAAAATATGAAAGTGGACAAGTAAATTGTAATTCTTTCAGTCCGTTCAGGAAAGAACATAAAATGACAAAGCATAAAACTGCAAACAAGAAAATATGCAGTTTGATTAATAACACAATAAAATATGTAAACAGCTTCTGAACTACAAAGTATGCAACTTGATCAGCAAAATGCATAAAGACTGAGCTATGAACATTTACAGTAGGCTAAAAATTAAAGGAAATTTATGGAACTGGAAAGACTGTTATTTCCTATTCCTTGTCTCGGACAGCAAATCCTTTCATGTCTGACTTTGGCTCCAAATTAGATCTCTCCCACAACTCTGCAAGGAAATTTCTAACAGAGATTCAACCAAAAATAGTATGTCACATAAAGATTTCACCAAACCAATTCCTTATCTGATGTAGGTCCGAGTGTCCTGTCATAATCAGAGTTTCTTAGTTTACAGAGAGGACAACATTATGATTCAGAAAAAAGTGAACCCAACCAGAAGTGAAACTAACTTCAATTTACTTCTCACCAACATGAAGGAACTGACAATATGAAAATCACAGGGAAGTTTGGCGTAAATGATCATGATCTCCTAGAATTCAGCATAGTGAGGAATGGACTCCTAGAACTCAGTATTTTGTTTAGATATCTGATATGCTTGTACTTCTAAGGAATTAAGAAATAAAGGGGCCTGATCTTGCACTCCAATAGTGTGGCAAAACACCCACTGAAGAAAATGTGGACTTTTATAGCCCCATACGCAGGGCCGTCTCTAGGCATCAGGTAAGTGGCACTGCTGAAGGGGTGTTGTTGTTGTGGCGTATTGAAAACTCTATTTAAAATTTAAATTTAAACTCTATTTAAAATTGTAGGCTGTCGTTTTAAATTTCAGGGGGTTTCCTGGTCCCGCTACAAGTTCGGGGGCTCTGTAGGGATGTGTGTGATGTGGACCGAGCAGCTGTCAGTTTGAAGATTGGCAGTTTAGAATAAGTTATGATCTATTACCCCTCTCTGTTTTACGTAGCAGCCTGCTTTTGTCTCTCCCTGTTTGGGGGTTCTTGTGTGTTATTGTTCCGAATTCTAAGAAATAAAGTAGTGTTAAGTTGCACCTTACCAGCAAGAGTATTTATGTTTTTATCGAACTTCTGTGTGTGTGCGTGCCAAGAACAGCCAACAGCAATGACTGGATTTTGTACTATAGATCAATGGTGCACAAACTTTTCCAGTCACAACCCCCCTTACCATTCATAGAATTTGTCGCCCACCTCCTCCATGGCCACCCTTACTTCTGTGCTGCACTGCCTTGGGAGCTGGGTGGCTGGAGAGCGGTGATGGCTGGCCAGGGCATTCATGGTATTTGCAGCACGGGTGGACTATTTTTTTAATCCCACTCCCATCATGTCCTGCAATACCCACTCTATTTTTATCCTGCTCCCAATATTATGGCAATGGGTCCTGCAGGATCCAAAGGAACCCAGTTTCTTCACACCCCCTCCTGGGGGGGCACACAGCCCAGTTTTTGCACCACTGCTGTAGATAGGTTTTATAGTCCATTCCCTAATCGGAGGTTAGACCTTTGTGCACCAGAAACCTAAAAGCACCTCTGCAAGCTGTCCCTGGGAATAAGAGGCGCTTTTTACAAATATATCCAATGAAATAGGAGTACTAAAGAGAAGGTCGGGAATGAACTCAGCATTGATCTAAAATGGCAGAGATAACAAAACTGCTTTTGTAAATGTGTCTTCAACCACAAAAAAATCAAGAAAATTATTATTTACAATTAATGGCAGACCTTATAAAGTAATATAAGACCTTATAAAATAGCAGGCTTTGCTGCATTAGGTCTTCTCTTGTCAATGTAACAAAGTAATCAGAGAGATCACAAGGGCATCAGAACTTGGAAAAACTGACCATATACAAAGGTGGGTACATTGACATGTTTCCTCAGATGTTTAGAGATTTAACCAATGAACTTAGTAAAAACCTCTGATAATGATTCTGGAAGCCTCGTTGAGACCCTGACCATATCCTTATCCACATTGGACAACAGGGCTGCCATGCACAAAAATGAACATCCATTTAAAGAGTGGCAGATGTTCTACTGCAATGTGCACTTCCAAAAGCCCAAGGAGGAATTTTGACTGATTCCACTAAAATTTGTTCCTAGGTGTCCCCTGGCGCAAGGGGACCTCCTTGTCTCCAATACAAAAGTGCATTTTACTGCACAGTACAGCCTGAAATTTGTTGCCAAAGCAAAGAAGTATTATATTAGAAATTGTCATGGGTCTAAAATCTTACCCTATTAAAACTAAAATTAAGAAACATTTTTGTAAACTAGATGATGAAAAGTTCATGGTGTCCCCAATGACAAAAAATGCTACACCACACTAGCCCATGCTAACTAGGAGTAATCACAACACACATTATGTCCCAACCATAGAAGCCACTACTCAACCTACCTGCTAAAGTGTACCATTATCTGATGAGGTCATGATGATTTTTTTAAAAGTTGGGGGCAAGTCAAGAATAGACCTTGACTGGAACAATGAAATTGCAAAACTACATGCTAGAGTACATGTTAGAGCCTGAGTTCAAAGTCAAAACAAAGAATTGGCGTCACTGTCTGCCATATATTGCATGTAAATCTAATTTAATTAATATGCCCCAAGGTATGTCAATGGCAATGGAAGCTGCCAGATTTATATTTTTAGAGACAGAAGTCCTCCACCCACAGAATAAGGTACAAGATGGGCAGCATTCTGACATTGTCCTGCCAACTAGGCTTGAACGGGAAGTTCATTTTCCATGACTATTCTAATCTTGATTTCTTTGCTGAGTCTGCCAATATTATTAATCCCAATTATCTTCTTTTTTTTCCTATGTGTTTACCTTTTTACTAGGAACTTGGATTGAGACCTACCAAACAATGACACGGGGGAAAAGTAGCCCTTGGTTTATGACAGCTTTTTGGCCCTGTAATCCAGGTCACAATAGAAAGTCTCCCAGAAGGAAACTTGTGACAACAGCAAGTGGGTGCAAGGTAATTTCCATTTGGGTGTTTGCCTCCCACCCCTCCCCCCAAAAAACCATATTCAAGGCTGCCAGAAGACTTGCCTGACATGCCTGGAGTCAGAACTCAGCTCAGCAACACAGGCCCAGGAATAGGACTGAAGTGTATGAACTTATGAGCACTTTTATGCGATAAAAGCTGTTTTCTCATCGACATATACATATACCTTGTTTGTTACTACATATACAGTATGAGCCAGATGCAAAAATCCCTGAACTCAATGGGACTCTTTCCGTTGACTTCAATGGGTTTTGGATCAGTCTCTAAGAATTGCATGTTCACTGAATTCATCTACAGTTTGATTATAATAGCAGATCCTGTAGCTTTGGGTTATTGATATTGTTAGGTTATTTTACTGGAAAGCCCATAGTATACCGCAGAGCTTGAGATATACCATTTTACAAAACATTAGGAGAAGGTAAGAGAGATAGTTTACTTGAGAGTGCATATGTGCAGTGTCAAAACAGTGCATTCCAGCGACAGGGAAAAAGCAGGTGTCTGTGCAATTTTCCATTTAAACACCAGGAAGGTTTTCAGACAATAGTGTCTTGATTGCAAAACTGCTGTAGATGGTTCATCCCTGTAACATAATTGGTCTGTTGGCATTACACCCAGGTTACTTCAAGGGATGAAAATAAAATAATAAAGTGCTGTGTAAAACCCAAAATGGGCACCTGTAAGTTTAATCTTCCCCTTAATGTTGCAGAGTCCATAAAATATGCATTAATTCAAGTTTTTAATAGCTTTTATCAATCCATATTTCTTCTGCAAATGGTTGACAATATCTAATAGGTAAGGTCTCTTTGCAGTTTCATCCCCATGATAAATCTTATTCTCTTACTTTGTTTTAAAGTTACTCATGCAATGTTTGGTTGGTTGAAGCATACGAAGTGATTAACAATTCCAGCACTGCTGATGTTATCAGGGCTAAGGCAGTTCATAGACTATGCAGGGGCAGTGAATAGCAGATATAATACTACTCCAGCCAGCTGACTATTAATATAATTACATTGAGAGCAAAAAAGAATGGTTTGTAAAATGTGAAAATATTGGCCTCAGAATCATCATTGTGTGCTGTACATCAATTAATGGTTTTCTACCAATTACATACTGTTCCTTTTAGCCTATAACTTCCGTAATATCCTTCAGCTTACTGCCTCTTTAATAAACTTTCTGTATTATATGGGGGGGGGGGAAATTCAGTGAAAGAAATTGCATTGAATAGAACAAAGCAATCTGTGAGACCCACAATTTGAACTATACAATCACAAAACAATAGTAAAAAAAATAATAATAAATGACAACAATTAAAGGGTTTACCAACAGCAACTACCAAAGATTCAAAATGTGGCCCAGGAAGTTAAATGTATCACATACTGCTGTGGGGTTCTTGCATCTTTCTCTGAAGTATCTGGTTCTGGCCACTGTCAGAAATAGTACACTAGACTAGATGGACCTTGGGTCTGACCCAGTATGCCAATTCCTATACAGTAGAACCTCAGAGTTACAAACACCTTGGGAATGGAGGTTGTTCATAACTCAGAAATGTTCGTAACTCTGAACAAAACATTATGGTTGTTCTTTCAAAAGTTTACAACTGAACATTGACTGAATACAGATTTGAAACTTTACTATGTATGCAGATGAAAAATGCAGCTTTTTAACCATCTTTACTTTAAATAAAACAAGCACAAAAACAGTTTCCTTACCTTTTCAAATCTATTTTTATAAGCTTTCCCTTTATTTTATTAGTAGTTTATGTTTAACACAGAACTGTACTCAGGGGTGTGCACACCGGGGGAGGAGCAAGCAGGGGCACTGACTCCCCCAATAATCATCGAGGGCACAAAACTCCTCCCGGCCCCAGGGCTGTAGGGGTGAGGGGGAGGGAAGAGTGAGCTCTTGCAGGAGCTGGGGTGGGGGAGGGAAAAGTGAGCTTCTGCTGTAGCCGGGGGGCACAGAACATGCCCCGCCAAAAGGGGTTAAAGTTAAATTTCTGCGCACGCCCCTGATTGCACTGGGTTGGTTTGTTTGGTTGGTTGGTCTCTGCTGCTGCCTGATGGCACACTTCCGGTTCCAGATGAGGTACGTGGTTGACTGGTCAGTTAGTAACTCTGGTGTTCATAACTCTAAGGTTCTACTCTGAATTAAAGCAGCTATCACAGGCTGATGGGCACTTTATGGGGAGTTGGTCTCAGCTTCCCCTGTGATGCAGCAACTATTCCCCCAGCTGATCCTTGCTAAGTGGCTTAATTGTAATTATTGAACACCTCTGGGAAAGAATCAGGGCAGTCTACAAAAAGGGAGAGTGTGCGCCACCAATAAGAGTCTGGTGGAATGAGAAAGCTATTGCAGGTGGCTTAGTTCCTGTAATGGGCCTCAACATAGAGGCAAGTCTCTAGTGGAGGCAGTCCTAGGAGTCAGCATTCAGCGAAGGAATGGAGCATAGGAGAAACTTAAGAGGGATGAATGTTCAAGTGTGAAGGGGGCAGAAGTGGCTTAAACATATATTTCCACTTGATGTTTGTTAGGGGGAGCTTCAGGAGAGAGCCCTGTGAGCCCCTGCTCTGGAAGAAGGGTGAGCTTTGAGAGACTTTGGCGCCTAGGAAGACAGATAGGTCATGGAGTGGCACAAGAATATAGGTACACAGTGAGTCCAGGAAGAGGCTGTGGGGAAGAACTGCAGACAGGCTGAGATAGGAAGAAGCCCAGGCAAGAAGCTGAAGAGGGAGGGGGGGATAGTTTCTGAATAGACAGACCTTGTTTGCTTACTACAGGGTTCCTGGGTTGGAACCAAGAGGAAAGGGAGGAATTAGGTTTTCCTACAGGCCCACAGAGATAGGTTGTGTGAAGACCCCAGTGGCTAGAGATAGAAGGATTAGTGAGTCTGTGAGGCCAGTGGACCCTTGTTTTTTGGGCTCTCTGATAAGACTATAAAGTGACTTGGCTAGAGGGCTGAGTCAGGAGAAGAAGCAGTCCATTGCAGGGCTGGAGCAGCTGTTAACAGGGGGACCACTAGAGATGAGAAGTACTTGCTATGCCATGCCTTGCCATGAGGGGAAATACCAGTGGTGAGTTTGCTATAGACTGCTGTAGAAGAGTGAAGTGTCTGAACTAAAGAGTTTTGAAAAAAAGAGTGTTTTTAAGCATATGTTTAAAATGGCATGGATGAGGCCAATATCCAGAATGTTGACAAGGAGTGAGTTCTACATTGTACATGTAGAACACCACAGGCAAAGTTTGGATGACTGCTGACCCATCCCTCAATCTTGCAGAGAGCTCTGTATAGGCAGACTCCTTTGCCTGCATGAAGATCATTGTGGATTGGGAGCCTTGACTTGTGATCTTGGAACCACTAAAAGATGGAGGTGTATGGTGGGTCCCAGGAGATCTGTGGGGTTTTATGGCCCCTTAGCCTGTTCTATAGGGAGTGGGGTAAACCCCTCCCCTTGGTGGAACAATCAGGAAGGAATTACCAGTCAAAGATTCTGTGAGGCAATCCAATCAAGATTTGTTCCCCTGAGATTTCTTTTGGGTTTTCTGTGGGAGGGTCTGATTCAACCCATGAATGTATTTCTATTAGTGTTCTTCTAATTAAAGCAGCTGTTTTCTGAGTGAATTAATTATTAGTTTGGAGTGGTGGTGGCTGGGCTGTCAAGGTATTGATTATATTTGTCATGTTTGTGATCGTAAGCTTGGATAGGTAGGCTCCTGGGTGCAAATCAGGGTTTTGACTGCATGGTTTTTATGATTGAGCCACTGGGGGTGAGAACCTAGAGTCCCTTTTCCACAATTAATTAGCATAGCCGCTGATAGCTGTAACAGGACTGGGTACTTCCCTCCTTCACAGGTGCACTGTGCTCTGGGAGCTGACATAAATATGCTGCAGACTTGCTTCTTGTAGTGTTGTTGTTGCAATACAGACATGGGTCTTTAACACTAAAGTAAACACTTCTACTGCCTTAAGCTTAGCTCATTCTGAACACCTAGGAGTACTCTGCTGCTTGCCAGTCGAGCAGTTAGTCTGCTGGAGAATCAGAATACTAAAGAGTTAGTTTGATTGGGCCATATTCAACCCATTCCTCCTCCATGAACGAGGTAACAAATATCAGTACATCCTCAAAGTGCCAACATGAGGGTGGGGGGCAGATGAACTGGCTCCATGGGCAGAGAAAGCAGGGAATGGTTGTTCTCTGCAGCATTGTTCATCACTCAATCCTGTACAGTTCCTGTGTAAGCCTATGCTGCTGACTGTGACTTCATTGGAATAACTCCGGGTTTACACTCGTGTAACCTAGAGCAGAAACTGGACCCAAGGTTTGAAGGAAAATATAGGTAAACGAGGCAGCCAGACCACAGTATCATCTTTCCCATGCTGCATTCTGACTGTATAAATGATATGTCCTATAGGATTGTGTGATTCAGAGACTGGCTTACCTGTGAAATTAATTTTCTTCAAAATATACATTTTTATCAAATCAGCTGGTTTCTGACAGGCTGAAGTCTCATGACTTTTTTTAAAAAAAGTAAATAATGCATGACTATCCAGCAATTCAACTGTCTGGCACAGATTTTATGTGGCAGAATTTTCAGTGAATTAATTTACATTTGTATCAATACACTAAGTTAGCTACTGAGGGCTTCTTCTACTTACGGTCTATGTTCTGAATTAGATGAGACAGGAACAAATCAAACAATTGTGTTTAATGGCTCAAGTTTTGCAAGCTACAGTGTAAGAGATTATAAATGGTAGCTCTCTTTATCTCAGAGGCTGCATGGTCTTTACAGAATGTATCTGTACACATCCATCCTCTGGAGAATGGCTAGGTCAGTCTATTTGAATCCTAGAACATCTGAATTTTGTTACCAAAATAAGGCTGGTGAAATCCTCCCCAGTCTGACAGTTTTCTTGATTACGGACATAGTTCCTGCTGTCATAGAAACAGTTCTGAGTTGACCCAAACATGGGTTAAGAGTGACACCAAGTGGTCAGAAATTATTTTCCTATGTGAATTCCTTCTAAATATATATACCTCCTTGTTTTTGTTTTTGAAACTGTTCTTTTCTTTAAAGCAAACAGCCCTGATTATAAAATTTTAATTTTTCTTCTTTAAATTCAAAGTAAATATAGTGGCTGTGAAATTGAACATCAGATGTTTGTATGTGAAGAAACGTAGACTAACATCATTATAAGGTCTGAGGACTTCAGGTCCATGTGATGCTATTAATGTAAAATTTCTCTTCCCTGGAATAAGGCAGTGACTAGCTGATTTTTAATGATATGTCTGTGGTGAGAGACATGACATCATTTTCATGGATGAATCATGGCATAGGTGGAGCTTTTCATGTACGGGAATTCCATGGCTATAGAAATCAGTGTTTTTTTGTTTTTTGGGGTTTTTTTGCCCAGCAACAAAACTTGTTGTCAGGGACGAAATCTGCAGGCACGAGAGAATCTAGTAAAGTGAGGACAATGACAAATGCCCCATCCTTCTCAAATGGTAGCTCTAACAAGGGGAAGCTAATGAAATGGTTTTCCATTTTCTCCAACAGCAGAATCTCTACGAAGGGGAGCCCATCAGTAGCCCACTAACCACATTGCTGATTTTATACTACTGGATCAGATCCTGCTGCCACAAAACTCTACTTGTTCCTGGATGTAAGCAGTGAAATTACTTCTCTGTTTGTGGGTACTGGACACCCCATGTTCCCTGGTGGCTGATTCTTCACATTATTAACAGCTGTGTCTCAAGCAATAGGTAATTATTGTTCCTATGAAGGAGAAAAAAGACCTACTAGCATAGGACATAATTGACTCTTGTGGCAATATAAAACCATTAACTTTGAAGGGACTTTCTGACTAAACCTCCTAACTAAAAACAGTATGTAATGTCTACTCTCTCCTTTTCTGTGAATGAAGCAGGTAAGGACAGGTAGTAATAGACATTCAGAGAAGACAGGCAGACAGATAAATGTTTGTATCCAGAAGGTTGACCTAACAAATCAAGAATGGGAGCTTTTCCTGTAAAATCCTGAGAGAGTAACACAGAAAATTATGGAACAAATGTTGTTCTGAATAGGAGTCATTGGGAAGTATCTGAATTAATGGCCACTCCTATAACATACAGATAAATTAGCCATTAAGTAATTTAGTTGCATTAAATTGAAGCCAAGAACAGATCATTTAAAGATCTGTGAATAATGAAATAATTACATAGGTCAATCAGTTGTACTTTCTAAAAATAGCACCATCCAAATATCCAGTAATTCTAAAAATGATGATTGTTCCCAGAGGGTGAATACTGGCTTAGGTAATGAGCTTGCTACCTTTCATACAGGACTGTGTGTGCTGGTGCCCCCGAGTTGGAAGGTGACCATGTTTTTTTAAGCTGATGCCCTTGTGAGCTCTCTGATTACTTTGTTACATTGACAAGAGGAGACCTAACGCAGCAAGGCATCGCTGTGTGCTTATAGAGCTAAGAGAAGGAAGTCATTCCACAGTTCCAGTAGGGGCAGTTGATGGGTGTGGGTAAAAGGTGAATTAGGACTCTACGCAAAGGAATGTACCTCAGTTTTACAGGACTATCTGAATGTCCTAGCTGATTTCAGTATTTTAAATTTGGGATATTGCCTCAGTTTCATTTTTGGCATTTAATCAGTTTTTTGCAGTACATTTCGTTGTCTTATACAGTGGCTTTTCAGTGCTTTTAAATAATGGCTATCCAACACTGATCACTATTAATTCAGTTTTATTACCACAACCAGTTTTGAATCAATGATCGATATGATTTCATGTTATTAATCAGATGGCTTAGATTTTTAAACTACTTACAAATATTTTAAAGGTCAGAATTTAATACTCAATAGAAGTTAATAGTGTCACACAGCAGCATAGTGTCATTTGCTATCATTCAAATTTGTCATGGTGGGCCATACAATACATTTGAAGTGAGTCCTTCGACATCCTGGGCCTCATTTTCCTACCCAAAAATCTTAATTTTGGAAAATGGTCCGTCCACCCTGGCATTTGATACACAAAGAGTGAAGATCTTCAATCCCAATATTCCAGCTCTGACCATTGTTTGTGATTTGTAAGGCAACCACAACTTGTAGTTCAATTGTCCAGCCCTTTTCTTCTTGAATTACTAGTCTCAATAGGACATCACTATAGTATAAGGAACTGGCAGCAAAAATCTTTGATATAACAATGTTCAGAGCAGATGCTGTCACTTCCAGGAGTGAACTTCTAGCTTTTATCCATGACAGCCAGAAATGCTTAAGTTGTGGGTTCTCCACATTTTTTTTTTTAGTTACAGTCAAAACTTAAAAACCCTAAATACAATCAACTGGCTGCCTCACCAGCTGGCCCCTGCCTGCAGTGGACCCTTGCAGGTAGGTTCCTTCACCTGTTCCTCCACCTTTTTCTGCCC
Organism: Natator depressus; assembly: GCF_965152275.1. Taxonomy (NCBI): domain Eukaryota; kingdom Metazoa; phylum Chordata; order Testudines; family Cheloniidae; genus Natator; species Natator depressus. The sequence goes on from NC_134244.1 coordinate 55,049,954, forward strand.
TGGAGAAACCTAGCTGGCACGCTGCTGAGCATTGGTGTCAACATGCTGGCCACCAGTGTGCTGAGTAATTCTCCTACCTGTCTCTCTCCCCCCCCCCCCGCCACCCACCCACCCACACACACCCCTCCACCACTGAATTGTATGCGTACTACTGTAATGCAGTCAGGGCACTCACAACACCAAGGCATGCAGACTCTTACACAGTTCTGGGCACTGTGGGGTTTGGAGTGTCCCAGACTCTGTCATGGTAGGTTTGACAAAGTTCAATATGGAGGTAGACATATGGCCTGACAGGACCCCATCTCAGAGGCAGATGGACCCTATGTTCATCATTAAGTTAGGGAGGTTGCTCTGGAGTAGAGCTGGGTGACTCTTGGGTTTTGGGGTTTTTTTAAATTCTTTGGCAAAAAAACGGCAGATTCAGTGATACCAAAATATATATTTGCATGTTGATTTTTGTTTTGGTGAAAATAATTCTGAAAAATGGAATTAATCTTCACACAGCCTCAAGGAGGAATCATCCTGCAACATAAACCCTAATTCCCCAAACCGTAGTGTGCACACCCAAAGGTTTCTAGCCCACAAATATTTCAAACTAACCCCACCAAGTTATTTTGAACAACACTTATATCAGACCATTCTTCTTTTACCTTTTTTCTTTGAGTAGCTACATTTGCTCCCAATTTTTTAAACTGTGGCTATTATAAACTATGACTAAGTTGCTGATTCAGTCCCCTTTTCAATCAATGAGGTCTCCTTGCTGGAAGACACACATACATGGCCTAAATTTTAAATGTGACTCAACTGATTTTCGGGTACCTTTGTTTTTATATACTTTTAAAGGGTCCGAATTTCCAGAACATGCTGAGCACCTACCCTCAGAGTCGGGCCCCTCTAAGGTGTTTAAAGCTGAGTCCCCAAAGTCACTAGTCCCTTCTGAAAATTTATGCCACAATTCTTTTCTTGCCTACACAGATCAGGCATTTTGGCAGTAGCCATTTATATTATTTTACTACTGATTTAAAGGGTTATGACCACATGGTGCATCAGCCAATGATGGCATTGATGTCAACTACAAAACCTTTTCTAACCTGTCTCTTAAGTGCCCCTCATGTAGAGAAGCATCACTCATTTTAGTCACAAAGTCACCTACTTTCCACACAAATGTAGAGTTCCCTCACTTTGGTTGTTGAAAATGATTTACAACAGGAATGAGGAATCATGAAACAGGTTTATAGAAAGAATTATTTACACTGAAGGACGGAAGTCCTACAACATTATTAGTTTCCCACATGAATAATTGTCCCTCATTTTGACTTTGTCATACATTGTGTCCCACATTTGGGCCTTGGCAGTTGAGGTATTTTAAGGGCCTCTGACTGAAGGGGAGACCTCAGATATAGCACATCGGGAAGGGAAAGAACTGTAAGTATAAGGAATGATTTCTCCATTTCTCAACAGCAAACTACAACTAGTCCCCAGTCTTTCACCTGAAATCTGTATCTCATAGAAGTGAAGTCAGTGTGATAAGACAGATCAGCAAATGTTTTGAGAGGATGCTGTCTGTCTCCATCTGACGAAAGGGAACAGATGTTTGTGTTTAATTATTCATAAGCCATCTACTTTAGCTTAGTGGTTCCTGCCTGTAAATATCAGGAGTATTCCAAGCCCCCAGGCAGTAGCCATTGCAAGACAAGTGTTGAATCTGTTTGGTGTTGTAGCATAAAGCAGATCATAAAGCAACTTAAAAACAATATTATCCAAGGTGGAGGAGAGCACACTTTGGTTTGGTTCAATTTTAATTTCAAGTCCTACAAAAAAAATTACCTTCCGTTTCAAGATCCAGGCAGGTTTTATGGCATATGAGCCCCCATATGGTATATTTCTTCACTGTGAGGGTCACTTTAGTGCTTTCTGAGGCTGCTTTACCTAAGAGAGATTTTTGAATTGTTTTCACCCAGCTTGCAGAAATTATTAAAATACAACATGAGACAGACTCTAAATCAACTGCAAGCATTTTTGAAGCTCTCCTCAGCCTTTGTACTGTATATAGAGCTGTTTAATATTGGCTCAGAGGCCAAAATGTGCCAATCTAATCAGGTGTAGCAGAGTAACCATGACATTTTATAGTATTATCAAGCAATTTTGACTGTCACATGATTTTTTTTTCTGCCTTGTGCCTTATGTATAAAAAGTCCAATCAACCCTGTACATTTTTGGTAAGTTCTCCATTGACCCTAGCAAAGTGGAGCTGACACATGAAAATTTCAGTTATTCTTGTGACTGCTACTCGAGTGTCACTGCTCCTGGGTTTTAAGAAAAACTCAGAAAAGATTTTGCACAGTTCCTGGCTCCAGCAGGCACAGAGAGGACGAATTTTGCCAACAGGCTTTAAACATCAGCATTTTCTGGGGATAATACTCCACTGACAACATTTGCTGGCTTTGCTGAACAAAGGTTTTATTAATCTCCCACCCCACCCACTATTGCTTTGATAGGGAATTGTAAAAATCAGATTTTGCTGATGAAGAATAACTCTGTGACCCTGACTCTTAAATATTTGGAGGGTGGTGCAGAGCTTATTCATGTGGTTCATTAACACAACTAGGAATCATGTAGCTAGTTCCCTGGGCTGCTATTTGAAACTTTGCACTTGTCTTCACATAAGGCATAAAGGAGTGTTCCTTACAATGACTGAGCTAAGATGAGAGTACTATCTTGTAAAATACTAGGGCATCCAAGGCAACTTTGATGCAGTGGTAGTTTTACCTTGATGTGGCTGGTCAAAGTGAACCATTGGGGCCTAGCATTTACCTCAACTAACAACATCAAGGTAAAACCACCACTTGCCTTGTCTACACTACGATTTTGAGATGGCTGCCTCATGTTAAACTCATTGCAACATAATACAGATAACTTATTATAAAAATGTTTGTCTGTGTAAACGGGGTCCCAGTGTACTAATGTTTCCTATTCCCACTCACACTTTCATTTCAAGCATCTTCCAAAGCTTTAAACTCTAGTTACAGGAAAAGGCACATTTTGCTTTTGCTCTTCTTCTTTATTTTAAACTATTGATGAGTGGCTTTAGAACATAAGAACAGCCAAACTGGGTCAGGCCAAAGGTCCATCTTGCCCAGTATTCTGACTGTGGCCAATGCCAGGTGCCCCAGAGGGAATGAACAGAACAGGTAACCATCAAGTGATTCATGCCCTGTCACCCATTCCCAGCTTCTAGCAAACAGAGGCTAGGGACACCATCACTGCCCATCCTGGCTAACAGCCATTGATGGACCTATCCTCCATGAATTTATCCAGTTCTTTTATGAATCCATTATAGTCTTGGCCATCACACAGCCTTTGGCAAACAGTTCCACAGGTTGACTTTTCAAAGATCAGTATAGAGACTGCATCAGTTAGACCCATTTCCCAGCAAAGAATTATAACATTGCTTTTTCTTTGTATTGCATAATCTGTCTTTACTATCTGTAAACAATATTATTGTCTCTCACACAGCATAAGCCAAAGCCTTACAGTGTTCTGTGAAAATGCTCTATGTACACATGTAAAAGTCCCTTAAGGGGAATATTCTCAGGATCCTAAAAGTAGCTGAACATATTGAAACCTGACAGCACTAAAGTGTTATCAAAAATCAGAACGACACCCAAATTTCCATCTCAGTGATGCACAACAGATAAACAGTAAAGGCTAACGTCCTCAATTAAGGGTTTGTATATAGACAAAGCCTGGTACTCAGAAGGGCCTCCCCTGAGTAAATCAATAACATGGCTAGCTGCTTTCACCAAAGCTACCTCCCACCAAGCTCCCTTCCTCAGGGATGATGGAAAGGTTAAATCAGTACTCCGCCAATATTATTGCACATTACTAATTGACAAGACATAAATGACTATTCATTATTTTTCAATGTGATTATGCATGAAGCTTAAGAAAATCACTTAATGAAATCATCAGGGCTATGCACGTTAATACTAGCGCCGTTCCCCGGCAGAGGGGGTGTGTGAAAGAACAACTATTGAAGCAAGGGAAAATAAGATTACTTATCCCCTTCTAAAAATAAACGGCGCCGTACAAGTAACCAGCAGAATTGGAGCCCATTTTTCTCAGTGCTTTTTCTAACCACAGACTCAATAGATTCAAGAATGAGCTTGACTGAATCTGTTTCAATAAGTAGATCCGCACTTCATATAAATATTCACTACCAGTAATTAAAACAGTCTTGCCAACTTTAGGATTGAATCCTGTTCCCCTTAAGATAGAGGTGCAAAGCTTGAAAATCAGTAGAAGCTCCTTGCAGAGAGGCCACAAAAGTCTGGCAGCCCATTCCATACCATGGTGTAAGGCTCTGCTTTAGGACTCCACATATTCTGTTAAATTCTACAACATAATCCAAAAGCACATAGAATGGTTATCCTTATCTATGAAGTTCTATTCAACATTTTCATAAGGGACTTTTAAAATTGATTTTTTTAAACGTCTACTTTCTTATTCACTAAAGTAAGACGTATTGTGACTACCTTACAATTTTCAGTGTTAGCGAAAGGCTAGTTTTCTCTGTACTGTGTCTGCCAGAACTAAACCTAAATCACTCTCTTAAAATGTCTAAAAGCATCTCTAGAATTCCCGAGTGAAATCACATATTCACTGCAGACTTGTCTTTGTGGCTGAACAGTACTTTGCATTCTGATGTATTTTAAGGAATGATTCATAAAGCCTGAAGATTAATTTAGAGATTTTTCTGTAACATTTTGTAAATCCTTCATTTGGGTTCCCTTCAGCACTTGTGGGCATTTTTTTTTTTTTTTTTTTTAGGCTGTGTGGGTGAATGTATGTTGTAACAGTGTAATTTAAACTGATTAACATCCCTGTTCTTGTAGAAGTAAACCTTTTATGTATTCAATTACAAAACAGAAGACATGGCCAACTCCATGAAGCTGCCTTAGGGACAGAGTCTCAAGCAAGGATTATGAAATCAGTGCCTGCATTTAGATGCTAAAATTAAGGGAAAATGGTTTCATTTTTCCTGACTTCCTATAATGTGAAATACTTGAATGCCTACTTGAACTAACAGGATCTTTCAGCCTGATAATGTGCTTTCATAAAAGCTACCAGACCTTCATGAGTTATGGGCCTCAGCACTGATAGATGTTGGCCTAGTTCCAATGCAGGAGTGAAGTGAATATACTAGAAAACCGTCTGAAGAAAAATCACTTTTCTTGCGATTATCAAGGAGGGTGGATTTGTTTCCTTAGTAAAATATTCAAAGCATGAATACTGAACTCAGTACAGTTTATCAATCCCAAAGAATAAAACACAGATACAAAAATAAATGCAAGTACGGAAAACAGATGTCCATTTCCCAACAGAGCTAGGAGAACATCACCTACAGCTAGGGATGGACAAAACAAACCATATCAAATCTGACCCTCTTTTTAGGGTTTGGATAATTGCTCTCTACCCAATACAAGTGACATTTTTCTTCCAACAGGACTTCCTACTTTTCTTGATATTCAACTAAATTGGTGATGGGATCTTAGCAGGTTTGGCAGTCAGCTTGCTACTGTCTTCGAATCTCACTGTTTCTGTGGCATCCCTGCTGAATAAGAGGAACACAATGCATTCTGAGGCATCGAGAACTGAGAGAGCTACAGAGGAAGATTAGAAGACAGCAATTGTCCTCAATTGAAACAGAGCCAGACTGTTAAAGTACCAAGCTCAAAATATCCATAAAAGGGAAGGGGTACTGTATATGTCATGGGTGAATGGGAGGAATGTAGAATCCGAGTCACAGATCCCCAGATCCTCAAAGGTATTTAGGTGCTTAACTCCCACTGTTTTCAATGGCAGTTAAGTGATGAAATACCGTTGAGGATCTTGGCCTGATTCCAGGACAGGGCAGTCAGCTAACTGTACTAATGGTATGAAGGGATCAAGTCAGGGAGAGCACAGAGTGATGAAAATGGATGTATATGGCTAGTAGAGATGGTCAAAAAATAGGAGAAGGGGTAGAACTGTAAACATTTTGTTTCAAAGTTGTTGTTTTTTAAACAGATTTTGAAAATTGTTGCAAAATATTTTACCAAAAATTTGGGAGTTTTCCTTCCCCATCCCCCATTACTTCTCCTTTTTCCGTTTTGCTACTGAAACGGGAAGAAGGTGAAGGCAAAGAAAGAAATGGAGGGTGTTTTTGGCTGGAGAGAGACATTTTAATTGAAAACAAAGTTTTGCAAAATATTCATTTTCAACAAATGAAAACGTTATTTCATTTAGAAAAAATATGGCCAGCTCTACTGGTGATAGTGGTAGACAAACCCTTCAACTGAGGGAGCTCAGGAATTCTTAGGAATCACTCAGAACTTTGAGGAATTGGGCCCTCAGCTTGAACAATACAATTAAGCTGGTTGGCTTCACTTTCTGCTCATAATCAGTTTCATATTCTGATTCTCATGGACCAATATAATCTGGCTTGGTTTGGGTTTTTTCTCAACAGGTTTAAATTCAAGCAAAATCCCCATTTTTCCTGAAATCAGTTCACAAACATTTCTTGAAAAGTTTGTATTCAGGTTTTGTGTTTAAAACAACTAAAAAAATTCAATCTTGGGCCTAAACTACTTAGTGTCCCTTTAAATCCCAACATCAATATCTTGTGTATTCAGCTTTACACGAATGTAACAGACATCAGAAGCTGTCCCTCCATTCATGATTACCCAAAACCTTATACAACATTCCTCTCACTGGCGAAATGCTGTGACAAGATCAAGTGAGCATTGTAAAACACATACATATAAATGTACTAAAACCCTCATTAAAGGTTAAGCAAGTCTCCCCCTCCTTGCATAAAAAAAATAAGGTCATTCATTTCCCTGGAAGTTTGGCAGATATGAATCAGGGTGGCCCATCTCTATAAATAATCAAAAACCCATTTATACTTCATCTTTTTAGCATTACCCTCAATGAAATGTTGTATCCCCCCAAATAATTCATTTCTTACCATGTGAGGCTCAATCCTGCTAGTTTGCCACACACACATGGAGCTTGCATCGGTCACAATGGAGCGTTTGCAGTTTGGGGCTCAAGAAGTTACCTTACCAATGGGCATCGTTTTGTAAACCAGTATGTGTGGTTTGGGTCTAGTTCTCCAATGAGAACTAGCAAAACTTAGAAACTAGCAGGTTGACTCCTCTAAAGACACTTGTTCACCTCTCTGTACTGATTGCACAGAGTGTGCTGCATTTATTGTACTGATAGGTGAACTCTTCGGGACCAGTGTTTTCGTTCACTCTTCAAAGCACGCTGCACCTCAGTGGTGTTAAGGAAACTGTTGCTTGTTCCCACTGTGTTCAGGAAAACAGGACTTTGTGTACATTCTTTGTAAATAAACAGGATTGCACTAAAGAAATACTTGACTCCATCATCAATTTCTCCTCTAGTAGAAACATCTTAGCAAGCCCTGAATACTGGCTAACTGCTCAGGCCAAGGAGCGACAAGATTTATTCAGAGAGAGCAGGAATTAGAGGAAAAAGCATGGAACTGGGATTCAGAACCCTAGGATAGCTCTGCCACTGACTTTATTATCATTATTTATTATTTGTATTAGCTCGAATCCCTGGCTGGGTTCAGGTAGTAAGCAATTCAGGGCCTCTAACTTACTACAATACGGAAACAGTGTGGTTCTGCTCCTGTGGCCCCAGTACTTCTTGGGGTGGCTTCATAGAGTTCCTTTATTCCTCTGCAAGTGGCAGCAGGGGAAGAGTCCGTCAGTATTTACCCCAGCAGCTGACGTGTATCTGCTTGGTGAGCAGGCTGGGCCTCTTGCACTTTCCTTCTCCTGCCACCCACGCAGATGTTTACTAGAATAGGACTGGCAGAGCCCCCCCAATGCAGTGGGTCTTGGAGTTAACCAATTGAGTTGCACAGGCAGTTCTTCCATCTGAGGGCTATTTGTGCTGTTTATGCCCCATCTCAAAAAAGATATATTGCAATTGGAAAAAGGCAACAAAAATTATTAGGGGTATGGAACAGCTTCCATATGAGGAGAGATTAATAAGACTGGGACTTTTCAGTTTGGAAAAGGAGATGACTAAGGGGGGATATGATAGAAGTCTATAAAATCACGACTGGTGTGGAGAAAGTAAATAAGAAAGTGTTATTTACTCCTTCTCATCACAAGAACTGGGGGTCACCAAATGAAATTAGTAGGCGGCAGGTTTAAAACAAACAAAAGGAAGTATTTCTTTACACAATGCACAGTCAACCTGTGGAACTCCTTGCCAGAGGATGTTTTGAAGGCCAAGACTATATAACAGGGTTCAAAAAAGAACTAGATAAATTAGTGGAGAATAGGTCCATCAATTGCTATTAGTCAGGATGGGCAGGAATGGTGTCCCTAACCTCTGTTTGCCAGAAGCTAGGAATGGGTGACAGGGGATGGATCACTTGATGATTACCTGTTCTGTTCATTCCCTCTGCAGCACCTGGCATTGGCCACGGTCGGAAGACAGGATACTGGGCTAGATGGATCTTTGGTCTGACTCAGTATGGCCGTTCTTAGGTTCTTATGACTCAGGTCACTGCACTGACTACTCTGGATCATGTTGTCAAGCTTTATTGCCCAACCATGAGAGCAGGAAGCTTTTTTATTTTGTTTAACTGAAAACTGAGTTGATGCTGTAACGATGTGATTCTTGGAGCTGGGTCCCAAGACCTGGGCTCCTAGTGCCTAAGCCTTAATCAGGTCCTGCCCACAGCAAAAGGAATTCCCTGAAGATTTGTACAAATATTTTGTACTAGTTGCCCAGGGCTGCATATGTGCAACCATGTGAACTTTGTGTGCAGTTGTGTCTGCTGCTGCCCTCTGCCAAGCCCAGTCAGAGATGTTAGTCAGCAGAGAACCAGACGGTGCCATAAATCAAAGCTAATATGAAAATGTTAATGCATTCATGAACAGAGATGGCCAGATCAATTCAAACAAAATGTAGACTGGCCTTGTCCAGCTAAATTTTTCTTTTTCTCATTTTCACACACATCTACATGTCCTGGATCTGACCAGAAGAAGTGCCCTGGGAATCCGGCAAGGAAACCCCAATCTCATGAGTTTTCCAGTTATAACAGAGAAAGATATTTCACTTCCCTCTTCACTTCTTGGGCTGTTCAGTGCAGAGGATGCTTTATTTCAAGCCTGAGGCTTTGCAGCTTATTTTCCCAGCTGCAGTCCAGTCTGGTCTTACAAATGTTTTCTTCCCGTATGCTTGCTATTGTCTTCCATAAACAAAGGTCAACCATGCATTTTTGGTCTGGCTTTTATCATAGAATCATAGAATATCAGGGTTGGAAGGGACCTCAGGAGGTCATCTAGTCCAACCCCCTGCTCAAAGCGGGACCAATCCCCAATTAAATCATCCTAGCCAGGGCTTGTCAAGCCTGACCTTAAAAACCTCTAAGGATGGAGATTCCCCCACCTCCCTAGGTAACGCATTCCAGTGCTTCACCACCCTCCTAGTGAAAAAGTTTTTCCTAATATCCAACCTAAACCTCCCCCCCACTGCAACTTGAGACCATTACTCCTCGTTCTGTCATCTGCTACCACTGAGAACAGTCTAGATCCATCCTCTTTGGAACCCCCTTTCAGGTAGTTGAAAGCAGCTATCAAATCCCCCCTCATTCTTCTCTTCCGCAGACTAAACAATCCCAGTTCCCTCAGCCTCTCCTCATAACTCATGTTTCCAGTCCCCTAATCATTTTTGTTGCCCTCTGCTGGACTCTTTCCAATTTTTCCACATCCTTCTTGTAGTGTTGGGCCCAAAACTGGACACAGCACTCCACATGAGGCCTCACCAATGTCAAATAGAGGGGAACGATCACATCCCTCGATCTGCTGGCAAAGCCCCTACATATACAATTTTATTTTAATTAAGGACGGCAGGGGGAGAAACACACCGAAGAAACAAAAGTAAAAGTTCCCATGAGAGAGCAGTATTTGTGTGTCTTCTGTTTTGCGTAAAGCTACAGTATAACATTGCAGTGTAGATGTTTGGGCTAAGGCTGGAACCTGGGCTCAGGGGGCCTGGGGCCTTCCCAGGGTCTTAGAGCCCAGGCTCCAGCCTGAGCCCAAATATCTACACTGCAATTTTTATCGCGCTGCAGCATGAGTCTGAGTCAGCTGACCTGGGCTGCTACGGGTGGTTTTATTGCAGAGTAGACATATCTGAAGACATCAAGGAAGGAACTCTCACTCCCATCCCCTGCAGTCTAACTACCTAATGGTTTGTGATGATACATGTGTTTATATATTATTATGGGATTGTAAGTAATGTCTCTAGGGAGGAGACCTGACTAATGCAAATCCTGGAACGAGTTACGAGCTTCAAAGGACTATTTGAAATAATATGAACTTTTACAATTAAATGGATTTCTCAGGTACTCCCTAATGGGGAGGTGTATGCTGATGAAAACTCCTCCAATTATGCAAGAACTCAGCCTTCTGAAGCTTTGCCCTGAGGAGGGGACCTCTTGCACAGATCAAAAACCCAAACAATATAAAGAAGTGACTCTCAAATTCATGGCTGTGCTTGGTCTGAGCCAAGGCGGTTATGAACTTGTTACCACAGGAAAAGCCCTTGGTGGGATTTTCCCAAGAGAGGTGATGGCTAGGGAGACAAAACCCTAAAAGTAGGTGCCCTTGCAGGACCATGAAGGAAGAATACAGGTGCAGTTGCCCTGAACTGCACCACAAGGATAAATAGTTCTATCCTGATTTGTCAGAAGTTGAGAGTCCCTCAGTCTCTCGGTGAGATCAATGGCAGCCAAAATCAGTGGACATTCTTGAAAGCTGAGTTGCTACTGATTTGACCAAGACCACAGTGGGGGAGTCAGAGTCCCAAGTAGAATATAAGTATCCCTTGGTCTTAACCCTGTGCCGAATCTACCACAGCACACTGCCTCTCGCACTATTGAAATGTCCACCCCGTGCCTTTCTGTATATGGCTAAGATTGTGTGCATCACAGCAGCTAGGATGGATTTAATTGCGGGGGGAGGGACATCAAAAAATTATTTCACAAGTCAAATCCAAAATACTAAGGCATAGCACTGAAACCTTTGTACTATATAAAGTAAAATGAAATGGACCAGTCCTGTCAGCATCTGTGTGCAGTGCATGACAGCTTATGTAATGAGCTGCAATTAACTGCTTTAACCTCTGGCAAGCAACAAGCACCTTAAAAAACTCATGAGGTTTCTGCCTCTCTCCTGATCCATGTGCAAAAATCAAACCTGCAGAAAATGTTAATATGAGAACAAGAGTGTTAAAAGTTATGTGCAAAAGGATCCAGTGCTGCTAATAAAGTGAAACCTCCCCTACTTTGTGATCTCTTTTATAAAGCGAGCAGAAAGGGGTCCAGGCTGGACTATTCATGTGTATCAGAGCTGGAGAGAGAAAAGAGGGAGTGAGGATTAAGCACTGCAGCTGTACAAGCAACATTTCCAAGTGCTTTTGTTTTCCAGGAAGAAAAGGTTGAAGGGGGTGAGCTGCCAACATTAAGTAAATGCACTGGAATTGTCCATGAAGGGTCAGTGCCAAATTAACACCCATGAAGAATGAAGTCTTATTCCACAAGACCAGTTTAGCACATGCAGGAGCAGTGAGAGCTCCCCCCTGCCACCACCAATGTCTGAAATCTGAGCTGGAAGGGGCAGTTCAGTCCACCCGCATTTATCCTTGGCCTTTCTGCTGCGACTGCTGACCCAAAAGGCCCACTATGATGGTGGGTCTTAGTGATAGGACCTTGCTATGTTTCTTTTCCCAATCATCTCATCATCCCTCTTCCCTACAGAATGAAAAGGGGAACATTAGCCTGTAAAACCCATAGAAGCTCTATGACCCAAGACCACTCAGGCTGAGGCCCTGTGACTCTGCATTAGTTCTAGGGCCCTTTGGCCCCCCACACTTCAGCTGCCAGGCACAGCATACTGGAATTGTGCTACCAGGGTTTCCTCTACAGCTGGCTGCTCCTGGAACTCCCCTAAATGGAGTTCCCACAACATGGGGAGGTATGGGGGCACTGAAAACCTGTTGCCACCTGTAGCTCCTTTAATTCTGGAGGGGTTGGTGGGAATGATGCTTGTCTCCCCATTCTAAACCCATCCTCCTTTGACCCTTATTCACCTCCCCACCCATTTACAGATCTATGGAGGGCCCCCTGGTGGATCTTGGGCGGGGGAGGAGGGGTGAAGGCAAGTTATTCAATCACTTTATCCTCTACCAGTGGTGTAAAACACTGGAAGGGGTCATATCATTATCAGCATGCTTGCTTATGCCCTATAAGTGTTGGCATTGTGCATGTGCCCTATTTTCCAACGTAGTACATGTTGCTGTGTGCATCCCTGCTTCCACATGGCTGGATGCTGAGCTTCTTTGAGGAAGCTACTCTGAATAATTTTAATGGAAATGTGTGAACTGATGTCTGAATAGTGCATACTGATTAGAACAGAAATCTGAATGCCTGTGAATGGCATTTGTCCCTATCTAGTATTGGACAGAGCCCGGGTGAATGTCCAACTCATTCTCTTCCTGTGGTTTGGTTTTACTGGTAACCCAACAAGAAGACACAGTAACAACTTCAGCCTAAGCTTTCTCCCTCCCCAAATGTGGCTGTTCCAAATGTTTAGCTCCCACATGTACTCTCCAAAGAGATATTCCCACCCTCCTTATATCCTGATTGGAGCTGATACAATACCCTTATACAACGCCCGGATGGGTCTGAAAAATGAAGACCAGCATTACACTGAGAAAGATGATGAGATGGGCAGACGTCAGCCCAGCATTTTGTCTCACCTATGTGGGTGTAACTCTATCTATGGCAGTCACAGAAAGCTAATAGCTTCCAGGAGATGTCACAGATAGGGGAAGCTAAAGTCCCAAGGGGTGATATTTCATTTATTTCTGAACTTGTTCTTCAATTGCTAGCAGCCACTGGGGATCACATCAGCATCAAGCCAGTTTATTTAAACAAAAACAAATGTTTACCTATTCTTTCTATACGTGAGAAAGTTAATAGTGCATGGAACAGGAGAACATTAAAAGTTGGAGTAAATGAACACACAATTGGTTTATATCATCCAAAGCAAAAATGATGCAAATTACACTCCAAACTATCAACGTTGTGAGAAACATGACAAAATTAAATTTAGAAATCTGAAGAATCTGTTCAACATAATGCTGGCTACAACAGTCCTACTGACACAGCTGCTCTATTTAAAAAATAAATTTCTATAAGAAGTTGTCTTTTACATGATTGGAATATTCATAAATCAGTGACTAGTCCAACTAAATCTCTTCTAAATGCGTGGTTCATAGATTCACAATGCATCTTTTTCAATGTAAGTTACCATAGTTACTGCACAATTCTGGGTGGAATATCCTTTCATTACAGATTATTACATATTTATATACAAATAGCTTAAATGCATTTTTTTCGAGCTCAGTTTGAGATTTGATCGACAAGAGTGGCTTTAAAGCAGAATTCTGTGGCAGAGCCTGGGGTATAATGAGGACAAGCTAGATTGAGCCTGAAAGGAGTCAGCCCTGTGTATGGTGTGTACAGCTCTTCCATCCAGAGAAACCCAACTCCTCCTCCTATCTTGCTGCAGGATGGAGAGTTCTTTACTACAGTCCTTTTTGGGACACAGAATACTTCCCTGCCTTGTGCCCAGCCAGCTCTGCTGATCTGTATTTTGGGAGTGGGATCCAGGAATGGTTCCATCCACTCATTACCTACTTATTACTAACCCACTTACAATGGGGTGCATATCCCCTGCTCTCTCCCTATCTTTTCTCGGATGCCCAGAGCCACAACCCAGGCAAGGCTAATACTGCCATACAAGGAAGTAAGGAGTGGGGTCTTTATTCCCTTTCAGGCCCTGTAGTTCAAAGGCACAGTAACCATACGACTATAGCCCTGTAACATTAGAGGATAGTAAGACCCCAGATAATATTATTCTTCAACTCACATGAAAGGATTTCTTCCATAACATCTCTTCTGATATGCACTAAAATACCAAAGATCTGAACTTCCACTGGCTGGACCTTTCTTTCTAATGAACTATGAGCATGCCTCCTTGTCTAATGATATGATTATCTGAGCTCTCGATTATCCAGGAATATTTGCAAAAAGAAAAGGAGTACTTGTGGCACCTTAGAGACTAACAAATTTATTTGAGCATAAGCTTTCGCGAGCTACAGCTCACTTTATGCATCCGATGAAGTGAGCTGTAGCTCACGAAAGCTTATGCTCAAATAAATGTGTTAGTCTCTATGGTGCCACAAGTACTCCTTTTCTTTTTGCAGATACAGACTAACACGTCTGCTACTCTGAAACCAGGTATATTTGGTGATGCATGATAGATTCTGTTCACAGGGATTCTACTGTCCTTTACATAGTAGAGGATCTATTCCATTATTGTATAAAGTGGTAGATGGAAGAATTCTGTCGTCTGTGTCATGTCTAGTCTATAAATTAGGAGATCCTCCCCTCACTTGTCAGTGTTGACCCTGAATGATTTTCCATTCTCTGAAATAAAACTTCTCACCCAAACACATATCCAATTATCTTTGTCAAACCCGTGACATGGTCAAATTTCATCGTTGCCAGGATCAGGGTAACACAATCTCTTCTCTTTTTGCAAGATTATTTTAAGGAATTGAGGATTCTGATTGTGCTAGTGGGGTCCATTTTTTTAAAACAATGCTGAAATAGGGAGATGATAGTCAAAGATCTGCCACAGCTGATAGCTTCACCTTATGATTTAAAGGACTTTTGGAGACTAAGGGAGGAAAAAAGCATTGCAAGATACCGTTGTTGGACAGCTTTGAGCTGGCAACTCTTATGCAATGCTTTGCTTCCACACACAACTGCCATTCCAGGTGTTTTGCAAGCACTGGTTTCACTAGTTGGTTGCAGCAGTGAAGTCAACATTTTGTGCTTTGCTATTGCTGAACTGGTGCGTATGACAGGAAGCCACAAGCACTGCAAATGCATTATCTCAGCCAGTTCTCCTCATCCACTCCCACAGTGCAATGTCTCTTTTCTGGAGCTTAGCCAAAAGCATCTGCTCCCAGCAGCACTGCTGGAACTGTGGAAGATTTAGGAGCCACCGACTGCATTGGTATGATCACAGTTGCCAGGCATGTTGTACTGTAGATGTTGTTTTATTTACTTCCAGGCCCCAAAAGCGATTGGGGCTCCATTGTGCTAGGTGGCACTGCACGGAATAAGAGAAGGTCCCTGTCCCAAATATGTTACAAATCTAAATAATGTGTGACAAAACTGTCACATTGAAAATAATACGGCGGGATGGACAAGCCACCCTATTACTAGGCTAAATGAGAATCCTATTATTTTCATGATATCAATGTCTCTCCTGCAATGGTTTTTTTACTTAGTCTCTGTGTGTGAAATGATACTATCTACAACACAGTTATGCAGCAAAAACATTAGAGTTGTGCAAATCATAAGGCACTGAAAAATTTTATGAACTAGGAAAATTTGGTCATTTCATCAATTGTGTACAATTACAAATCCAGTGGGTTTTTTATGATTGTGCTGGTGTTTCAAAGGAGCTGTATGGAGGAAGAACAAGGCATGAGTATGGCCCCAATCCTCAGCTACAGCTGAAGACTTCACAGCAGAGTTCTGAAGGAGGGGGTCAAAAGCTTCCTTTTGTGTCCCCCTTGTATTTGATAACCAGGGATGAATTAGACCAGACTGAAGGAGGCCTTGGTTCTAGGGCTGACTCTGCCACAAATTTTCAATGTGTGACTTTTGTCAAACTACATAAGGGTAGATTTTCAGAGGCCCAAAGGACTGGTAGGTGCCCAACTCCTATTGAAAGTCAATGGGAATTAGGCACCTAACTGCCATTTGTGCCTTTGAAAATCCACTTCCATTATGTAACTGTACCAAAATTTCTCCATCTGTAAAACAGGGTAAATGGGCCAAATTCTTTGCTGATCTAAATGGGAGTAGCTCCAATGACCTCAGTGGAGTTTTGCCCATTTACACCAGTGGAGTATCTGACCCAATAATAACACACCTACCTCACAGAAGTAGTGTTGTGAGGAAAATTCACTGATGTTTCTGAAATGCTTAGAGATTCTCAGATGGAAGGCACTGTGCTGATTGCATCTAAATGCAAGAAGAGCTGTTTTCCCAATTGCAAACTGAATTTGCCTTTTGAGCCTCTCAGTTTTCTTTTTTTAAAAGCATCAAGTCAATTTCACTAGCAAAATCTGCTCTCCACTTACAGAAAAACTGGCAAAAACTTCATTGTATGAAATGTGACTTTGTGTGTGTGTGTGCGCATGTGTCCCTCTTCATATATTCATCAAAAAGTGAAATGCTGACAGTTTTGGTTAATGTACAATGTTTTTAGATTGCTCTCTGATCAGATTTGGAGACCTAAATGGAAAAAACTAAACTACTCATTAATCTCACTCGTGAACCCATCATTCATTGGCATTCTCTGTTTTCAGTATATTTATGCCTTTCAGAATCTACCCACATACATCTACTGGCATTATTTTCTTTCTTTATCTTTTAAAGCTCAGAAAATCTAATCTCTGCTTCAAAAAAAATCTGTCTTTATTAAGTTACCTCTGATTTATATAATTTACCATAAAGTTCATTAAAGACTTCATTAATTTTTCACCAATCTGAAACAGTCTTCTAACTGCTGTTTTTCTCAGCTGAGATATAATTAAATTGGTTCGACTTTTTAATTTGGGGAGCAAGTCATTTACCTGCCCTATCACCAGTTTTACAATAATTACATTTTGCTCTGTCAGATGTGAAATGATTCCCCTCCCCCCCTATCAGTTCCAGTAATTAAGGTCCTGTATTTAATACTTAGCACATTTCAGTCTCTGTATTTTATGTTCTCACTATCATAAGGCTAACTGGATCTTCAGTCTTTTTCCTTTATATAAGTCATATTTTAAAACTCCAGTGACAAAGAAGCTTTCCATTGACCTGTGGCCTTAAATGTATCCCAGATAGACTGGTAATAACCAGTCCTGGAGTTCTCTTGGTATTTGTGGTTCCTTTCTCTCAAAAGCTCAATGGCTCTTTTTTAGGACAGGGATATAGGAACACCCTATAAAGCTATAATATATTTCAGATCACATGTCAGAACAGTGATTAAAACAGTTTCATCTCTTGTGAAACAATTGCAGGTCAAACTGTGCTAAGGCCAATCCTGTAAAAGCAGACTCATGCATCACATCTGCAATTCCATTTCACTAATATGCAAGAGGCTTTAAAATGTACCACTAACACAGCAAAATCTCTGAGTGCCAGCAAGTATCTCAAAGTGCTGAAATGCCATCATCTAAATGCCATCTGTTAATGACTTTTTTTTCCCAGTTTTCACCAAAAAAAGTTAGCAGTGATTGGACAACTAACATAGTAAACATCAGTGTAAATGGGGTAGGATATGAGGCTAAAATAGGAAAAGAACAAGTTAAGAATTACTTAGACAAGTTGGATGTCTTCACACTAGCAGAGCTTGATTAAATACATCCTAGAATAATTAAAGAACTGTCTGAGAAGATTTCTGAGCCATTAGTAATAATCTCTGAGAATTCATGGAGGACGGGAGAGATCCTAGAGGACTGGAAAAGGGCAAATATACCTACCTAGGGGAATAAGTCACCTTAACTGGTCTATAATGAGAAAGATAATGGAGCAAATAATCTATCCGTTTGTAAGCACCTAAAAGATAAGGTGATACAAACAAATCATGTCAAACCAACCTAATATGCTTCTTTGACAGGGCAACAAGCCTTGTGGATGGGGGCAGGAGCAGTAGATATAATATATCTCAACTTTAGCAAGGCTTTTGAAACTGTCTTATATGAACTTCTCATAAACAAACTAGAGAAATGTAGCCTACATTAATCTACTATAAAGTGGATGCACAACTGGAGAGAACTGTATTCAGAGAATAGTTATCAATGATTCACAATCAAGCTGAAAGGACATATCAAGTGGGGTCCTGCAGGGATCTGTCCTGCGTCCCATTCTCTACAGTATCTTCATAAATGATTTGGATAATGGCAAAAAGAGTACACTGATAAAGTTTGAAGAAAATACTAAGATGGGAGAAGTGGCAAGTGCTCTGGAGGATAGGATTAGAATTCAAAATTATCTTGACAAACTGGAGAAATGGTCTGAAATAAATAGCATGTAATTCACTAAGGACAAATGCAAAGTACTACATTTAGGAAGGAATAATCAATTGCACAAATACAAAATGGAAAATGACAACTGCCTAGGAAGGAGTTATAGTGGATCAAAAACTAAATATGAGTCAACAGTGTAACACTGTTGCAAAAAAGCAAACAGCATTCTGGGATGTATTAGCAGAAATGTTGTAAGCAAGACACGAGAAGTAATTCTTCCACTCTATTCAGCACTGATAGTACTGTGTCCAGTTCTGGGTACCACATTTCAGGAAAAATGTGGACAAATTGGAGAAAGTCCAGAGCAGAGCAACAAAAATGATTAAAGGTCTAAAAAACATAACCTACAGAGAGAGATTGAAAAAATTGGGTTTGTTTAGTCTGGACAAGAGAAGGCTGAGGCGGGGCAGGGGACATGATAAGTCTTCAAGTACATAAAAGGTTGCTATAAAGAGGAGGGAGATAAATTATTGTTCTTATCCAGTGAGGACAGGACAAGACGCAATGGGCTTAAATTGCAACAAGGGATATTTTAGGTTAGACATTAGGAATAACTTCCAAGTGTCAGGGTAAAGCACTGAAACAAATTACTTAGGAAGGCTGTGGAATCTCCATCATTGGAGGTTTTTAAGAACAACTTAGAAAAACAGCTGTCAGGGATGGTCTAGAAAAATAATACTTACTCCTGCCTCAGTGCAGATGTCAAGGTCCCTTCCAGTCCTACATTTCTATGATTTTATGAAAAATCTGCTTTGTTTCTGGTCATTGCCACAGTTAGGTATTCTGCCATTTGCCTTTTTCCATTGGTGTTTGTCCTTGTTCAGAATGCAGTAGCTACATTAAGAAGAACTGGAGTACTTGTGGCACCTTAGAGACTAACAAATTTATTAGAGCATAAGCTTTCGTGAGCTACAGCCCACTTCATCGGATGTGTAGAATGGAACATATAGTAAGAAGATATATATACACATACAGGTAAGTTGGAAGTTGCCTTCAAACTGTGAGAGGCTAATTAATTAAGATGAGCTATTATCAGCAGGAGAAAAAAACTTTTTAGTGATAATTAAGATGGCCCATTTAGACAGTTGACAAGAAGGTGTGAGGATACTTAATTTAGGGAAATAGATTAAAAAGTTACTCGAATTGGATAATTGCTTTGAGGCTCCCACCAACACAGTATTTGGAAATGTAACAGACTTTTTTGTTCCAAAGAATATTTGTTAAATACAGGGAGTGGAGTAATACACTCTGTAGACACCAAGACAGTGTGGAACATTAAGGTGAACTTTGCTTGCAAACAGGGTGACCTGAGGAATCGGTATATTGTCTCTAATATCTTAAATTCAGTGGTTTTAATTCCCAGTTCTGCACTGTGTTTGACAGACCATTCATTTGAAGGGCTTCTGGGATATGCAGGTGACTCAAGTTCAGATAGTTATTTTAAGGATATGTCACTTGCGTTTATTTTTTAATACTAAAGAGAACACACAGAGAGGAGCCAAGAAGGACCTTTTGCGCACAAAGAAAACTGTGCTTTCCAGAAGGAGAATGTTTTGACATTTAACTGAGTTTATTTGGGGATACATTTCCTTTAAACTCTAACACTGATTGGTAACAGACGTGTCTCAGTTAACACTACTTTTAGCTTTCACTGAAGCAGTCTCCTCTTGACAGGTGGAGAACTATTAATATAACTCTGATTGTTATTTCCTATTCTTGCTGTTATTATTAATAGCATTTTTCTCTTAGGTAGCATCTTTGATCTGAAAGTGAACATTTTTAACAGAGAGGATAATTAAGCATTGGAACAATTTACCAAGGGTTATGGTGGATCATCACTGCCAATTTTTAAGTCAAGAATGGATGTTTTCCTAAAACGTGTGCTCTAGTTCAAACAGGAATTAATACAGGGAAGTTCTGTGGCCTGTGTTATGCAGGAGGTCGGACTAGATGATCACAGCAGTCCCATCTATGAATCTCAGATAGTGACAGAGTCAGAAATTAAACGTAGGAGTCCTGCGCTCCGGTCCCTTAAGGCTAACCTTTAGAAACATTGCCTCCAGACCAGAAGCTCCTCTACCACATGCAGAACTTCACCTGTGTGGAAATCAGACTACTCAAGGACTAAACAAAATGTCTTGATCTACCTCAGATGCCCCTTTGTTGGAAAAAAGCTCGTGTGTGTTTTTGCTGCAGTTTTCTTTGTAAATTTTCTCTAACTTTGCAAAACTTCCCCGATAAAAATGCAAGGCAATGTGCTATCCTGCAAGTGTTCTGCACGAGTAGACTCTGCACCTCCTCTAAACATCATTATCTTCAGTGGGCGCAGGCGTCTGCCTCTATGGAACAACTAAAGGATGAGCGCCTATGTGATATGATCTTGTGACAATAGGGCTATTAAGATTACCATACTTAGGCCCAGTCCTGCAACTGACTTCACCGGGACCCTGCGTGAGTGCAGCAGCTCACCTGCTCACAAGAAGTTGCAGAACAGGGGTCTTAAGCTGTACTCTTAAAATGCTGCAGTCGCTAATTATAAAAAGAAAGAAAGAAAGGAAAGACGAACACAGAGAATAAATGAGTAAATTCTAGGAAATGTTAATTTGTTTTTCCATTTGTTTTTCTTTTCTTTTGTTTTTCTTTTTTCTTTAACAGCCTTTACCATATGTCCTCTAAGTTAAGGTCTTTTTGCCACTCTCAAGGGAATAGCCATAATATTGCCTGGTTGACTCTTTGTTGTGCAAAATAAAAGAAAATCTATAAAATAAACTGCAACAACTACAACAAAAGGTTTACAAAGTCAGAAATTTCACAGCTGAACATCTAAAGGAGAATGGTGTCTCCTGTATGAGCATTAGAGTGCGATTTTCAGAGATTCTGAGCACTCCCAGCTCCTGTGGATGTTGATGGGAGTTTTAAGTGCTGGGTGCCTCTGAAAATCAGATCCTAAGGACTTTAACAGCCAGAGACCTTAAAGATGGTTTGAGGGGATTAGAGACAGTTGGAGGAGCTGGGCAGGAGGCAGTTCCCAAATGCATTGTCAGTGAATCAGAATGAATTGAGAAGCACTTGGGGAGTGTACATCTCTGGCTGCCTCTGTAACATTTCCCTCCACTCCCACTTCTGCTTCATAAACACAGCTTGTGCTAGCCAACATGCAGCTGCATGCAGCTGATCTTCTTCTGCTAGCCAGCACAATCATACCTCCTAACCTCATGCCAGCTGGCCAGATGCAGCTGAGGCTCCCCTGCTCCTCCCATTCCCCTGTCAGCCAGACCGTCTGCCTGTCCACCACTTTCCTCATTCCACGCACTTCTCCAGCCACCGCTAGGCTCCCACTCCCTTCCCTCCCCAGCTACTCCAACTTCTGCCTTGCCACCTCTCCCAATACTCAGGCTCCCCAGTGCTTACCTCTTGGCTTTACTGTTACTCCTATTCCTCCTCCCCCACATCCACCCGATAGTTCTGATATTAATCCAGTTCTTCCATCTGCTGCTCAGACTCCTCATCTGTCTACTACCCACCTCACCAGCCTCCAAGGGACGCCTCCATCTGCCAAACATTCCTCTGCAACATGGCACTGAAAATACAGGGGTGAAGGGAAGTGCCTCCCACAACTCCCAGTTCGCAGGAAACACTTTGCTTTGTGATCTTTGTTTTCAGATGAACACCATGCTGGTGGAAGTGGAAGTGTGGTTTGAGCCAGTCCCTATGAAGCTTTGCCATACAGCTCTTCCGATGCACGTCGGTAACGACCTGCTGTTCCACCCCTGGGTTTGTTCTGTGCCGAGAATGGCGATCTGTCAAATCGCATGCGGATTTTTTTCACACAGACAAACATCCAGTGGGGAATAACATGAGTTCATGAATCTCTCTTACTAGAAAGATGTAAAGCCAGATCCCCAGAGGTGACAGCCTAATGCGTTATCCACTCCACAACCTAGTCCTCTAATAACAGGTTATTTCTCCAAGGAACAAGTTCCTTCATATTCACAAGGTTTTCATTTTAGCTTCCCTCAATATCCTTATGAATATTTTAAACTGGCCTAGACCAGCGGTACTACTTACACACATTATTTTCCTGGGGACCCAGTTCACAGTTTACATGCCATTTATTTGCAAATATTGTACTCAGAATGACTATACGCATCTGTAATTCATCCCAGTATTGTTCATTCTCATACACCGGTGCACTGGGCTGCCTTTCCACTGCGTCTGAGTATCATGGGAATCAATGTGCAGCTAAGAGAAAAAAGCTAAATCTGTCCTGCACCGAGTTGTGCAGATTTTTCTTACTGCCTCCGTCATGTTGTTTTATATTTTAAATGTACTGACCTGGCACCATTTGCATTCCACATTAGAAAAAAAATATTGACTAGCTAGCCTAGGAGAGCTGTCATATTTCCCCTTCTCCCTCCTGTTGTTTGTTGAGCCCACTTGCTATAGCTGAAAGCATATAATTGCACTTTAGGTGTGGAGAAAACATATCACTGACTCAGTGGCTGTTATCCAAGTGATCTACAAAGAGCAGTACTAATAAAACTAATAAGAGCAGTACTCCAAAAATGGGCTGAAGATAAATTGGTTTCTGGCCAACTGTCAAGTCATTTCAATGCTTAACATAGCTTGCACGAAAACACTTGACTGCAGTCATTGTTTCCCTGGGTACTTGATTAATCCTTTCACTAGTAGTGTGGATGGCATAACTATCTCTATTTTCACTGTAATTCAGAATTAATTATCTGGACCAGTGTGTTAGTTTGTTGGTGTTTTGATGTTATTTGTTTTGAAACAGCTTTGAGTGATTAATTCAACACCTTTTTTCTAATTTTAAGTAAATTTTAGTTTTCATGAAAGGTATTAAGATTAAAAGACCGAGAGACTGAAGTCCTCTGTGTATTTACACTACAGGTACAGCATCTGCAGAAGTAGTGCAAGATTCCTCGCACTGACCTATCAGTGCACTTCAGTCCTGTTCTGGATGGCTGGGGAGGAAGTAATGACTCAGTATGTGCAGGATTATGGATAGTCAGCTCGTGGGTGACAGCATGGCTGTATAGCTAGAAGGGTCTTGTTCTCTAATAGGGGCTCTGATGGGCTCAGTCAGACAAACCAATTGTGCTTTGTGCGGCCTTGGGCCTAATGACTTATGAAAAGTGAGAACAGGAAATGCTGAAGGAAGGGGAGGTTGGGTGGAAGGGGGAGCATGGTGTCTTTCTGGGTACCGTGCCTTACTATGGAGAGCCAATTCCAGGAGAGCTGGGTATGGAAACTAGACCTCCTAGTTTATTTGGAGGAAGCTCCAGAACCCACACTGTGGATACAGTGATGGGAGGAGCAATCTGGAATTTAGGGCATGTATCAGTGGCTGCCAGGGCTTGAGCTAGGAAGGAGAGGTCTCTAGAATGGCAAAGAGATGACCATGCACTTGGGTCTCCCCACTCTCTAACAGAAACAGGTGATGGGAGCCACAACAGTGACTGACAGAGTGGAGGAGATAAAGTGGCAGCAGATCTGTGTTGTGTTGATACCCCACTAGAATCTGTATTGGGTTTCTGCAGTTGTCCCAGGATGGTTTGTGTGTGCTAGAGAGAAGAAACTGTCTCTCTCTAATCCAGTCCTTTTTACATTTTGGTATATTCTGGAAACATTACTTGTGTTCCTTGTAAGAAATCCATGTGTACTTTGATTGAAGGGAAGAGAGATGCTGAATTTTGCACAAAAGAAACAAACAGTTAACTCCCTGAAATTCTTGGCTTCGCTGAATGCAGAAGCTGGCTCTCTGCTGCTGCTTTTTTCAGTTCTGCTTTGAAAGGGGGAGAGGGGAATGAGTTTAAAATATTAACATTTGTCCTGTGATGACTTTCTGCAAGCTGCTGAGCAGGATATTTTTCAAGGACTGTAAATTTCGGCAGGATTGCCTTCCATTCTAATCAGGTGAAAATGGGATACAGTCATTTAAATGCGTTGTGCAAAGGCAAACTCTTTAAAATCTGGAGCATAATTTATTGAACAGCAAGCAAAAGAGCATCTGAGATTTTTTAAGTTACTGTCAGAAATGAAGCATGTGAACATCTACATCAAAAACCAGATAAGTGCTAAGTGGTAACTGATCAATTCTGATATTTTGATGCTAACATGCTATAAATTAAACCATATTTATAACCTCAGCTTTCCCCAATGAAGTCAATGATAAAACTTAATGGACAAAACTCAGGAACAGGCCCTAATATCTCTGATTTGCTGCGTGGTTGCAGTTGCACAGAATAATTTTTCATAGATAATCAATCTTTCCAGTATCCCATTTTATCTATTTTTCATGCCTTTCTTTAAGTGGAAATAAAATATTAAATATCCTCTGATCAAACAGTTGCTCCGAATGAGTTGTGTTTGAATAATGAATCTATTGAATTCAGTCTAGGAGTTATCATCTGTGACTCCCAAAAGTAAATTGTCAAAAAAAAATATTTATTTTTTCAATAGTACAAGAAAAGTTTTATTCTAAAATTCCCTGAGAAGGAATCTACCTTCTCTTAATCCTTCCCTAATAATAAAACCAAGGAAAGCTGAACTGTAAGTGATAGTGATGTGAATTAAGAGCAATGTCCATATTTGTTTTTGCTGTGATACATATTGCATATAACTAGCTCACACACATACACATATATCTTACATCTAATACATATTAGGAGGTAATATCTATGTGATAAATTACAAAGCTATGTGACATATTCACTTATCGTGCACCTCTGACTGCTTTGCCTGCCCAACAAATCCATTTCCCTGGGCCTTATTCTAAAGTCCCAACTATGGCATCTGTTTCAGACAGCCACCGTTTAAAAAAAAGATCAGCCTACAAGAGAAATATTTCCACTCCCTCATTATGGAACTTCCCCCAGCCTTGCACCTGCCTGAGACTCAGGATGGGCATTATTTAGTCCTGGGCCTGTGACAGCTTTATTAGGCATAAAACTGTCATGACTCTAAAATCCAAAATCTCCAGATACTTCCGGGCTAGACACATTAAATGTAAGCCTCCCCAACCTCAACCTGGCTCCTCTTCCATCTGTGGATCCTGCTCACAGGAGAGACATCTCCAACCTGGCTACCTGCTCATTGTGAGCAATCGCTCCCTACTGCCTCAGAGCTCCTGCTCAGAGGAGAGCACCCCCTGACCTGGCCCCTTCTTTTTGAAGCGCACTCTGACAGAATGTCCCACAGCTGCCATCCCATACGCAAGTACCCCCTGAAGGGGGGAGACTCCTCCCCCGCCCCATATGTTAATTTTTAAAAGTTAAATTGTCAGCTTGAAAAAGGAAAAAACAGGATCTGAGGCAGGGATAGAACCTACCCCGCTCTCCTCCTTCCCGCACTTCATCACCATAGGATTCGCTAGAAATTTTGCTTCTCCAGCAAGCCCTCTGCCAGAGCTGGGAGCAGATTTGCAAATTGCTGCAACATAGTTACTATGGTAATTACATGATAGCAGCTCCCCCTGCTGCTAGCACAGAACAATACTGATTTCGGATAATCCAGTGGTTTCAAAAAAAGAAAAGGAGTACTTGTGGCACCTTAGAGACTAACTAATTTATTTGAGCATAAGCTTTCGTGAGCTACAGCTCACTTCATTGTATGCATCCGATGAAGTGAGCTGTAACTCACGAAAGCTTATGCTCAAATAAATTGGTTAGTCTCTAAGGTGCCACAAGTACTCCTTTTCTTTTTGCAAATACAGACTAACACGGCTGCTACTCTGAAACCAGTGGTTTCAATGAGTTTACTCAGGATTTATAGTAACTGACTTCAGAGTTTGTCCCGGTGTGTGTCTTTTGAAACAGTGAAGTTTATGAATGAAGTGAACATGAAATGAGAAATCCCTGTCTTGAGAATGCAGATATTGCTGCACTTCACTATAAATAATGAACTCTCAGACCTCAGTGTTTAGCTGACTAAAACCTAAAACAGTTTGCTTGCTTTTATGCAAATAGCTCTTTATTTCCTCCCCTTCCCCTCTTGCACATTTCCAAAACTAAACCTAAAAATCCCTAAGAGCTTTAAGATTTTTAAAAATGTTCAGTGAAACCCACTGGCAACTAACATAGCTGCTGAGATCCTGCAACTAGACTCCATGCTGTAATCAAAGGAGTGCTTTGGGAAATAAGGAAACAATGTTTCTTAAGGAAAAAATCTCGTCCCATTTACTGACTCATCTCTAGTGACCCGTTCTTTCTGATAATCACAGAGAAAAGAGCACTTAAGTGCCCGACCTGCCAGAACCACCAACAGCACACAGATGTTGAACAGTGAAGTAGCAATACCAGTAGTGATATTCTACATTGTGATTTTTAAATGTATGGAATAGGTGCCCAGAGCACAGATGGGCACCTATAGAATTCGGGGGGGGGGGGGGGGGGGGGGGGTTGTGTATGGAATTTGAGAAATAAATAAATATGAATCTTAAAACAAACACTTGAAACTTGCCTGTTCTAAAGTGCATAGTGCTTAGAAAAACAGGCTGCGAGGATATGTGTATTGTACCATTCAATGCTTCTTACCCATTGATTAGGTTGGCATTTTCACTCAGAGGAAAGCACTGCAGGAAGCCATGTATTTATTTACAAGCTTTCAGACATATGAGCGAAACCTGCTATGATTATGTTAAATAGCTGTGTATGCAAAGTGTTATGCACTTGCTCTCCATATTGTTTCTTTTCCCAGTTTTTGTCTCTTACCTAATATGGTGGTAACGTCTTTTTTAAAAATAAGTCAAAAATAAAAATTCTCTCACGTGGAACCAAATTGCACCACAAGTTGGGTCATCACCAGCAGGGTTGGGACACTTAGATCTACAGCACAGACGTTTGCCACCGGAGCGAATGGAGTGACTGATAGTGGTGGGCTGTTACACTTGACATAGATCAAGCACCAGACCGGGGGAGGCACATTTTACCAGTGGTTTTTACAGCTATTTGCTGACAGCAGAAGACTCCTGGATTCAGTTCCAGTTTCGAGAGAGGAGTGTGCTCTGCAGATTTATAGACCCTTCTGTCCTGTCCCCACGTCAACCCTGTCTTTGTCCCCCACTGCTCTGTCTTCTCACCTTAGCTACTGTCCCTGATCCCCCCGTCTTCCTATCTACCTGCTCACCCCATTGGATCCTGCCCCTACTTGATAGCAAGGGAGAGGCAGTCAGCAGGCTCTGAATTTTTGTGCCTGGTGCCACAGTACCCCCGATCACCAGGAGCAGGGCTTGTAGGAGAAGTCCTGCTCTGCCCCTGCAGCCCATGCTGGAGCACGCTCAATGCAGACTGAATCTTTGAAGAATTTAGCTGACATATTCCAAGAAGTCTCTATTGAGCATGCACAAACTGAGATTTTTTCAAAGGCTAATAACTTTGCCCCATAGGAGCCCATGCCAAATTTTTAGACCCTACTCCAAAGCCGAGAGGAACTAGTGCTTCTGAACTAAACAGTTGTAAGAATTCTTTTTAACATGGGCAAAACAACACATTTTCTCCTGATCTCATTCTCCAAAACAGCTGAATTGTTTTAGCTGAAACTTTCCAAAGACCGTTCATCTGAGGCAGACAGCATGGAAAATTTCACTCCAAATTGTTAATATTTGGCAATGTTATAAACAAATGAAAATATAGTGGATAGTATCAAGTAGCCTGTATTATAGGCCTCACCACCAGCTCCACCTGTCATTAGGACCACAGTTATTTTGCTTGGTTAAAAAAAAATGGATAGTGCACTCTACCTTCCCTTGCAGCTCTAACCAGTTCCACTTGCTGATGCAGAGAGTAAAAAGATAGCACACCATTTTCTCTCTGCATCATTGAAATGCTAGAGGGATGCAGTCCTGAATTCAGGGACTGAAACTGTCTCTCAACGTTGTAGGGAGAGCATAAGGCATGTGGGTGGTAAGGATTCTTGATCTGAACATCCATACACACTGGCCCTATATATAGTTCTGTCAATGAGCTTTGAAATGAAATACTATGGTTGTCTTTAAGACTATGCTATAAAAAGAACACTAAGGAAGGTAAGATTATTCCTGCAAGACATGGACTCATAGCAGAGCCTGGAATTAGATTAAACAAACTGACAAGTTGCATATATTTCTTAAACTCTTGACATTTATTTAACAACATTTGTGCTCTAGTTGGATTAAATCATGGAAAGCAATGTCTTGTCAGAAAAGTGCACTGTGATTAACATTGAATAACTGCCTTTCTAAGTAACTTCTGTTACTTCTAAGATGATGGAAGTAGTTGCTTAGTTTCCATTATACAATTATTGGACTTCTAATTCTTTTATGGGCCATAATCTGACTTCAGGCCTTTTCCCATCCATAGCTATAGCTCTAATTGAGTTTACTAAGGAAGTGAATTATGCAGTTGTCAGTAAGAAAACTGACAGCCTAATTTTTCTAGTCCTCAAAAGCTAATCATGCAAACAGCCATAATATCTGGCATAAGATATTAGGAAACCTAGTTATTTGTCTATCAGTTCAGCAGTTTGTCTTCACTGTCTGTCCATCTCTACATTAATTTACAAGTTTAATATTCCTTCCTCAGAGTCAGAGAGGTTCAGTAAAGGGAGACGGGTTAGTGTCAGCAACAGAAACTGGTTTAGTTACCTGCACTAACTTGCAATTTTTCAGAAAGGCTAGATGGGCCAGAATGTTCCCATACAGCAGACTAGATAAATCTGCCCCAAAGTCAATGGGGTTTGGATCTGGTATTTGACTCAGTTCCATTTCATAGAAATGGGTGCAAACAGCGAGGATTGGGCCCAGTGTTGGGTGTGAGGAGCTGGGCTGCAGAGAAGGTGGAGACCTGGGGTTCTCAGCAGAAAGTAAAATTGCCAAAAACCCTCCAGGAGAGCAAACACCTGCCCAAAAATTCCAATTCAGTTCTCACAAAGAGGAATTCTTCTGGAAAGCTCTTCCTGTGAAAAGTCTCACATTATAGACGTTTCATCCCAATTTGGGATTATTTTTTTTTTCAAAAACATAACATGTTTGGTGGGAAGTGACTTGCATTTTCTGGCCAGCTCTAGGCATGGAGGGGTCAGGGTGCCCATGTGTGCTATCCCCTGCCTCCAGCAAAATACTTTCTGGAGCTTACCTGGGTGCCAGCTCCCTGACACCACCAGTCTGCTAGCCACCCAAACAGTCTCCTCAGGGCTTGCAGGTTAACAATAGGTGCACCCCATTCCTGGAGCATTCCCCTGTAGTATCCAACCCCTGTTACTGGCTACTCACAAAAATACCAGTTGACACTGAGGGGTTCTTAGGGTCACAGAGGGAAATGGTATGGACATAGGATGTTCATTTCTTAAGTGCTTATCTCTTTTCACTAGCAAAACATCTCTCTCTTTCTCCTCTCCTCTGTTCAGTTTTAGCCAAATATTCTTCATCCAGGCACTCATTACTCTCAGGCACTGAGATAATTGTAAGATGGTATTGTTAATGTGAGAGAGATTGCAACTGCATGCAATATCTTTGGAGGCCATATTGTACTGCATTTATGTATCCCTGTGGGCCAGGGATTGTAGGCAATTTCAGGGAGGAAGATTACCACAGCTCTTACAGGAACCCAAAAAAAAGGGGGGGTTGGGCGTGATTAAGGCAAGTCACTGAGACTAAACAACTCCAGAGAAGTTCCATTCCTTGGGATGGTTTGCATATACTGGTTCAGACTGGGTTTTCCGGAGACTAGGAAACAAAGAAAGGGCTTTTGATATAAAAAGATGAGCTTGAACTGACTCGTGGCCTTCTTTCGGATCCAGAAAATGGACAGGATTCTCTGGGGCCCACAACCATTGCAGAAATATTGGAAAGACTTTAGACTACTTGGGCCCCATAAGACTGATGGGTGATCTCTGATACATTTTTACCAAGAGTATAGGAACTCTTACTTCTTTTAAAAAAATTGTTTTTGCTATAATGCTTTTACCTTAAGAATAAATGTGCTTGCTTAGAAAGATCTGCATTGTATCTTGCAACGGTTGGCAATGCGCTGTTCATAGCCCTCAGAGAGAAAGCAAAGCATAGGCATTGGCTTTTAGGCAGATTGGCTTCCTGAGGATATCACAGTCGATAGCAGATGACTGGGCAGCCTTAAAATCCTGGTCACCAGGGAGCGGGACAAGTGTCCATGACCAGTGACAGGTGATGGCTGGAGACCTGAGACCTGTGTGGGCACCCTGAAACTATGACAATTAGCATTTGGATGCTGTCTGTGTGTTGCTCACACTTGAGCCAAATGCTCATGCATGATCTCCCACAATGGCCTCATGCAGATGTCGAATAGAGTAGGGGAAAGAAGTGAGCCTCATGGGACTTCAGAGGTGGAAACCCTGGAAGAGGTAGTGTAGTTGCCCATTACAACACTCTGAGTTCAGCCAAAGAGAAAAGATTGGAGTCATCTCAGTGTTCTCTTGTTCAACCCTGCTAAGTCTCTGAGGCAGGACAGACATATATGGTGGTGGGCAGTATCAAATACCATGGAAGGGTCTATCAGAATGAGTTTAGATGTATGCCTTTTATCCATGGATAAGAAGAGGTCACAATCTCCAATTAAAAACTGACATTGACTGCTGGCATATCTTCAAAGTCTAGGCTCCCATTACACAGAAGACAGTGTTAAAAGAATCCACCCTATGATATGCTTGCATGTCAACAACATTAATTATATTTCCACACCCACTGCGACAAGGAGAAGATGTGATGTCTTTTCTTTTAAATGAAATCCTAAAACTTTCATTTTGTTATAGATAAATCATTCTAAAAGAATTCTATAACGATGACCACACTTTAGAGCTTCTGGTGCCCTAAGAAAGAGTGAATTAAAGTTTTATCAAAAAAGTATAGGAAAATCAAACCAAGATGCCTTGATAAAAGAAAGTAGCTACACATAAGCAAAAATTAATGTGCCACAGGGAACTTATAGGGGGAAAACACACTTAAAATAAAGCTATGCAAAGAAAAGTAACTTTAAAAATAGCACCATGGGATATCATATATCTGCTCTACTTGTATGACTTCCAAGTGAAATCTGCTCAGTCTACTAACAAAAGTAAGTTTTAGATATTGTCAGCAACGCTGTGGAGAGGACACTGGTGTGGGCAACAGAGACAGATTCTATTCTCCCTCATGCATCGTCCACAAAACTGTTAGTTCTGATTCCAGAATCTTTTTCTGTTGATCATTACATACAAAGTAAAAAGAACATAATTTGATGTTCAGTACTGTCTTGAGTTTGCTGGGCTTACAGTGGAAAAAAACATCTTGGTCAAACTACAACTCTAAGGAAATTTGATATGAAATCATTGACATTCCATATTTGTCGTTCATCAGTGTTTTACTGACCAAACTCCATATTAAGTGCTTATAGCTGCCTGAATAGTCAGTTCCATGCAATAAAAATACAGGGTATTCTGCCAATAAAATTGTTACTTTTGACATAGTTTTGCCACACAGTTCTGTGGTCCAAGTTCTGCTCTTGGTAACACAGTTGAAACCACATTTAATTTGAACCACTGTTGCAAATAACCATACTAGAGTTCTAACTAGGTTAAGAAATTGTTATACTAAGGAGATCCCCAATGATTAACATATAGCCATTCTCTAAATAATTTAAAACAATTTATGCAGTGAATACTGAAGAAATATTTTTAAGTGGTGCCCTTCATTTAAAAAGGTACACCAGTGAGAAGGGCATTGTATCTAATTATTAATTAATTCCAATCACATGTAAGAAAATTGGGAATGTTCATTTTCAATAGGGATTATGATTTGTATTTTCTAGTAGTAATCTGGATTTTACATTTGTAATATTGTCTTGCTCATGAGAGTTATTCAGGAGCTTGTAGGTGATCAACATAGGAAGCCAGTTCCTATTCTGGTACAGTCATTACAGCCTGCTCCTTCTGTAGATCTTGGTTATTCAAATGAACTGTTTGTTGTAACAGGGCACCATAGAAGGGAATGGATTGTCCATATTGCTGGGTAGGTTTAAAAATAGGCTGTCAATTATTTCTTTAAAAGTTGACGTTTCTGGTTTTGAACTCCAGAGTAAACGATCTGCGCCCTGAGAAATTGAGATTGCTATTACTTCCCATGGAAAAATTCAGTTTCGCAAAACAAGCGTTTTCTGTCAAAAAAGCATTCTGACCGAAATTCCCCAACCAGCTCTACTCCCACCCTCTGGGCATCAAGGCAATCTGATGCCTTGAGATCCCTCTAGGGTATGTGTACACTGCAACTGAAAGTGAGCCTTCCAACCCACAGAGACAGACTCATGTTTGGGCAGGGGGGGCTTGAGCTAGAACTAAAAATAGCTGTGTGAATGCTGCAGCACCAGGAGAGGCTTGGGCTAGCCACCCGAGCTCAGACTAACCTCACCCCTGGGTCCACGCTCAGGTCACTAGCCTGAGCCTCCACCAGTGCAGTTACAGCTGGGATGAATTTGGTCGACTATGTTTAGTACTGATTTGAATGGCATGGGGAAATTTGAGGGTAGCCTTAGGTTGAATAAATTCATCTCTTCCTTCTGAGTCCCAGACGAGACTAAAAACAGATCTTCTTCTTTGGCTATCCCTCCATGTGAGGATGATGTCTGCCAAGGGGGTTCATTGGTGGGTTTTTAAGCGGCTGAGGAGCCCAATTCGTGCCCTGCAGATTTTCCCACAGAAGTGACAGGTGTAATCTTGGAGGAGACACAGGTGTTGGCTGGACCGTTGTGCCCTTTCTTTCCTCCTTCGTTGCTTCTCTGCCTCATGAGCACATCAGTTCTCCGCAAAGCGGGCTGTGGCTTGGTGTATGGTGTGGCGGCACTGTGTTCTGTTCCACACCGAGTCTTCCCAGTTTGTTGGGTTGATGCCTCCCTTTTTAAGGGGTGCTTTCAGTATGTCTTTGAAGGACTTCCGCTGCCCTCTGCAGATAAACAAGATATGTTTAAAGTGTAATAGAAAGGCTGTTCTACTATATTTCCGGCCAGATGATTTCAGGAAATATTGGAACTCTTATGAAATTCCCAGTCCAGTTTGACAGACTCCAGAGATTCAGATAAGCATCTGATACAGACTAACATGGCTACCACACTGAACCCTGGGCTGTTTAACTCTGAACTCTGACACTTTAGGGATTCTTCGATCACTTATTTTCAGATAGCTTTTTGACCTAATGAGCCCTGAGGTTAAAACCCAACTTTAAAATATTCTAAATCATTAAATACAAGAATTAATTGGTCGTAGTAACAAGCACATTATCGCTTTAAACTGACACCTGGGCCTACTAGGTATTTTCAAAAAGGAGTGGTTAGCAGCTAATACACAGCACGTATCCCATGCAGCACTTTGAAAAGGCATCCATTACAGGCACATTCTCATCACAATGCTCAAGCAGTTCCGCAAACAACTCCCATTAACACACTCACAGGAGTTGTGCATGCAGCTCATACTGTAATGAGAATTCTGCATGGTGAAATTCTGAATTGATGACCCAGTGTGACTTTCTTACTCTGTTACCAGGTTCCTCAGGGTAACTTAACCACCTAAGCCAGTGTTTCCCAAACTTATGATGCTGCTTGTTCAAGGAAAGCCCCTGGCAGGCTTGGCCGGCTTGTTTACCTGCCGCGTCTGCAGGTTCGGCCAATCGCGGCTCCCACTGGTTGCAGCTCACTGTGCCCAGCCAATGGGGGCTGCGGGAAGCGGCGGCCGGTATATCTCTCGGCCCGCGCCGCTTCCCGCAGCCCCCATCGGCCTGTGGTGGCGAACCACAGCCAGTGGGTGCCATGATCGGCCAAACCTGCAGACATGGCAAGTAAACAAACCGGCCAGCCCGCCAGGGGCTTTCCCTGCACAAGCGGTGTCCCAAGTTTGGGAAACACTGACCTAAGCATTACTATTGAAGCCCTTCAGAAGTCTGAGCTAAGCCCTTTTCCGCCTTTGATTTGTGTGTTGCAGCATACAAAGGGTTAAACACTGAGGCCTCATCTACACAAAGGCCTGGTCTACACTAGAAAATTAGGTCTGTTTAACTACATCAGTCAGGGGTATGAAAAATCCACGCCTCTGAGTGACACAGTTAAGCCGACCTAAGTCCCCTGAAGATAGAAAATTCTCCCGTCAACCTAGCTACCAGCTCTCAGGGAGGTGGATTACCTACGCCGACGGAAGAACCCTTCCCATCAGCCTAGGTAGTGTCTACACTGAAGCTCTATCACAGCACTGCAGCAGCGGCACAGCTGTGCCACTGTAGCATTTTAAGTGTAGACAAGCCCTGAGTATTTGCCCGAATTCCAGCAACTGGCAGCCAATAACCAGGCATGCCAAACCCACGAAAGAAACACAGAAATTGGGCTTGTTTTTGTCTTAATTGGCTTGTGAGTTGCTTGTTGGCTAATTTTTGGCTTTTAGCTTGTTGCTTTTTTTTTTTTTTTTGATCGGCTCCTGGCAAGCAGGGGCAATGGGCGGGGAGGGGCAAGCAGAGGCAAAAAGGGGAGAGAGTCAGGTGCACAGCGGGCCCACCACAGTCCCAGACTGCACGCCGGGGGATCTAGTCACATAGAGTGTTGGGGGTTCTTAGCAGTGATGAACTGCCAAAAACTGAAGAACCGGTTCCTTCAGTCACTCCGGGTCTTTGGCGGCACTTCAGCAGCACGTCCTTCACTCGCTCCGAGTCTTCAGCGGTACTGAGGTACCTGCCGCCGAAGTGCCGCCAAAGACCCGGAGCGCTGCCAGGTGAGTAAAAATTCAAAAGGGATTCTCAGCCAGGGGAGCCTCCCCAGCCGGGAGCTCAGGCGGGCCGGACAGGACGGTCCTGTGGGCCGGGTGTGGCCCGCAGGCCGGAGTTTGCCCACCCGTTTAACAGCCGGTTCTAAACTGGCTTCAAAATTTAACAACCGGTTCATGCGAACTGGCTCCAGCTCACCACTGGTTCTTAGGGATTGGCTTGTTTTGGCCTTCTTTTGAAATGGGATTCACTTGATTTTTGGCTTATCGTGAAAGTCGGGGTGCTTATTTACCGCATGAAAATTGGCAACTGTGCCAATAACTTGTGCAACCCTCTAGCATACACAAGGAAAGCCAGGATTTGCACACGGGCAATTTACCCCAATTTCAAGCAGGTATAATTTGCACTGGTGCAAATCAGCATGTGATGAGGGCCAACTATATGTGGATCTTTCACACCCCTGGGTATAATGGACATGGACTAGAGGGCAAGCTTGGGTGCTAGGAACAGACACATTTGTAAGAAGATTTAGGTCCAAATCCTCAAAAGACTTTCGCTGTCTAACAGAAGTTAGGTACCTAAGTAATTTTGAGGATCGAAGCCCTGGGCCATAGATGTACAACTGTTTCTCCTATCACTCAGGGTATGTCCACACTAGAAATGCTACAGCAGCACAGCTGCAGCACAGAATTTGACTGGTTAGATTATGCCTGCCCAATAGGATTGGTTTGTTTTTCTGCTGGATGTTTTATAAATAACCTAAGCCCCAAGGTTTTCTTATGCAGCATTACTCCTGGTGTGATAAATTAGGAGGTAACTACCTATAATGAGAGTATTGGCAGCAGGATTAAACCCCATAAACAGTCTTCCTATAAATCCATATTAAAAATCAATATTTCAGATAACTTTGTCAAGGCTAGAATGAGAGTCAGTTTAAAAGCAAACAAAAGAGCAGCAGCATGAGTGACAGCTTTACTAAGACATTCCGTTTCACCTTAGGCCAAAAGCTAGTCTAAGTGAAATAAAATTGCCAGTAATCTTCTTGGTCATTAATGCTTAATTATGCATTTCATTATGTGAAGTTTTTATTGTTTTTATTGTAAAGGAGTTCATTAGTAACAATTAGCCTGCCTCTCTCTTCTAATTTATATGCACCTGTCCCTGATTACCGTGGAATTATAGCAATACTAGAAAAC
Organism: Natator depressus; assembly: GCF_965152275.1. Lineage (NCBI taxonomy): Eukaryota > Metazoa > Chordata > Testudines > Cheloniidae > Natator > Natator depressus. The sequence goes on from NC_134244.1 coordinate 55,086,146, forward strand.
ACTTAACCCTTTTTATGTTCTGTGGATATATACCAGGGGTGGGCAAAGGTTTGGGCCGAGGGCCACATCTGGATATGGAAATTGTATGGCGGGCCATGAATGCTCATGAAATTGGGGGTTGGGGTGTGGGACGGGGTGAGGGCTCCGGCTGGGGGTGCAGGTTCTGTGGTGGGTCCAGAAATGAGGAATTCAGTGCGCGGGAAGGGACTCCGAGCTGGGGCAGGGGGCTGGGGGTGCAGGCTCTGGGGTGAGGCTGGGGATGAGGGTTTGGGGTGCAGGAGGGTGCTCCAGTCTGGGACCAAGGGGTTCAGATGGCAGGAGGGGGATCAGGGCTGGGGCAGGGGGTTGGAGAGTGGGAGGGGATCGGGGTGCAGGCTCCAGGCGGTGCTTACCTCAAGCAACTCCCCCCTCTGACTCCTACGCAGCGGCGCAGCCAGGCAGCTCTGCGCACTGCCCTGTCCGCAGGCACAGCTGCAGCTCCCATTGTCTGTGGTTCCCGGCCAATGGGAGCTGAGGGGGTGGCACTTGGGATGGGGGCAGTATGCAGACCTCTTGGCTGCCTCTACGTGTAAGAGCCGGAGGGGGACATGCCGCGGCTTCCAGGAGCCACACAGAGCGGGGCAAGCCCCCGACTCGGCTCCCCGACTGGTGCGCTGAAGTGGGGCAAGCCCCGGACCCTGCTCCTCAGCAGGAGCTCGAGGGCTGAATTAATTGTGTGTTTGCTGCAACCACCAAACATCACACTGAAGATAGAAGACATCTGAATGGATATTTAGATCTTTCTAATCTATTTTCAATAACCTTAAAATTCACATTTCCCCTTTTTCTCTGAATATTATCTATCTTACTTCTAGAGTCTGTGTCATTTTTATGAATCATGGCGGGACACAGTATATGTAATGGGACTTGTGAAAGACAACCTGCAATGGCATTCGAATTTAATTCAGACCATGTTTGTGCCTTGGAGACCCTGCCTTTTATGCTAGGAATGGTAATAAAATATCTACAGTAGTGAACCTAGACTCAGAAATGATATGGGAGACGATAGTTATCAATGCACTACTCATATTATGTTTCAGCCTAAACATAACCCTTCCGTGAAATACATAATGCACTCGACAGCTTCACCTCTTACAGTATTTTCACTTTGTCTGCTGTAACTAATGGTGTTTTCCCATATGCTTACCAAAAATAACTTGTGTTTTCTAACATCTGAAGTTGATAGGAGTTGAAGTTTTAACCAGATCCTGCCAACCCTTATTCACATGATCAATCCCTTCAATAGAGCGTAAGCAGTGATGAGCTGCCAAAATCTTAACAACCGGGTCCCTCCTCACCTCACGAGGGGGTTGTGGCCCACCCCCACCCCCTGGGACCCCGCCCCATCCACCCCCCTCCCCTGTCCCCTGACTGCCCCCAGAATGGGGCAGGAGAGTCTTGTGGGCCACTGTAGTGGGTGCCCACTGCGCCCTGCCCCTAAGAGCCAGAGGGACCTGCCGGGGGGCGAGGTGGGAAGTCCCGGCAGTGCTTACCTGGGGCGACTCCCAGGAAGCATCCAGCAGGTCCCTCTGATTCCTAGGGGTGGGGGAGCATAGCTGGGGGGAGCAGGGGGAGCGGCCGCTCCCCCCACTGATCACATCAAAAGTGGTGCCTTAGGCACCGACTTCCTGGGTGCTCTGGGGCTGGAGCACCCACAGGAAAAATTTGGTGGGTGCAGAGCCCCCACCGGCAGCTCCCCACCCCGCATCTGGCCCCAGCTCACCTCACCTCCGCTCCGCTTCCTCCCCTGAACACACCGCCCCGCTCTGCTTCTACGCGCCCCCTCCCCCCCGCCCCCGCCGGTTTCCCACAAATCAGCTGTTCACGCGGGAAGCCGTGGAGGGCTGAGAAGCAAGCGTCAGCGTTGCGCTCAGGCCCAGGGAGGCGGAGGTGAGCTGGGGCGGGGAGCGGTTCCCCTGCGCACCCCCCTGGGTTACCTGCTGCAGCGCAGGTGGCCCTCCTTGTGCCCCCCCACCCCAGCTCACCTCTGCCTCCGTCTCCTCCTCCGCCTCCCTGGGCCTGAGCGCGAAGCTGCCGCTTGCTTCTCAGCCCTCCCAGGTTTCCCACATGAACAGCTGATTCGCGGGAAGCCGGGGGGGTGGAGAAGCAGAGTGGGGCGGCGCGTTCCAGGGAGGAGGCAGAGGTGGAGGTGAGGTGAGGTGAACTGGGGCCGGGCAAGGAGTTGCCGGTGGGTGCTCTGCACCCACCAAATTTTCCCCGTAGGTGCTCCAGCCCCATAGCACCCACGAAGGTGGCGCCTAAGGCACCACTTTTGGCTGGTTGTTAAATTTAGAAGCCCTTTTAGAACCTCTTGGACAACTGGTTCTAAAAGGGCTTCTAAATTTAACAACCGGTTCCAGCGAACCGGTGTGAACTGGCTCCAGCTCACCACTGAGCGTAAGTAAGATTGAAGAATGGTACCCTAAAATTGCTGGGTTCTCGCACTGAAAATGGGGAATAGAGTGAAATATATTTCCTTATATTGGTCTAGCCAGCCTTCTTATGGCACCGTCATTTCCTTCTGTAATGTCCAGAGGCAGAGGCATTTCTCTGAGATGTATTTATTAAAAACAAATTGTTCATCTGAATTTTCAAAAGGACTGTCACTTGATACACATTGCAGCTCTGCAAGCTAAGAAAATGATATAAGATAAAATCAAACCTCAGACATAAACAGGAAGTCTCATCACCTATAGGAAGCTATGAATATTGCAAATCCTGGCACTTCAAGATTCCCTCTGCATAACAGAACCCAGTAGCATTAGGCCTCCCAGGTCTTAATGCACAGTGGGGTTGCCAGAAAAGGGCCTTGTGGCTGTGACAGCCTGACACAAGTAAAGTCCCATCCTTTATGCCTGGGAAGGGCAAAGGTTGCTTAAAATCATCCTTGCATCCCAGCCCCAGTCCTGTGGGTGAGTGCAGTTCAGCCAAACCGAAGAACGGGGCCCATTGTTTCAAAACTCATCATGGTAAAGTCTTAGACAACTGAAACTGGTCTCCACAATTAAATGCCAGTGAAAATACGAAACTGCATTCTCCTCTTGCCAGCTCTGGATATCATCTCTGTATTAACCTTTGCATTCAGGTTTAGGTATCATAGGACTTAAATGGAAAGAGCTACTCCAACCAAATTGGAGTGAAAATTATAGAGAGCAGGCATTAGCAAACAGGATGAGTATGTCATCCCCACCATCTGCTTTGAGACCAAGGGCTGCCACGAAAACTTCTGGGCCACATAACATTGAAAAAAAATCCTATCTACTGCCACTTACTTCATAGAATCATGTATAAATCCACCTCATCCCAATGTTTCTGGGTTTCTTGCCTAGTCACCCAACCACTTTTTCAAGCAGTAATGACATTGAAGTGGCCTCTGCGTGAGGAAGATTTCAATATCCCCTTTTCCACAGCCAGCCCCAGAAATCACATTGTACTCTTCTCTTCTCTTTTAGGGTTTGACTGTGCAGAGCAGCAAGAGGAGTGATGAATTAGAGGCAGTGTTGCAGGACAAGCCTGTCACAGTAATGAAATATTAGCAGCGCTCTCTCCAATATGGTTCGTACTGAGAAAAATACCTAACTAGAAAAATCTGGACCTGAGAAACTCTTGTAAACCTGAATGCCAAGAATAATCCTCATCTCTCTCTGAGCAACCCTGATGAAAGCACAATTGCAGTTACCATTTAAGGATAAGACATACACCGGTAACAACAAATCTACAGGTTTCAGAGTAGCAGCTGTGTTAGTCTGTATCCGCAAAAAGAAAAGGAGGACTAGTCTATAAGGTGCCACAAGTACTCCTTTTCTTTTAACAAATCTACAGCTACTCATCTATGTGAGAATTCTCTTTATATAGATTTCTTTTAATCTATTCAAATTAAAATTGTATATTTTACCCAAGAGTGGATATTCTCTTGAGCTCCAAACCTATACAACAAATTCCAAGTTAAAGAGGTCTATCTGTGAAGTCGACTTGGGAAGAAAAGTGGAAAAATTGCCTATGTAGGAGATTAAGATACTAACATGGTAATGGAACCTCCAAGGAATAACTGAATGGTCTAGCATGTACATACTAGAAGCAAGATCAGATCCAAACATTCCCAAACTTGAGACAGTTGGATTAGAATCTGAACTATGTAGCTCAGACCCATCTCTAGTGAACATGAACAAACGATAAAGTAGTGTAAACCGGACCTAAGGCCTAAATTCTGCTCTGAGTCTACAACAAGAAACGTCTGCTGGAGTCAATGGAGTGCTGAGATTAAGTCAATGGTGTGAGATAAAAACCTGCCCAATAATGATTATTTAAGTGCACCGTGTTGAAACAGATTGTCAGATTTTAACCTTTTTCTGTACCCTTAGGTGCTGAAAAGAACAAAATCAAAGAAACTGAATGGTTCTCTAAAAATAATGAAGAATTCCACAAACATTATTTATTTAAAACCTTTATTTAGGCAGTCTCCCAAAGGAATATTTTGTTCACATAAGGACAGCTGCACAAATTAATTCAGCACAGAATTACATTTTCCATATATGTGATAGGCAATTACAATTTATTACAAAAAAATATTTAAGAACAATTCAAAACTAGCAGATGTAGTCACAGAATCTAGTTAATTCTCCGGACTGACCATTGTAAGTGTTTTTCATTTGTTTGTTTTTTCTTCCTTGAGAGTGAATTCAGTGTTCATGAAAGCGAGGGGGACTAATAAAAGTAGACAGTACTGGACAATACTCTGTTCTGTCACTGCACCTCTGTAGTGAGCTGCCAATACCCCCGCTGTTCCAGTTCTGGACCTCTCTTGAGTATACTGCCAATCATACTGAAATGTGTAGTCGTCTTGTGATGTGCACAAATTATGTCTAAATTCCCTTCTTTCCTCTGTAGCATATCCCACAGTAGTGATGCAGTACTAGACTTTTGTCTGGTTTTGGATCAGTCATTAAGACTCCACGGCCATAAAGCAACTAGAGATGTTCATTAATCTTCAGGTTTCAGAGTAGCAGCCGTGTTAGTCTGTATTCGCTAAAAGAAAAGGAGGACTTGTGGCACCTTAGAGACTAACCAATTTATTTGAGCATAAGCTTTCGTGAGCTACAGCTCACTTCATCGGATGCATAAAGTGGAAAATGCAGTGAGGATGTTTTATACATGGTTTATACATGTTTCATGGTCTGTGTGTATAAAACATCCTCACTGCATTTTCCACTTTATGCATCCGATGAAGTGAGCTGTAGCTCACGAAAGCTTATGCTCAAATAAATTGGTTAGTCTCTAAGGTGCCACAAGTACTCCTTTTCTTTTTTCATTAATCTTCTGCACCAATAGTTTTATCTTTCATGAAGTAAAATTGATTTCCTTATCTCAGCTTGTGAAGATCCGGAATGTGTCTCTATCTTGATTCCTTGCCCATGGTGGGAAGTAATGAAGAGGCTGTGAGAACATCAGCTTTTAGGGTTCCAGAAATGGCAACTTTAGATGCAACAGCTTCAGATTAACACATGGGCAGATTGTGTAATGCACAGCAACTGGATAAGGCTAGGAAACTAAGAAACCAGTTTTTTGTTGTGCAGAAATGGGGATTCTATCAGAAAATGAATACTGTACAATATATAAAACTGAGCTCAGTTCTGGGGGTTAACCACCATACAGATGCCACTTACCTGCAAAAGCAGCATTACTTCACACACTCCTATTCTGGCTGGTCTGGGACTGAAGTGCCCACAGAATCCTCACACAGCCATCATCCCAATACTCAAACCAGAAACCCTAGCAGTCTAAGCAAAAAGGCAGATGCAATGGAGCTGTTGGAATCTTAGTGGCTATTCCCTCTAGGACCCCTAAACCCTGCCCAGCAAGTCTCTTCCCCAGCCAGCCTGTGGCATGTGAACTCTAGGGATAACTGGGTGTTATTTTAAGTAATTAAAATACAGGATGGGCTCAGGGATGATTTTTAATGATTTCACCTTTTTCCTCTACATAGGTTACTTTTGTCTGCCTTGAAGTTTTAAGCAATCACTTCAGTGTATCTTTTATAAAGGTATTAGACGATTAAACAGGCAGTTATAAAACGAGTTTTAAGCAAAATATATCACTAGCTAATTGAACATATTTTTCCTAACCTAATTTAAAATAATAACCATACAATAGCCAAATCAAGGTTATAACTGAAATATAATCAGTAAGTCAATGGTTCAGTTTATTTGGCTCGCCAATTACTACAATAAGTAATTAAATCAGATTGTAATAAACAACTTAAGGAAAACAAGTTCTCAATTTTTCATGGGAAAGTTAATAAGGAAAGCAGTTCTTTTTGATTTAAGCTGTTTAGCTAAGAGTCTGATAAAAGCTGAGACTAGTCCTTGCCTTGGTTTTAAGGAAGTATAGCCTTCAAGTGATTTCCTGATACCTCCTTTGGCTGCTCTCTGTTCATAGAACTCACATCAAACTTTTCTTTATCTAGTCTGTATCCCATCCCCTCTTTAACACAATGTCTGCTTCTTTCTGGCAGTCTGGTACAGATACAAAATGAGTTTTAGTATCCCATTCTTGTAGCTGTTTTAAAATGAGAGTGGTTTAACGCAGAGATCTCTTCCTATTTAAATAACAGACTTGTTTCTACTTCAGGGAACTGTCAGTCACACACAGACACTATCATACTAATGGGCATTGGAGTCCATCAAGAGTCCTCAGATTGCTGTACAGAAGGATTTTTACATCTTCTCAAAATCTTTAAACTCGTGTGATTGGTCTTAGGGTATGTCTACACTGGGAGAGTTACAGCACCGGCAGGTATAGCGCCACTCAGAGAGCACTGAAGGGAAACCACTGTTGTGTGTTCACACTGCACAATAGTGTGTTTACACTTGCGGCACTTGAAGCAGTATTTGGAGCGGTGCACTCTGGGCAGCTATCCCACAGAACATCTCTTCCTCTTCTGCTGCTAAGAGTTGTGGGAAAACAGAGGGGGTTGTGGGGCATCCTGGGTCCTGTCCCAATGCCCCACGATGCATAGGCACCGACTCCAGGGGTGCTCTGGGGCTGGAGCACCGACGGGGAAAAATTAGTGAGTAGTGAGCTGCGAGCAGCCGTACCTGGGGACACTCAGGTAAACAAAGCATCTCACGGCCCACCAGGGGCTTACCCTGAACAAGCCGCAAACCAAGTTTGGGAACCCCGGCCGTAGGGGAAGTCAAAATGCCCATTGTGATCCTGGGAGACCCTGATTACCCCTTAATGCCGTGGCTTATGAAGCCATACATGGGGCACCTTGACAGCAGCAAGGAGCAGTTCAACAACAGGCTGAGCAAGTGCAGATTGACTGTTGAGTGTGCCTTTGGCTATTTAAAGGCCTGCTGGCACTGCCTATATAGGACGTTGGACCTGACAATATTCCTATGCTTATAGCCGCATGCTGTATGCTCCATACTATTTGTGAGGGGAAGAGTGAAAGCTTCACTCAGGGCTGGACCGCTGAGGCTCAGCGCCCGGAGGCTGAATTTGAACAGCCAGAGACCAGGGCTATTAGAGGGGTGCAGCATGGGGCCATAAGGATCAGGCAAATTGAGGCATCAATTTGAAGCTGAAAGCCACTAATATTTGTTGCTATGCTCGGGAGTGCAGTGCTTGTAATGCTAGGAGATGATTGTGATTCGTGCAGACGATGCACTATGAAGGCTTAAGAAAATTGCCCGTTGCTTTGCAGGGCTCTGTTTGCTTTCAATTAATGGAATAAAGGTTGCTTTCGAACCAACACAATTCTTTTATTAAACAACAACAACCGGAGGAGAGAGACAAACAAAAAAAACACATCAGCACTGAGGGGGATGGGGGAAGGGAGGGTCCCAGGATGAGGTGGGGTCCTGGGACGGTTAAAGATTTGTGTATGTCCAGGTATCATAGCCAACCTTCTCCTTTGGAGTACAGGGCCGTGGGTACTGTACTTCAGCAGGCCTAAACTGCAGCATGGGCGTTGAGTGCAGTGGGTACTGGGAGTCCGCAGTGCTGGACTGTGACGGGGAGGAGTGGAATGCTGTGGGTACAGACTGGAACCAGGAGGTTGATAAGAGTGTGGTGTCAGGGGGGGCGCATGGGAAAGAGTTTTGCGACAGTGGCTGCAGGGGAGGGTGGACACAGAGCTCCTCAATTTGCAGTGGTAGTAGCACCTGGAGCATGTCCACTTGGAACTCCATAACATTTTAGAGCCACTTCATGGCTTTGTTCTGGACCGCCGTGTTCTCCTTTCAGTCCCTCTTCTCACTGTCCCGCCACACCTTCAATTGATGTTTTGTGCCCACACAGTGCATCGTGACATCGCGCAGAAAGTCCTCTTTAGTTCTTCATGGCTGCTTTCTAATTCTGCACAGCCGTTCAGCTGGCGATAATAAAGAGGGAAGTTGGGCTCCCAAGGTCATATCTGTGAAGCCAAAATGCAACATTTTACAGAAGCAGTATTGTTTGCAACACACAGAACACTGATTCAGTGATTTAAAACACAGCAGCTATTCACATACCTGTCACTAACTGGCTGACCCAATGCAAGCACACATGAGCCACAAGACCCCCAAAATAGTGAGTAACATCAGGGGCAGGGGAAATCAGTGTCCCAGGACTGTACTGTACACTGGGTACGTGGCTCTTGGGGAGAGTCAGCACTGTAGGTGGGGCCTTATAACCATTCCTGTCCCCACATTTTCCAGAGGCTGTGTTCATTATGGAAGATATCTTGCTGCTGAGGGTGAGCAGGGAATCAAGGGAGGGTCTTCTCCAAGACTGCAGCTTCCACCCTGGCCCTTATGCAGCTCACCTGTGTGCAGCATTGGTCCCCCACCCCCGTGACGGCAGAGTGGCACGGGAAAGTTACCCTTAATGGGGCAAGAAACACAGAAGCTCGTCCAAAGAACCCGTGGCAGCGGATTGCCCAGTATTTCCACGAGAGTTTCCTGGAGATCTCTGAGGCAGATTCCCTTGAAGTGAGGGAGTCAATCAACACCCTGTTTCACCACTCAGACTAGGCATGTGATGGTATGCGCATCATATAAACACAAGCCTGCTTTCTGCAACTCTTCTGCCCCCCACAACTCACTTCAGCGATTCCCAGAATCAAAGCCACTTACCAGAGGCCTCCTCTCCTGTTTCCGTGTCACTGTGACTGGCTAGCCTCCTACGGGGTAGAGAAGAGCTCCTGACTTCATGCATCTTTGACCTCCAAGTCATCCTCTGCCTCTGGGTTCCGCTCCCCCTCCACATCCTTGTCCAAGATTTCCTCCTCCTGGCTCAGTCCACTCTCGACTGGCACATGAGCCACCGAACTATCCACAGTGGCCTTCGCAGTGGAGGCGGGATTGTCACCGAGTATCGCGTCCAGCTCTTTGTAGAACTGGCAGCTCATGGGCGCAACACCAGAGCGGCAGTTTGTCTCCCACGCCTTGTGGTAGGGGTTCCACAGCTCCTTCACTTTGACCCTGTACTGCAATGTGTCCCGGTCATGGCCCCTTTCTGTCATGCATGCTGAAATCTGTCCGTAGCTATCATGATTCCTACAGCTGGAGCACAGCTGGTACTGGACAGCCTCCTCTCCCCAAATAGTGATGAGGTCCAGCATCTCAGCATTGCTCCAAGCTGGAGATCACCTGGTGTGTGGAGCAGGCTTGGCCACCTGCACTGAGACCACTGTGCACGTCACTGAGCAAACAGGAAGGGGACTTTCAAAATTCCCAAGGAATTTAAGGGGTGGGGTTCGTGGTTGGTCGCCTGAGGGCAGGGCAGTAGAGTTCAAACCGATGACCAGAGAGGCGAGAACAGGCATTGTGGGACATCTCCCAGAGGCCTATCACAACTCTGTAATTGACCAGGGTGTCTACACTGGCACTGCGGTGCTGTAGCCCCGGCGCAGGAAGCTCTACGCCTCTCGTCGGGGTGGTTTTTTTACAGCGCTGCAACTGTGCAGTTTCTGCACACTAAGTGGCTTGGCAGCGTGAACACATCAGGAGTTACACCACAGAAAGCTGCTTTATTCACAGAAACTTCCAGTGTAGACAAGACCTCAGTTTGGAACTAAGTTGACCTTTACTGTGGTTTCTATCAGTGACAGGATGAGCTTGAAGCTTTTTACCGCCAGAGGTGCGATGGAGCTTGGTCTCTGCTCTCTTTCAGTTGTAGACTTCAGGCTTGACTTACCCATTGGTCAGCGTCTTTCACCTCTCTTTCTTTGGATAGCCAGTCCAGGGAAGAGAGTGGGATACACCTTTGTATGCAGTTAACATTGCAAGAGAGCCCCCACTTTCCTCCACATGGTTAGGGTCTTTTGTAGGGATCAGTGTCCTTTTACTCCATCTCAGAGGACACCCCAATGTCTTCAAAAGCCAGTTGGGGTTACAGCCTGGTAGCCTTAATCTGATGTGAGTTAATGGTCTGTGATCACATTGAAGGTTCCAGGTTAGTGCGTATGTGACTTGTAACAATTCATTGATAACCACAAACAGATGTCTCTTGAAAACAGGATGCAAGAATGTGCCATGTGATAAGGAGCTGGGAGGCAAACTTCTGTTTAGAACCACAACATAAATGTCTTAATTGTTTAAATGTAATTTATGACTTGTCAGCACTCTCATATCCACTCATTCCCATGCAACCTCGTGACAATAAGTTAATTATGACACTGGGAAAGTAACTCTGAGAGGTGGAGGCAAAGTCTAGGACAAGTAGATGACCTTACCCTAATAAACTTTTGCCTACAAGCCAGAAAGCTGCTTTAAATATCTTTTAGTAATGCTAACTTTCATTAAACATATGGCCAACTAAAGTTACTCAGGCCTAAATCTAAATATGGCCTATGTTCCGTACACTGAGTTTGTGGGAAGACAGAATTGGCACAATAGTTTTGTCCCATAACCCAGCCATATTTAAAAACCAAAGGTAATTTGGAGTTGCCGCATTTACTAAGATATTTGATTTGACCCTTTCACTGGTGAGTAGAATAAAATAAAAAAATCTCTGCACCCATGTTTATAATTCCCACTCAAGCAATCCAACAGCCATATCCACCAAGAGGAACATATGCAGGCATGCAGTTTGTTGACCTTGTTGTTGAACACCATGTAGCCAACACATTGATCTTCCCAGAGAGATACATAGGAGGAGAATATGCGCACACAATATCAGAAAGCCAAAACAAATCTCTCATTCGTCTACTCTAAAGGTAGTCTAGTAAATTTTTCAGCTTGTAAAAAGAATGCCAGTTCTGCCTGAAGAATTAACCTGGCATTTTTAAACTTAATTCAAAATTAACCAAATCTGATATTTGGACAAAACTGCCAAAGGGGCTTCAGAGCTTCTTTTTGTCTACAACCTAGTTAGAGAAAGCATTTAAACATGTGCTTAACGCACTTAAGCATGTTCATAATCCCAATTATTTCTGTGGTGGACTTATTTCCTTAAGTGTGTATCTGAATTGGGACCTTGCTCTACATTTTTAAAGGGACACTATCAAGATGTACATCAGATTAAATAAAATCCTTATTTATGTCACCAGTTCACTTTTTGCTAGATTGGTTTTTGGGGCTCAGCTGGGCACTCAATAATGCCTCTCTCAATCTATGATGTGATTGTTGGATATATAAGGACAATTCCATGCCACCTCAAAACTGCTTGAAGTGACACAAACATCATGAGACTTACTACTACCCCTAAAGATGCCAGGGCACAGTAGACTACTGCACTAACATTCAAAAATCCACATGGAAACTGCGGGAGTTCTTGGCTGTCTGCTCTTCACTCTTCTGGTAATGCACTCACATGTCACATTTGACTTTCAGTGGTCATGGATATTTAACATGCTTTTTAATGGCCTCATTCACCAGATGGTTGTATCACTGTTTTGATGACAGGCAGTTGCTCGGACCCAGTTTCTAAGATGCAGGTCAAAGACACTGGAAACTAGATTTGTGTTTTTTATGACACTCTGGATTCTCAGGCTGCACCTGTGCTTCCTTCTCCACTCCCACTGGGAAAACATTCATTGTGGTGGCATGAGGAACACCCACATTTAAACTTGTGGGTAGGGAGTTTACCACAAGACTCTCAATGCAAAAGATACTCAGAGCTTGAGAGTCGCCCTGGGAAAAAGAAAAGAATGTGTCCCGACACCACTACAAAAAGGCCAGGACACATGGGATGAAGAGCTGCAGGACTATATTGTGTTGTACTCCACCCACGGTCTACAATTTGCAGGCACAGGCAAAGTTTGTTCAAAGGTATCAAAGAAAGACTGAGCAAAAGACTGCCCTGCTTAGTTGTTTGGAGAACAAAGCAGTCACCAGAGACCCCATCCCACAAAAAGGAAACCTTGAACTCTTCCAAAGGGGATGGGATGCTTCATTGGCTGCCAAATAAGGGGACATTGCTCACCATGGAGTAGCTTTGTGACTTCAGCAAGCTCTTTTTGAGAGGTTGATTCTTTTTTGCACAACACACAATTTGTTCAAAAGTTTGCTTAGTGTTTTCTTTGTGATTTGTTTTTAATTATCCACTTAATTCTTCATATTATAATGAAATTTATTGCGGATTGTAAATCTATATTTTTCCTAAAATAATGTGTATATTGGGCTCTCAGAGGCCAGTGATGAGCTGGACGTGTTTCTCAGGAGCCCCTTGTTACAATCCCACTACCAAACTGAAAAGGACAGTGAATCAGACCAGGCCCTGACGAGCTATATCCCTTGTTTTTGTCTAAATTTAGTTTGCAATTACTGCTGTCTAAACCCACTTTCATATAGTATAATTGAGAGCAGACTCAGGCCCCCAGAGGACTGGCAGTGGTGCATAGTGAATGAATCCTAGGTCCACTTGTGGGAAGGTGAGAATAAAATAAGGATTGAACAGCTGTCCCATTCACTATGCATTGTCCAACCTACTCACTGAGTAAATTTATCCTTATGCAGAGAAGCAGCACGTTGCCTATGCATCATGTAAGACCCACATAAGACCTCAAAATAAGATGTAGGTGAGCCTAAACTAGTGCATAGATAATGTGTTGGCCCTCTGTGGTGGGGTGAATTTCACTCTGAATAAGGCAGAGATCTTGTGGAAATAACAGCATGTGATTGAATATCACAACACATATGTACAAGGGGACAGAGTTAGGGCTGCATGAGAAACCTTAACTCTGGCATTTCCTATGCTTCACTTTGCAACTGTAATGTTCCCTAACACAGATTTTAATATAAATATATATTAAATAATATTAATATAGGACTAAAGTAGCAGTCCTGTATTCTGCAACTGTCATTAAAAATGAAGGTAAATACACCTACCAGTGCAAGAAAACGTTCATAGTTATAGGGAGAAATCAATGAGCTGCAGTAGTTCTCTTAAAACCTTATTACTTCAATGGATCACATTTATGAACACACTAATAATTATAATATAAATACTGCACTCAGAACAATGTAAAATCACCCATCATATAATATTCAGTAAGTCAACTTTATGACTACACAGTTACAATTACTGTAGTTAAATAGAGAAATATAAGACACATACAGAAAGTAATTGAGATAAAAGACCAGAGACTGGCATAGTACTGTGGAAAGTGATAAGCCAATCATTAATCTCAACAATTACAAACACAGAGGGCAAATTCAGCTCATCTTATTTACATGACTAATCATGTTAAAGTTAGTGGTCCAAATTCATCCCTGGTGCAACTCCACTGGACCTAATGCCTTCTTGATTTAAGGCATGCAGGATCTGAGCCATAGACACACCTACAAACGCTATATCACAATTTAATGAAATCTCTCTCTGGTTTTTAAATGAATTGCATTCAGATTCATTAAAATATAGCCTGGGATTTTTTTGATTCCCTGAACCCATTGATGAGGAATCCCACACAATAGTTTTTAATGTACTTGGCTGAAGTCCTGAGATTCACAAAAGGAAATCTTTGGACTCTGGTGAAAGCGTGCTTGTGTGTTTAACTGTGAGTAGCCTCAGCTGTGAGACTGAGTGAAAGGAAAAAGTGTTATGGGTTATGGGAGTTTATGGGTTAGAGAGTTATTTCTATGCCAGATTCACCCCTCATTGCTGTAAGAAGGTGCAAATTACCAACCTGGCTCACTGCACCCTGGGATTTCTGGGTTGAAAGCTTGTCTCTCTCACCAACAGAAGTTGGTCCAATAAAAGATATTACCTCACGAACCTTTTCTTTCTGTGCCCTGGGGAGGAATTCATCCACAGGTAAGGGCAGGCCTTGTTTCCACTGCTACTCTTCTTCAGATGTTAGAAGCTGCTCGGTGGAAGAGGTGGATCTACACATCCCCTACCACCTTAGTCAGACCCCTTCCCTGGCTAGGGCATTCCATTATTGGGGCTGCACTGGTTGGCTGTGGGGTGAAAATTGCATCTTTCTCTGTACCCATGGTGATGACTCTGACCCTGGGTAAAATATTTCACAAAAGCAGAAAGAGGTTTTTTGTTATTGTCAGAAGTTTCTTTGTTCCTTGATGTTTCAGCCTGGCTTAGACTTGACAGTGTTAGTTTCTGCTTATAAAGCAGGAATCACTGAATGTAAAGGGTGAATTGTCTCCATTATTCCCCTGAAAGTATAGGGCGATATTTCAAGGACATACTTATATCAATTTTGATACAGACCAGTTAGCAGCATTTATAAGAATGAAGTCAAATCAGATGCAAGCTGACTTCTCATCCACTTCTACAAAGTATAAAATAGACCAGCTCTTGGAGTCAGTTTTAGAGGACAATTTGGAAATGGTCGTGGTAAGCACTGCATAAAACGAGCTTCATGCAATAAGCTAGCTGCAGTGCACAGCAGAAAGTTTTATTGATCCAATAAAAACCAGGAATAATGCTGCGAATTCTTGTGTACCGTCTATTGGTACTTTATCTGGTACCTATTTACACATCTACAGATATCCTAGAGCACTTCTGTATCAGATGAGGACCTGATTTTTCTGAGCGCCCACAACTCCCAGTGCCTTAAAAGGTAGTTGTGAGTGCTTAGTATTAGAGTTGGGTGAAGTGTGTCAAATGAACAGTTTATTCAATGAAAAATACACTTTTTTAGCCAATCCAAAATTATTCGCAAATTTGATGTAAATAGTTTCACAAAATGACCACAGGTGGAGGAGGAGGCTTTGGGTGCTGCTTCTACTTCCCACCCCCACTCCCTACCCCTTTATAACTTTAAGCCCAGTAGTTAGGGAATTCTCCTGGGTTGCTGAAGAGCCAGGTTCACATCCCTACTCTAGAACAGACCAGAAATGAATTTTTCAATTCACCAAAAATTCCCAAAAATGTCAGATTTGGTTTGATTCAAACCAATTTTCTTTTCAGTTTTTCAGAACTGCCACCAAATCAAAAAAATCTGTTATTCGCCCAGCTCTGTGAAGCACTTCTGAAAAATCAGACCCTTAAACATGGAAGCAGAATTCCTGCTAGAATCAATTGCAGTTGCATGGGAGAGGCAAAAACAGAAGTATATCCTCTCTGAGAGAGATCCTGACCTGGTGTCAGTAAGCATAGCTCCCATTACTTCAATGGAACTACACTGATTTATGGCCCCTAAGGAGCTGGGCCAATTTTTCTAGGTCTGCAGCTTTTCTGGACAGGCAAGTCTTGAAATAAACCAAGTTCATTGGTCTGGGATTCTGAATGTTCTGCAATTTTTCCTTTTAAATTTTAAATGATTGTGGGCTGAAGATATTTTTGTCTTTTTGAAAGCGTGTTAGAATTTAGTTCATATTATAAACTGGCTGCAGCTATGTTGAATCAGGTCTCTGTGATACACCTGTATCAGACCCAGGTTCTAAAGTGTGTTTAAACAATTGACCTACGAGTTAGAAAATAACATTGTCTGATGTATTTATTTTCCTTTTAGAAATAGTTAAGGAAGAACCTTGTCTTCTTCTTTTTTTTTTTTAATTTTCCCTCTCCTTACAGCCTAATGGAGATATTTACAACTGGGGAAGGCTTTTTATTTTTTTAAGTGTTGTGAATCCCTGGTTTTGTGATCGATTGTTGTCATATTGGAACCATTAGGATGCTAATTGTTGCCCATTATGCAAATTATTAATAAAGAAATATATGAATTAAAAAGGAACACCCTCCCAGCCTACAGTAATGTTATAAAACTTTGTCCTAAACTTTGTGATTGCACATCTGTTGGGATCTAATCTAAAGACTTCCATAGACTTCAGTGGGCTTTGGATCAAGCCTTTTGAGTTAGACTGATGAGTTATGGGGATAGAGGTGCAGTGTTACCAAATTCTCTGCCAATAGTTTTGAATTTGCTGGAGATGGAATTATTAGCATTTCTAACACTGGTCTCTCGCAGATTAGCTCAGTCCTGTTCATTTATTGTAGCATAACTGATTTTTTCTTATTCTACTTAATAACCAGTAACTGATTCGGGGACAACTCCAAATGTGCTGTTATGATTGAGAGTTATTAGTTTATAATCAGATTATACAAATGATTATACACAAAATTTTAGTCCTTTTATGAGTGTATTTTCAAAGCCTTGGGTAAGGAGGTTGGAACTACCCCACCCCCATTCTATCATTTGTAAACTTATCTGTAAACTTATTACATTAGTAACAAAACACGAAAAATAATTTTTACACTTCAAGGAAAATGTCAGAAATATGAAAAAAGTTAGACATTAGCATAGCTCAGACCAGAAATTTCATGTAATGGGCTGCCAGCTTTATCAGCGTTATGTTAAATGATCCCATCCTCCATTTGCTTCACTGAGTCTTAATAACGTTTGCCTTTCTTCCTGAAATTAAATCATGTTAGCATGACAAACACTAGAAAAGAAATCTCCTGGGTGATTTACGGGAATGATTTATGGGAACTTGGTACAATGGCTTTATATAACACCTAATCTTGGAACCTTGGCCACGACCTTCATTAGCCAGAGAACGTCACTAGTTATTAAAGAAAGATGAACTTCAAATGTCAAGTTTATATAAAGAAGACACAAAACAAAGGGATGCCAAGAGAAGCAGAGTCAGGGAGAGGAGGTAGGGAATGTGTATTTGGAAAAAAGAGGCTTTGAAACTAATTTCCAAAGCAAAATTGAGTAACTACTTAAGACCAAATTCTGTATCCTGTGCACAACCTGAAGAAGCAGGCTATGGGGGGGACAATAGGGATGGGAGAAAGCAGTGCTCCCCATAGGTCACAAAGTGACAACAGAACAACTATGCAGCCTCTACTGAATAGCCCTCTTCTGACAGCTGGAGCTAGGGAGCAGATCTGACAAATGAAAGACGTTGCTGTCTTGTGGCCTGATCCTGCACCCTCTGAAGCCAATAAAAGTTTTGGGCCCAGGATCAGGCCTTTGGAGATAAAGGAACACAGACTATTGTCTACAATGGGTGATATATTGAGTTTATATTAGATCCCTCTCCATAGAGTAACTTGTTCACAGTTCTTTCCTTGTGTAACCTTAGAACTCAGTTTCTCTTATAGCCTGATGCAACTCCAACTGACTTCAATGGGAGCTTTTCTATTGACTTTAGTGAGAAATGGATCAGGCCTTTCCTGTTTTTCCTTGGCTATGAGTGATTTGTGTCCTTCTACTGTTAATATTTGCTCTGTTTGGTTGTTTTCTTGCCATTAAAAGAAAAATGTTTTCAAATCTTTGGGTATGTCTACACAGCATTTTGGTGCCTGCAGAAGCAAGCCTCCTAGCACAGGTCGACAGACTCAGGCTAGTGGGCTTTAAAAATAGCGGTGTAGACAGTACTTTGAAGTTGAGGTTCTGGCTGGAGTTCAGGCATGAAGAGTAGGGAGGGGAGTGGGCTTTGGAGCCTGAGCTCTAGTCTACGCCAGACCTTCAAAGAACTGCCTGCACAGCTAATTTGAATGTGCTCGCATGAGCATTATTAGCCCAAGTCTGTCAACCCGGGCTGGGAGGCTTACTCCCACAGGCTCCAAAATGCTATGTAAATGTACTCTTTGTGACGACCGTACTAATTCCATATGTTGTTGTTGTTTGAATGACTGTAATGCCTAGGACCCTGAGTCATGGATCAGGGCCCCATTGTGCTAGGCTGCTATTTTGCTCATGAGGCACTAAGTACGAGCAAACACGCTGAAAACAAAAGGAGCTGCCTGTGTCTGCCATTAAATTCTTCTGGGTTATTCTGCAAGATCTTCAATGACGTGCCAGTCTTCTGGACAGCCATTTGTAGCTGGTTATGCGCTGTGCACAGAATGTGTACGGCGAATCAATATAAAACATCTGTGTCAAGGATAAGATGACCACGTGAACTCTATTCCTTGAATAGGGTTTTGTCTCTGAGCTGTTCTGAAGGACATTCCCGCTGTATTAGCTTATTCCTACCTTTGCATTGACCTTTTATCATCAAAATGGAGAACAAAGGAGAATAAAATACGGAGTGGGGGAGGAAAGAGTCAAACTTCCAGGCAAATAATCAGTGTGTACAGACTGGAATTGACAAGGCTGTGAAAATTATGTCTCTGAACTGTAAAAACTATTCAATAAGCTACAGTAAATATCACTGCTGAGTAACATTTTATGCTCCTAAATTCCCAATAAGACATATGGAAAATGTCTTTCTAATGCGGAATAGCCAGAGCTTTTTGGAGAACTAAAACCCCACACACATGCTAAACTCTTCCAAAGTAATTCATATAGTCGGCTATGTGCAGTTTTCACAGCCTAATGGATACAGTAGATACTTAAGGGATAACTAAACTTCAGCAGCTGTCTTGTGTTGCATCACATTACTCTGCAATGAAAGCAATGGCACACAACATATGACCTCTAAAATGTAAAAGACAGTACATATTATTCTTGCTGCACAGAGTTGGGTTTGAAGGTTGGTATCTAAGTCCAAGTTATGTCTCTTCAATCTCACAAATTAGACACTTTCTAGAGGTTAGAAAAATTGCTCTGGAACATTTCACATCTAAGCATCAAAAAGTACTTCCATGGCAGTCCCATCTGTATTCAAAATAAAATAAGGACTCCACTTGCTGCAAGACACAAATAATTCTTTGTCAGCAAACATGATGTTAATTACAATCTGTATATTTCCCAGACTATTTACGTTAGTTTTTGAATAGAGTAAGCAGATTAAATAGGCTCTCATCAGATATTTTTGGCTATGGCAATGGATGCAAGTCCCAACATGGGGAATAATAGCAAGCATTTCAAACTGGCAGATATGAAAGATTCCTAGTGGCTTACAATAACTGTTGAAATCCCATAGAAGTAACAATAATTTTCAGTTAGGAAAAGTTCTGAATGTGGAATCTTCTTTAAGGAATTGATCCAAATCCAGAAGGCTTTCCATTGACTTTAATGGACTTTGAATCATGTCTTGAAATTGTGAGATTTCATTGGGACCAAAATGGTCATACCATGTACTCCATGCTCCTAAATCTGACTACCCTTAAAAGCTCTATACTCTGGCAGGGAAATGTTCTTCCCCATCTTCACTGGGAAATAATAATAAAAAACAAAATAGCCCATGCCCTTGCAATATTTGTTCTCTTATAATGATCCACCCAACAGGAGCACAAAATCTATTCCCAGCCAGCACTGTCCTTCAGCTATTGATGATATGCATGATACCAAGGAAATCAATGCACCAAAGCAGTTAGACCTGGTCCAAACATGTTAAAACTTGGGATTCTGAAAACATTTTTTCATCAAAATTTCTAACTTCAACCAAAGGAAATGAATTTCTTGTGACAATGTTGTTGTTTTGCAAGCAGCTCTAAAACCATGCTGTCTGCTCCTCCATAAGGAACCGAAGTGGTAAAAGCAAATAGAAAAATGACAAAATGTACGGGGAAAGAGAGCTTTCTTTCAAGCTTCTAAGAAGCTGTGAGAGGAAGGACTGACTACTGCAAGCTGCTGTTGGGCACTCTCGCCTGGGTTCTCAGAAAGACGGGGCCTTGAACCAAAATGTAAAATCTATAAAGGATGTGACAGTGTTGTTTTAAACTGGGATACAGAAAAAATTACACAACTGAGATATTATACTTAGGCCTTGACTGTGCAATCTAATCCATACGGGCAAACCCTGCACCCAGGGAATTGATATGAAGAGTCAGATCAGGGAAGTCAATGAGACTCCACACAGCAGCTGCCATCTGCAGGTTGCAAGATTGTAGCCGAATACAATATTCAACACTGAAAAAAAAAAATTCTGTCAGCAAAACATTTTTAGATGGATAAAATGCCCAAAGCCTAAAAATTAGGAATGATTTAACTTGTATCAGTGAGGAGCAGGAACTGAAGTCATACTCTGCTCAGTGCAGAAAAAGTACCTTTAATCTCACCGGTGAAGTGTGTGAGTTGAGAGGTATTAATTTAATACATGTACAACAAGTGTAATTATGGTACCTCCACAAATGAACTTATAAATTACAAATTATTAAGGGAACATTTTTGTTATTAAAAAATATTAACAGACAATTAAAGCCTCTGAGTCATAGTGTCATAATTGGTTACATAGATTACCACTTAACACTAGCATCCAGTGAGGAAAATAACATTTACAAAGGTCTTTAACATGAAATGAGATGAGAAATTAGCAACCTGTTTTCAAAGATAGCCTCAGAGGCTGCTGGGAGTGGGAGGGGATTGGGCCTATATAAACCAGACGCAGCTCATTCTGTGGGAAAGAGAAGGACAAACATTCTAGCAGGCTGAAGTAGTGCTTGAGGGAAAAGAAATAGCTCCAGAAAAGGGCAGGAGAAGAGACAAACACCTGCTGCGGAAAAGGTGCTGAGTTTGAGGAGAGTTGGGCACAGGCTGGGGCCTACCTTCCCAGGAAACTGTGTTCTTGCTATAAAGGTAAGAGGACAATGGGACTAAAGACTTCAGCTGTAGATGATGATAAACTATATACTGATCTGTCCCTTTTATAATTATTAGTATGTTAATGATAGTCTACCAACCTGCCTGGAGCTGGTGAAGATGCACTGGTTTATGCACTCTATACCCACACTGTGGGCTAGCAGATTGAAAGGAGAAGTGCTAAGGTCTAGATTGTTTTACAAAATGGTGTGAAGTCCTCTATTAAAAGTTCAGGAGGCTATTACCCTATTCAGTAAGGCTAGGGGATTAAGGCAATTCTTTTTATATGCAGCTGAACCACAGTCAGAAGGTGGTACGCTCCCAACCAGCTTGCTTGCTGCTTCTGTAGTAAGTTTAAAAAATTGGTTACAGATGTGGCACTTGGCGGAATCATGCTGCTGGTGTTACCCTATGTGTGGCACTTACAAGTAAAAACATTCACAGAAAATAAGAAAGTGTCTAGTCAAAATTATTTCTAAATAACTTTGAAGTAAATTTTAAAAGCGAGAATTTACTGAAACACCAGTACACCTCTACCCCGATATAACGCTGTTCTCAGGAGCCAAAAAACCTTACCGCGTTATATTGAACTTGCTTTGATCCACCGGAGCATGCAGCCCCACCCCGGAGTGCTGCTTTACTACATTATATCCGAATTTGCGTTATATTGGGGTAGAGGTGTAATTATTTACAATTACAATATAAGTAATTATTTACAAATATTCTTCTGTAACTTTTTTATTGCTGATAACAACATACTTTACTGGTTTTTATTTCATGGCAATCACAGATTTTTATAGTACATGTGAAACTATCCCATCTCTAGTTTAAACTTCTATGGTATCTAACTTTTCATTTGAGTCTTCACAAGATCAGCACTCTTCTTCACATGCCCCTATGAAATGACAAAGAGGAAGGCATTTTATCTTGTAAATGAACACTTATACATTTTGGAGTGGTGGTTGAGGGCTATACCTTGTTCATTAGCACAATTACTGACCTAGCCATAATTACACGAACACTGCATTGGAAGTAATATGCTGTAAACAGTAATGTACCAGGGCACCTAAACAGCAATTTAAATGCATCCATTTTGGTGGCATAGGCATTTAAATGCATTTGTTCATATTATAAACAATTTCTTGCCTTACTCAGCATCTCTATATTTTATGTACTTATTTACTCTTATCATCACCACTGGTGCTATTTCTTTTTATAATGATAACATCAAAGTCACTTCACCAGGAATCTTATTTTCCATAGTTGCTTCCCAACATTAGAACTTTTCAGAAATGAATGTCAACCTGACATTATTTTGTGGGGTGATATTGGAAGTTGAGGAAAAATCTCCTAGTCTTCACTCCCCAGCCCCCAAAAATAAAATCCTGAAAAAGATGGTCTGATATTTTCATATTGCTTGCAGGGGTAAATTTTCAAGTGTCTTTTAATCAGGAATTGAGTCTTTTGAAAAATCAGAACTCTCCTGAGAAGAAACAAGATGATGCTATCCCAGTCAGTTCAGTGCAGGTAGTAAGCAGGGTTTTCCTGGAACAAAGTTCAAAATATTTATTGTAAGTACTGACATCAGAAGAAAGCTCTCCTAATAGCAATGATTTAATATTCCATATCTACTATATCAGGTTCTGCTGCTTTTAATTCTCTGAACTGACAGAATTTAGAAGCACTATGATGAATGTGTTGTGGGGAGGGAGTTTGCTTTATCTGTCATTTACTTAGGTTAGGATGGTAGTGGTGGTCTGTTCATGTTCACCGGGCCAAGTTCACGCTGTTACCACTAATGTAAACCCTGGCATGGAATGTTGGCCATAGAAAGAGATAAGTGGTGGAAAGTCCTCTGATCTGCAATGGTTGTAGGACCCAGAACAGCCCAAAGAGTGGGCAGCAGCAGGGAGGAAGGATATGCAGATTCAATGTCTCTCCTCAGCACCCTCCTCTGGTGGGGCACCATTCCCAGAACTGCCCCTGACTGAAAACAAGGAGAAGCCAACAGTAGTAGGAAAATGCCCTGCCTGCTGTCTAGGTAAATCCCACCTGAGGCACAGAGAAACTAGTTGGTGCAGGGAGCTATAGCTTGGATAAAAATGGTGTGAGGTTAGAATCAGACCCAAAATGTATGGAGATACTTTCTCTATGATTGTGCTGTATAAATTGGTCTGCAGAGCAAACCACCCTACAAAGAATTGTGGAAGTGTATTTTGGAAGTGTTTGAGCTCACCCCAATATCAGGGGTTCTAAACTTCCCTACATCCTCAGGTTGATGTTCTGTGTCGTGCCTCCCAGAGGGGCAGCTTAGAAGATGCAGTCCAGAAGTGGGGAAGGCAAAGGTGCTTTTAGGTCACTTTTGCTCCATCAGGATTCTGGGTTACTCCAGGGGCCAAAATTGCCACCAACACAAACTAGAGCAACCCCAGGGATGCTCTAGTTTATAGAAGCTTCCGGAAGGCTGTCAGGTACAGCCCCCAAGCAAATTAGAATCACAGTAGATGCAAATGCTATCTAGACCCAGCATGCCCTCTGCACCAGGTTTTGGGAGAGGGCTTAGTAACAGGTTTCTTACAGCAGACTGAAACACTGCCTGCACCTGTGGAATTCTTCCCTGGCCCTTTGTGGAACAATCTGTCGCTGAGTCTCTTTGAAGCTTGTACTCTAGAGTGAAGGCCTAGAAGGAATGACCTGAAAGAGCTCTGAAATCAAGATACAGTAAGATAGAAATTAGGCAGCCGCTTCAAAATCATTTGAATGTGAGAAATCCATTGGGCTGTGAGGTCCAGGGGGAAAGAACCCAAGCAGAGTGTCTCCAGCAAGGAGATCAGATGCACAACTCCCTTAACCAGACGCAGAAAATGTCACTCATTCATTTCAAATGCATAGGGGGTTGGGGCTAGATAGGCACCCCCAGCCAGCTCTGTTGTAGGAAACATGGAGCCCTACAAGTTTGCCATACCTTGCCAACGTTTGAAAGCCTTTTGAAGAGGCAAATATCTAAAGCCTCAGTCCTGCAAGTTATTCCATGCACTAAGATTCCTGCTCCTGTGCAGAGCCCCACTGACTTCAATATGGAACTATTGGCAGAATCCTGGCCCAAATGTGACAGGCACTAGCAGTTCCCACTATCATTTCTCAGGCCTGCCTCATTGTACTCTGCTGTAAATAGGGGATGATTCATAAATAGGTGTCCACTTCATAAGACTGGGAGGCTTAATTACCTAATTTCATATAGGTCTCTCTTTAAATGCTGATGATATTCTAGTGTGCCATTAATGGACCAATAGACTACTATATACTAGGAAGTATGTTTATTCTCAGTGATTGACTTTTAAGTTCATGGTATCCCTTAAAGACTCTCAATATTCTATTCAAAACTAAGATTGTGAGAAGCACGGGTTTCCCACAAAGATAATCAGTTGCTGCAAGAAATGCATATGCTGCTTTTAATATACAACCTGGTAACACACTTAAAGGACAGCAGTACTTTTTGTAAAGATGTTTAAAGCAAGGCCACATAAAGGTATGTGAATTGGTTAGGCACTCTCATTAGCCAGGGGTAGCTCGATGGCTTTTGTAATCTGGAACAGTTATTTCATGATCCTTAGCTAGCAAGGATGAACAGTACTGCTAATTAAATGAAATATTTTCTCTTCTTTCAGTGTAGAAATACCCCATGGAACATGACAGTATATTTTTGCTAGCTTTTGAAGGCTGGTGTTCTAAAGGCTTCTATCTTTAAGGCTAGTACTGAATAAGGCTTTCTCTACTAATTAACAACACCTGTATGGGCCTGACCAGCTCCTGTGGTTTAGCAGCTCAGCTGCTGGAGGGCTTCTTAAAAAAAAAAAAAGCAGAGGCTTTGCTTTGCTTTTTAATCTATTTTATAATAATTTTAAGGTATATAATTTGAGACATAAAAGCAGTTCCCTGCTCTTTGCTAGAGGATTTTTAACTTTATTCTAAGTGAAGTAGTATCACCACTTCCTTTATGTAAGCATTGGGAAAAGAGTGGACTGGAAAGCAAGAGGAGAAGAGAAGGGACCTGTGAAAACTAGCACACAGCGTACAGATATCCAGGTAAGTATATTTACATTCCTTTATTTCTTGAAAAGTGCCCCAGGAAGTGGCTAAACTCTGACAGTATGTATGGTTCCAGCAATGTATTAAAGCATGTAATGCAACAAAATAGACTATTTTATTATAACAGCTTTAACTCTATTGGCAAGAATCCTCTGTATTTCATTTGGCTCACTAGCTATGTTCTTTTCTTAGGGTCCAATCATGCAAACACTCACTAGTTAGCATATGAGTAAGAGCTATACTTGGTTGTGATTGCAGGTTTGGGACCTCTCTCTCCGTGTATTTGGGAGATTTTGTTTTCTGAACCATGATCAGATGTTTTTGTTCTTAAATGCTCAAAAGGTCACTAATTGAACATGTATTTTATTTGTAAGGAACACATAAGGGATCCTCTTCTTCATTTCTATGTTATGTATCTTTCTACAGTGCAATTTTCCTCTTTTGAAAGACTGTTCATGGTAAACTAAATTATTGCACAGAGTAAAAATCATGCTAGAATTCTGGGGGGGGGTGTATTTGTTTTTATCAGCACTTCTGAGATCCTTCTGGACACTTAAGAGAAATAACAGTCCAGTAGTGTATGCATTTTATGTACATCAACAAAATATTAGCTCTGTCATAACAATCATGACTTAAGACACTCTTGGTGGAAGCAGGAGCAGGATAATTCTTTGTTCCTCCATGACGGGTACTGGAACAATTTGTACAGTGGGGGTGCTGAACCATTGAACCAAACTGTAAACCTTGTATATGATGGAAACCACTTCAAGCTGGGGGGGCAGCAGCACCCCAACAGCCCTAGATCCAGCATCTATGCTCCATAAATAGCAAAAACTCTTGACCATATGGAAGCAAGGGTCTTATGGGTTTTATGAAGTGTTTGCTGTGCTTGTGTTTACCCAGAGAACTTTTGCCTCTATCATGTTGGGAAAGGAACTTTCTGTTCCTTCTACCACTGTAAATGAAAGTCTCTGTTTGCTTGTACTCTGCAAAAGTTCACCACCCAAAGATAGATAATTTTTAAGACCAATATTGAAATAACTCTTTCTGAAGTTTACTCTTACTGGCATATTAAACCCTGTTTGGTTTATGGTTTTGTTTTGTTTTCTCTGTCCTGTAAACTTCCTCCTAGCCTTGCTATTTAACTTCAACTGGTCACAAGATATCTATCTGCCTGTGGTCACAAGGAAGGCTCTATTGCATAACAGCAAAGTACTTGAACTTTTGAGGGATGGTTATATGAACAAACGCTTTCCAACACATATTTTGGGAAGGAAGTTTGTCTCAAATGTAAAGCATGCACTTTTTCATGCAGCAGATCTCGGGTTTTATTCGGCACCTTCCATACTCAAGGTATTCCAAATTGTTTCAACAGAGCAATGAGTTAGGATGGATTAGCCATATTTATACAGTCATATTTTACACATGAAAGTGTGGAGACACAGCCTTGGATTAAACCTACGTTTACTGAGGAGATAAATATTTGCCAGACTAACAGTTGTTCCTTACTCTTGTCAAAAGTGCTACCAGATCTCTCTCAGGAAAATCCCTCCCATCACTGCAGGTAGTATCCTCGCTGACATGCTACAACAATGCAGGAACAGCAGTGCTGCTGTAGCATTTTAAGTGTGGACAAGCCCTTATATAGCTCTATTAAAGCTGCTTTTGGACTTAACTTCTAAAAAACATTTCTAAAGTTTGTAGACATGCAAATGTATTGGAATTTCTACCATTGCCACTAAATAGCAGTACGTAAACACAAAGTGGCCAGGCCGTGAGCTGGTGTAAATCAGCATGGCTCTATTGACTTCAAGCCCCAGAAGAGGATCTGACCAAAGGCATGATGCACTGCTTTTTTTTATTTTTAATTAAATTACCCTCAATACTGTTTGGAGTAAGTGGCTTTTCTGTGGCAGATTACTCATCTAAGACCTGAGTCAGTCCTTTTTGTTTGTTTGTTTATTTGTTTGTTAATTGCATCTCAAACCTATAATCCTTAATTTTCAGAACTCAGCAGCTGTAAAACTTTCCAGTTTTCTGCACTGACATAGAGTCCTAGAGTCTGCAGCAGAAATGGTCTTTCAATTTCACATTGACTCTCTTGGTGTTTGTCATTTTAGAGCTTTAGGAAGTTTGCAGTGCCTGGATTCATTAGATAAGGGAAATGGTAATCTAAATTTTAGCAAACCTTGGCTGCCACAGAGATTCACTACTGCAAATTTCTTTCAAGATTAAAATGGAAAGAGACCCCATAGGTCTCTGTCAGTGCTGACTTCTGATGGTTACTGTTATAACAGCTGCTGAAGTTGGTGTCTTGATAAAAAGTCTATTTTAAGTTTCTGTAACTTTAAAAATGTAGTTTCTTTCTTAACATATATGCTGAGCGCTGTGGAAATGCAGGAGGAAATGGGGATCTAAAGTTCAGTTTGCCAGTCACATGAGAAGAGAATTCATTTTAAAAGGAGCTTTTCTGGATGAAAAGGCCAAATTCTGCTCTTGTTAAAAGCAATGTAGTCTGGAATAAATCCCTTGCATTCTGTGTGTCACTCTAGATTTATACTGGTGTAATTTAGATCAGAATTTCTCACATAATGATTAAGAGCACAAAAAAAAGTCACATCTATTCTCAGACACATTTTACAGGACTCTGCGAGAACTCTGAGTCAGCCTGTAGGATATCCTTGGACTCAGAACAAACGGAGCTATAATTCCAGCCTCAACAGGAGCTCCATGTTCTTGCTTGGAATTCCTGAACATGTCAATCATCATAGACTATTGATTAGCTATAGCTAATATGGCTTGCACCTTAGATTGGCACCCACTCAAAAGAATGAATTCCCTTTGCCTGAAAAAAGCGGGCTCTGTCAATAGACTTTTAAAATGTATTGGGGGAAATGACTGTGATAGCTGTAAGAGACAAGGTAGGTGAGGGAGTATCTCTTATTGAACCAACTTCTGTTTGGTGAGAGAGACAAGCTTTCAAAACAGAAGTTGGTCCAATAAAAGCAATTATCTCACCTACCTTGTGCCTCTAATATCTTGGGACTGACACCAGCTGCACTGCATGTGGCAGCTCTAGGCATCATGGTCTGTACCTATTGGGTTCTGGGAAGTGAGCTATAGGACCCCACCCCCAGCCTAAGGGGAGGATCCACAGGACCTGGAAACCAAATGATTCTGGGGGACAACTAATGAAATAACAGGGACAGGAGTGAGGTCAAAGGGTTAAAAGAAGGGAGCCTGACGGGGACACCGAGCAGAGAACCCCAGACAGCGCCCACTGCTCCTCAAAGGCATCATGGTCTGTAAGTAGGTTGTTAGTTTCTTCATCATAATCTTATAAATAGACATGTATGTGGACTTTAATTCTTTCTTCAAATTGAAGTGGAAGAGCAAAAGTCAGTGGGCTTCAGCCGGTTCTGTGTTGTATATCTGATAAGGTTTTTAAGTGATCTTTTGTCTATATAGTTTATTTTAAAAAACCTTAAGTACTGAAGCTGGGATTAAGGAGGAGAAGTTTCTTGAATTTTGAAGTCCAAGGGTTTGGTTGTTTTTTTTTTTTTGTTTTTTTTTTTTTTTCATAAAACTTGGATGATATTTGAAGTCAGTTGCTTCAAATCAAAGTATGAACATCCTATCAACAGGAGACAATAGGTCAAATTCTAACTGCCCCTTAAACAACTTCCTTAAAGTCAGTGGAATTGTATAGGGTGGGTAGTCAGTGCAGAGAATAGAGTGGTACTTTTATACCGAGGTAGCAAAATATGCATGCCTTCCTCAGTTTTCAAGGAAATCTATAGGGGATGCCTAAGAAAGATCTCTGTGCCTGAATTTCTCCACCTGTGATAGCAATGGTGGGACAGCTAGCATAGATGTGGCCATCAGCATTTCAAGACTAGTGTCATCTTAAACTGGCTCAGAATAGGTTTACACAACATGATGATTTAAACGCTGGCAGCTACCAACACCTTGTCTGCACAAATGCTCCAATAATAGGTGATAGCAACTCTGAGCTAATTTTTGGCCAAAAATTAGCTCATTTTAGACAAGGCCTAAGATGAAGTCCCCTGAAAAGGTCAGACAAAAGAAAGCAATGTCTTATTTACATGGGGAATAGAGGCAGGAGGAATAATATTGTAATGGTGATGCAAGGAAATTTAGGACAAAGTCTGCTTCGGGATTTCTTTACTCTCTCCTTTTCCTCCACAGGAGCGTTCAGGAAACCTAAGTTTCTTTTCTCCCTCTCCGGAGGGAGGTCCAATCACAAGGAATAGAGGGAGAATGTTCAGGGCTGATGGAGGAGGGTTCTGAAGCAGTACGACAGCTGGCAATGACTACAGAGCTGCCATGCCATTAGCACTCCGACAGTGTAGCAATTGCAGCAGGTTTGGTTTCCGTATGGGGAAAATATGAGAAATTTTGGTGCAGCTACTCTAGCTTTTTGTTGTTTTTATTATCGAATGCTTAACAATGGGAGAGGAGATAAATAGCAAGGTTTACATGGAGAAGAGAGCCTTTCAACAATGCTTTTGAGATGGGTATTTCAGGGAACAAAACTGTTGCATGTTGCCACAATCTGTGTAGGGATGTCATGGAGTTGCAGGGGAGAGGCAGCAAATCAGGACAGACTCTTGGAAGGTTGGTTGGGTTTTGGAGGGTAGGTTTGTTTTTTAGGACACTGGTGACCGAAATTTAGATGAAGGATCTCTGAACTTTTTATCTCTGAACTGAATACTGCCAGTTGACTTGAAAGAAAAAGCAAACTTTTCACTGTGGTAGTAAACCTCTGCCTTTGCCAGTAATAACTGAAGGGAATGAATAACAGGTGATAGGAGGGAATGCAGTGGAAAAGAGAAAATGCCAGAGTTATTACATACAATTTTTGGTGATAAACTTGTGAGTCTCTTTCCAGTTCTGTTTTTGCCACATCTGTTTTGGGATCTGAGTAAAATTGTGGGCAAAAGATTTTGAACATAAGCACTAATTTAAAGCTCAGAAATCCTAAGCCAGTCTAAAAGATTGAATGTAAGTATCAAGGTCAGGTGGTCCTCTTGTAAAGTACTGGCTCTGTGTTTTGTGTGTGAGTCAGTGGTGTTTCCCTTCTAAGGGCTTGCCTGTGGAGAGGATAAGTGGCTTGCTTTTTGTTTTGTTTTCTTTAGTTCAAATAGTCGTGACCTGAAGGAGGGTGGTGGGTTTGTTTAGCCAAAGCCTCTCTACAATCTTACATGGAAACTGACTTCGCTCTATAGACATGAATTCATCACACTTCCTCTTCTGTGTTTAATGGACAAGAGCTATCAAAGTTACATGATGCTCAAGGTGGCCTGTTAAAATGAATCTGTTTGAGGTGAACATTGCAAATTGAATTGTCTGTGCTGTAACAAGTGACAAAACTTCTTATTTTATTCATGCAACACAATAGTGTGGTAGTCCTCAAGCAATTGGGGTATATATGGATTCACTGTTATATTAGATCTTAAACCCTAAGAAGAAATGCTATTATTGTATAGTGCTAAAAGGTGCTATGTAAATCCTGTCACACGAGCCAAATCCGTTCTAATAGCTTACTGTCTAAGATCCTGATCCTGCAATTCACTCTATTTCTGTGCCTGCACAGAGCCCAACTAACATTCAGGTCCTAATCCTTCAAGTCACTCATGGCCCAATGAGTGGGGATGACAAACTATATGGAGGGGATAGGGAAAGCAAAGATGAGGGTTACAGCAATACTATGACATGGTTACTCAGTTCGGACTGAAAGGCATGAGGGACAAGTCTGAGTGGAGCTGATCACAGGCTACACAGGACCCTGAGCAGCAGCTAGTAAGTATATTTTTCCTGCTACTTCAAAGAAAACAAGAAACCGACATCTCCAGAGTAGCAGTGGTGGGCTGAGAGAAACAATGCGGTGGGGGTGGGGAAAGAAACGTTTAAGACATCTGAAAAGGTGGGACTCTTTGTCTGTGCTTGCAAGACCCACTGAATGCCAGAAATAAAATACGTAGGTTGGCAACTTAAAATTACATTGAATACTGCAAAGTTATTCCTGTGACTCTAGTTGTGGAGAGGGCAATCTGACACTACAACAGAATTAATAAACAAAGAGCATTAATTGTTCATGTTATGGGGTGTGCCTGTATTTCTCTGTAAGATTTTGAACTTTATTCATACAAGGAGAAAACTTGAGTTCAAATAAGATACATGTTTTCTGTACTTGTGTGAGCTTGAGCTGCTATAACCCTCTGCTTTTACTAATCTAAGGGCCCGATCCTGCACAAATTTATGCATGACACTAACTTTCTGGGGTGCTGGAGCAATTTGTGATGTGGGGGTGCTGAGAGCCATTGAACTGTAAACCCTCTATATAATGTAAACCACTTCAAGCCAGGGGGTGTGGCAGCTCCCCTAATTCTAGCACCTATGCTAACTTTACTCATGTGCTTAGTCCCACTGAAGTACTATGCGATTATTCACATGTACGAAGTACCTTGCATGTTTGCAGTCACAGGATCAGGACCATCATTACCCAAATTAATTGACAGTAGTGATTGTAGAATCAGACTGGCTCTTTTTCAGTATCCCACAGTTTGTCAATGGCAACATCAAGGCAAAACATCCCTTGTTCTCCAAGATGCTCAAGGAAGCTTGTTCAGCTTGAGGTGGTCTAGTTTAGAGCATTTATACGAATAGAAATGTCAGTTTACTTTCCTAAATACTTGCTTTGGTTTGTGATTTCTCTTTAATCTCTGTGCTACATTTTATTGAGCTCCTTGGCTGCTGTATAGTACCACCGTAAAAACAGCACTGGTAACTCAAATGCTGCTGCCAGCTTTTTCTGTGTATTTTTACCAATATCTAGCCTTAAGCTATTGAACTCAAGGACTACAACATGCCAGAACAAAGCACCTGGACATTTGTCAGCTGTGGCTTATTACCACTGTAACTTTGAGTGAGTAAACTGACATTTGTATACAAGAGGGTGAGGGAAGGGGAGGGGGGGACAATGTAACTTATTTACGATATTAGTTTCCTTATGCAGAGACTGTTTACAATTTTTTTTGTTTTTGTTTTTTACCCAAGTACTATCAAATATTTTGAAGCCCAGATTTAGCCATGGAATCTGTCTACTAACCTAATACATGAGATTTTGAAATTGTTTTAAAGACAGACAAAATTAAAATTGCAGACCTTCTCCAACCTCTTTCCAGAAGTTACATACATAAAATGGGGGGGAAGAGTTCTCACAAGGTTTGATATATCCTCCTCCACTTCTTCCATCCTAACTATAACACGTTTGTATTTTATTATCATTTTAAATCGAGGCAAGGAGATTTAGGGTTAAGGCACAGCCTCAAGTGGTACAACGCAGTTTGAAAAAAATGATCAAACCATACTATTTCAAACTACAAAAGAAACCCAGGTAAAGAACAGGACATCTTGCAGCGCAGATGGTAATGCTCTTTTGGATCATACTATAACAATAAGGGGGATGCTGTCAAGTAGTTCTATCGCAATCACAAAGAAATCTACTCTGATGGAAGATAACAAAGAAAACTTAACAATATGGGGAATAACTTCCATGCTTTTAACAAGTATGCAGAAAATCTATACCCTCTATTGCAACTTTGCATAGCCTTCCCTTATTTCCTCTTTGAGGTCTTTGTTTTGTAGAATCAGACTCTTTGTTTTAAATTGGTGTCCCTTGTTTCTGAAGCCACATCGAACTCAGAAGCCTGCAGCGTTGAAATAAGGGGATTATTCTGTGAAATGGAACTAGACTCGCATCTGATTTGGGAAATGGAGGGCAGCTGATTTGATTTAGGCTCTCCAGCTTCAAAAAGCAAGAGATGTACAACCTCCAAGCCTAATGCCTGTGCTCCCCCATCCGGAGGATCATTCAGGACTGTGAGGCAAAGGAGAAAAGTGAATGTATCCTATAGATAGGTGTGTGTGTGTATGCACAGAGGAAGTTAGGAAAAAGTACATGAAAGTTTCCTGTTAAACAGGAAGAGATGGAAATCTGAAGTGCTCCAGCAAAGGCCATGATAGAGGGGGGAGGCATCCTGATTCCCTGCTTAGGTTGTCACCTTGGAGCTTTTATTTAACGTAAAATAGCTCATTCTCCCCACAACTGGAGCATGAGCAGTGAAATGCTAGTGCAATATGCAGTCTGTGCATGACCATCGTTGGAGTGTCTATCAGTTAGGATCTCTGTGATTGTAGGCTGAGCAGCATTTAAAGCTATATTATGTCTTAAGGCAATAACGTAATGCTGAAAGGGGAGGGAAACCTGGACTTGAAAGACTGGGAATATTCATTCTGGATTTCCTGGTTTCTTTAAGTGAAAAATAACTAACTATTGTGTTAATGTAGCATGGAACATATCAATTTTATGTACACAGCAATATCCAGGCTTGAATCCCTGTAAAGTTTCACCATTTCCACACCACTGACACCAGAATTTCAAAGTTTACTTTAAATTGGATCTCTACTAGACAAAGTTACATCTTCCAGATAGTAATACTTGAGGCTGTAAATTGATGCTTTATAATTGAATGAAGCACACTAAATATTCTTCCAGTGACAAGAACAAGTTAATAAAATCTTATAGGAAGACTTCAGGGGCTGTAACAGTAGTCACTGAAGACTGTGGATACTGAGCCTTGTCATGAGACTGCAGTATTATAACTCTGACTTGTTACTGGGGCCAGGGAGTAAAGATCAGTCTCTTACCAGCCCTCCTATGTCACACTCTAACTATGTCACTGAAGTTCTACTGTACCTCATATCTATCTACTTCTGGTTTTGCTGTACTACATCCTTACTAATAATTAAAGTGGTTCCTAATGAAAGCTACAGAACTACTACTTTCTTCTAACTTTTCTTCAGAAACTGAAAGTGGAATGTACTCTGGAAAGGCTATAGTCTTTAGTATCAATATTCTTTTGCTTATATTAGGATTTGTCCATAAACACATCTGCCTTACTAATGTGTGTAGCCCTTTGTCTTCAGTGGAATTAGGTAAGCAAGTAAAGCAAGCAGGATTTGGTTCTTGGAGGGTTAAGTTGTTTGGTTTTTTTTTTTTAACATGCTTTTTTGTATCTTTAAGTGCAGCTGTCCTCTTAAAAAGAAATTATTACAAAGCCTCGTGGTGTCTTTTTTTAATATACATCTGTACCTCAACAGATCACATTTGATGCTGTCATTGACCAGTAAAGTGGTGGTGGTTTTTCTTCTAACTGCCCGTCCTGCAAATTGAACCTGGGATTTAAGAGTCAAACTGAGTTCTTTCCTTCCTGTTCATCACCAATCATAAAGGTTGGCAGGCCAGATTAGGCCTACGTTGACAACTCTGTTAAACCTCGTGAAGTTGCAGCTGGCTAGAACTGAGCAAATCACTTTCCCGATAAAGAGCAAGAAGCAGCCAAATCTGTAGCTCTTTCCTGGCTGTGTCTGATTCAATGCAGCTGACAAGAGTAAAAAGTAGTAAAACTCTGTTAGTCACGGGAAGCTGATAGGATGTAAAATTCATTGAAATACTAGTTATTGTGAAGTATTTGCTTAGCAATACTAACTCCTATGCTGGAAAAGGATGTGTCCTTTGGCCAAGTGGGTAGAGCCCAAGGGGAAACCAAACCCAGTTAATAAGCTGGGGGTGGAGGGTGAATGCCTCGGGAATAGGAGCAGGAAATAAGGTCCATACCTTTCTACATCAAGCTCTGTTTGAAGTCCACTTTAGACAGGTGATGCCTGTCCACTATCACAGCAGAGGTCTGAAGCCACTCATACACAGGCACCCAGGAAACATCCAGCACCTAGCCTGAAGGTAACGTAGCCAGTCAGCCACAACAGAAGCTTGTCACACATTTGTGGACAGGACTCATGTATTCTGTGTGGTGGCTTTTCTCCATGTCCCTCTGTCTTTATTGACTGAAGTGCTCTGAGATGTGTGTGGTTGGTTGGTGTTTCTCTCTCTTTAAAGACGTACTGTGACTAAAACCATTTGCTGGCTCCATTTTTTTTTCCTTGCCACGATGGTGGTAGGTGGAAGCAGCCTGAGATACCAGGTGACCAAATTCTCGAGCATGGATATTGCTTGCTATTGATGGCAACTTCTGTATGAAACAGTACTATAGTAGTGTCTGTGGGGTTTGTCACAAATTATTATTCAATAATAGTATTTCTATATAGCACTCTACAGGTTGAGGTCTGTACAAATGAACCCTGAACGTCTGTGAGGTAATTGGGGATTATTAGCCATATTTTAGCAATGACCGTGGGGGCAGGGGGAAGAGTTACAATAAAGATGACATTGTGTCCACATTCCTTGCTCAACCAGTAAGGAGAGACAGGGTTTGTTTTGTTGTCCCTCCATTCCCCCCACTCCCCTTAATTTCCCCCAGATGAGCAGGTCCCCTCCAGAGGGTGATCACACTAGCTGACAGGATTTTCTGGTGAACTCATTAGGCACATATATAGTTGTACCAGTATACATTCTACATAGATTCCAAAGCCTTAATTAAACATTTTACGCCCTTAAAAGAACACTGTTCCTTATACACCCCATATTACCAAGAGATCATAAAGAGCTTAATTCTTTTGTATAAGAATTTATACCTTCATCAATATAAATGCAAACCTGCACACATTCTCACACAGTGTTTATAGCAAGGATCCTAGTATACAACTGTTGGCTATAGGGAAGCTTGACAAATGGAACAGTTTCTCCCTTCTCTTGCCAGTCTCTCTGTTTGGCGGGGTGCGGGGAGAAACGGGGGCAGCTTGCTTCAAGCAGAGATGCATACACTATGACAAGCAGTGAGACAAAAGGAGATGTTGAAACAAGCTTATTGCAAGCACTAAATGCAGCTGTTTATAGTAATAAGCCATCCCTGTGTGTTCTGTTCAAATATGTATTGGAATTGCAACTGAGCCACAGATGTTCTGTTCATATATCTAGTATCAGGAGAATTTAGGTTACATTCAGAAAACTTTCCCCCTTCAACATTTTAAGAAGGGGAAGAAAAAATAACTAAAACTAAATTAGCCCAGTACCAAAGAGAACAGACTTCTCAACAAACCAGTATCATTCCAAGAAGCTGGTGTGGAGCAGAGCTCAGAGCCCTACTAATTTCAGTGGAATTGTAGAAGTATGAGGGTATAATCTGACGTCTGTGTTCTAGGGTAACAATGACATAGAACAATGCACCCATGAAACTTGCACAAGATGTCCTACCCTAGCTATGATTCCATGAACGACACAGAGTATAAAATACAAAACTCGAGGAAACATTGTCACTTAGCTCCAGGAGAAAATTAATATCAGAGCACTATTAGCAGGGTGGGGTGGCAACAATGTAAACATATCCGCACTTGCAAATGATCTGTGACTCTACAATTTTATTTCTCTTGCCAAAACCTGAGTAGTCATGGTATGATAGTATTTATGACTAACACTAAATGTGAGTCTGATCTTGCACTGGTTTCACTCGAGTAACCTCAGCAGCTTTTCTCTGGAAGTAAGTGAGGGCAGATCCAGCTCCTGTATATCTATGCGTTTTTATCAGTAGCATATAGACAGCCCAACTGAGATCATGGCCCTGTTGTGCTAGGTGCTGTGCAAACACAAGAGTGTCAAACATTGGCAATGCTAAAATGAAGAAAACTTCTTGGGAATGTGCTGCTGGTTGCTACTCAAAAGCAAGTCTCTCCTCACTGCATGGCATAAACTGCATGTGGAGATCTATAAAAGGACAACTGGATCTGTGCAACTCTTGCAGCTCTATAATGCATGTGAGATCCTGAAATTAGATGGGATTTTGTTCTTGTTGATGTATTTTGGTGTGTGTTTGTATTGGAGTTTATTATTGTGGGTGGATGGGGTGTATGTTTTCATGTATCTGTCTCGGATGTGCCCAGTGAGCTTTCTCAGCCTTTAGGTGAAAGAGGATGGCAGGTTAAATCTTTCTATAAAAAGAGTAAGAGATCTTTGTTTTTGTTGGATAATAGGTATTAAAAGTTTAGCTGAACAAACAATGTTGGAAATATTTATGAATAAAAATCACTTCACCTTTCATAGTCTAACTTTTTATCTATCATAATTGAGTTCTCCATATGTCCATAAAATCTTTTTGCATAACTGAGCCCTGGTCTACGCTAGGAGTTGAGGTCGAATTTAGCAGCATTAAATCGATTTAACCCTGCACCCGTCCACACGACGAAGCCCTTTTTTTCGACTTAAAGGGCTCTTAAAATCAATTTCCTTACTCCACCCCCAACAAGGGGATTAGCGCTGAAATCAGCCTTGCTGGGTCAAATTTGGGGTACTGTGGACACAATTAGACAGTATTGGCCTCCGTGAGCTATCCCAGAGTGCTCCATTGTGGCCGTTCTGGACAGCACACTCAACTCAGATGCACTGGCCAGGTAGACAGGAAAAGGCCCGCGAACTTTTGAATTTCAGTTTCCTGTTTGGCCAGTGTGGCAAGCTGCAGGCGACCAGGCAGAGCTCATCAGCAGAGGTGACCATGATGGAGTCCCAGAATCGCAAAAGAGCTCCAGCATGGACCGAACGGGAGGTACAGGATCTGATCGCTGTATGGGGAGAGGAATCCGTGCTATCAGAACTCCGTTCCAGTTTTTGAAATGCCAAAACATTTGTCAAAATCTCCCAGGGCATGAAGGACAGAGGCCATAACAGGGACCCGAAGCAGTGCCGGGTGAAACTTAAGGAGCTGAGGCAAGCCTACCAGAGAGGCGAACGGTCGCTCCGGGTCAGAGCCCCAAACATGCCACTTCTATGATGAGCTGCATGCCATTTTAGGGGGTTCAGCCACCACTACCCCAGCCATGTTGTTTGACTCCTTCAGTAGAGATGGAGGCAACACGGAAGCAGGTTTTGGGGACCAGGAAGATAGCTCGCAGCAAGCAAGTGGAGAAACCAGTTTTCCCGACAGCCAGGAACTGTTTCTCACCCTGGACCCAGTACCCCCCGAACCCACCCAAGGCTGCCTCCCGGACCCACCAGGCGGAGAAGGGATCTCTGGTGAGTCTATCTTTTAAAATACTATACATGGTTTAAAAGCAAGCATGTTTAGTGATTGATTTGCCGTGGCATTCATGGCTCTCCTGGATGTACTCCCAAAGCCTTTGCAAAAGGTTTCTGGGGAGGGCAGCCTTATTTCATCCACCATGGTAGGACACTCTACCACTCCAGGCCAGTAGCATGTACTCAGGAATTATTGTACAACAAAGCATTGCAGTGTATGTTTGCTGGCGTTCAAACAACATCCGTTCTTTATCTCTCTGTGTTATCCTCAGGAGAGTGAGATATCATTCGTGGTCACCTGGTTGAAATAGGGTGCTTTTCTTAAGGGGACATTCAAAGGTGCCCGTTCCTGCTGGGCTGTTTGCCTGTGGCTGAACAGAAATGTTCCCCGCTGTTAGCCACGGGGAGGCGCTAGCCACGCGCTGCAGGGAGGTAAAATGCAACCTTGGAACGAAAGCACACGTGCTATGTATGTAATGTTAACAGCAAGGTTTACCATGAAAGAGTGTACCCATTGTTCTATAAAATGTGTCTTTTTAAATACCACTGTCCCTTTTTTTTTTCTCCACCAGCTGCATGTGTTTCAAGGATCACAGGATCTTCTCCTTCCCAGAGGCTAGCGAAGATCAGAAGGCAAAAAAACACACTTCCGATGAAATGTTCTCTGAGCTCATGCTGTCCTCCCACACTGACAGAGAACAGACGAATGTGTGCAGGCAGACCATGTCAGCGTGCAGAAAAGCACAAAATGACCAGGAGGAGAGGTGACGGGCTGAAGAGAGGGCTGAAGCTGAAAGGTGGCGGCAGCGTGATGAGAGGAGGCAGGACTCAATGCTGAGGCTGCTGGAGGATCAAACTAATATGCTCCAGCGTATGGTTGAGCTGCAGGAAAGGCAGCAGGAGCACAAACCGCCGCTACAGCCCCTGTGTAACCAACCGCCCTCCTCCCCAAGTTCCATAGCCTCCACATCCAGACGCCCAAGAACGTGGAGGGGGGCCTCCAGCCAACCAGTCACTCCACCACAGAGGATTGCCCAAGCAACAGAAGGCTGGCATTCAATAAGTTTTTTAAAGTTGTAAACTTTTTAAAGTGCTGTGTGGCCTTGTGCTTCTCTCCTCCACCACCCCTCCTGGGCTACCTTGGTAGTTATCCCCCTATTTGTGTGACTGAATGAATAAAGAATGCATGAATGTGAAGCAACAATGACTTTATTGCCTCTGCAAGCGGTGATCGAAGGGAGGAGGGGAGAGTGGTTAGCTTACAGGGAAGTAGAGTGAACCAAGGGGCGGGGGGAGTTTCATCAAGGAGAAACAAACAGAACTTTCACACCATAGCCTGGCCAGTCATGAAACTGGTTTTCAAAGCTTCTCTGATGTGCACCATGCCCTCCTCTGCTCTTCTAACCACCCTGGTGTCTGGCTGTGCGTAACCAGCAGCCAGGCGATTTGCCTCAACCTCCCACCCCGCCATAAATGTCTCCCCCTTACTCTCACAGATATTGTGGAGAGCATAGCAAGCAGTAATAACAGTGGGAATATTGGTTTCGCTGAGGTCTAACCAAGTCAGTGGGTCCCCAAGGATAACTATAGGCATTCCAACATCCCCAATGGTTACTTTCTGGT
Source organism: Natator depressus (assembly GCF_965152275.1). NCBI lineage: Eukaryota > Metazoa > Chordata > Testudines > Cheloniidae > Natator > Natator depressus. The sequence continues at coordinate 55,125,808 of NC_134244.1, forward strand.
CTGGGAATAAAGTCCCTTCCTGCAGCTTTTGAAACAGACCAGAGTTCCTGAAGATGTGAGCGTCACGTACCTTTCCCGGCCATCCCATGTTGATGTTGCTGAAATGTCCCTTGTGATCCACCAGTGCTTGCAGCACTATTGAAAAGTACCCCTTGCGGCTTATGTACTCCCCGGCTTGGTGCTCCGGTGCCAAGATAGGGATATGGGTTCCATCTATGGCCCCACCACAGTTAGGGAATCCCATTGCAGCAAAGCCATCCACTATGACCTGCACATTTCCCAGGGTCACTACCCTTGATATCAGCAGATCTTTGATTGCGTGGGCTACTTGCATCACAGCAGCCCCCACAGTAGATTTGCCCACTCCAAATTGATTCCCGACTGACCAGTAGCTGTCGGGCGTTGCAAGCTTCCACAGGGCTATTGCCACTCGCTTCTCAACTGTGAAGGCTGCTCTCATCTTGGTATTCTTGCACTTCATGGCAGGGGAAAGCAAGTCACAAAGTTCCATGACAGTGCCCTTACACATGCAAAAGTTTCGCAGCCACTGGGAATTGTCCCAGACCCGCAACACTATGCGGTCCCACCAGTCTGTGCTTGTTTCCTGAGCCCAGAATCGGCGTTCCACCGCAGGAACCTGCCCCATTAGCACCATGATGCCCACATTGCCAGGACCCGTAGGGGCTTTGAGAGAAGTCTATGTCCATGTCCTCATCACTCTCGTCACCGTGCTGGCGTCGCCTACTCGCCCGGTTTCGCTTTGCCAGGTTGTGGTGCTGCATATACTGCTGGATAATGCGTGTGGTGTTTAATGTGCTCCTAATTGCCAAAGTGATCTGAGCGGGCTCCATGCTTGCTGTGGTGTGGTGTCTGCACAGAAAAAAGGCGAGGAACGATTGTCTGCCGTTGCCCTGACGGAGGGAAGGGCGACTGATGACATGGCTTACAGGGAATTAAAATCAACAAAGGGGGTGGCTTTGAGAGAAACTGAATGGCCCCCTCAAGGCTAGAACTCAAAACCTCAAGGATAGAACTCAAAACTGGGTTTAGCAGGCCGTTGATTTCATGGAAGGAGGGCGGAGAAAATGAATACAAAACAAATCTGGTCTATTTCTTGTTTTGAGCCACTTCATCTATCTTTATACATCTTGCTGGCAGCAGGCTGTGCAGTATGACCGCTAGCCATCGTCCTCTCCTGGGTGCTCGGCAGAAGACGGTGCAGTATGACTGCTGGCTGCTGATTAAAAGACCGTGCACTGCCGGTAGGACTCAATCGCCATGAGACAAAACTTAAAAGGGAAATGACTTGGCTGAGTCACTCCCATGTTTGCCCAGGCATCCCTGACCTCATCGAGGTCGGTTAAAAGAGCCCCCAGGACTACGTCGACGATGGCTACCAGTCATACTGCTGCCAAAAGGCAATAAACTGCTGCTGTGTAGCAATACAGTACCGCATCTGCCAGCACCCAGGAGACATACAGTGACGGTTGGCTGAGCGGGCTCCATGCTTGCCGTGGTATGGCGTCCGCACAGGTAACTCAAGAAAAAAGGCGCAAAACGATTGTCTGCCCTTGCTTTCACGGAAGGAGGGAGGGTAGGGGGGCCTGACGATATGTACCCAGAACCACCCGCAACAATGTTTTAGCCCCATCAGGCACTGGGATTTCTACCCAGAATTCAAAGGGGTGGCGGAGACTGCAGGAACTGTGGGATAGCTACCCACAGTGCAATGCTCTGGAAGTAGACGGTTGCCTCGGTACTGTGGACACACTCCGCTGACTACATGCACTTAGAGCATTTGTGTGGGGACACACACAATCGACTGTATAAAAACGCTTTCTACAAAACTGACTTCTATAAATTTGACTTAATTTCATAGTGTAGACAGACCCTAATTTTAAGACTTCAGGCCTTTATTCAAGAAAAAAGACTGCACATGTATGAGTTTTTTTGGGGGGGTTTGTGTGGTTTGGGAGGAGGAAAGTGGCATGGTTGTTTTTGTTGTGTGGGGGATTATTTGTTTTTTTCGTTTTCTGACGGATGTTTGCTTTGCAGTTCACTTTTAAAATCCAAGACCACGTTTGGTCAGGTGGTATTTTCCTCAGATAAATGCAACTTAACTTACATAGCATGGAGTATAGCACAGAACTGTAACATTTCTAGGCTTAATATTTCTGTAGTAACTAGCATAGTGTAGATCCAAAAGAAATGTGATGTATACATTTTTATTTAAAACATACTGTTAGCACCACTCTACTGACATGAATTATGTTTTTAGACCACTTGTATTAATCATTTTTATTTTTGCCATAATTTTAGTTACCAATGGTCAGAAGTATTACCTTTTTCTCCTTTATTTGGTGAAAAGGATCTATCACTTTAACCTCTCTTTATATTCCTTTCTTCCATATGTGTTCCCTGGCTCAAGATTTGAATAGTTCACTCTCCATACAAAATCAAAATAGAAAGATTTGACTTAATTCTGTCACCCTTTTTTTTTCCTGAGACGACAACTGCTAAGTGTGAAAATGTACAGATTCAGAAGTCCATCTCCTCTTGATTTGTTAAGTCTAAATACATTTTGGTAGGATGTCTGGGATGCCTTCTCATCTTAACAGGTTACCAAGAAAGGGTTTGGGGAGAAACACTTAGTACCTTGGTTTAAAGCTATGTTCTTTACCATCCTCTGCCTGTCAAAAGATTTCTCTGAAACTGGCTTTGGTTATCAAGATCTTTCCTTACCTATGACAAAATACAGGGAATTAGACTGTTTGGGATTTTTCTTTAGAAAGTCTCTCTATAGCTTCCAGGTAACAGTGTAATCTTAGATCAGTAATATATAATGTTAATGCCATCAGCTTTCTACATACATCATCTTATGGTCACATGCTTTTTTAGAGCAGCTAACTTTCATCAAGAGCTCTGTTAATCGCAGTAGGTAAAGAACAAATTAGTTTTCCTGGGAAATGCCATTAACACCTTACCTTTTGTGGCCACCAAGATGTCTGTAGGCCCAGGTAGCACAACAATGGCTAAATAACTGGTTTTAAGTTAAGTTATCTTTGTTTTAACTGATAACTGAATTTTAACACCTGAAAACCACAGTTGGACATAATAATGCTATGTTAAAGGTAGTAATAAAAGGCAGATTAAGAATTAGTGATACATCAAGTAGCTGCTGTGAAAGGTTAAATGTAGCTTTTCTCAAAGACCCATAATGGTTGGCTCTAGCAACCATGCCTGGATGGATCATAAGGGTTCTCTTGTTTGGGCTGGAGACTTGTAGAGATGCCAGTTCCAATGGACATTGTCTGACTAGCTGAACCTACTTTGAGTCATAAGAACAGTCATACTGGGTTAGACCAATGGTCCATCTAGCCCAGTATCCTGTCTTCTGACAGTGGGCAATGACAGGTGCTTCAGAGGCAATAAGTCTGTGTTCCAGAGCAGCTGGAGAAAAGTGGATGTGAGATCTAATGCCCAGGACCATCTGAAGTAGCCAATGCGGAGTACTGACGAGGACCATGTGACTTTTGGCTAAGAGAGGCTTCTCAGGTGAGAACAGATTGCAGGCAGAACAGTATCTACTGGAAGCAGGCCCAAGAGAGTAAGTGCATGTCTATTCTTGTTTTGAGTCTTTTTTGTATCCACATTCAGTGATCTGCAACAACTGTTGCACAAGCATTACATACCTAACACCAGGTTATCCTATGGTTCAGCTACAAGCACTGCCATCTTTCAAAATAACTGCTCCGCATTCTAGTCAGGCATCCCATTTTGCTCTGCCACTGTGCTGTATGCATTCTGGGAACTTTTTTTGTGCTGTGCATTGTGGGATTGGGGTCAAACTACATGATTTTTTTTTCCATCCCATCATCTGTCTTTTTTTTTTTTTTTTTTTAAAGCCAGCAGCATATGTAAGTGCTGTCAGGCACCAGGGAGGAAACATTGGTGAGTGAGGTGATCCTCACTATGATAACTCTAAACCAGCTGCTGCAAGCATATCTAAAACCATTCAGTGACTTCAGGACCAGGGTGGTAAAGGCACCTAAAAAGAATAAGGCTATCATCACTTTTCTTGGATGGCTGGAGATCTTTCTGGGCAAGCTTGTTCATCTTACAGATTGGGCTGAGCAGCCATTTGTAAGTATGTCCTATACATCTCTCCATTCCCTTCCACCAGCTGGATCTTCAGAGGTATTTCCATAGTTTCTATACTGAGGACCAGGTATTGACTGGAAACTTGTAGTTGTGTGAAATTTCTTTTGGTCCTCCTTTTCCCTGGTCACAGCCTGCCCCTCCTCATCTGCCTCAGTTAGGCTGTGTGAGCTCTCCCAGAGGCCCTGTTATTGTCTTTAACTTTCTCATAGCCCATCAGGAGTACCTCTGCTTTACTGCAGCACTGACTTGCATCACATTTGTGGCCCCCACCCTATACTACTTCTGATACAAAGCATAGGTCTAGAAGCAGATTACCATTCAGATGGGAGAGGAGTGTATGCAGGCCGCAGAAAGTAATGAAGTCCAGGGTCTCAGTTTGGGACTATACTGAAACATGAGACATGACTGTGCTACTGATTATTCAGCAGTCATATCACACAGTTATATGAACTCCCCATAAGCTAGAATTGCAAAGGACAGCACCTGGCTGCTCACCTGCATTTAAACAGTGAAGTGTCATCCTGTCAGGAGGACCCAGAAGGATATACAAGTAAACAGACAGGCAGACCCAGTTAGCCAGCAAAGCAGTGTGGGATACCAGTGGGAGGACTCCCTAACTGCATCTCCATCCCAAAACCTACCTGCTTTGTGGGTAAACTCATTCTGCATCTCTTAATCCACTTCCAAAGTGGGTTTAATAAGGCACTTTAAAACATTTTTGGGGTGTAAATTGGATGTTTGGCTGCATGGCTTTTGAATGTACGACATGCTAACGTGAAATAACTCGAGTTAACCCCAACAAACTTCAAGTGTAGATGAGCCCTAAGGGTCAGAGAAGAGCTGGACATAGCAGTGCCTGGACATAGCTGTGGTGGGGAAGATTCTATTGGTGAAGTGGCCTGTGGGAAGCCATACTACTGGGGGTTTTCTTTCCCTCTGCTCAGTGTAAACAGGACTCCTATACATATTCTAAACATAGATGTAGAGGAGGAAATATCTGGAGTATCTCATGGATTTACCTTCTAACAAGAAACTGACCCATTCCAAGCCCCCAGAATTGCTATCCTTTGGCAAAGGGACAATTACAAATGCAATACCTTTCATTCCAGCAAAAGCAATATTATGTCTTCAGAGACAATCCTGTCTAACACACACATGCTGTTATTACCAAGCAAATTACCTAGCTAATAAGTTAATCTTCTCATAAAAACCTAAAGAAGGTGAGCAGAGGCCATGAGGAAAAACAAGGTTCTGGTGGCCTCCTAATTAAAATAGCAAAATATTGTGATACGTTTTTGGAAGCTCTGCAGCTACATGGAGTCAAACCTAGGCCTTAGGACAAGAAGGCATGCCCATGGCAAAGAATGATGGAGATCAAGAAGACTTAAGTTGAAACTTCCAGCTGGACGGAGTTCATTACAGCTAACATTTTATTCTTCCCACTCTGTGGGATCAGGAAAACTCTGTCCTAAAGCTTTGAGTCACAACATACAGCACAGCCCATCTGCTTTCGTTAGTGCTGCCTCTGGAAACTGAACTTGAGACTTCGTCTCCAGAAACAAATTTCCTGGGTGGATTTATGACCAGGGTGTGCAGCACTCGTTGGATAAAGGAATATGAAGAACAGTTGAGCTTTGCCAGTAAATGGCTATTTTAAATTCTCAGCTGTAAGCGATCATATTAGCAGAACGATAGAAATGATGGGGAAGCCACATCTGTGCCCTGAATTATTCTGAATTCTTTAAGTTCCTACAAGAAGGAAAAATCTTTATCCCATGGTTTTCCTGGAGCAAATTATTTCCCTCCATATTAGATAATGAAGTTCAAGATGACCCAATATATGTCGTTACTGTAACCCTCACTTAAAACCTACTTGCTTACAAAATCAGGAGGAGTGTCACAGCACATTATTACTGAAAAATTGCTTACATTCTCATTTTTACCATATCATTATAAAATAAATCAACTGGACTATAAATATTATGCTTGCATTTCAGTGTATAGCATATAGAGCCGTACAAACAAGTCATTGTCTGGATGAAATTTTAATTTGTACTGACTTTGCCTAGTTTTATAAGAGGACACTAGCGAATATATAGATGAATTGATGTACCCCCTGGAAGATCTCTGCATACCCCCAGGGGTACACAAACCCCTGCTCTAGAGTAAGGAATTCATTGGTAATATTTTAACACTATAAGATGCTTAGGATGAGAGAAATACTCGTATAACCATCCATGGCGACACACATACAAAATCAGGATTAAAGTCTTTGGCTCCAAGGAGTCCAGCGCTCAGCAGTGAGCTGCATTACAGGTCAGGTCAGGCAACAGAGGTAGTGAGACACTAGAACAGGTCTACAGCATGACGTGTGTGCTATACAAGGCTCTGATCCTACAAAGACTTACATACATACTTATTTTACACATGAATTGTCCCCTTGACTTTAGCAGGACTATTCATGTGCCTAAAGCTAAGTATGTGTATACGTCTTTGCAGGGGTTTTATTGTTTTAATATTTCAATATTGACACTAAACTTGGGACTAGGTTTCCCTCTGAGGACGTGTGCATATCCCCCTTCCCCAATAAACAGTGTTTCATGTTCATATAATGCATCACAGCATATAGCTAGAAATCTTAAAATATCCATCTATGGATTTTAAGAGGAGATAGCAGCAAAGCAAAATTTAGTTAGGCAAGAAACCAAGATTCAGCAAGATCTTTGCTTAGCTTTGCTTTGCTTTGCTTTGCTTAATTTCTTATAGAACAGTACAAGCCGAACAAGATCTAGAATCTAGATCTAGCTGGAGCTGTCATTCCTGTAACTCTTCTTCAGGAGCTTATGCTTAGTTTTCATCTATGATCCAGCTAGGTGATTTTGAATAGCCAAGAGATGTACATTTTGCTTTTATAAACTAACGTTGCTGGGTACAGAATTGACGCTCCACTGTTTTCTTGGAAAGTTCCCCTTCTAGCCCTCATGTGCCTGGCAGAGCCAAGACCATCTCTTCCCCCTGCCACTAGCAATCTGTTAAACCATATGTACTGGCACCGGTATGTTTTATACTTCAAAGAGAGACCCCAATTACTAAAGTTTTATTCAATTTTTTTTTTGCAAATCACTGAAAATTATTGTTCATAAAGATCAGCATCTCATGCTCGTTAGAAAAAATACTCTTTCATGTTAGCTATGCACTTAGTCCTCAGTTCAGATTATATCAGCCTAATTTCTTTAAAGATGTACAATACATATCGAAATGTAATTGTCAAGATTCTAGTTTTCCATCTCTCTTCTGTGACTATAACTGAGGAACAACAGCTTATGCATCTGTATTTCTGTATTCTCTAGGGAAGTAGTTCTCAACCTTTCCAGACTACTGTACCCCTTTCAGGAGTCTGATTTGTCTTGTGTATCCCAGTTCTTGCTTTCTGCATATGGTGTCCTTCAAATTACTCTTTGTTCCTCTTTATCTATGGGCATGTTGTACATAAGTTTGGGGGTTTGTTCGTTTTTTATAAAACTATTTGAATAAGCTTTGGAAATTTAGTCTTTTAAACTCTTCCATTACTAAAGCACATACTATCCAGAAAGATTAAGCAGGGAAGTTCAAATGTCTGATAGAAACTGAATCTACAAACATTCTTCAACTGGGGGTTTCTGTGGCTGTTTTGAGGGGGTGGGGGGTTAATATACAGATGCCCCAGAATGGCTCTCTTAACATACAGCAGTTTACTTTCACTGCTTAAAAGCTTCTGAAAGCTTGCAATAACACAGCAAATAATAGAGAGACAAGGTGGGTGAGGTAATATCTTTTATTAGACCAACTTCTGTTGGTGAGACAGACAACCTTTCAGCTGTGTAAGATTGTCTCTCTCACCAATGGAAGTTGATCCAAGAAAAAGTATTACCTCACCCACTCCGTCTCTGTAATACCCTGGGACCACCACAGCTCCAACCACACTGCATATGTAGCAAATAAAAACTGCATTGCAACAGCTCACCTCTGTACACTAAAGCAGGGGTGTCAAAGCTGCTTGGATTTTAAGTGCCTGAGACAGTCTAGAAAAGCTTCTGAAAAATATCCTTAATCTGGTGTAAAGGGTTGTTTGATCTTTTGTAACCTGAAAGTTAAAGAAGCCCATATACGTCTACAAGAGGCTCTTGCACAAATACGCTTAATGAACTATCAATTATTAAAAATTAAAAACTCCCACACATCTTGGCATTTGAATACAAGGCTGGTATTTTCAAGAGACCAGATGCCCAAATTCCATTGCATTTTAGTGTGATTTGGAATGCCTAACTCCCTTAGGCTTTTTTGAAAGACCCAGCCCAAAGTGATGTTCCCAACTGGCAGTTCAAATATAAAGGTATATTTGACTTTTGTATGCTAGACTAATGCAAGCTATCACTGTAATCGCACAAAAAGCTGTAACTTTTTATATTGGATCTGAATCATGCAGTCATTGTTATAGCTAAATAACTCTATCTTCTAATGGCTATTTCATCTTCTTATGTCCTACCTTGATTTTCTTTCTCTTCCACAGACATTAAAGAGAGAACTAGCATGGGCCAAATACTGCCATTCCCATACCCATATTGCAAATCCCAAGAAAGTGGGCTTTGCAAAGGAGATCTAAGATGGGCTTGGGGTCCATCCCCTTCCAGTTACAGTGGAAAAGACACCACTTCAACTCATAGACTGTATTTAAATTAGTGGATTTGCATGTTTGTGGATCTACCTGCTCTTCCTGTAACTAAACGTCAAGGCTGCCAGAGCCATGCATGATATTTACGTTGGGGAATTCCCCTGTACAGTAGAGCAGTGGGAGGGGGGGACTTACTGTTTCCACTGAGAGGATAGGGACCAGCACTTGTTCCTTTGTCTTGGTTCTCCTTGTACCTGAAAATTCAGGATTTATGTCTTCCTCCACATGTACTATATTCTCCTATCAAGCACTTCCTGAAAGTAGAGTTCTTTAAATTCCTACATGCTACCCTATGCATAAGCATATTACATGCTGCTCTATTCCCTACTGTGCCAGTAAGAACTGCAGCAGGACCGGCTCTAGGCACCCGCAAAGCAAGCACGTGCTTGGGGTGGCACATTTCCAGGGGCGGCATTCCGGCCATCCTTTTTTTTCTCCCCTGGCCCCGCTTAGTCAACCAGTGGGCCCCTGCGTGGGGTGGGGCGGCAGGCTCAGTGCCCTGGCCCCCCGCTGACGGGGGAGCGGGGTGATGCAGTTCCTCCCCCCCCACCACCACCACATGTCACAAGCGGCGGAGGAGCCGGAGCCAAGCAGAGCCCGGGATCGGGGCAGGACCCGCGGCCAATAAGGGACCCACTGCCCTGGGCAGCTCAGTGCTGGGCTGGAGCCCCTGGTCCGCCCCCCTCCCTGCGGCTGACCCGCCCCCCAGCCGCTCTGTCGGTTACTGTTCCCTCTGCGGGGGTGGGGCCGGGTCTGAGATCAGGCTGGGGGCCCGCGGGCAGGCTGTACAGCCCCGAGCACCTCACTCCAAACACTGCTATAGCATTACGCATTCTTTTAACATTACCAGTATCAGTGGCTTCTGGTGAGTGCAGTTTCTCAAAACTGAAATTAACAAAAAATTATTTTAGCTCCACCATGTCTTAAAATCATTTGTCAGGACTTGCATTAATTTCAAGTGAAAGTACCGTTGCAAAAAATTTAGATTTCACTAAATTATTAAGACTACACAAGTATAAAAACCAGAAAAATTCAGTTCATATAAATTCTTTTAATTTATGAGAAACTGGGTGCACCGGAAGACACTAACATTTTTCATTGCAGTCTATAGTTGAACCCAAGTTGTTTGTAATTGTGATTTTGTTAAAATTAAATGAATACACTAGTAGGAAATTTGTTTTATTTCACAAAGTACAAATTCTCTGTTTTCATTTTTTTTAAATTTGCAATTTTTTTTGTTTTGTTTTGACTGTTTAAAAGTGCAAACGTGTAAAAGCCCCCCAAAAGGGGGGGGCTCCCAAAAATTTTTTTTGCTTGGGGTGGCAAGAAACCTGGAGCCAGCCCTGACCGCAGGCAGTCTTCGTGGCATGTAAACTGCTGCAGTCCCCAGCATTGACGCTGATGCCCAGGACAGACTTGGTTTCCCTCCATCTTATAAGGTGAGAATTGCTGGAAGCGAGTAGGCTCCACTTTTTTTTCTTATCATCCCTCCTTTATCTGCATTAAATGAATAAAGCTCAATTTAACCCCATTTCCCCCACCCAATGTCCCCTTCTGCAAGAGGGCAGGGGGCTGGCGTAAAAGAGGTGGAGGGAGAGGGAAAACTTTGAATAGGCTCAGAGTAGGGAGACCATATAGCAAGTGTAAAAAATCAGGACACGGGTGAGGGGTAAAAGGGGCCTGTATAAGAAAAAGCCCCCAAAATCGGGACTGTCCTTATAAAATCGGGACATCTGGTCACCCTAGCTCACGGGAGTGAATAAGAGGACTGGCTTTTTCCCACTATCCCCTCCTCAAATGCCTTTTAAGGAATCAGGATTTCACTCTTGCACATACTTTCTTTCAAGGGGTCGATGGGTGCAAGTGTCTGTTTTAGGATGAAGTCCAAATCAGTCCACAATTAATTACTGTTTGTGATAATTTATTTGAAGAGCAGTACTCATAAGTACAAAGAATGAACCTAAAACTCTGTTTAGATCCTGTAGTATATAATGTAAATGGCAGACACAGCACACAGATATCTCTCTGTATTTGCATATAGCAGAACCCCATCACTGAAGAGCGGTTGCATTCTTCTGAACCAGCCATTCATTTGAGACAATTGAGTTGACAAGCATTCTTTTAAACAATCAAGTGGAACCAAATTAAAGCTACATGTTGTGTGTCTGTCATATAGCATCAGGGCTATAGATGGTTCTGAGTTACAAAACTCTGATCCAGAGCTGGAATTAAAACAATTCAAAGTTAAGGGGCTTTCAGATGAGGAGGCTCTGCATGGGGCCCATTTCTAATAGCAGTATATATGCTAAATCAGGCTATACTAGTAATTCCCTGCACTCCCTCTATTTCCACTCCTCTGATGCATTCACTGTTTACTCCTGAAGGAATCCTGTGCCTAAAAATTCTGCACGCTATTTTAAAATTCTGCAAATTTTTATTTGTCAAATGTGGAGACTCCAGCATGGCAGTGGGGAGCACAGGCCACTGGCTGCATGGAGGTGGGAGATCACCCTGCACTGCCCTCTGTCCCCCAGGACACTGACTTGGTGGTGAAGCTGTACCCATGCCTGACACACTGCAAGGGCCGGGGTTGCCCTAGAAAAATCCTGGAGCCCTGCTTCTCTATGCCAGGCGCACCAGGTGTGGGCAGGCAGGCTCAGCCCAGCAGGATCCAAGTGTGGAGGGGCTTAGTGGGGGGGGCAATCTGGATGCGCAGGGGCTTGTTGGGGAGGGGTTATGAGTGCAGGGGCAACAGGATGCTGCAGGGGGGTCCAAGTGAAGGTGGTTGAAGCTCAGTAGAGGGGGCTGGGTGGATGGGAAATCAGGAAAGAGAATATGCGGGGGAGGGGGAGCGAGGAGAAATACAACATGGGAGTGAGTAAGAGGTGGGAAACAGGGAATTGGAAGTAAAGTGGAGAACAAGTGGCAGAAGAACGGATGAGGTTAGTCAGCTATAAAAGCAGTGAGATTGAAATTAAATTAAGGAATAAATCAGAAAAAAAAGGTGCAACATTCTAAACTAGCAAATTTTAATTATTTCTCTGGCAGATGTTCCACAATTTTGTGCAAGAGGGTGGGGAGGGAGTGGAGAGTATTAATGGGGAAAGGTTCTGCGAGTGCTTGTTAACCAGCTGGCAGAAGGGTTATGCTAGTGTAACAGCAGCAATAAGGGCCAGGTTCCATATATCTAGAGTCCCTCTTGACAAATAACTAAACTGGGTTGAGTCTTAACCCAGAAATCAGGAAAATTAAATGTTCTTTCCCAGTGTGGCTTTAACAGGCAGATCTTCCCTACCCGCAGCAGCACTCTGACTATGTACAAATGAGGAAATCTGTATGGGAGGAGGAGATAGTCAAACTTGGAAAAACCCAACAACAGAATATATAAACCATTTATAAAATATTCCCCCCCCCACCTCCCCTTCAGTAACTTGGCAGTAGTCCGACTCCCTTTCTGAATTCCAGTGAAGACACTGACTGGTGGTAGTCCCTTGGATGCATCTTAATTAAGGTGCTAAGTACACAGGGCCTCACAAGAGTCCACTGCTCCTGTCCTCTGGGATGGCTCTTTCAGTGAAGCCCTCATGGGAGAGGAACCAAGACCACTCAGTACCTCTGAGCAGACTCTTGCTGCTCAGAAATGAGCTCTCTGCTAACCAGTGCTCTGCGGGTGTCACTACCCATCCACACAAAATTTAAGTTCATGTATAATTGTGACCTCCCAAGTAGATGAATTGTGGGTAGGTAGCCTATGTAAATGAAGCTCTATTCCCTTTTCACCCAATAGAGGGTAGAGAGAGCAATTTACCTTGTGGGGTTTTTGGCCATAGGGCTCACACTAGCTGGCTGACTATGGATTTTGTAGTTTAATAATTGCAGCTTGGAGCCCCCAGCTTGTTTGGAGAATTGTCCCTTGGAATAAAATATTATGCATTGAACCCAGTACTGTCTTCTGGCCTCCTTTCCTTATTCTGAAAAGGAGATGAATGAGGAGCCCAACTAATCTCCAATTTTCCCCATCCCTCTTATAGATATAAAATGGTGCACTTAAGTTGGGGAGAGAGGACAAAGAATCATCTTGTGGCTCATTCCAACAATCCAAAAATCTGTTCTCTGCAAAATGATGTGATCAGGATTAATCAGCATCAATGGAGTTGGGGAGAGGGGGAGGGGAGAGTAACTAGAACCTTTGGTAAAATTGTTGTGCAAGCTCCCCCTAAAATTTTTAAGGTCAATCCATGACACCTTCACAAACAAGAATGTTCCCCTCAGCTCATAAGAAATCACTGAACTCTTCTTTTCTGTCAAGATGGGGAGAAAAAAGAAGTATTTTTGAAAGATTCCAGGCTGGTCTACACTGAAAACCTACATTGCAGTAGCCACGCCCCTGAGAAACATCACTATTCCCACCTTATTCCCACTGTAGACCATGCTAGGTTGACGGAAGAATTCTTCCGCTGACCTAGCTGCTGACTCTCAGGGAGGTGGATAACTACAGTGACAGGAGAACCCCTCCCATCACTGTAGTAAGTGTCTACACTGAAGCACTACAGCAGCGCCATGGTAGTGTTTTATGTGTAGACATACCCTTAGTGTGTCACCTTGAATAAGCTCAGCCAAAAGGCTCCTACTTTGTCTTGTTTAGGCTCATTGACTGCTTTGTAGAACACTGATGCCCCTAATCTGTCTCTTATAGACAAGCACACAGAAGAATCCTTTTTCCCGTCTAAAAAAGGAGCTGACACATTCTTAGGATTGTTTATCTTCACTGAAGGGAGATAACCTTGAAAAGAGAAGGTAAAACATGAAGACATAGTATACAAGATATTTCTATACACCAGGGGTGGGGATCAGTTGGGCCCCCATTTGCCTCCTTTTTGGATTGAGGAAAGGAGGCCACAAAATGGTACTGGGGACAAGGTGTAACTGCCAATGCTTCCAACATAAAACCTTTAGACAGACTTTATATCCAAAATGTTTTTCTTATTGCTATTAATATAGTCAGTTTATGATCATGTCAATTTTTAATTCAGTAAAATAAAAATCCTGTAAACAAGCATAATACTTTGAAATCTGAAATATTATGAATGTCAAATATTTAGGAATGGGAGAATCTCTAGAAGGTTCTAAATTTTATGTAAGCTTTTAAATATGCTCTTCAACCTGCCTTCTCTCTTTGGCCTCAGGCCTATTGTACCCAAGGAACGATGATCTCTTAGTATGAAACACCATTCTGTTGTCTTAGTTATTCACTGAAGGATTAAGCAATAAGATATTGCACTGTGGAAGTTCCTTCAGGTATAGAAAAATGGCTCCATCTCCTGCATTCTTTGATTCTCCTGCCCTCTTTCAATTGGGAACCTGTTCATCAGAGATATTGTAGAACTATTTGCTATTTCACCAGTACAGAAGTCTTTTATTATCTTGCATCGTTCTTATTCCTGTCATACAGAGACTGCACAATTTCATTATTTTAAGTTAAAGATACTGATGTTATGTGCCCGAAGTGTCCATTTATAAATAGCCCAGACAATAAGAAAACTCCTCTTTTCATGAATAGATTAAGTTGCTAATCCCCTCGTCTGCAATTTCTACAGAAGTGTTTTCAGGCTGGTACAGCCCTCTCTTTTTGCAAAGACTGTCATCAACAAAATGGGGAAATAATTTGGAACAACTGAGAGAATGCAGGAATAATTGTTCAACAACAGACTGTAAATCATGCAAAATCTTGTAACTTGGCTCTTATTCACAAGAGCTAACTAGTGATTGGACATTTTTTTTCAACTGCTTATTACACTGAGTAGGACTTATATGAATAACACTAAGTGACTTGCTTGAGTAAATATTACTCACTGTGAAGTAATGGTTGCAGAACTGGCCCCATTATATGTAATCAATAATTCCTGATACAGTGTGCCAGACAACGTACTATGTCAGGTAGTCAGAAGAACCTTGGATCTTGCTGGATCTTGGCAGTTCCGCTAGATTTCCCAGAAAGAGGAATCCCAGGTTTCTTCAGCACCCATCTTGAAGGTGAAGTGAAGGACCCTCAGTGCAGCTGATAATGAGTATATTAAATAACAAATGCACACCTTGGTGTTCTCACTAGTAAAACATGCAATAAAAACTAAACTTGGAACCTAATAACCTACACTGGATTTTGGCAAGAATAATGATGCAAACTAACATGCCTACTCTTGCAAAAGATTGCAAATAGCCATTTATAGTCAGAACTTTGATCTTGCATCCAAAAAAGACATTTCCAGTGGCAAAGTACTCTCTCTTAAAAACATGCTGGGGCATTGCTGTAGGACAGGCTCAGAGTATGTCATGGGATGCCACTGAATTACCAGTGCTTCTTTCTGCAGCAGGATTCTCCTGGGAATTCTCCCAAAACTTACTTAAATTTAATAAACTAAGAACTAACAGGAAAACGGCTCAAGGCTGTATGGCTACTGCCACTAACTAGTGTCAAGTCAAGCAAGCTCCTCTGCTGAATAGCTACTGTGACGACCTTTTGCTGCAAGGAAAAAGACCTCAATAGTGATGAGAGGCAGTGTGGTCTAGTGGAGTGAGAGGAAAGGCTTAATCCGAGCTCTGTCACTGACTCCTTCTGTGGCCTTTGTCAAGTCATGCAGACCAAAGTTTTCAGACTTGGATTACTAAATCTAGGGGTGTTGATTGTCCCAAGCTCCCAGTGTGGGAGCTGCAGATTCTCAGCTGCATTCTCTGAAAATCATTTAGGCCCCTACAAGTGGATTTTTTAGGTGGCTAGTTTTATACATGTACGCTTGAAAAGTTTGGCTTGAACCTCTTTGCCTCAGTTCCCACATCTATACAATGGAATAGTATGAAACAGGATTTACTTGGCATTTTAATAAGCATTAAAACGATTTACCTAACACTTGCCCCAATGAATACACCACACTACAGTGGCTGAGACCTAGAAACCAAACTTCTTTGAATGTGTCCCCTGCATAACTTTACTAAATGTTGGCAGCTAAGTACAGACCCCAACAAAAAACGCTTGAGTGGATAAGGGGTTCGGTGGGGGGAAGAGTGAAGGGAGGAAAAGGAGTGGTGGAACCATGGGTGGAGGGGGAATAGAAAAAAAAAGAGGAAAAGGTAGAGGAAAGACAATGACCCAGAAGGGGATAGATAAGTGTGAGTTACAAATGTAAGGGGACTGTTGCCCCCTTACTAACATTCAGTGGGGGTGTTTTAGTTGCTAGCTCCAGTACTCAAAGGGGAAGGGTTGATGGGGAATCAGGACCCTATGACTGACAGTCCCCAGGAATAATGGGGAGAGGTCAATGCTCCAGGTCAGCCTGAATGACAGGGTGGGCAGGCTAATCAGGGAGTCAGGAGGCCAGGGAGGTCCCGTCCTCCGTGTGAGCTGGAATTGCCTGGGTCAGACAGAGTGGGGCCAAGCTAAGGAGAAAGCAGGGGCCCAAGCTGAGCTGGGGAGCAGAGCTGTGCCTGATCCAGAGGGACCAGAAGAGCAGACCCTGTCCTGGGAGCTGAGCTGCAGCCCCAAAGCCAGAGGCACAGCCCAGTGAGAGCAGACTTGCCCTGGGAGGAGAGCTGCAGCAACCAGAGCCAGAGGGGCCAGAAAAGCAGCCCACGAAGCAGGTCAGTGCTGGGAGCAGAGTCACAGAAGCAGCCTGCAGAGCAGACCTGTCCTGGGAGCAGAGCTGCAGCACCCAGAGTCAGAGGGGCCAGAGAAACAGCCCAGGGAGCTAGAGGCAGGGCAGAGCGGAGCTGGAGCTGAGGCTGGAGCAGTCTGGAGCCGGGTGTCGGGAGCAGCTGGGGAGAGCGAGGGGGGACCCTGGGCAGTGGGCCCAAAACAGGGAGACGCCTCAGCCAGGAGGCTCTGCAGGCCAGGCTCGAAGGGGGATTGGTAACCCCGACAGGGCGGGGGCAACGCTGGGAAGAAGGGCCCTGCCACCTAGAGCCTGTGGCCACCACCAGAGCAAGTGTCCAACCCACAGCATCCCTGCAGCACAGCCAGGGCCTGAGAAGAAGGCCTGGGACTTACAAGGAACAGAGTGTGAACTGCCCTGACATTCCAGAGACGCTGTTTGTGATGTTCCCTGCCACAGAAGTGGGTTGATGTGTTTCCTTTAACCTTTCCCATTTCCCCTTATTCTTTTTAAAATTAATTGTTGATTAAATAACTTGCATTTGCTTAAAATTGTATGTAATGGTCAGTGGGTCAGAGAAGTGCCCAGTGCAGAGAGAGTACCCCGGAGTGGGGACACCCTAGCCCCTGTCCTGGGTGACAGTAGCAGGGTTGGGGGTCGAGCCCCCCAGGAATCCTGGGCCCAGCCTTGTTGGGGTTACGAGGACTCTGCCAGACAGGAGAGTGGAAGGGAGTCCTCAAGGGCAGGGAGGCCACTGGGTAAAGGAAGTGGGAGCGAGGACTCGGATCCTTTTGCTAGCCCACTCCACCGGGGTAGTGCAGAAGCCAGGAAAGTTCCCCACAATAGCAGGACTGTTCCCCCGCTTACACAAAGAACATTGTAGTGGAGTCAATAGAAAAAGACCAACTTAGAGCTAATGGGGGGCGTGTGAAGTTAGGGTGACCAGACAGCAAGTGTGAAAAATTGGTGGGGGGTAATAAGAGCCTATATAAGAAAAAGACCCCAAAATTGGGACTGCCCCTATAAAATCGGGACATCTGCTCACCCTAGGAAGAGTGGTGAGGAACAAGGAGAATGGGGTGAATGTAAAAAGATAAAAATATGAGATGGGGGAGAAGCTGTTACTCTTCAAGGAAACGATAGGAAATAGGAGGGAGGGTGAAGGAAGAAACATGGAAACAGAAGAACATTTTAATATAATTTTGGGCATCTATCACTATCGTACCTAAGCACTATAGCAAGAAAGGTAACAGTACAGTGGAAGAACTCTGAAAACCACATGGAAATTTACAAAATGCAAAGATCTTGGGTTTTATTCACTGGAATGTTTATGTATACATTTGGTTATTTCATTCAGAGGTAAAGTCAGTTTGGTAGAAACTTGCAGGGTTGTGTGCTGATATTCGGCTAAACAGCCCATTAAAGTTAATGAGAGTCAAACAACTAAATCTCTTTGTACTAAAATATTGAACGCCTACCCCTGAAAGTCTAACTGCTGTCACAGATCTACTTAAAATTTTTCCCCTGCTCATATGATTAATCCACTGGTTTAAACTAATTTGGTATTCTAAAAGAGCAGTTTGCATAGAATAATTGCTCAGTATTCTTGCCTCTGTGCATGCAGGTATATCACCCTTTTCTGTAGTCAAAAATGCTGTGTCATTTTTAAAAAACTGCAAGGTCAAACTCCGGGGGGTTCTCATCTCTTGTAGTGTTAGCCATTATAAAGCAAAAGCAGATTGCCAGTTTCTTGATACATTAATTTTCTTTACTGTTGTGGTCTTAAGGCCTGTCCTTGTGATTTTTTTTTTTAAACACAAAAAAATTCCTGTTGTGTTCTTGCTATTCATTCCTTGTGCCAGGGGAAATAAAATGCCACAGGCATGTTTCCCATCAGTATATCCTTACCTGGGGGATGCACCCTGGGTGACTAATTGCAGGCCTCTTTCAAGTAGTGCAGTTCTACATTAATTACAACAACGCTTGCTTTCAAATAAAAGAGCTACTGGATACTTTTGTTGTTTTTTATTACACATTAAAATAGTTTGGCTGGATCAGATTAAGCCTGCAATCTTTAGCTTTCATAAAAACAGAATTCTCTTCACAGGTATTTCTTCAGACAAGTCACTGAAACTGAAGAATTTTACAGGTAACCTTCAGAATAATGTAAACAGATGGCTTCCAGTACTAGAGTATTGGGCTACATGGTGCTATGCTGGACCAGCTTCTATGCCTTTTTTTAATTTGTGGATTAACGTCTGCACTGTCCTATCTTAATAGAGACCACTCCAAACTTTTCTTCTCTCTTTTCAGTGGATCTGTATCAGGACCAGGAATGGAATGTTTTTGTGTTTTTGTCCTCTCTGGGTTGGGGTTTTATTGGAGGGTTCTGAGTTTAACTCAAACTGATACTTGCTTGGAAAAACTCTAGCTGAAGTGTTTCCATTGCAACTCAACATTTCCAAGGCTATCTTCATAAGTAAAAAGGCTAGAAACTTTTTTAAATGAAAATTGAGATTCTGATTCATGTTTCTAGATCCCCTAATTTAGGAGGGGAAAGCTAGTTCTCTTTGCAATTTCTTTGTCCAACTAAATAGAATTCAACACAAGCTGCTAAGTAAAAGTAAAATTGGCTGATTGGACTGAAAAGTGTTTAAGGGCTAGAAAAGCATGTGCTTTGCTTCAGTATAGTGAATAGTTCCATGAGACTGCTCAAATTAAGCACATATGTAAGAGTTTTCAGGATTGGGACCTAACTCTCTCAGTAGGTATATGTGTATAAAAAATTTAAAAACATAATCTTAAATATCTTCCACTACCGTCTAATTTAGGATATTCAAATCAGACACTAAAATAAAGGAAAGAGGGAGAGTCAGCTGTGTTCCTCACTTACTTAATTGTATATACTAAATCTCTAGGAGATCTAGGACATCCTTGTAATCTTTGCCTTACACATTATTAATATACCCCAAAACGATTCTTGCATATTTTTGTATCATAAATACAAAATCATGCAAAGGAAGCAATCATACAAGTACTGATCCAAAGCCCACTAATGTTCCTAGAAAGACTCCAGTTGACGTCAGCTGGCATGTAGCTTGGTCTTTAGGCCTTCCTGCATTGGGGAACATCTCTTCTACAGTTTGCCTGCCAACAAAGTAAATGTAACCATAGCAAAATGTACCAAATCCTTTATCACCCTGCATTAATAGTATGTGTTTGCACCATTTATCAGAGTAGACGGTTTGTGCACTGATTTATATAAAAACAAATGGCAGCTGATTAACAGAAAAGAACTGCACTGTCACTTCCTGTGTGAGAATGTTTTTTCCATTGATCTTCAGTTGATGATTATGGTGGTACAAATTGTATCATGAAAGCAATCTGAAACCATATTAGGGGCTTCTGTAAAAAGACTATAAAATATGACCTAGAACAGCCAGACTTTAGCTTCCAACCATGTCTCTCCTAAAATGAGATCATAACTGCATATCATGAGAATAATTAAGACGATTAGCCCTTAAGAATGGTTTTGTAATGAGGGAAGTATAATTGGGTTCAGTTAACTGAACAAATCCAATTTAATTAAAAAATCAGTTGCGTCCGTTTTGAAGAAAAGAAAATGCCTGTATTTCAAATAAAATAACAAAACCCAGATTTGTCTATGTTTACTGAGTTGCTTTTAGTATTTATTGCTAAGGAAGCAAAATATACATCCTGTACACATAGGATACCTAACATGCATAGCTGGAAGTGATCCCACTAATCCTATTTTGTAAAGTGCACAGCTTGTTCAACAGACGCACAAAGAATATTGTTAGCGTAGCTGAGCTAATTAACCTGTAATTAGCTTGGTTTTCAATAGTCGAGGTATAAAAGCTAGGAAAAATGTAACTCCCTTGGCTTTTAAAGACTCAACATATTTCCCTCCAATGCAGAAGACAAGTTATTTGGTCCAATACATAAAGTCATTCACCACAAGGATGTAATACCTATAAAATTTAGATTTTGCTATGACAGGGATTAGTTTACACAGTGTATAACAAGGAACGCTGCACCTCACCTACACACCTTGCCAATGGCTTGTACTGAGGACTTATAGCACAGGAGCCGCAAAACAGCCGCTGGAATTCACAAAGGTAGAAATGTTACAGAGGAAAACTTTGGTGGCATTCTTGGTCTCAAGAATGTTCCATTTTACAAGCTGGTACTAAGCAAATGTTGTCACCTGTACTCTATTCAACTTAGTCTCCATCCTAATGGCCACTATCACCCTATAACTGAGAGAAGTTGGTGCCTCCCAATATGACAGCTAAATGGTTGTGGAGATTGCAATCGTAGTGAATTACACCGGGTTGCATGTTTCAGAGTAACAGCCGTGTTAGTCTGTATTTGCAAAAAGAAAAGGAGGACTTGTGGCACCTTAGAGACGAACCAATTTATTTGAGCATAAGCTTTCGTGAGCTACAGCTCACTTCATCGGACTGGGTTGCATGAAACTAGATTACTAAGTAAATGGTCTGTGATCTGTGTGTTTGTTTGCTTCTCCTTGTACCCCAAATGGTATCGAATCAACTTCTGTGGCACTTCTGAAGGTGAAAGATGGCAGTCTCATCTGTATGCTTGACCTATACACAGGCTTGTGTATTAATCTTTCTCCTCCTTATTTGAGGACAGAGTTCAGATTTCTCCTAGATAGCTAATAGGTATATAATGGGAACTAACAATTTTCCTTCTACTACAACTGCTGAGCAAACAGTTAGCAGTTGGACAATGAAATGATGACGGATGAGGCATAATAAACGTCAACAGAATTCTTAACTAAGTCCAGTTGCAGAGCCAGACTTTGTCCTTGCACCCACCCATTGTGATAATGTAAAATAATTGGACAGGGTAACTGTAACTGAGGGTGGAATTTGATCCGTGGTTATTAGTGCAGGAACCACAGGGAACTCAGCTTGATTTTTTTCACACTTTCAGGTTGAATTTGTGCCACTATCAGAAAGGGGGGGGGGGATATTTTCATTTGCAAACTGAGACAAAAACATGGAAACCCCAGAGGCCATTTTTAGAGGATCATGTTCCAGACTAGACCTCCATTTTTACAATTACTATGGACTTGCTAGGAATATATACTATAGGAACCAATCCTTTAGTAGTGGGAACCAGACTAGATGACCATCTAATACATTTCTTTCAACTCTATTATTATTATAATTTATTATATTTATTTTATTAATTCAGTAAATTTGCAAGTCCTGCTGAGCAACAAGATGCAATCTCCTCTTTGTAGCTTATGTAAGCTGGGTGTTGAAATTTCAAATTTGACTGAGATAGTATGCAACCCAGTTAGTAAATTACACAGTAGCTAAAACTGAAGTACTTAATTTAGCAGTTGGTATAAGTAGTTTGTTGCTTGGTCAGAAAAGGGTGTAATTTACTTTGTAAAATTGGCAATTTGATCAGTAAAGATCTGCTGGGTGATCCATACACTTATACATTCTTTCTGAAGTAGTGAAGTACGTAGTTGAATCAATGAAGTGTACATAATTGTGATGAATCAGAGAGATGCTGTTATTTCTAATAGCACATCATAGCCATTTGTCACACAATTCATACATTCAGAGATGAGGGCATATGTTCAGAAGTAGCTCAGAAAAAAAACAACTAAACTATATTAATGTCTCTTGAACACCTGTTCTATGGAGTGATTTTACAACTTAAAGCACACAGTAAGCAATGTGACACTGCAGGCACAGTGGAGGAAGCATTAAGTACCCAAATCTAATCCCACAACATTACAAATGCTAAAAAAATACAGTAGATTTTATTAGACTTTTTTAGACCATAATTTTAAGTCCCCTGGCAGGCCGGGCCAGTTTGTTTACCTGCCGCGTCCGCAGGTTTGGCTGATCACAGCTCTCAATGGCCGCGGTTCGCCGCGGTTCACCGCTCCAGGCCAATGGGGGCTGTGGGAAGTGGCGCGGGCCGAGGGATGTGCTGGCCGCCACTTCCCGCAACCCCCTTGGCCTGGAACGGTGAACCGCAGCCAGGGGGAGCTGCGATCAGCCGAACCTGCGGACGCTGCAGGTAAACAAACCGTCCCGGCCCACCAGTGGCTTTCCCTAATGGGCCGCGTGCCAAAGGTTGCCCACCCCTGAAATAACTACATATTATTTAGGCCAAAGCATTCTGTGCTTCCAATAGGAGCAGGAGTGGGACTTTATTCTGAAATTCCATTTTCTGTGATTGTGGGGAAGACATTTCAGAAGCACCTAAAAGTAGATCGGAACGAAAAAGTTTTGTTGGTATAGCTATGTCAGTTAGGGGTGTGATTTTTTTTAAATTCCCACCCTGCATACACCCCAACATAGCTATGCCAGTAAAAGCCCAAGTGTACATGCAATTATATCTGTATAAAAGTGCTTATGCTGGTATAGCTTACGCTGGTTGAGGGAATCATATTGTCATACGGATACAACTGAATCTATATTAGGAGGATTTTGCGGGTTTAGCTATACTGGTATAACTATACCAGCAAAACCCTATTAGTGCAAACTAGGCCTGAGTCCTGTGTTCAGAAGTGACATAGAAGCCCAAGTCATTTTTAAGTGCTTTTGAAATTTTATCCTTTGCCGACCATGCCGAACTTTGTCCAGACATGTGCCTGGTGTGATAAATTTGAAGAGCACCAAGAGCATAATTTCACCAGTAATATCTGAGTAACTCTGATGGAAATTAAACCACACAAAGAATGTAGGGTGTGATTCAGATCTTAAATTCACCAGAGTCTTTCCAGTAACTTCCTTGGGCTTTGAATCGGGTCCTTAATTACAAAGATAAGTAGAATGACCTTAATTTTTCCTGTACAGAGCATTGCCAATGATTTACATACTAGATAAATAAAATCTAATTTGCCCAGATATGTTTTAAAGAAAGTCTTACCAAAAAAATTAAATATGACTAAGATTTAAAGTACTTCTAAAGCTGACTTTTCACACTAACTTATTTTCTTGAAGTATCATGACTTTCTTTCAACCAGTAATATCTGAACATTACTCTTCTTTTCCTGTTCATTTCTGACATCCTTCTCCAAATTCCCTTGTGTAGTTTTTATCTCATATATGCATTTTTTTTAAATCCATTCCCATTCATCTAATTTTCCTCTCCATCTTTTCAGTAAGTAAGTATTCCAGAATAATTACTTCTCCCCTCACTTGCATTTCCTTTATCATCTTTTACTTGGTTCCTTCCACTGACATTTCTTAGCATTGTCAATTATTGTCCTCATTCTGTTTTGACCACTCTCATTCTCTATATTCTTTTTATTATGCTCTGACTCTTCCATTTTGCACACTCATGTATGTTACAAGTGCAGATGTGTTGAAGAAGCAATTGTCCCTAAATTGCTGAAAGCATTAGGCTGGGATTTAACCAACAGACTTTCTATTAAAGGAAGAATGGGAGTGTAGGCTAGTAGACAAAGCATGAGACTGAAAGTCAGAAATTCCAGGATATAATCGTATCTCATCACTGATTTGATGTGACTTTTGACAAGCCACCTCGACTTTCTGTGCTTCTGCTACCCCACCTATAAAATAGGTGTGATAATCTTAGCATTCATCACATGGGTGCTGTGATCCTTCATTGTTTATCTGTATAAAGCTTTGAGACTTGCAGATGGACCTTTTTATAAAATGCAAATAATTATTCATAAAGCAAATAGGAATGATGAAGCCACTGCATGCAGTACTGGGAAAAAAATTAGGTGTAAATGTTTGTACAATGGCCTATCTAATAAAAATAATAGTGACTTCTGCTCTTTTGAGTACGAAATTGTGCTAAACTATTTATTTTCCTCCTCCTCCTTTCTCATCTTTGGTTTTAAGTCATTTTTTACCTCCTCTGCGTTTGCATGTGTCATCTTCAGAAATGGCAGTGACAGAGTTGACTCTCTACTTCATCTGGTGGAAAGACAAACAATGATAATGTAGTTAATGTTGTTTGTTGTAGAGACATGGGCACCTCTGCCTCTAGTAATATGAAGTTCTGATTGATGAGATTGGTAATGGGTTCATTTTAAAGCTAAGGTAGACAAAAGAGCTTCTTGAATTTTTTGGGGGTGACAATGGATTCTGTTCCAAAGGATGAGGATGCACCAAAATGTACTCTTGTATCAGAACTCTAATTTCTATTAATACATTACTTTATTCCAGGAAATGACCTAGACTATGGGGCAGTTACTGGGTAATTCTGAGACTGCAGTCTGTGGAGGCTCACCCATCTGGAAAGGGAAAGGGAGAGGTTCTACTTCTGACACTTTGGGATATGGCCATGAACATTTCTTGTTAACAAACCTTTAACTTCTTCAGTGGTTATAATTTCCACTTTTCTCTACAGTTGGGCTAGAGATCTTTTCAGACTATTTTGACTACCAATGAGAAACTGATTTTGAACAGAATGGAGGGTTTTTTTTCCAGTCCATTTCCCACCCAGTCGTGCCTTCTTGGCTTGAGAAATAGCAATGCTTGTATCGTGCTTCTGACTGGACATTTTCCATAATACCTGTAGGGACTGGTCAGGTTTCTTTAGTTAGTCATGGTTTAGTAGAACTATTCATGAGAGTGTCCTGTTTAGTACTAGCTTATGTCACTTATGCCTTGATTCCGCATTCATATGTGGGTAGGTGAGTCCTTAGTCACTGCAGTTCCATGCAGGAGCAAGGTCCACCTGTCCAGCTCTGGTTGGAGGATAAAGGGCCACAGTCTTTACTGAGTGGATGTCCCTCTTCTTGCATAAGGGAAGAGGGGAACAGGCCTATATGGGAATAGGATGAGGAGTTCTGCTCCACCATGCTCTTATCCTTAAGCAAGTGAAGGCTCTTCCATGCATACTCCACACATGTGGGGCTCTCTGGCTGCATCAACACTGAGATTTTATTAAATCCACCATAGCGACAGCAACTTCCCAAGTCTTCTAAGAGATGCAATATTGAGAGAATGTTAGGGGTGGGAATCGTGAGGGTGTGTTTGGGAGAGACATATGCCCGTGACAAAAGAATGTGACCGTTCCCTTAACAGTCTGAAGATTTCCAAACTGTACAATAACTTCCCTCAAAGCCTGAGAGACACAAACTACTCCATAGCTCAGGTCATCTTCCAAATTTGATCACATGCATCAAATGAGTCACATTGTACAGTGTTCTCAACAGCTTTCTTCCTGGCATTCTTCAGACTCATAAATAGTCTCCAAAGCTTCATAGTAATGTTGTTTCAACATATCTGCCATCCACCTTTCCAAAAAATAAATTAAAAAGCAAAAAGCTTCTTGACGTTGCTCATTCCCTCAGGCACTCTTCTCTGTTCTGGATTACTTTCCATTTTCTCTCTCTCCAGCTGAAGCTTTTATTTTCCCATGATTAAAGCAGTGAAAATATAATGAGGTGTCATTTCTAGTTCTTTAATTTTGTTTTTAATTGCTCTGAAAGAATCTTGAGTTGCATCAAGGCTATTGTGAAGCAAGCCCATACCATACCTCTTAATTGTGTTTCTGAAGCTGAGCACTCCTGCGTGCCAGTCCTGAGATGTTTATACTTCAGCCAAGTCCTGAAATGTTTCTGTAGTCAAAGAACTTCCCAGCAAATAAATAAATAAAATAAAATTTTTAACCAGAGTAGCATTCCTGCCCAGTGTAACTTCAGACTCTAACACCGGACAGCCAGCAGAATTTTACAAAGTCAAGTCTGCAGAAATAAAATGAAGCCACGGCAGTGGCTCTGAGCATCTGATCACCAGTTTGTACATTGGTGCCATTTAAAATGTTTTAATCTTTTTTTTTTTTAAATGGGTATACATCGACACAGCCCTACAACATGAATTACATGCAGGAAAGTGAATACAGTGATCCCAGAGGGCACTGCCACCAAGGTGGGGGTTGCAGGTTACTTGAGCTTTGAAGCAGCCCATGGAGAATTGCCAAATATCGTGCCCGTAAACCCCACCATCCAACCCCAGGAAATATGGCGCCTGACTACTGAAACCACCAAGATGCCCTCCAGCATCTTAAATCTACAGTTTCCACCCTACAGAGCACCATGACTGAAACTGAGAACACTACAAGCTCTATCCAGGTAAATGAAGCAGAACACAGAATTTCTGAAATGGAAGATGATTTCAAAGAAAACAAATTGGAGGTTTATGAAAAACTATAATCCTATTAAGACCAAGCTAAAAATCTCGAAAAGCCACTCATGACAATGTAACGTCAGGAGTGCGGGGTGTCCCTGAGGGAATAGAAAAGTAAAGCCTCTGAATTTGCCTCTAAACTGCTAACTAAGATTTGCCAGTAGATTTTTGTTTTGATACAGAATGGGCACACCAGACACTGGCCCCCAAGCCACCTCCAGGAGGTCAGCCTAGAGCATTGATTGTGAAGTTCCTGAATTTTACCACTAAGGAGCTTTTATTGCAGAAATCCAGAGGGGAAAAGGAGCTGTTATGGAAGAACCAGAAACTAAAATACTGCTCTTTCAAGATTATCCCCATGTTTTGGTCCCAATGAGGTCAGCTTTTAATCAAGCAAAACAATTCGCCAGGAAGATGGACTTGACGTATTTTATTAAATACGTGGCTGTGCTCCGTATTAAGAATGGTGAGAAGGTAGTATCATTCAGTTCCCCTCAGGAGCCAGAAAAATACCTCAAAAATCTGTAAACTCATCCCTCACATCTGTGGAATGATCCAACTCTGTGGAATTTTATGTATTCCTCTCTGAGATCTGATATGGCTGCTTTAAACAAGCATGCGCTCTCTCTCGCGCGCTCTTTCTCTCTCTCAGATTGATGGGTTACAGGGTTATCTATTTACTTCCTGTTGCCTTAACGCATGGGAAAGGAGCATCAATGTAAATATCTATCATTAGACTGGTAATTATATATCACTGCTTTATTAAATTGTGGTCCTTATGGACTAATGTATGAATGTTCTTTTGGCATCAGGGATCCTAGAAATCCATTTCTACCAGGAAAAAATGCAGAGTTTGCCTTTTTACAGAGAGTCTTTAGTTTTTACATTTTTGTGAAAAAATAAAAACACGCATTAACTAAATTTTACTCAAAGTGCCAATGTCATTTATTCAATGTGCGCAACTTCCTCTTCTTGTGGTTGATTTTTGAATGCGCTTTAAATTTACAGTGGAACCCCATTTATCCGATCTAATTGGGGCCGGGACCAGATAAGAAAATAAAAAATTGGGATAATCTGGAGAATTGGCAAAGAGCTTTCTATCCTTTATTTTAAGATTGGCGAGGAGGGGGCTCAGGCCGCAGTTGCCCAAGCCCCAGCCACCTGGAACTGACCACCTGAGCTCACTGCTGTCAGCCCCAGGTGGCTGGTGGTTCAGTTAATATGGAGAGCCAGATAATGAAGGCTTGGATAAACAGGGTTCTATTGTATATCAATAAAACATTGTGATCAACTAATATTGTGGCTAGGGAAACTAAAGTTCAGCGTTACATTTCAATCACAGAAAAATGTGGATTTTTATGTTTTTTTAATCAGAGAATTTTGAGGGGGCTTTATCATGGAAAACAAGGATGCTTGGTGATTACTATAATTGTAATGCTTGGGGGCCCCAAGGGCTGTGAGGATCTCCAACTTTCACCAGATTCAGCCAACCCCTCTGGGTGTCAAGTGTATCTTTTTAGACTGTTTTTAACAGATTCTCCTTTTTGATTGTATGGTACTAATGTGTATTTCTCTCTCCACTATCTTTTCCAGTTTGTTTTTTCACTTATTTAATTCCTCTTTCTGCCCCCTCCTGTTACCGTCCCATGCTGGGAGTTTCCTTCTCACTCCTCTAGAATATGTACTGAAAAGTGGACACCCTACCCCAGGATTGTATAATTTTTGCTGCTTAGATAGGTAAGAACTGTATGCTGCTCTGGGAATTTGCAATTTTCTCACTTCAGAAAAAGAAACTTTATATTTTATTGGGTATACTTTAACAATGATGACTGAGATAATTAAATGTGTCTCTTGGAATAAAAAAAGGTTTTAATAACCCTATTTAAAGAGAAAATATATACTCTGCTTTAAAAAGAGAATGTTGATATTCCCATGCCCTAGGAGACAGATCTGTCAGAACTTGAAGCTTGTAAACTGAATAGAGATTGGGTAGGCCTCTCCAATTTCTAGTTGATTTACTTCTAAAGCAAGGGGTATTGCTATATTAATACATAAAAAGTTGAATGTTAATATTTTGAGCACAACGTCTGACAGTGATGGCAGATTTACTGTTCTCAAGGCTGAAATTGGCAATCCTATAATCATCTTTGCCAATCTCTGTGGGACAAACTAGGATGATCCCAATTTTTTTTCTAGTATAAATGACATGGGCCACCATCCCATTATTATAGCTGGAGACTTTAACAAAACTCTAGACCCAGTCCTTGATAAATCTTCTCCATCTCCATATAAAAACACACATACTGATCAGGTACTTCATATATACATGGCTGATTTAGGCTTACAAGATGTGTGGAGACTGAGTAATCCTACAACCAGAGACTATAAGGTTTTTGGTTTTTTTCTGCAGCTCATTCAACCAGTTCAAGATTGGACTATTTCTTAGTGTCACAAGACTTGATCAATTCTGTCACTGTTTGTGGCATTGGTACATTTGTTATATCTGACTGTGCTCCTATACATATGTCTTGTATGCACCCCCAACTAAAATGTGGAGATTAAATATCTCTGCCATTTGATACATCATTTGTTAACTCTATCGAGCAGGAGTCAGAACTTTTTTTTTTTTTTTTTTTAAGAAACAAATGCTCCCACCACTTTATCAGCTGCCACATTTTGGGAAGTCTTTAAAGCCTTCATCAAAGGCCCTATTATCTCTTATGCCACCTTTAAAAAGAAATGGGGAGAACATAGAATTGATACCCTTTTGAAGGCCTTGGAAGTAGACTGCCCCCTCCCCAGAGAAACTCAGAACCTTCATCAATCTAAGATATGAAATCAACAAACTTCTGTCCCAAATAACTGAGTTTGTTTATTCTGTTTGAATCAAAACTACTGGGAATCTGGCAAGAGAGCTGGCAACTGTTGGCATACAGACGTAAGCAAAAGTGTAACAGAAATAAGATAGCTGCTATTTGGTAAACAATTTATTGCTTGGATTAAGCTTTTGTACTCGACGTTACCAATGGTTGAGCTTTTATACTCGACATTACCACCCCATTTCCATTACAGAGAGGTATGAAGTAGGGCTGCCCGCCTTCTCCTCATCTGTTTGATTTAGCTCTAGAACATTTAGTCATTGCCATCCAAGCAAATCAACATATTCATAGTATCAGGGTGAGCCAAACAGAACAAAATTATGCTTAATGCGGATGATGCTCTTGTATTTATATCTAAGCCTGAGGTTACCATTCCTAACTTTCTAGCCACTATTAATAAGTTTGGACTCCCCTCAGGGTATAAAATTAATTATGGTAAATCAGAAGTCTTAGGCATTAACAAAAATGCCCCCAAAGGCCTTTTCTCAAACTGGGACTTTGAATGGCAATACTCTGATATGAAATATTTAGGAATACTGATTCCCCAAAAAATATTGGGGAATATATATCTCTAAGAGAAATATAGAACCAATTATTGCCTAAGTGGCTAACAATTTGGGGAGATGGAGTTCAACCTTTAGTTTGTGGGGTACAATTAATATATTGAAAATGAGTGTCCTTCCCAGAGGTCTTGCTATTTTTATTCCTCAAGCTTATTTTAAGAAATTCAATAGTATTTTCAGAATGTTCATTTGGGGCACAGTAAGAAATCAGACTGGCTATGCATAAATTACAGCTCCTCCTATCTGTGGGAGGATTTCATTTTCCCTACTCGGAAGATTATCATATCTCCTTTTTGTTAAGCCAGACATCTTTGTGACTAATAGCTATGAACACACAGACCCCACCCTGGGTTCAAATTGAATGAGAACTGATACACCCTGTCCCCTTTCAGGCATTGTAGCATCAAATTATTATAGACTTGATGGCTCCAGTGAGCTTCCATAATAACAGCTGTGAGGCAAGCTTGGTCAAACTTTAGAATCCATCCATTCTTCCATGTAGAGTTGGGCCTTCCTGTAGAGCCAGTTGGTCCTGTTGAGAAGCTGGATATGAGTCAGCAGTGTGCCCTCGTTGCCAAGAAGGCCATTGGCATATTGGGCTGTATTAGCAGGAGCATTGCCAGCAGATCGAGGGAACTGATTATTCCCCTCTATTCGGCACCGGTGAGGCCACACCTGGAGTATTGTGTCCAGTTTTGGTCCCCCCACTACAGAAGGGATGTGGACAAATTGGAGAGAGTCCCCAGTGGAGGGCAGCTAATTGACAATTGACCGGATGTACTGGGAGCTCCAGAACTTCAAGCTGAAAAACCTTGCTTGCTGCCTGTTGCTCGGCATGAGTGACACTGCAAACGCTCTGTGCACAGATTGTCCAAGTCTGCCTTCCCTCTACTTGTGTTATGGGAGGAGAGCATCGGGCCTAATGTTGCTCACTCCCCCTCTCTTAGTCCCTTTGGCACAGTTATCAAGCCTTTGACCTGCCTCTCGCATACCAAAGCACAGAAGAGGTGGATAGGCTTTGCCATTAGACACAGTTTCAGTTCTCTGCTGAAAGGCACTGCTACTGCAGGAAGACACCACACTGATATAGCGGGGAATTCAGTTACTCTCTGAACATGGTAACTGTGTCTGGCTAGCGTTCCTTTTCTAACAAAGAAATCACTGCTGGAGTTCAAAACCTGTCTTGACTGAAATCTGGAAAAGCACCTTTTTTTCTTTCTTTCTTTTTTTTTTAAAAGTGTACCACTCAGTCCAAAAATAAAACCAAAACATTCCAGTAGACTTTCAATAGTCTGCTCTGATGCCCATACAAACCTGTTTTCTGCTTCCCTTGCAGCAAGAATTCGCTAAACAAAGACTATTTTGTTAATGATGCTAGTGCCCCAACCAGGCTCAGGTGTTATGTAACTTAGTCATTATTAACCAAAACCAGCTATGTGAACTCCAGATTAATTGAAAACACAGGAGCCTGATCCAATGTCCACTAACATCATAGGAAAGAATCCCAGTAACTTCAGTGGACATTGGATCAGGCCAAAGGGAAGCAAAACAATGATCACCACAGGCGAAAACAAATTTTTGTGGACATGAGGAGGAAATTCTTGTGTATTTCTAAGACTGTATTAAAGTCAATGAAAAATCACTTTTTTTTAATTGACAGTATCCTTTTAAATGTGTGCAATGAGAGATGCTTTAGAAATGAAAACATAATAAATTTTCAGAGACATGAAATAGTAGACAGTGCTGCCACTAATTTTCATTAATACATTGACTGTTGAAATCAATTCTAAAATAGATTAATGGATTGCAGAATTTGTACCCCCACTGTGTAAGAGAACATAGCTATTTATCTGTACGAATATAGATTACAATGTGAGTGTTTCTCAGGTTGATACCAGCAAAGTTGCAAATGAGGTATGGCATCACATATTGTTGACCACTGTAGCCACTCTGCAAAGGCCAGGAACTTGCCAGCACAACAACTGATAACATAAAATATTACAGTCAAAGGGGACAGAATCTAATAACGAGCTGAAGATGTCTAATTAGGTTTGACTGAGCTAAATACTTTCTAAGCACGTCTTCTTGTGCTCTAGCTATAAAGTTGTCCTCAGGGCATAGTTTGCTTTCTGCTCCTGCTGTTCCGTCTTAATATGCTAAACCTCTGCCCCTAAACTCATTAGAATATTTTATTTCCTGGGTATAAAACACTTGATCCACTTATTTCTATGCAGGACCATCCACTTTGTGATGATAACATATCAGTATTGGATGCAGTGTGGTGTCTTTTTTTTTTTTTAACAAAAAAAAGGATAGAAACAATTTTGACTGTGATGTATAATAGGGTGTTCAATTTTGTCCCATAAAAAGGAAATTGTACAAGTATATCCTTTTAGTTGTGGGTTGGCCTCAAGAAAAGAGGTTTCTAATGGCTGTTCTGGCACTTGGTGGCGGGGAGGGCGGGACAAGAGTTTGTTACAACTATAATTAGAACAGGAAAACAGAAAGTGCCTCTGAACAAACAGCTCTGAAGATGTAAATTTAGAACCATAACATTTAGACCCAGATTGAATTTTTTCCCAAGTTAAAGGAGTTTTCAGATTCCAGGTTTTGGTGTAGTCAGTTATTGGTAGAGAGGTGAACTGTGAAAGTTAGATTTGCATCTGGTTTCTGAATTTCATATAAATTCATAGTTGTTCAGGTCTAGGTTTTGGGGTTTTAGCCCAAGTCTTCTGTAAATGGCTATGATGTTGTTTTCCTCTCGCATGAAAAATGGAATAAAAAATATTGGAGTTAAAAACAGACTTATCAAGGGATCTTACCAAGGTACGACTGAAGTGGTGTGATCTAAAGTCTGCTATGAAAATGAAACTATATGTCCATTATCAAGTCACAGTAATTCTTTTGTTCTATGGAGGCTAAATTGATCCCTGGTGTGGACCAGTATTGCTAAACTATTACCCCTGGAGCAAGAAAACTGAACATGCTATAATAGAAAAGCTATATGGCTATATAGTGGTTTTCATCTAAGAATTAGAAGGAGGAAAGAGAACTTGGTTGAGTCTGTTCCTTTGGCTATCTTTTAAAGAAAAAAAATCTCAAAAACAAATATAAATAGACAACTTTATCACCAAAAAAACTTTTCCAACTAGATATGGGAGAAGCCCTTGATGGTTTGAGTTTTGTAAAACTACCTAGAAGTTTTTATTAGGGCTGTAACTATTATGACTTATGAATCAATCAGCAAATACAGGCAAATCAAATAGTTAATGATGCTTTTTAAGGGCAGATACAATCCTTGGTTTCTGGCAGTATCTACCCTACATATAACTCTGGAACAAATTCTGACTTCCTTTGAAAGTAATGGAACACTATGCTGCTTTATGCTGATATATTTAATGGAATTTTTCTTTAATAGGCTGCAGAACTTAAATCTGATCCAAAATGCTTCACACATTTTAAAAAAGCCAAGCTTAGGGTATGTCTCCACTGGCAGAGTTACAGCGCTGGCACTTACATCGTCTCTCAGAGAGCGCTGAAGGGAAACCGCTGTTGTGTGTTCACACTTGTCAGCTGCCTGCGCAATTGTTGGATCATATTAAAGAAGTTCTGTATTAAAATCACAAATGAGTTTGATTCCCCATAGTTTAAATTCCAGGGTATTACTAATTAAGAGGTCTCTTGGGTTTTGGTACTGTTTCTCTCCCTCTATGTGTGAAACTTGCAAGCCGCTAATTGTGTTAGTACATTCTAAGACAGAGTCTGTTCTCAAAGCAATTCACAGAGACTCAAAGCAATACTCTAACAACAGAAACAGCACCCAGAGACTCCTCGCCCTTTTGTTGTATTAACAATTGTGATTAAAATAGAGATAGAGGATGTATGTGGATGGATGCTTGGTGTGGATAATAACTGAATGATCAGGGAGGTGCCAGCCTAAGAATCCAGTGTCCATCGGCTGAAGAAGGCGTCAAGTGGAAATAACCAGAGGACCCCCGGAGGGCAGACTGGAATCCACCCAACAGCCTCAAGAATGGGAGAACCAAAGAACAAGATAACATCTAGCAGCACGGAGCCGTCAGGAATGTGCCATCTGCTGATTGATTCAGCAACAGCATGATGAAGCAATTCCCACAGACTGGCCTAGGAAGAAATTCCTATAAAAAGAGACTCTAAAAAGTGAGAACTTTGGGGTCTGATTCTGCAAACCAACTTCCAGGAGCATCAGATGAGCATCTGACAAGGCCCTGCTCCCTCCTCATGTCCAGGCCACCTGGCCAGTGGCTTGGCATGAGCAACTCTAAGGCTGGTAACTATGATAACAACCTTGCAGAACCTGTGTGTGTGTGTGTGTGTGTATGAATGAATGAATGAATGTGTGAATAAATATGAGATTGAATGGAATGTTATAGCTATAACTAACTGCTAACTATGATGACAACCTTGCAGAACCTCTGTGTGTGTGTGTGTGTGTGTATGAATGAATGTGTGAATAAATATGAGATTGAATGGAATGTTATAGCTGTAACTAACTGCTTACTACGATTCTTTCTGTATTCACAATAAATGTGGTATTTTGCCTTTTTCCCTTTAATAAGATCCTGCTGGTTTTTAATTTATTGGTACAACATTTTGGTGGAGAATTGCGAAAGGGGGAATATTGGTAAAAAACCTCAGTTATTGTAAATATTGGTGTGCACACCGCCAGCTCTAGTGAGCTAGGCATTTCTATTAGGTTAACCAGACCTGCTGGCCTCCGAGAAGGTAGCAGGGGACCTGCTGGCCTCCGAGAAGGTAGCAGGAAAAACAGATTAAACCAGACCTGCTGGCCTCCGAGAAGGTAGCAGGGGACCTGCTGGCCTCCGAGAAGGTAGCAGGAAAAACAGATTAAACCAGACCTGCTGGCCTCCGAGAAGGTAGCAGGGGACCTGCTGGCCTCCGAGAAGGTAGCAGGGGACCTGCTGGCCTCCGAGAAGGTAGCAGGGAAGAACAGATTAAACTAGACCTGCTGGCCTCCGAGAAGGTAGCAGGGAACCTGCTGGCCTCCGAGAAGGTAGCAGGGGAGAACAGGTTAACCGGACCGGCTGGCCTCCGAGAAGGTAGCAGGGAGAAATAGGTTAACCAGACCTGCTGGCCTCCGGGAAGGTAGCAGGGGACCTGCTGGCCTCCGGGAAGGTAGCAGGGGAAAAACGCATAGATTAAGCTATGATTTCAGAATCTAGGCTGTGTCACTTGCTAAGTAATACCAGCAGTGACAAAGAGATTGAAATATCCATGTTAAGATGTTTAAAAGAAAACAGGGTAAGCCAGTACCAGAGGGAGGAATGGAGTCAGAAGGAACTCCAACCTCACCTTTTGTTAAAGAAATTACACCTTTTAAACAAAACCTTCAAAAATTTGGGCACAGTCCTTGGACTAAACAAGCCCTAGCTGATCTCTGCACTATTTCGGACCTAGAGGATAGATTGGCTCAGTATATCCTCATATACAAACCTTCTAGTGCTGCCAAAAGAGATGCAGCAGCAATTTGGTTGTTGTGGGAGGCATGTAAGGATTCTTCCCTCCGCTTGTCTTCATGTAAAGAGGAAAAGGCACAAACGGAAAAGGGAGCAGACAATTGGAAGGTGCTGGCTACAAATACCCAAAGCCAGCTGAAAATAGTGAAAGAGGCACTCCAGGAATACAAAAAGAGTGAAAAAGTTAACTCTGCAGAGGCTGGAGGGAGGCAGGTAAAGGGGGAGAAGGTCCTATGTATGGCACCCCCAGGCATAATTATAAAGAGAAAGAGTAAAAAAAAAAGTTAACTCTGCAGAGGCTGGAGGGAATTAAGCAGCTAAACTTTGTGAAAATGTTAAAAAGAAAAAAAAAGTGTTAGAGAAAGAGCATTCTTGGTTTCTTTGCAGCCATTCTGAGGGAAAAATGGGCCCTTTTCCAAAGGAATGTCTGTAAATTAGCCAGGCAAAAATAAACTGATTAAAATCATTTGACTGGACAATTTAGTCAAATTTGCTAAAAGAACATAAGAGGGTTCTATTGGAACTTAACTGCCTCAAATGTATAAAGGGAATGTAAGATGTAAAAAAACAGAGCAACGTGGAAGGGATGTTAAAGAAAAGAAAATGTGTATGTATCTATCTGTGTGTGTGTAAATATGTAAAGTTCTAAGGACCAGTTGGTTTTGTTTTTGTTTTAAATAATGCCACTAAAAATCCATTTGACTCTTTAATTCAAAGTTGCAAAACTGACAGACCTTTTTGCTAGACACAGGTAATTAGTGCTGTTTGGCTTTGGGATTTGGCATTTAACCCTTAAAAAGGTAACTCAATGCTTTACAAAATTTAAAATGTTTTTAAGTTGTGGCTGCAGCAGGGCAGTCAAAATCTGGAGAATAGAAAAAAAATTGGATTATTTTTGTTTGGTTGGTTGGTTTTTGTTTGTTTGTTTGATTTTGTAACAAAATAGCAGATGAAAAAAAATAAATAAATACGAAATTTAAAAAAGACAGTGGCCCTCTGAAGCAACAGCAGGGGTGAGGTGCACAAAACAAAAAGAAGCAATGTTAGAAACACTGAGTCTTAAAATGGCTCTGAGTAATCAGACTGTCACTTTGATAAAGGTACATGAAAACTCTGTAAGCAAAAAAAAAAGAAATAGTTACACCTTATGTAAAAATTGATATGGATAATGTTATAGAAGTTAAACTATGGAAGGAATGTGCATTTGCCCCAGAACATGCGCAGGGTATATTGTAGAAGGGGCAAAAGAAATGCAAACATACCATGCTACTTAATTAAAATGCTATTAGGGCTCCAAAGGGAGCCACAATAGGTTGGGTTTTCTTTTTCAGATTGCTGTGTGTTTTGGAAGCAGAAGTTAAAAGTAATCAAAACTCTGGTGAAAGCTGATTGTGTCCCTTTTAAGATAGAGTCTCTGAGCTGCTGATGGCTTTAAATCCAAAAGCAGGAAGCTTCTGTGAAAATGCAAATTACCTAAATGATAAAGGAAGGAAAGAACTAGCAGCACAAAGGAGCTGCAGATAAAGGACACACCTGGTCAGCAAACAAATTGCCTAAATAAAAGGCATGGGATAACAAGATAATTTTAATAAATTTAATGATAATAAGTATCCCTGTAACAACGTATAGTGTGTATGATTTTTGGAAAAACCCTTTAAGGTCGTATGGTAATGATGCTTCTCAGTTATTACCTGTAAATAAAACTTAAAGCTTAACACAGCAGGAAAAACATTATAAACTTGGTCTGCTGTATAAGAAGGAAAACTCAGGGATTTAATGACTAAACAGTGGGATAATTTCCCCATAACCCTTAAAAGATAAAAGCCATTGAAACCTGGCCCACCTATAGAACAAAAACAGGAAAATGTGGGGGCAATTCCTCTGTTTTGCCTGCAATCAGCAAGGGTATTTGTAAAAGAAATATTTTAAGCAATAATCTGCCACCCCAAAAAGGGGTAGAAACATGTTCTTTTTGTCTTTCAGAAAATCAGGAAAAGCTGATGCCAGCTGAAAAGCAACCCAATACCATGAATCTACTGTCACAATAGAAATTGTGTTTTGTGTTCTATGTTTTGTCTTGTTGCTAGCACTGTTGTGTGTTTAAAAAAAAAAAATACTAAAGACCTGCAGGTACTTAAAAATAAATTAAGCTCTCTGACCCAGCTACAGGACAGCCTGACACAAAAACAAGTACATGCCAATGTAGACTTGGTCCAAATTGGTCTGGGTAACCTAAAAGCCCGATGGAATCTTTGGCAATGGCTTAATACTACCACATGGCTTATGCATAAGAAAAAAAAAAAATATTAGAAATAGGAAACCACACAGCCATAGCTATGGGGTGCACTGAAATGCAGATACTTGCACTAGCTACTTTGGAACACGAAATGTTCTGGGTCATATTGGGAAATATTAAGGGTTTGATGCATTTGTTAAAACAAAGAAAGAGATCATTGTTTGACACTTATCAATATGAATGGATGCAATATGTTTCCAGTATTGTAAAACCAGACTTGTTAATGGGAGAAATTGTTGTCAAAATTGCACACCAACGGTCCCTGGAGGCAAAGGTATGGAAAGTTAGCCCACTTCCCATATTACACATGGGATCCTTCTGGCTACCCCAAACCTCGAGCCAATGGGCTGGGGAGGGAGGGAAGCTATTGGACACTAGAGGTTGTATCGAATGGACTCCTCAAAAGTGGGTGTGCCTCACCTTGCCTGTTGCCCCAGAACCTTGTAGTAAAGATACATCACTAGGATCATGTATGTGGGATGAATTGGAATCACAAACTCAAATTGCCTCACGGTACCTTCTCTTGAATAGGCTACATAGAAAGTGACACTGACGATTATAAATCTTAGTGTCAAAAGGGGGATTATGTTGGATCATATTAAAGAAGTTCTGTATTAAAATCACAAATGAGTTTGATTCCCCATAGTTTAAATTCCAGGGTATTACTAATTAAGAGGTCTCTTGGGTTTTGGTACTGTTTCTCTCCCTCTATGTGTGAAACTTGCAAGCCGCTAATTGTGTTAGTACATTCTAAGACAGAGTCTGTTCTCAAAGCAATTCACAGAGACTCAAAGCAATACTCTAACAACAGAAACAGCACCCAGAGACTCCTCGCCCTTTTGTTGTATTAACAATTGTGATTAAAATAGAGATAGAGGATGTATGTGGATGGATGCTTGGTGTGGATAATAACTGAATGATCAGGGAGGTGCCAGCCTAAGAATCCAGTGTCCATCGGCTGAAGAAGGCGTCAAGTGGAAATAACCAGAGGACCCCCGGAGGGCAGACTGGAATCCACCCAACAGCCTCAAGAATGGGAGAACCAAAGAACAAGATAACATCTAGCAGCACGGAGCCGTCAGGAATGTGCCATCTGCTGATTGATTCAGCAACAGCATGATGAAGCAATTCCCACAGACTGGCCTAGGAAGAAATTCCTATAAAAAGAGACTCTAAAAAGTGAGAACTTTGGGGTCTGATTCTGCAAACCAACTTCCAGGAGCATCAGATGAGCATCTGACAAGGCCCTGCTCCCTCCTCATGTCCAGGCCACCTGGCCAGTGGCTTGGCATGAGCAACTCTAAGGCTGGTAACTATGATAACAACCTTGCAGAACCTGTGTGTGTGTGTGTGTGTGTATGAATGAATGAATGAATGTGTGAATAAATATGAGATTGAATGGAATGTTATAGCTATAACTAACTGCTAACTATGATGACAACCTTGCAGAACCTCTGTGTGTGTGTGTGTGTGTGTGTATGAATGAATGTGTGAATAAATATGAGATTGAATGGAATGTTATAGCTGTAACTAACTGCTTACTACGATTCTTTCTGTATTCACAATAAATGTGGTATTTTGCCTTTTTCCCTTTAATAAGATCCTGCTGGTTTTTAATTTATTGGTACAACACAATAGCATGTTCACACTTGTGGCACTAGCAGCGGTATTCGGAGTGGTTCACTCTGGGCAGCTACCCCACAGAGCATCTCTTCCTCTTCTGCCGCTAAGAGTTGTGGGAAGGCGGAGGGCGTGGCAGGGCATCCTGGGTCCTGTTCCAATGCCCCATGATGCATTGCTTCGCATCCCAGCAGTCCCTGTGCTTCCGTCTGCATTTGGCACCATCTTTCAGTGGTTTGTGTACTGCGCGCTGTGCCTCTTTGGGCTGCAGGAATGGATCCCGCACTGTTGACCTGCCATTAGAGAAGTACGTGGTGATTGCACTGTGGAAGCTGGCTACTCCAGACTGCTACCGATCGGTTCATAACCAGTTTGGAGTGGGAAAGTCAACCGCTGGACTCTTGATGATGGAACTGTGCAAGACCATTAATCGCATCCTGCCCGTGACTCTGGGCAAAGTGCGTGACATTGTGGATGGCTTTGTACAAATGGGTTTCCCTAACTGCGGAGGGGCAATAGATGGCGCGCATATTCCAATTCTGGCACCAGACCACCTAGCCACCAAGTACATTAATCGGAAGAGGTATTTCTCTATGGTTGTTCTCCAGGCGCTTGTGGATCACTGTGGGCATTTCATGGCCATTAACGCAGGCTCTTCCGGAAAGGTGCATGATGCGTGCATCTTTCAGAACACTGGCCTGTTCAGGAAGCTGCAAGCAGGGACTTTCTTCCCAGACCAGAAGATCACCATAGGGGAAGTCAAAAAGCCCATTGTGATCTTGGGAGATCCTGCCTACCCCTTAAAGCCATGGCTTATGAAGCCATACACAGGGCACCTTGACAGCAGCAAGGAACGGTTCAACAACAGGCTGAGCAAGTGCAGAATGACTGTTGAGTGTGCTTTTGGCCATTTAAGGCCCGCTGGCACTGCCTATATGGGAGGTTGAACCTGGCCAATGACAAAATTCCTATGCTTATAGCCGCGTGCTGTACGCTCGATAATATTTGTAAAGGGAAGGGTAAAAGTTTCACTCAGGGCTGGACCGCGGAGGCTCAGCACCTGGAGGCT
Source organism: Natator depressus (assembly GCF_965152275.1). Taxonomy (NCBI): domain Eukaryota; kingdom Metazoa; phylum Chordata; order Testudines; family Cheloniidae; genus Natator; species Natator depressus. The sequence continues at coordinate 55,166,450 of NC_134244.1, forward strand.
GAATTTCAACAGCCAGAGCCCAGAGCTATTAGAGGGGCGCAGCGCCAGGCCATAAGGATCAGGGATGCCTTGAGGCAACAATTTGAAGCTGAAAGCCACTAATATTTGTTGCTATGCTCGGGAGTGCAGTGCTTGTAATGCTACGAGGTGATTGTGATTCGTGCAGATGATGCACTAAGAAGGTTTAAGAAAATTGCCTGTTGCTTTGCAGACCTCTGTTTGCTTTCAGTTAATAGAATAAAGATGGCTTTCAAACCAATGCATTTCTTTTATTAAAAAACAACAACCGAGGGAGGGAGACAAACAAAGAAACATCAGCACTGAGGGGGATAGGGGAAGAGAAGGTTCCAGGAGGAGGTGGGTGTGATGTGGTTGACATGAACTGTGACTGTATAGATCATTGCTGCAACCAGGGTCCTATGGTTGCACCAGGTCTTGTGCAGAGGAGGGCAAGTGGGGTGTCTATGGAAAGGCTGTAGTTTTCTGGTTATGATTATGCTGTCTGTATGTGTGTATTATTTTTGTATTTGAAGTTATGAATATTGGCTATCTACTTGTATCTCAATGTGTTTGATTCTAAGTAGCCTCAGTGAAGCATTTGGTTAGCTTCTTGAGAAAGGTCTAGTCTCAGTAAGTGCCCAGTCAAGAAACACTTAACTGACAATGGACTTTGGGACACACCAATTCACATCTGAGCTTTCCTGGGAACGTTCAAACTAACATGTAAACAATGGCATCGGCCTGCAAAAAGCTGAATCATTCACAGACATGTGACTTGCCCAGGTGGCTACAAACTCCATCTTGTTGCTGTGACTTCGTACAGAACAAAGGGGTTTCCGCCCACAAGTGAGAAAATATAAAAGGCCCTGGAAGCCTCTCCATTTTGTCTTCAGCTGGCTTAAGAGATGGCCTCTCCACCCCCAAGAGATGCCTAAAAGAAACTGGAACAAAGGACAGTAACTACGGAGGTGTGAGTGATTGCTGGACCCAGACTAGGAAGGAGTCCAGTCTGTGAAAGAAGCTGACTGGAACATCTCTAAGGGTGAGATTTACCTGTATGCAGTTTCTTAATGTATTAGGCTTAGACTTGCATGTTTTGTTTCATTTTGTTTGGTAACTTACTTTGTTCTGTCTGTTATTACTTGGAACCACTTAAATCCTGCTTTTTATATTTAATAAAATCACTTTTTGCTTATTAATTAACCCAGAGTAAGTAATCGATACCTGGGGGAGGAAACAGCTGTGCATATCTTTCTGTCAGTGTTATAGAGGGCGGACAATTTATGAGTTTACCCTGTATAAGCTTTATACAGAGTAAAACGGATTTATTTGGGGTTTGGACCCTATTGGGAACTGGGTATCTGGGTGCTGGAGACCGGGGTACCTGCTAAGTGGTTTTCAGTTAAAGCCTGCAGCTTTGTGGGATGTGGTTCAGACCTGGGTCTGTATTGCAGCAGGCTAGCGTGTCTGGCTCAACAAGACAGGGTTCTGAAGTCCCAAGCCGGCAGGGAAAATAGGCTCAGAGGTAGTCTCAGCACATCAGGTGACGGTCCTAAAGGGGTCTTTGTGACCAAATGTGTCACAATGGAGGGGTGGGGGGTCCCGGAACGATTTAAGATTTGTGTATGTCCAGGGACCATATCCAACCTTCTCCTTTGGAGTACAGTGCAGCTGGTACTGTACTTCAGCAGGGCTAAACTGCAGAGGGACGGATGTAGAGTGCAGTGGGTGGTGGGAGTCCGCAGTGCTGGACTGTGACAGGGGAGGAGTGGAATGCTGCGGGTACAGACTGGAATCAGGAGGTTGATAAGAGTGTGTTGGCGGTGTCCATTTTACGGAAGCTGTTTGCAACACACAGATCACTGATTTAGTGATTTAAAACACAGCCACTATTCACATACCTGTCACTAACTGGCTGACCCAATGCAAGCACACATGAGCCCCAAGACCCCCAAAATGGTGAGTAGCCACAGGAGCAGGGGAAATCAGTGTTCCAGGACCGTACTGTACACTGGACATGTGGCTCTTGGGGAGAGCCAGCACTGTAGGGGTGGCCTTATAATCATTCCTGTCCCTACATTTTCCACAGGCTGTGTTCATTAAGGAAACAGGTTTCAGAGCAGTAGTCATATTAGTATGTATCAGCAAAAAGAACAAGGAGGACTTGTGGCACCTTAGAGACTAACTCATTTATTTGAGCATAAGCTTTCATGGGCTAAAGCCCACTTCATCAGATGCATGCAGTGGAAACCACAGTAGGAAGATTATACATACATACATATACATATACACACACACACAGAGAGAACATGAAAAAATGGGGGTTGCCATACCAACTCTAATGAGAGAAATCGATTAAGGTGGGCTATTATCAGCAGGAGAAAAAAAACTTTTGTATGATAATCAGGATGGCGCATGTCAAACAGTTGACAAGAAGGTGTAAGTAACAGGAGGGGGAAATTAGCATGGGGAAATTGTTTTTAGTTTGTGTAATGACTCATACACTCCCAGTCTTTATTCAAGCCTAATTTAATGGTGTCCACTTTGCAAATTAATTCCAGTTCTGCAGTTTCTCGTTGGAGTCTGTTTTTGACGTTTTTTTATTGAATAATTGTGACTTTTAGGTCTGTAATTGAGTGTCCAGGGAGGTTGACGTGTTCTCTGACTGGTTTTTAAATGTTATAATTCTTGACGTCTGATTTGTGTCCATTTATTCTTTTGTGTAGAGACTGTCTGGTTTGGCCAATGTACATGGCAGAGGGGCATTGCTGACATGATGGCATATATCACATTGGTAGATGTGCAGGTGAACGAACCTCTGATAGTGTGGCTGATGGGATTAGGTCCTATGATGGTGTTCCTTGAATAGATATGTGGACAGAGTTGGCAACAGGCTTTGTTGCAAGGATAGGTTCCTGGGTTAGTGTTTTTGTTGTGTGGTTGCTGGTGAGTATTTGCTTCAGGTTGGGGGGCTGTCTGTAAGCAAGGACTGGCTTGTCTCCCAAGATCTGTGAGAGTGAGGGGTCGTCCTTCAGGATAGGTTGTAGATCCTTGATGCTGCGCTGGAGAGGTTTTAGTTGGGGGCTGAAGGTAACGGCTAGTGGCGTTCTGTTACTTTCTTTGTTGGGCCTGTCCTGTAGTAGGTGACTTCTGGGTACTCTTCTGGCTCTATCAATCTGTTTCTTCACTTCAGCAGGTGGGTATTGTAGTTGTAAGAATGCTTGATAGAGATCTTGTAGGTGTTTGTCTCCATCTGAGGGGTTGGAGCAAATGCTGTTGTATCTTACAGCTTGGCTGTAGACAATGGATCGTGTGGTGTGGTCTGGATGAAAGTTGGAGGCATGTAGGTAAGTATAGCTGTCAGTAGGTTTCCCGTACAGGGTGGTGTTTATGTGACCACCGCTTATTAACAGTGTGTAGTGTCCAGCAAGTGGATCTCTTGTGTGGACTAATCCAGGCTGAGGTTGATGGTGGGATGGAAATTGTTGAAATCATGGTCGAATTCCTCAAGGGCTTCTTTTCCCTGGGTCCAGATGATGAAGATGTCATCAATGTAGTGCAAGTAGAGTAGAGGCATTAGGGGACGAGAGCTGAGGAACCGTTGTTCTAAGTCAGCCATAAAAATGTTAGCATGCTGTGGGGCCATGCGGGTACCCATAGCAGTGCCACTGACTTGAAGGTATACATTCTCCCCAAATGTGAAATAGTTGTGGGTGAGGACAAAGTCACAAAGTTCAGCCACCAGGTTTGTCGTGACATTATCGGGGATACTGTTCCTGATGGCTTGTAGCCCATCTTTGTGTGGAATGTTGGTGTAGAGGGCTTCTACATCCAGAGCGGCCAGGATGGTGTTTTCTGGAAGATCACCAGTGGATTGTAGTTTCCTCAGGAAGTCAGTGGTGTCTCGAAGATAGCTAGGACTGACTCCAACGAGAAACTGCAGAACTGGAATTAATTTGCAAACTGGACACCATTAAATTAGGCTTGAATAAAGACTGGGAGTGGATGAGTCATTACACAAACTAAAAACAATTTCCCCATGCTAATTTCCCCCCTGTTGTTACTCACACCTTCTTGTCAACTGTTTGAAATGGGCCATCCTGATTATCACTACAAAAGTTTTTTTTCTCCTGCCAATAGCCCACCTTAATCGATTACTGTCATTAGAGTTAGTATGGCAACCCCCATTTTTTCATGTTCTCTGTGTATATATATCTTCCTACTGTAGTTTCCACTACATGCATCTGATGAAGTGGGCTTTAGCCCAGGAAAGCTTATGCTCAGATAAATGTGTTAGTCTATAAGGTGCCACAAGTACTCCTCCTTCTTTTTTCATTATGGAAGATATCTCGCTGCTGAGGGTGAGCAGGGAATCAAGGGAGGGTCTTGGCACGGAAAAGTTACCCTTAATGGGGCAAGAAACAAATCAGCTCTGCCAAAGAACCTGTGGTGGTGGATTGCCCAGTATCTCCATGAGAGTTTCCTGGAGATCTCTGAGGCAGATTCCCATGAAATGAGGGAGTCAATCAACACCCTGTTTCGCCGCTCAGACTAGGCATGTGATGGTACACGCATCATACAGACATAAGCCTGCTTTCTGCACCCCTCCTGCCAACCAACAACTCACTTCAGCAATTCCCAAAAGCAAAGCCACTTACCAGGGGCCTCCTCTTCTGTTTGCACTTCGCCAAGATCTGACAGCTCTGACTGGCTAGCCTGCTCCATGGTAGAGAAGAGCTCCTGGCTGCATGTATCTCTGACCTCCGAATCGTCCTCTGCTTCCCCCTCCCCCTCACATCTTCTTCCAAAATTTCCTCCTCCTGGCTCGCTCCACTCACAACCAGCACGCGAGCCACCAAAGTATCCACAGTGGACTTCGCGGTGGAGGTGGGGTTGCCACCAAGTATCGCGTCCAGCTCTTTGTAGAACCAGCAGGTTGCGGGCGCAGCACAGGAGCAGCGGTTTGCCTCCTGCGCCTTGTGGTAGGTGTTCCACAGCTCCTTCACTTTTCATTGTGTCCCGGTCATGGCCCCTTTTTGTCATGCATCATGGAATCTGTCCGTAAGCATCATAATTCCTACGGCTGGAGCGCAGCTGGGACTGCACCGCCTCCTCTCCCCAAATGCCGATGAGGTCCAGCAGCTCAGCATTGCTTCCAGCTGGGGATCGCCTGGTGTATGGAGCAGGCTTGGCTACCTGGAAAGATGCGCTGGGACCACTGCACGCATCACTGAGCAAACGGGAGGGGGACTTTCAAAATTCCCAAGGAATTTAAGGGGTGAGAATGATGGTCACCTGAGGGCAGGGCAGTAGAGTTCAAACCCATGACCAGAGAGGCAAGAACAGGCATTGTGAGACACCTCCCGGAGGCCAATCACAGCGCTGTAATCGACCACGGTGTCTACACTGGAACTGCGCAGAAAGCTGTATGCCTCTCGTCAGGGTGTTGGGTTTTTGTTTGTTTGTTTGTTTTGTTTTTTTTACAGCACTGCAACTGTGCAGTTTCTGCGTGCTAAGTGGCTTGGCAATGTGTATACCTCGGGAGTTACAACTCAGAAAGCTTCTTTACTGCGCAGAAACTTGCCAGTGTAAACAAGTCCTTAGAAAAAAAAAACTTCAGCCATACAAAGATAGGATCTATAGAAAAACAGCAAGCCTTTTAATGACAGATGGCTGTTGTCTTGTTTAGTGAATCTCCTCTTTGTATTTTTTCCACTTACTTGTATTGGTTTTTGTATCAATACAAAAGGGCTGTTGAAACAGTCAACTTTACCTGTAGCTTGTCTAAATTTAACTTGGGACCTGCTCCAAACTCCATTGAAGTCAGTGGGTGTCTTTCCATTGACTTCAATGGACCTGGGATCAGTCCCTTGGTCCCCTGCAGTCACCATACACCCACATAATATTTAGGAATTCTGATAGATTTCAGGAAGGATTAAAGATTAAAATGTAATATGAAAACACAAAAATTGATCAATCTGGTGCCTTAGTTCATAACAAGTTCTACTTGTAGCAAAATTTTGTAAAAATCAGATTTATGGTGCTTTGGAAATAATTGTTTGAAGTATTGTAGCCATGTAGGCCCAAGAATATTAGAGAGACAAGGTGGGTACAGTAATATTTTTTTATTGGACCAGCTTCTGTTGGTGAAAAAGACAAAGCTCTTGAGCTTACACAGAGTTCTTCTTCAGGCCTGGGAAAGGTACTTGGTATTAGCTAAATACAAGGTGGAATAGATTGTTTAGCATATGTAGTTAACACACATTCCAAGAGACCATTAAAGGTGAAGTGTACAGTTAACACCTCCCTCAGTCAAAGGACAAAAAATGGGGGTTAGTGGATTGCAGGTTGTTATAATAAGCATAAATGCAGTGTCTCCAGTCCATTATTTTTAGTGTCTAGCACGTTATGAATGTAAATTCTCAGGCTCCTATTTTGAAGGTGTTGAGCAGGTTTTTCTTTAAGGACAAGGACTGAGAGATCAGCTATGTAATGATCACATTGTCAAGAATGTTTTCCCATGGGTGATATGGTGATATGTTTTTGTTTTTTATTTTTCTGTCTGAGTTCGTTCAAGAAAGAATGCGCATGATGTTAGAGGCCAAGATTTTTCAAAACTGAATGCTCAAACTTAGGCACTTCCCATTGAGGTGTTGGCCCCAGAAATTAAGCATATAGAACATGTATCAACTCTTGGCCTTGACCTGAGATTTCCTGTCAAGCTCAGTCTTCTATAGAATAGTGAGTGTTCTTTTTCTTATTTGGTTTAAGAGTTCACCACCATATCTCCCAATAGTGCATGTGACAGAGTCTGAAATTCAGGAAGGGGTTTAAGCTTATGCCGAACTTCAAACATGTGAATAGTCATGGTGTCTTGAATGGGATTGTTCACATACTTAGTCAATGGGACTATTTGCGTGCTTAATGTCTGGTACATGCTTAAGTACCTTCCGGAATTTAAGCCTGAATGAGGGTCTGTATAGTATTCCTTTACAAACCTGCTTGATCCTCATTTTCAAGGAAAAACTGAAACCAGACAGATTTTCACTGGGGCTTACTCAGAAACCACTGGAAATGACTGTTTCCAAATAATGGAAACCAAATAATCATTTCCCACATCCTCTTGGAACTTTGGTCAGCAGACTGATTTTCCTGAGTTGTATTTATGGCTCGTCGTTAGCTGAACAAGGTTTTGCCTCCACTAGTGAAAATCAGTTTAAGGATTTTTAACAGATCGGCTAAGTGGAGATTTTCTTTCCATCCTAGAGAGTTTATAAATTTTCAGTACATTGGGGAAAAAAATCTATTTCACTACTGTAGTTATTTCAAAATAGCATTAGGGGAAAAAATTACCATGCCAGCTTCCAACCATCATCTTCACTCTCACTGACATTTTTTTAAACAAAGGCAGGTGTCCAAAGTCGAAATAATTATCCAAAAATGTTCTAATAGTCAGCTTTTGTGGGGGGGGTGGGGTGGGGAGGGGAGGTTTGTGGTGTCTACTCTGTCCTTGCTAAAATATGACAGAGGAAAACTGAAGAAAAACATTTTTGCCTCCGGTCTTTCTAACCCTCGATTAACAAAGGTTTTGTAAGAAATGAGTTCCAAGACAAACTTCTTTGGGGTTAAAACTTGGCATATACAAATTTTAAGAAAAGTACAGAATCAAGCTATTATGGAGAACTGAGAGGGAATTAACTGTAATGACACTGCTGGGGACCATTGTAGTGTATGACTATATAACTTTTTTGAGTAGGACAGTTTTCTAAAGCCTCCTTGACATTCTGTGAAAATTTAATAATCTTCTTGGATTTTAATTTTAATATTATTAAAGTATTTATAATGTACCCCTCACTGTACCTGGGGGTACTTTATGTAGGTTAGAATGGTACCAAACAGCTTCTTAAGGACAGAAAGTATATCCTTTGTTCCCCTCTGCAGCAGTGAGGACATCTTCTCTGAGAGGATCTACGGGAACAGATAGTTAATAGATTCAGAGGCTTGCAGTGGGAAGATTGAAGAGGGAGAGGTGGCTTACTTACTTAATTTCACTTAGCCCTTATCTACAATCTCCTGCCATTGCTACCACTGCTTCAGCTCCACTATTGGGAGTGCAAGTATAGACAAGAAAGACACCACTAGACCCTTCCTAAAAATGGATTAAGTTGAGTTCAGAAATACATCGGACAGGACTGAATTGCAGAGACGGTGGTCTTGTTATTGGGAGCACTTTCCTACCTACTTCTCCACGAATCTCCCCATTGGCACATATAGCCAATGTATTTCTTCAGGGTGCAGTTTGCTGTGGGGAGGCATAGTGGGAGAGACAGGCTTTGAGACAATGCGGCCTACCATCAATCATTCTTTTCCCCACTGTTTTACTAAGGTTCTTGGAGTTCGAGTGACAGTAACCAGAACCCCGAGTTTCCACGCACTTCCCACCCCGGCTCCCGACAAACAATACAGATATAATATGCCAACTTTCTCTCCTCTGCCTAAAAGGTGGACAGTTATAACTTGCACTTGCTGGTGGTTCCAAATGACTTTCTGCATTAGACCCTGTCCAAGCACATTGCAATAAGCTAACCTCACGTTAATAAAGGCACATGGATGAACCTGGCAAAAAAAAAAAAAAATGCACGCTAGATTCGTCAACTGAAGGTGAAAGATTGTTTCTGGCTGTTGCTATCTGGGGATCCAGATATGTGTATCAGGATCCCAAGAACATGAACTACTTTGACAATAGGCAGATAGGCATGCTTCCTTTAAGTTCTTGAAGATGTTCACCCCACCATTTCCTCAGTTTTACCAGACTGAGCCTAAATTTAAGTGCCTTTCATGTGCATGTCCGTCTCTGTATATCTGCCAGACATTGGGAAAGCGGGATCTACTGAGGGAGAGGCAGAGCTGAGTATTGGTATTGTCTGCATTTGGATTGGATGTAACCCATAGCTATTTGCAGCCTTCTCTAACAGCTTCACTAATATGCTGAACTAGTGACATGGCAGGACTGAACCCTGTGTGATTCCATAGCTATGGAATCACATAGCATAGGTCAAGGCATGTTAATCTTGCATCAACCTATTTATGCATGTCTGCAGCCAAATTTCTCTCCCCCCTGATATAAGTGCCCCATTTTGGCAACACAGTAAAACCACCTCCCTGAACAGCATTGAGTCATGGTCAATGTACTGTGGTTGACACAGGGCAGGTGGAGAGACACTACGTGACCTATGTTGAACCTAGCAATCCTCCAGCAGCTGTCCCACAATGCCTGACACTGACAGCTCGGTCACAGTTGTGAATTACAGTGCCCAAGGGTCATGGAGACTGGAAGGTTCAACCCCCCTCTTCAAAACAACCTGGTGTATTTTTGAAATGCCTTTCCCTGGCTGCCCAAGTTGGTGAACACACCTAGCAGCTCTCTCCTGTTGTGTGCAGCTGCCCAACTGACCATGCCAGCTACACACTCCAGATGTGCGCCTGCCTGGAGTAGACTGGAGATATCGGATCTCCTGGGCCTGTGAGGAGAAGAGGCTGTGCAGGCACAGCTACGGACCAGCTGTAGAAACATGGACCTCCTTGGAAGGATTACACAGGGGATGCAGGTGAAGGGGTATGACAGGGATCAGCAGCGGTGCTGTGTGAAAGCAAAGAAACTGCAGAGGCAAACTACAAGGCCAAGGAGGCCAACAGTGTTGAGCCACAGACGTACTGCTATTATGACGAGCTACATGCCTTACTTGGTGGAAATCCCACCAGCACCCGTCACACCATTGTGTCTGCCTCAGTGAAGCCTGCGGCACAGACCCCTGCCATAAACAGCAAGACGGAAGGGGGGCGGTGTGGGTATGCTGCAAGCCAGGACCTGTTCAAGATTCCGCCACAGTCTAGCCGGTCCTTCCAGCCAAACATGGATAAACCAATGCAGGAAAGGAACCTCAGTAAGCGTATGTTTGTATTTTCCCTTCCAATGTTTAAATATAAAGACGGTGCTGGCCCATCCCAAGTTACCAAAGACACCTATATCGATTTTTCATTGTTTTATTCAGTGAGATCCTGCAAGCCAGTGCTGCTTCGAGCTGCAAACAAAGTGCCCTGTGGGCCAACGTGGCAGACAACATGGAGAGGGATAGAGAGGACAGGAGAAAATGGAGAAAGACTCAAGAATCCCATCCGGAAAAGGAGAGAGAGATGCACCAGGACATAACGGGACTTCTCGGGCAGCAAACAAGCTGAAGATTCTAGTTGACTTGTGTAGGTCCAACAATCACAGACTCACCACCCTTTCCAATTCCTGGACAACTCCCTGGTGGCAGCTCCCTACACCACCCAACAATCCACTTGGCAACATGGGTCACATCCATACCCCTACCACTCCATGCCGCAGATAGGAAGGACAACCACAGATGAACTATGTGAGGAAACGATATACACTGATCTACAAGAGGCACAGTTGGCGTATATGTAGCCAAAATGGACTGTAACTGACAGAACTGTTGCTGTGTTTCTAAATGTAAAGCTCTCTTGGAAGTTTGTATTGTCCTTTTTTATTTCTCCCCACTGCTTTTGTCAGTCAATAAAATTCCATATTTTGAAAATAAATTAATTTTTATTAGGTCACCACACATACTGCAGACTGCGTAGCCGTATTCAAAGCACCCAGTACTTGTACACGTTTAGCACCACAGAACTCAGAGGTTCAGGAAAACCCCGTCTTATATGTAAATGTACAGTTAGCATTACATAATTCATCATTTCAGTGAAAGCAGTGTAATAGTTACAAATGTACAGTACAACAGAATGAGTCCCCCGGGGTCACTACTGGCATTTCAATATCATCAACAGGAATCTGGCCGTCTTGAAAGAATGTCCCTGCTTGCAGCTTTCTGAACAGTCCCGTGTTGTTAAAGATCCAAGTGTCATATACCTTCTCTGACTAGCCCACACCAATATTGGTGAAGGATCCCTGTGATCCACCAAGGCTTCCATAACCATAGAAAAGTAGCCCTTTCTGTTGATGTTCTCTATAGTAAGGTGGGCTAGTGCCAAAATAGGCATATGCATGCCATCTATTGCCCCTGGAGTTCGGGAACTCCATTGCTGCAAATCCATCCACTATGTTGCAAAAAGTCACAGTCCAACATAGCAGGACACAATTAATGGCACTACACACTTGCATGACAACATCCTCCACTGTGAATTTTCCAGTTCCAAGATCATTTCTGGCATTCGTGACTGGTGGCGTTCTGGCATTGCAAGCTTCCAGAGTGCGATCGCCGCTCACTTCCCTAGTGTCAATACAGCTCTCATTCTAGTGTCCATGTGCTGGAGGGCTGGGGCAAGCTCTGCACACAGATCCGGGAGCATGGCCTTTCGCGTCCGAAAGTCCTGCAGCTGTTGCTCATCATCCCAAACTTACATTCCTGTAAGTACAGAGCTCTGCAGGCTTCTGTACTTCTGTCAGAGATGACAGACACTGAACAGCGCCCTGCAAGTTTGTGGGATCTTAAAAATTAAAAAAAATATTATGGGATATGCATGGCATTATGGGATGGAGAAAGTTACATGCTGGGAACTTGACCCTTAGCACCCAGACATCCCTCGGTAAGTTATCTGTATCCCACAACATATTGCCTAAACTACCCAGAAGGTACTGCGTCGGAGCATGGTACTTGGCACACTGGGATTCTTGTGCACCACACTTTGCATCAACACAAGCATTCCTGGTGAGTACACGCAGCATTTACACAAGCAGCCAAGTATGCGTGCACAAGTGATGCACTAACTTTGGCAGCTCTTTGCTGATATCACTTGCATTGATCAGTTTGTGATGTAGGCGTGGCCTATGAAAGAGTGTTGATATAGTCATATCTGCATGGATGTCTGACCTCTATCTTCTGCCCACAGGAGACTAATGACCAAAATGAACGTTGTTTCTGTGTTGTGTTATTCTGAAACATGAGTGGCATTCAAAAAACTGAAGACTCTCACTCATTTTCTTTTATTTAAAAACAAAAACTCTACTTTTTCAAGGCTAAACTTTAGATGAAATTTAAAACTTTCTGCATAAATTCCTGGAAAAAATTTGCCACTGCCTATTCCCAATAGCTGGCAGTTACACACTGCAATCAACTCAAGTCTCAAAAAGTTAGAACTGCTGTGAAGCAATTTTAACGAATGATCTTCTGTTTAAAAAACAAAAAAAAACCCAAAAAACCTGGCTTCACTTTTACCATGATATTGTTTTACTAGCTCAAGGTTCAAATTAAACGTAACAAAAAAGCTGTTGACACAACTCCTTCAAATACAGTCAGTTACAGAAGGAGCTGCCTAGATAGCAAACATTCCAATGGAGGGAGGTGACTTTATGGGGCAGTGCAGTTCCCTGTAATCCAAGGAGGTAGAAGGAAAGAGAGAATGAGGCCGGCCTCCTGAGCAGTTAAGTCTATATTCATGAAGTCTATATTCATACAGCTATGTAAGTGGATTGAGCCCTTCTGTATGCCTGAATGTTAATATCAGGGACATGCAAAAGTCTGATTCACAAGCCTGTAGTTATTTTCTGACTCACTGCATCTAAGGAGCTGCAGAAACAAGTCTGTTTCTGTCTAAGCAATGATAGTCACAGTATTGTTAACATCTTCTATGTTCTCATTTTAAGGCAAGTAGAATAGTTTTATAATGATAACAAATGTAACTCTTGACAAGACTCCATTTCATTCCAGCTGTTTCTCTATTGCTTTTATAAAAACTATGGAATAGGCATAGCCTAAAAATTAATTTTAACAAATAAAACAAGCTATTGCTATCTAAACTAAATACATTAGTGTAATTGGAAATGAGCTCAAGCTGAACTTCAGGATCTGAATCTTGGGAGGATGTTTTCAGAATCTATATAGTGATCCATGTCTGAATTTGACAATGGGCTGAACCAATGTGTGCACAGGCAGGGGACCACATGACCTCCATTGTGGTTGAAGGCAATCGCCATTTATAAAATGGTTGTCTATAATGTTCCTCTTCTAAACTTACTTTAAACAAGGCAGTAAGTCCTGACTTCTAGTTTAGTTTGAACATCTGTTTTGTTTTAGGAAACAACATCTAGAAACCTACTGTTCTCTCCTTCCATTCATCATATGTTCATTCACTAAAGTATATCACCTTGTCCTTCAGAAATCAATTATCAGCATTTTAGTGAACTGGAAATTCAGCAGATTAGGCTTTGAACTGTGTGCTTGAATTTCATTTGCAATTAACAAAGAGGCATTGTTTCTAACAAAGTTAACATTAACACCTTTAATCATAAAAATGATTCTATGCACTGTTTCTGGAAAGGTAAACCCCTCAAAAAGTAAGGCCAAGATTTAAAAAAATAAAATAAAAATACAGGTGTGTCACAGTAAGCTCCTAACGCACTATTTAGACCTTTTAAATAATCACAAGTTTTCAAAAGTGTTGAATGCCCAGCAGCTTTCACCAAGGTCAATGGAAACTGCTGGGTGTTGAGCACTCTTGGAAATCAGGCTACTTATGTAGGTTCAGAAATATGGATTTACTAGCTTAACAATGAGGCACATATTTCTAAACAAATCTGGGGCTAAAGAAATTATGTAAATCCATGCCAATTTCCTTAGGAATGTAAAATGGGAAAATTATATGTTGAGTTCAGGATCCTGACGCAGGGAAGAAAGGTAAGCAGCAGGATACGGACCCTGGACTTCAGGAAAGCAGACTTCGACTCCCTCAGGGAACAGATGGCCAGGATCCCCTGGGGGACTAACATGAAGGGGAAGGGAGTCCAGGAGAGCTGGCTGTATTTCAAGGAATCCCTGTTGAGGTTACAGGGACAAACCATCCCGATGAGTCGAAAGAATAGTAAACATGGCAAGCGACCAGCTTGGCTTAATGGTGAAATCCTAGCGGATCTTAAACATAAAAAAGAAGCTTACAAGAAGTGGAAGGTTGGACATATGACCAGGGAAGAGTATAAAAATATTGCTCGGGCATGTAGGAAAGATATAAGGAGGGCCAAATCGCACCTGGAGCTGCAGCTAGCAAGAGATGTCAAGAGTAACAAGAAGGGTTTCTTCAGGTATGTTGGCAACAAGAAGAAAGCCAAGGAAAGTGTGGGCCCCTTACTGAATGAGGGAGGCAACCTAGTGACAGAGGATGTGGAAAAAGCTAATGTACTCAATGCTTTTTTTGCCTCTGTTTTCACTAACAAGGTCAGCTCCCAGACTGCTGCGCTGGGCATCACAGAATGGGGAAGAGATGGCCAGCCCTCTGTGGAGATAGAGGTGGTTAGGGACTATTTAGAAAAGCTGGACGTGCACAAGTCCATGGGGCCGGACGAGTTACATCCGAGAGTGCTGAAGGAATTGGCGGCTGTGATTGCAGAGCCCTTGGCCATTATCTTTGAAAACTCGTGGCGAACGGGGGAAGTCCCGGATGACTGGAAAAAGGCTAATGTAGTGCCAATCTTTAAAAAAGGGAAGAAGGAGGATCCTGGGAACTACAGGCCGGTCAGCCTCACCTCAGTCCCTGGAAAAATCATGGAGCAGGTCCTCAAAGAATCAATCCTGAAGCACTTACATGAGAGGAAAGTGATCAGGAACAGTCAGCATGGATTCACCAAGGGAAGGTCATGCCTGACTAATCTAATCGCCTTTTATGATGAGATTACTGGTTCTGTGGATGAAGGGAAAGCAGTGGATGTATTGTTTCTTGACTTTAGCAAAGCTTTTGACACGGTCTCCCACAGTATTCTTGTCAGCAAGTTAAGGAAGTATGGGCTAGATGAATGTACTGTAAGGTGGGTAGAAAGCTGGCTAGATTGTCGGGCTCAACGGGTAGTGATCAATGGCTCCATGTCTAGTTGGCAGCCGGTGTCAAGTGGAGTGCCCCAGGGGTCGGTCCTGGGGCCGGTTTTGTTCAATATCTTCATAAATGATCTGGAGGATGGTGTGGATTGCACTCTCAGCAAATTTGCAGATGATACTAAACTGGGAGGAGTGGTAGATACGCTGGAGGGGAGGGATAGGATACAGAAGGACCTAGACAAATTGGAGGATTGGGCCAAAAGAAATCTGATGAGGTTCAATAAGGATAAGTGCAGGGTCCTGCACTTAGGATGGAAGAATCCAATGCACCGCTACAGACTGGGGACCGAATGGCTAGGCAGCAGTTCTGCGGAAAAGGACCTAGGGGTGACAGTGGACGAGAAGCTGGATATGAGTCAACAGTGTGCCCTTGTTGCCAAGAAGGCCAATGGCATTTTGGGATGTATAAGTAGGGGCATAGCGAGCAGATCGAGGGACGTGATCGTTCCCCTCTATTCGACACTGGTGAGGCCTCATCTGGAGTACTGTGTCCAGTTTTGGGCCCCACACTACAAGAAGGATGTGGATAAATTGGAGAGAGTCCAGCGAAGGGCAACAAAAATGATTAGGGGTCTAGAGCACATGACTTATGAAGAGAGGCTGAGGGAGCTGGGATTGTTTAGTCTGCAGAAGAGAAGAATGAGGGGGGATTTGATAGCTGCTTTCAACTACCTGAAAGGGGGTTCCAAAGAGGATGGCTCTAGACTGTTCTCAATGGTAGCAGATGACAGAACGAGGAGTAATGGTCTCAAGTTGCAATGGGGGAGGTTTAGATTGGATATTAGGAAAAACTTTTTCACTAAGAGGGCGGTGAAACACTGGAATGCGTTACCTAGGGAGGTGGTAGAATCTCCTTCCTTAGAGGTTTTTAAGGTCAGGCTTGACAAAGCCCTGGCTGGGATGATTTAACTGGGAATTGGTCCTGCTTCGAGCAGGGGGTTGGACTAGATGACCTTCTGGGGTCCCTTCCAACCCTGATATTCTATGATTCTATGATTCTAAGTGTTATGCAGAGATGCTCTTTACACATTTAAAATAAATGCATCTGCCACAAATGTTACAAGGACCATATATGTTTATTAAAAGATGACACCATAAAGATTAACCACCCTCCTACCCAAAGCCCTGAAATTTGCTACCACTTGGCAAAGGGGCAGTAGTATTTATAGTAGTAGTAATTTTCAGTCTCAAATTACCTCTCTTAACATTTGTACAGCTTTTCTGGTGTCCATTCAGGAATGCAAAACTATTAGACTATTATATTTCTCTCATTTAACATATTTTCCCTAAGATTTGGAATGCAATGTTTTTACCAATATGTAGTGTAAGTCTGGCTGATTTTATCTTCTTGAAAAGCCTCATGATGATTTCAGCAGAACTGCTACTGAAAAAAATTATTACTCAGTTACACAAAGGCTAAAATCAGGCATGAAGCTTTGTTCTTGGTTGACTTTTATGAAGAGATAAGTACTGAATTAAAGGAGGGAAGATTACAGGGGGGACATGGAGGTAGAGGGAAAGAAGATAAATGGTGTGAATGAAATGAGTAGGTGGTTTCAGCCAAGTTCCTTGTGGACAAGTGTTCACAGCATAATTGACATCATTATTAGCAGTCTCAGAGGACAAGCTAAGAATTGATACTCATCCATATGTACCTGTAATAGGGATCAGCAACCTTTGGCCCGCGGCCCACCAAGGTAAGCCAGCACATCCCTTGGCCCGTGCCGCTTCCCGCTGCCCCCATTGGCATGGAGTGGCGAACCGCAGCCAGTGGGAGCTGCAGTCGGCCAAACCTGCAGATGCAGCAGGCAAACAAACCAGCCTGGCGGGCTGCGTGCCAAAGGTTGCTGATCCCTGATCTGTAACATCCTTAACTCCTTTCTGTCTATTCTCTCTGTCTTTATCCTAGTAAGCTGGTGGTTCTACCTCATTTTCTTTCAGCTAAATGTTTGAGGCAGGAGGGCTTGGACAAAAAAAAAAACTTCTGCAAACATAACTCTGTCTCCTTCCTCAGCTCAACATTTTCAACCCTGGCATCAGCCTGGACCCTGAACTTTGCTTCGTTTCCCACATCTCCGAAACCTTCAGATTTACCATTTGTCAACTTCACCATTGTAGAAATCCTTCTGCATGCCTTCATCTTTTCTTGACTTAATTGTTGCAACTCCTTTCTATGGCAGCCCCAAAAGTCACCTCTCCGCCTTGACATCTCAGGAAAAATATGTGCCTATACCTCCTGCCATCCTTAAGCAACTCTACTAACACCGCATTCATTTGAGGAACCAATTCAAAACTGCCTCTTAATTTCCTAAAATGCTCTGTGGACTTGCTCTCACTTGCTGCACAAACTTTTGGTGTTGTAATGGAGTGTTTTACTCCCTTAAGGACTAGGGGGTGTGAGGCCAGCCAGCCCTGCTCATTTATCAGACCCAGCTGGGAAGGGAGAAGGTTAATATAAAAGCAAGCAAGTGGCTAAATTGAGGGGGAGCAGAAGGAGAGAGAAGGGCTCCTGTGAGGAGGAGGAGAAGAAAAAAACGAAAACTGAAGGTAAGTTTATGGCCTCCTTTGGCAATGAAAGAGACAAAGAGAAAAGCCTCATAGTGGGCAGAGGAACTGCTTCTTGTTTTGATGTTTTGCCTAAGTTTTATGTTGAATAAAATTGTGTCTTTAAGGAGACATAGGCCTGTTAGTCCTTTCTGGGTTGGGAAAACAAGCCAGGAGTTTAAAGGCCTTATTCACCCATGTGGTGTTTCAGTTTTACACCACTATAGCTCACTGATTTCAATGGAGTTTTATGCCAGGACAGCTCCATTGAGATCAGTGAGTTATAGAGGTGTCAAACTGCAATGGTGAAACATGCCTCTCATTTCTCTAATCTCGCCCCCACTCTGGCTGCTCATCTAGCTCTGGCCTTATTCCTGTCTTTCTACATAATCTCATTGCTGTCTTTCCAGTTAACAAGCCCTTCATTTTATTTCAAACTTAAATTATCATTGTTCTCCTTAGTTTATCACTCTTAACTTCCCTCACCTTCTGGCATTCTTAAACTCCTAACTATTCTCTAACCTGCAAAGTGTTTGGGGATATTTTACGTGAGGCAATGTTATGCAAAACATTGTTCTAGGGTGGTGGTTTTAATTAAAGATGAGGGAAATGTTGCTGTGCCCTAACACTGATTATCTTGATAATCCTCTTTGTTCTCTTTTGTTTATTTCTTACAGAGCTTAGACTCTAGTAGGCCTTTCTTTTATGGGGAGCTATATAGAGTTACAGTAGGAATATATGGGGAAAATGTAGGAATGTTAGACTGCTTCACAACATTTCAGGGCTACGTCCAAACAGCTTTGGTAATGGACACTTGGATCCTCTACAGGCCTGCAGACTGGTGCTTCAGCCAGCAACTCAGCCTGGATATGCATTTTTCATCTTTCTACAGGTGTGTGCTCTGCCACATCCTACAACTCTAAAGGCACAGGACATACTGTGTGTTACTGCAGAGAGTCCATATTAGCTAATGCTGCTTCTCCTTCCCAACATGGTACGCTTGAGGTGGGTTTTCAGGGCAGCCAGTAACTAGGGAAGCAGCAGCAGCCCAGTTCCCAGCTGCCCACAATAGAAGAATTGCATGAGTTGAAATTTGCCATTTCACTTACACATTATATAACAAGGGTGGAGGCAACATGGGACTTAGCCCCAGGAGCATAGTTAAAACCAGTTTTAGAAGAGCTGTGATTTTATTACTCAGTAAAGGATGAATGATTTAATTATATATAAAGGCTACCAATTGCCAGTTATTAAAAGTTTGCAAGGACGTGGACCAACTTGTAGGATTCTAGCATTCATAGTCTAACCACTCTAGATTTTGCCCATTTATTCTTTCCAATTACTCTGTAGTTTCTCAGTTTAAAGGACAGAATCAATAAAACTTTGTATTCATACTCTCTTCTCAAATACAATAAAGTTACTCAGTATATAAACAGATTAGGTTAAAAGACAACATTTTCTTTCCACAGAGGAATCACTCCAGTTAGCTTTCGAAGTACATTTCTAGAACTCTAATGTAATTTCCAGTCTGCCCTATCCAGCTAGCTAACACAGCCTTGGCCCGGCAGAAAATACCCAGTAACTATTGACACCTAGCTACTGCTGCACTCAGAACTCCTACAGACATCAGTGCAGAATTGGGCCTTGTGAGTGTCTTATCACAACACGTCCTGCATGGAGTCCAGTCCAGTGAGGTGTTCAATGCTCACGATTCCCATTGATTTCTCGGCACCGATTGGTTGGGCACTCAAAGAAAAGATGCTCATGGGATGCCTCATCCTGCTCCCACTGTCATCAATGGGCTGGGGGTTGCCATTGACTTAAACAGGAGCAGGGTCAGGCTGACTTTTATATATAGATGGTGCAAACTCGTATCTATCTATGCATGCCATTTTATGTTCACATGGATGTAATCAGAATGGAAAGCCAACACAGCAGAAACTTCTCATTAGGGAGATTGAAAGAAAATCCTAATGATTAGACTGTTCCAAAACTGAACCTAGAAGGTACCTAAGTGTATCTGAACCCTACTTTTTCTCTCTTGTCATTGGAAGTTAGTCTTAAACTAACTAGGTGACAACAGCCAGGCACTAGTCATATAAACTTGCCATAGTTGTGCAGGAAACATACTAAAGAAGTTGCTTCTGTAACTTTTGTGATTTTTTTTTTCTATGCTTAAAGAGGAAAAACAGGTACTTTCCATA
Source organism: Natator depressus (assembly GCF_965152275.1). Classification (NCBI taxonomy): domain Eukaryota; kingdom Metazoa; phylum Chordata; order Testudines; family Cheloniidae; genus Natator; species Natator depressus. Next base: position 55,186,080 of record NC_134244.1, read on the forward strand.
TAGAGTTACTTTGTATTTGATTTAGGGGAGACAAAACAAATGTGTCTGAGAGAAATTTGGGTGTGGGTCTCTTTTCTCATTCTGTATGATCCTGTATCTTGAATCCTGTGACAGTCCTGATGCTAGCAAAATGTATGTCTCCTAAAGTCCAATAAAAGCAAATTTGTAGTTACATTAGGCAAATGGGATATGAAAAACAACAAAAAAATAATTTAACAAAATAAAGTTAGCTCAGTGAGAAGATTCCTGTTCACATACTACGTCCAATCCCACTTACAAATAATGGCTAGCCCTGCAAACTCAAACTGGGTTCTTTTCAGCTTGCATATAACAAAGGCTCTGTAGCACAAATTAGTTCCTCAGTTACATCTGTGTATCCTTAAATCTTCACTGGAGTTTGCACAAGTAACTGATTGGAACATAGTAAATAATTCTGCTGAGGGACAAAATAGAATACAATCTGAAGCTCACTCAGTTTAGCAGGGCTAATAGAACTAAAAAGCAGCAAAAACATAATTTTGTCACTATAGTGAACAGATCTGACTCTGAATATGCGTGGGGAGTAAATTGTTGAAGGTGCCACTTTTACATAGTCACTTTTCAGAGTAGAATTTCACTTAAAAACTGATCACCAATAAGCCTACTACCTCCGAGGCTCTCACAATAATATCTGGGTAATTCCCAAAAAGGTCACCAGACACAGGTCTGTGTATGGCCCTCTCCAACTTTATCCCCGTCATTGTCCATTTCTTTGATGTCCCCTAGACTGAAAGTTTACAACCACTTGTGCAAGTAGTCAAGCTTCACGCTAGAGATTGTACACCCTGAAAGCCTCCCACCTACATGTTTCAGAGAAGCAGCCGTGTTAGTCTGTATTCGCAAAAAGAAAAGGAGTACTAGTGGCACCTTAGAGACTAACCAATTTATTTGAGCATAAAGCTTTCGTGAGCTACAGCTCACTTCATCGGATGCACACCTACATGAAAATTTTTAAGGGGACTCCCTACCTACCCTGTATCCAGTGTCCTCTCCCAGCATCATTCCCATCCTGTACATTGTGAAACAGTGTGCGTCACACTGCCTCAGTGAATGTTAGGAAGTGTAAATAAAACAACAGACCAGATACAACAGAAAATATATAGAAAGAAAACTGGAAATCTTATACTAGAACAGCATATTTCCAGCTACAGGCCAAGAAATTATTCAGTAGGGAAGAGGGAATGCTTTATATGCTATCCTCTGCTACGCTACTGATCAGCTATTGTCTACTTACTTCTGAGCCAAAGCTCTTTTAACAGATGATCAAGCATTTTACTAAATTCCTCTTCATGCTTGGCCAGTGTGGCTTGAGAAGGCTACAGAAGCGTTACCCATGTTTATTCATTTCCTTGAGCTTAAACCTGCCAGAGGACGTCTCTATGAAACTCTCTAACACAGTGGCTCTCAACTTTTCCAGACTACTATACCCCTTTCAGGAGTCTGATCTGTCTTGCATACCCCCAAGTTTCACCTCACTTAAAAATGACTTGCTTACAAAATCAGACGTAAAAATACAAGTGTCAAAAGCACACTATTAGTGAAAAATTGCTTACTTTTCATTTTTACTATATAGTTACAAAATAAATCGGAATATAAATATTGTACTTGCATTTCAATGTATAGTGTGTATATACAGCAGTATAAACAAGTCATTGTCTGTATGAAATTTTAGTTTGTACTGACTTAGCTAGTGCTTTTTATGTAGCCTGCTGTAAAACTAGGCAATTATCTAGATGAATTGATGTACCCCTTGGAAGACCGCTGCATACACCCCCAGGGTACATATACCCTGGTTGAGAACCACTGCTCTAGCAGGCTGGTTGACAGTGACTTACAGAAATTAAATATGTCTCTGACTTCTGGCTCAGTCTGTCACAATGAATAAAATACAACCAAAGATGTTTGTACAATTATTGTAAGTGTAGGAAAGGGCATGGGAATAGAAACAAAGAACTAATGTCGTATTTTATTTGAAAAAAGTATTCAATAGTTGTAAAAGGAAATAAGCGAAGGAGCAGACAGAAAATGAGAAGGAACAAAAGAAGCATAGGAAGAAAATTTTGTAACACCAAAATCCAAACTGTTTAGACTGCAACTGGTCATCTCTCATGTAAGCAAATCACAAAATTATTACAGTAAAATAAAAGTCAAATTTTATAGAAACAGATAACATTGCTTCTCAACTGCTATATATTTTCATTTAATGCTCTAAGAACATAAGAACGGCCATACTGGGTCAGACCAATGGTCCACCTAGCCCACTGTCTGTCAATGGCCATTCCCTCTGAAGCATCTGGCATTGAACAGAGCAATTTTGATTGATCCATCCCCTTTTGTCCAGACCAAGCTTCTGGCAGTTGGAGTTTTAGGGACACCTGGAGCATGGGGTTGCGTCTCTGATAATCTTGGCTATTAGCTATCGATGGACCTATGCTCCATGAACTTATCTAATTTTTTTTTTAACCTAGTTATACTTTTGGCCTTCACAACATCCTCTGGCAATGAGTTCCGCAGGTTGACTTTCCGTTGTGTGAAGCAGTAGTTCCTTATGTTTGTTTTTAAACCTGATGCCTATTGATTTCTTTGGATGACCCTTAGTTCTTTTGTTATGTGAAAAGGTAAATAACACTTCCCTATTCACTTCTCCATACCATTCATGATTGTATAGACCCCTATCATATTCCCCCTTTGTCATCTCCTTTTCATTCCAGACTGAACATCCCAGTTTTTTTAATTTCTCCCCAAATGGAAACTGTTCCATACCCCTAATAATTTCTGTTGTCCTTCTCTGCACCTTTTCCAATTTTAATATATCTTTTTTGAGATGTGGTGACCAGAATCACATGCTGAATCCAAGGTGTGGGTGTACTGTGGCTTTATGTAGTGGCATTATGAAATACTGTATTCTGTTTTAATATCTCTCTTTCCTAATAGTTCCTAACATTCTGTTAACTTTTTTGACTGCCGCTGCACACTGAGTGCTTGTAGGACTTAATGCTTTGGTTTCTCAGTTTCTCTGCCCCAATCAGCATTATGTAGCCATTGTTCAACATCTGGTCAGTGTTCTGCGTCATCCTCATTGAATCCAGGAAGTCTGGGATACATGTTTACATGTGACTATATACAAGAAAAATTAGCTTCCTTATAGTAAGGTAGTTACCTGATAACAAAATCTAATTTTATAAATCAATATCCAATACAAAACTACACACTCATTTATGAAGACTGGAGTTTTAGTTAATGAACACATTTGTTACAAGATATGTAGCTGAATTAAATTTCTTCCTACTACTCTATAGCAGGTGTATCCTTATGGCACTTAAAATATTAAGTGATGTGCGTAACATTTTGAGGGGGAAAATAAAAATGTATTCAATTAAAATGAAATTTTAAATTTTCTCTTTTTCTAAATGGCAAGCCTATTTTCAGTGGCTTTTCCCATCTTTTTTTCACCCTTAGACTTTTGGCTAGGTTGCCAGGTTTCTCTTAAAATCAGTTTTCTGTTTTGTTTTTTTCAATAATGTCTTTTTAGTTTTGTTTTTCTATCTGATTTCTATAGACCACACTTTTAGAAAAGCCTCTATGCAGCCTCTAAGGCTCCAAGTGTGCATATATATATTTTAAACAAATGAGTAATACCACTGACTTCAGCTTATGTGCATATTTTTCCCCCCTCAAAATTATCTGCATATTTATTGCTTAATGTTTGATGATAAAATTGTAATCATTGACTTCCATGGGACTATTTGCATGTTTAAGGATAAGCATGTACTTAAATGTTTGCCAGATCAGGGTCTAGTTTTACATGCATGATCACATGGCTATGCAGTGATGCACATGTTGTCCATTATGTGTCATAAATTAGAGGCCTACAGATGAAATCCTGGCCTCATTGAAGTCAATGAAAAGCAAAACTCCCATTGACTTCAATGGGGCCAGGATTTCACCCCATCTTTTAAAAATGTAGCCCTATGTCTGCAAGAATGTCTGGGTCTAAATTCCCCTAAACTTTGATGTGTGTATTTAAAATCCTGATCCACATTTAACAATTTGGGTCAGTCTTTCCAACAAGATCATTTTCTTTTTAACTGTTTTTTTCATATAGTCTTAAAAGTTTAAACTTGATTTAACCTTATATTGCAAGAAATGGAAGAGATTTAATTTTTAAAGATTTCTATGGTGGATCACTCTATGCTTTGATCCTTGGGTGCCTCTGGAGGCCTATATCCTTTGTGCTATTATCATCATTACTATTCATGTAATTATCACTCCTAATTTAAATGGAGAAGTTTTTAGTGGCTACTGTATCAGTGTTTGCCACCTGACTTCTTACTACATGTGTACCACGAACAGCATTATGTATTAGTACCTTCACTGTTAAAAGGAATACAAAAAAATAAACCCACTGGAAAGGACAGAGTGTAATCAAATTAGCTTACAGTTCCAGTTTTGTGTAAGTAAGGATGTACTGCACAGTTCCTGCTTTCTTTCCTAACTTGATTCCCTCAGTAACCAAGGAAAAGAAACAGTAGAGAGAGTGAGTTTGTGAAGCTTTTGAATTTTTAATAAATCTTATTTGCATCCATTTTTAAATGAATGTAAAAAATCCAACAAGCCTTGGATGGTCAATCCTTTATGTCTGCTGACCAATGTCATTTCCAGTTTCAGTCCAAAGTGTGGCATCTCTTGCTTTTAAAATAGCTGTTTGGGACTTAAGCTGCTTTGAATTCACTTAAAACAGCACTTTGAAAAAATCTTTCTAGTCGTGTGTAATGGGTGTGAACAGATTAGAAAGTTTCTTTTCAAGCCACTCAGGATGAACCAAGCTGCTTTAAAGGTGACATATGCTTTAGCCAAACACCAACTGAGCTCAATACAGAGTTAAGTGCGTGAAACTGAATGACCTGTGACATACAGGAGATCAAATGATTTAATGGTCCCCTCTGGCCTTAAAAGCTATGAATGTGTGTTTAGAAACTGCTTGTAGTTAAATTGGTGCAACCTCTTACTGTGATGGCAGTCATACTAGTATAGAGGTGCATAAGCTTATATGGGGTAAATCTGTGACACTATACTATACCCGTATAGGCTCTCCCCTTTATATCAGTGTAAATACCTTCACAGGGAGTTGCACCAATTTAATACATCAGTTAAACTGCTACAGCTAAATCAGTACAAAACTGGTTGCAGACCATCCCTTAAAAAAGAAAGGACCTGTCCACATTTGGTATATTTGTTTCAATTTACCTAATAGCAGCTTTGACCTGTCATGATTTTTTCTTTTTTTTTAATAAGAATGCTTGATGACCTGGACTTTAACTGGAAAAGCAACCATACCCAGACAAAAAATTAATCTTGCAATCACATACACATTGCAAATACCGAGTTATTGCCCAGTAACAAATTTTAATATCAGGTAGCAGATATAGGACTCCATTCTGCATTCCCTACTGTCAATGGGAATTTTGGTTGCAGAAGGACTGTAAAACAGTTTAATATCTATGCAATATTTAAATTAAATTTTCACAAAAGGACCAAATATTCTGCTGGTGCAAAAGGGCAAAACTTCATTTAAGGCTACTGAGCTGTACAACTGTACCCCAGCACACAAGAGTGTGATGCAGAGTTGCAGTGAGAAGCACAAATTAAGGGAGCCCGGTGCTGTGGCTTGAACGGGTCTCCAGTAAAACCTGTCGAAGGTGACACTACTCTCCTATTCAAAGTACAGAAAAGCAGAAGTTGCAGCCGTTTAATTTAAATGGATTGAACAACCCGATCTGCCAGATTAAAACAGCACTTTAGGGTCGCCACTCGGGCCGGGGTAAGGCCAAATCGCGGCACGCCAGGTTTAAAGTGATGTGTGAGTATCTCCCCCCCCCCAAGCGGCACCAGTTCAACCACCTTCGTTTAAAACCTCCCATTTTGCTGAACTCGGGCCGCAGACCAGGCGAAACTGAAACCCAGCCCCGGCGAAGGCGCCCGGCTGCGGGGAAGGCCGCAGCCTGGGTGGCGCTGCCCCGGGGGCAGGCGGGCGCCTCGCGACGCTCCGTCCCGCTCTCTAGCCCCTTCGCGCGGCGCCCAACCCCAGCGTCCCTCCTGCGGGCAGAGGGGGCTGGGTACGTTCTCTCCCGCCCCCCCCCCCGCGCGGCTGTACGGGGCCTGCGGGTCCCTCTCCCCGCCGGGGCCGCGCGGGGGGTCTCGCGCGCCCTGCCCGGGGGGCGCGGCACATGTGCCGCCCCCAGCAGGCGCGCCCGCCCCGCAACAGGGCGCCCTCCGGGCAGCGCAGCATCCGGCGGAGTTGCCAGACGGCGCATGCGCTTCTGCCTCCTGAGCAAACGGGCGATGAGCTCAGATGCCGAGGGGAGGGGGGGGGGGGAGAGAATAGAGGGTGTGCTACGCCGTTTACGTAGAAGGGGGCGGGGCGGGGGCCCGCATTGGCTAGGCCGAGCCGACAAGGTGGTTGCCTAGCCTATGCGCATGGTTGGTAGCCGTGTGAGTGCAGAGCGCGGCTGGCTCGGCGTAAGTGTTTTTGGTGAATGGCGTAGCAGGGGCGGCCGCAGCGGAGGAGGAGGCGCCCCGGCGGTTTGGTACCGAGCGGAGAGGGAGATGCACACGGCACTCGAGTGAGGTAGCTATAAAACCCCATTTGTTTACATTCCCTCCCCCACACAACCGGCCGGCGCTGCCGCGAAGGCGGCGGCCAGGCCCCGGGCCGGCTGGGGGGCGGGGGGCTAGCGGCCACCGTCCCTGCGCGGGCTACAGAGCCGCATATGGGGGGCACCGAGGCGGCCGCTGCCTCATCACGTGGCGGCGGCGGGGCCGGCGTAGTGAAGGGGCTTGCGGGGGGGCGCCGCTCTATTGAGTCTGTCCCAAACTGCTTCCGGCCGCAGTGCGGACTCCCCCTCATGCAAACGCCCCCCCCCCCCAGTTGCGGCCCGGGAACCCCCCTCCCCTGGCCCAGTGCAGCCGCCGCCGCCGCAGCCGCCCGGTAAGGGGGGGAGGGGGCTTCACAAAAGGCCTCTCCCTGGAGGCACCGGGCTGGCCGCTCTGATGTCGTGGCAAGGCTGAGCGCGGTTTCTCACCGCTGTGAATTGCCGCCCCAGGGGCTGTCTCGGGGGAAGGGCACCAGGCTCAGCTTTGCAAGCTGTAGTCACCAGGGTTGGGGAGGCTCCCAAATGGGGCTGAAACCCCAAGCGCTCCCTGCACACCCCGGAGCAATAAACCCAGCTTCCAGCCGGGGCTTCATGGGGGTGACTGGCCTGGGTGGGCCTCTTCCCTGGGGAACAAACGTTTGCTGTTGGCCTCCAGGCTGCATGCCCGTTTCCCTATGCTCCCAGCTCTACAGCCAGGTGTGCATAATAAACGTACATCACCATAGCTATGTTTTTCGGGGGTGTGAAAAATCCACATTCCTGAGTGTCACAGTTACATCAACCTAACCTCGGGTGTAGACAGCACTATGTAAAGGAGAGAGCTTCTCTTGCCGATATAGCTACTGCCTCTGGTGGAGATGGATTATAGGAACAGGAGATGCTTTCCCATCTACATATAGCATCTTCACTAACGTGCTGCAGCTGTGCCAGTGAAATGTTTTTAATTGTAGACCTGCTCTAAATTAGTGTGTATATTAGGCCTTCCCAACCAGCCATCATTATGTCTCATTTGCAGTACGTGCTTTGAAGGACTACCTTCCTTAGAATTATATAGAAGGGAACACTATTTTGGAGTCTGAGTTGGTGAAACTTAAGTATCATATCTAGGTCATGTTTATTTGGGGGGGAATGATGAAGTGGGTGGGGTGTATACTTTTCAGTTTAATATTCTTGGTTTGCTCTGTTGGGGAAATTTCTTATCATGAGGTGCATCTCAGGTAAATTATGTGTAACTTTGAACAGAGTCAAAAAAGCAAGATCTAAGTGGTACTGTTGAAGGTGAGGGAAACTTGGTTGGTCACTGTCACTGAGACAGCTTCTGAAAAATCACCCAGTCACAAGCGGTATACAGGAAAGAAAAATAAGGTTAAGTTGATACAGCAATTAAACACCTATTGCTAGCCTTCCACCTCACAGGGTCCCTGAGCTGCAGCCCAAGCCTGAGACAAGCTCTGTGTGGCTTGAAAGCTTGTTTCTTTCACCAACAGGAGTTGGTCCAATAAAAGATACCTCACCCACCTCGTCTCTCTAATATTCTGGGACCAACATGGCTACAACTACACTACATACAACTTTTAGAAAATGGTTAAAGGCTTTCCATTTTTCAGTGCCTGAACTGGTTCTTCTTGAAGCAGTACTCCCTGATAAAAAGAAAAGGAGTACTTGTGGCACCTTAGAGACTAACCAATTTATTTAAGCATAAGCTTTCTTGAGCTACAGCTCACTTCATCGGATGCATACTGTGGAAAGTGTAGAAGATCTTTTTATATACACACAAAGCATGAAAAAATACCTCCTCCCACCCCACTCTCCTGCTGGTAATAGCTTATCTAAAGTGATCACTCTCCTTACAATGTATATGATAATCAAGTTGGGCCATTTCCAGCACAAATCCAGGTTTTCTCTCCCCCCCGCCCCCCCCACCCAACTGTATTTTGCGAATATAGACTAACACGGCTGATACTCTCTGATAGTAAATCATGTTGAGATGCTGTGTGGGATACAAGTCTTTTAATAGTCTCTTCTCCCCCCCCCCTTTTTTTTTGTCTTCTCAGTTCTATCATTCTCAGCTATTTTGTCTGTGCAGCTCTTTTCTCACCTCTCCGTTCTATAACTCTTCCCAAAATGCTGCTCAAGTTAAGATAGGTACAGTTTTAGCTTCTAACACTACAAACGCTTCACACATCTAACCTAAATAACTACTCTTGTGTAATAATTACTCATAGTAGAACACCGTGGACTTGTCTACGCCACACAGCTTTTAGTGACAAGACTGTGTCGATGCAGCCTTGTCGCTAAACGTTGGCGTGTGTGCCGACAAAATACTTCTAGCCCTGAGAGCGGCTTTTGCTTTGTCAGCAGGACAGCGCTCCTGCCGACAAAGCCGCGTTCACACTGCCACTTGCCACAGAAAAACTTTTATCTTTCGGGGGTGGAGGGGCGCTTTTTAAAGTACCCATGAAAGACAAAAGTTTTGTCGACAACTTGGCAGTGTAGACAAGCCCTATGCCATGCTTTTTCCATGTGAGAGCGGCAGCCCGAAATAAGCACTGAAAAATACATATTGAAGGCACCTGGTTAGTGTTTAGGAGTTGAGAATTAGTTGGTCTTTCAACTGACATTAGTGGTTCAAAGGCAGTGTATGCTTTTTAATTTTTTTAAAAAATGTTCTTTTTGGGGCTACCATGCAGAATAATTAATGTGATACAAGATGATTAAAAATAGATAATATTACATTTGCAAAGTGAGTACACTCATTAGACTATCCAAGGAATTTTTTTCATTAATAGGTTCTCTTTTGGAGACAATAAGAGGTTGCCAAAGGAATGGCTTCTAATTTAAAAAGATTTAATTGTGTATCCTTGGAAAACCGGTTGATTTGGTTGATTTCTTTTGGGGGAAAGGAGAAGGGAGGAGGATAAATAAAACATACCACTCTAATCCCCAAAAAGGACTTCTAACTTGTTTTGTATAATTGTTAGTGTGTGAAATATTAGTCTAAAAGGAATGCTAATGTAAGAAAACTTTCTGAATTAATTAATTCATCCATGAGAATTGTCAAAGAACAAATGTAGCAGAATGGGTAGCACTTTCTCATTAACAAATTTGTTTTGAAATAGATGTCCTTGTCCAAAATATTTTTTAAATGTTATTGAATCTTAAGCCTTGTTGTTAGAACTTTAATTTTTATTTAGTCTCCTTGGTCAAACAATGCAACTATGTACTTTTGGAAGAATGAGTAGAAAAAACCCTGAAAACTGTGTGTAGATTTTCTTCTGTAAATCAGGGGTTCTCGACCCGGGGGTTGGGACCCTTCAAGGGGTCGCGAGCTTATTACATGGTGCGGGGGGGATGTCGAGAGCTGTCAGCCTTCACTCCAAACCCCGCTTTTCCTCCAGCATTTATAATGGTGTTAAATATATGAAAAAGTGTTTTTATTTAGGGGAGGTCACACTCAGAGGCTTGCTTTGTGAAAGGAGTCACCAGTACAAAAGTTTGAGACCCACTGCTGTAAATCATACATAGTTTACTTAGTTCATGTAGCTCATGTGGGTTTTTGGTAGGGGAAAGTACTTCAGTGTCTATGGAAGGTGGATGCAGTAGGTAACTAGTATCCCATCTACCAGAGTACTAAAAATAATTTAACATGGAAGTGTAAACCAGCAGGTGAACACGTTTTTAAGCTTACACAATGCTCTTCTTCAGGTTTGGGCAGTCTGAAGAAGAGCTCTGTGCAAGCTCAAAAGCTTGTCTCTTTCACCAACAGAAGTTGGTCTAGTAAAAGATAGTACCTCACCCACTTTCTCTCTCTAGCATTGTGGTACCAACATGGCTACAACAATGCTGCAAACAACCAATACGATGCTGTCAGCTCACATTTGGCCTACAACTTATATTTAACGGGAGAAAAAAAACTCTTAGGAAACAGAAGGCATTTAGGGATCCATTAGAAATGTACTTGCAAATGTGTTTTTAAAAAAGTCTAGTTCTGATGGTGCCCCTTAATCTACTGTAATACCTGGAAGAAACCCATGCTAATCAGTAGTCTTGAACCCAAATGAGTGTGGCTTGGATAAAAAGTATACCTTTTTCAGTATGGTGTCTTGGAAAAGGTTTCAGCAACAGAATATTGGGCCACATGTGGTAGCTAGTCCCCAAGTATAAATAGTTCATTCCCTTGGTATTTTATAGGAAATACAAATAATATATAAACAGATATTCCTAGTCAAACTGCAGAAAACCATAAATTGAGAAATGGGGGAGTCGGGCGGGGGGGAGCAAATCCAACTAACATGCATGTACAGGAATAATAGTAGTGGGTACTTTCTGTCTGATGCAGACTTAACGTGTGGATTTGGCCAAGTGAGGCAAGCAGTCACATTTAATACTTTAAATTGAATATCCGTGCATAGTTGTCTGGCTAGGCAGTATAAATTGGAGAAAATTCTGTAATATCTGGGGTTGAAACGTCATTTGGTTACATTTACTTTGATTGTCCAAATGGCTATAATGTGGTTAGCCCTAACTGTGCCTAAGAAAGATGGATTTGCAATATTCGCCTCAATTTCCGTATCTGTAAAAGGGAGATAATATCTACTGAAAGAATGACAGTGGCTGATAGGTTACAAAGTACTCTAAACGTGAAAAGAGGTATACATGTGAAATTTTTGTAAGACAATAGGAGAATGGTGTACATAAAAATAATCTGTTTTTGTGCTATTTTGCTCAATCTGAGTCATTAAATTTAATCTCCCATTTCAGTTTGCCTGTGACTGAAAATATGGGAGCCTAAATATCTTTAGCTGTCTTTTGGGGAGTAGTGAAAACATTAGCATAGGGACGAGAAGCAAATATTATTTTCTTTTCTATAGTAACTTTAACCATGCAGAAAGTATTTTCATACTTCCACAATTGTCTGGCACTTTCCTATAACAAGTATTCAGAATTCTCAAAGGAGATTACCCCTGCCCCCTTTCTCTTAACATCCTTGAGAATGTCAGTAATGTTGCAAAGAAGAAAAAGAAATTGCCAGTACTCCTGATTTGTGTTTTCTTTTTATAACATGTTTTCACAGAATCAAACTTCAGGGACAAAGGGAAACTCTTCCTTCGGTTTTAAGAATCCTTTCTGTGTGGAAGCTGTTAATGTGCACTGCTCCTGCTGTGGAAGGCCAATGTAACTTGTGTGTTTTATTTTGCAGAGTCCAACTCAGCTTTTAAAAACTTGTCCCTTAAATTTAGTTACCAGCGTATAGGGAGCATTCATCAT